>NC_139142.1:162908820-163612354 GCF_964270905.1 Leucopleurus acutus
GCTTTTTAAACATTTTTCTAGGGAGCAGTAACTTTAAAAAGTATTTCTTACATGGATGTTTTATTGATATTATAGAGCCCCCTCCCCCAAATGTTTGTGTAATATTGGCAAATCTTAGCAATGGTGTCTGAAAGTGTATGTGAGGGTTTTTTTTTTTAATGGCTTTTCTTAAACTTTTTCTTTTATATTGGAGTGTAGCTGATTAACAATGTTGTGTTAGTTTCAGGTGTACAGCAAAGTGATCCAGTTACACATATTCATGTATCTGTTCTTTTTCAAATTCTTTTCCCATTTAAGCTGTAACATAATATTGAGCAAAGTTCCCTGTGCTATACAGTAGGTCCTTGTTGATTATCTATTTTAAATATAGCAGTGTGTGCATGTCAATCCCAAACTCCCAATCTATCCCTTCCCCTGGTAAAATAAAATACGAAATGCTTCACATATTTGCGTGTCATCCTTGTGCAGGGACCATGCTAATCTTCTCTGTATTGTTCCAATTTTAGTATATGTGCTGCCAAAGCGAGCATGAGGAATTTTCATTTCTAAGTCTTCACCAGAAATCACATCATTATGTGCTTTGGATTTTGCTTTTCACACCTATCATTAAATCATAAACATATTCCATATTGATAAATTGTTGTATAATTATCATTTTAGTGACTTCATTATATGTCATAAAATTTATTCCATTATAATTTCCTTAGTCATTTTTTCCTTATTAGATATTTAGACTTTTATTTCTCTCAAATTTTAATTACTATATATAACCTTGATATAATATACAGTTTGTACATATGGCTTCACTTTTATTTAGAATCAGTTCCTTAGGAAAAGTTCCCAGAAGTGATATTATCATGTCACATAGTCAATGTATTTTGATATGTGCCAGCTTTTATCATGAGTCAGCACTAAATATTACAAATCTGAATATATATATCTACCAATATGCTGGGTGTAAGAGGCATTTTTATTTAGGTAATAACATTTTTCCATGTTTGTTTTTAAATTATTTTTCCTCTTTTGCTCACCAGTTATCAGTATTCATGCTTTATAAACTTATCTTTTGTGGATTCTGTGTATGTCTTACCAATATGTAATTTTCTGCAATAACATAAATATTAAAATAAGTAATTTTCTATAATAACACAAATATTCTTCCCATATTAATATTTAAAAATTAAGTTCAGATGTACTTATGAATTTGACTTATTTTGGGGTAGATTATCAAGAAAAGTTAATGTGTGTGTATATATATATAAAGAATTGTGCTAGTGAGTTTTGCTTACCAATGTGATGAAAAGATAGGCACCTATACTTTCTGGCAGCATTGGTAACTGAATATTGATATGACAGACATTGTTGGCTCACCCAATGCTTGTTTCTAACACTCTTCTGTCTTACATGTCTTTATTAAAGAGGATGAACAAAGTAAAATGTTCATTTACCAGACCATTGTAAAACTGGAGTTTGCTTTATTATAATACACAGTTCTGGCCAATAAAGTGTAAGCAAGAGTATGCTGTCACCTCCTCCCCCCCACTTTCTCTTTCTCCCTCCTTGAATGATGATGTGCTGGCTGGAGCTACAGCAGCCATCTTGTAGTCATGTTGAGAAAACCAGGAGAATGGCAGATAAAGTGACCCTGATTTTGTTAAGACACTGAAATAATGCCACGAACTTCATACCCACCAAAACTTATAATATGCAGAAAATAAAGCTCTATTTATGTTTAAGCCACTATAGTCAGGCTTTCTGTCATCGGCTGTGAAAAGCAAAGCCGAATTAACACAACTAAGCTGGGGGAGAGGAAAATTGGGTCTCTGTTTTATTAAGATGCACTTTTAAACTAACCCAAAGCCTTGCTGCTGTGAGTACATGGTAAGTGACCAAAGTATATAACAGAATTTCTAAATTTTATCCACCTGTTTCCCCAAACATATCCAGGGAGTGAATGCACCTCCTGGAGCAAAAATAAAATAAGAATTTAAAAAATGCTCATGACCTTTAACAATGGGAGAACATAATTTAAAGGCATTCCTCTATTCGTTACTCAGAGAAATGAAGTTTCACTTAACAAATATAATAAATATCCAAGAGACACTCCGTCCATGCCTTTCTATACCCACCCACTTATAACCATTACTTATCCATTTTTAATATATGGACGACATGCCATATGACAGGCTATGTATTCCATGCCAGGGATGTAAAAAAACAGATACTGCTCAGTCCTTGCCTTTGAGGATTTCACTCAAGGCTGGGTGTGGGAGGTAAGAGGAGGCCGTTTGGATAAACAAATGTTTTTTTTTGTTTTTTTGGTTTTTTGTTTTTGCGGTACGCGGGCCTCTCACTGTTGTGGCCTCTCCCGTTGCGAAGCACAGGCTCCGGACGTGCAGGCTCAGCGGCCATGGCTCACGGGCCCAGCCGCTCCGCGGCATGTGGGATCCTCCCAGACCGGGGCACGAGCCCGTGTCCCCTGCATCGGCAGGTGAACTCTCAACCACTTAGCCACCAGGGAAGCTCCTGGATAAACAAATGTTTTTGATACTGTGTGAGGGTAAAAAGTATAGAGTACTCAAGTGAGATTGATAGTAGAGGGTGAAATAGAGTAAGTGTTACCCAAGACCCCACAGCCAATAAATGGTATAAGTTCCATGATTCAAGGTCTTCTAGAATAGTCATTTTATAATACCAACCATTGGCTGAAATAAACAGACCAATATCAGAGATATGGGACTATTTTTGCATTATGAAAACACTATCATTTTGTCTGCTGTTGTACAGAAGTTGATTTGTATGAAGAAATTGCCCCTGACCTGGCAATATGGTGCATGCTGTGAGATTTATTTCCTCCAGGACTCTTCCTTCTTTTGGACTGTTGTCTGTTCAGCTGGATGCTGGGGTAACACATGTAAGAGGAGGCCTCCTGCTTCTGACTGAGGAGGAGGGTGTGACCAAGACAGCCCTTCCAGAATGAAGAAAAGCAGCCAGGAAAACGGGCAGAGGAAAAGTATCAGCCCTCAGAGCTGTGGCACATGGAAAGAGACTGAGATTTTTCTCTCTCTGTAAAAAGTGCTCTTTTCCATTGACCTAAGGAAAATAACTTGTTAAACACGTCTTTCCTTTCCCACTGCCGTTGTTTATGGAACAACAGACTTCACTTAACTCTGAAGTAATGTCTCCTTTCTTCAGGAAAACAGGTGTCCAGACATGCAGCAAATCACATTTTTAAACAGCTAAAACAAACTGGGACAAAGTGAGAGAGTGGCATGGACATATATACACTACCAAACGTAAAATAGATAGCTAGTGGGAAGCAGCCGCATAGCACAGGGAGATCAGCTCGGTGCTTTGTGACCACCTAGAGGGTTGGGATAGGGAGGGTGGGAGGGAGGGAGACGGAAGAGGGAAGAGATATGGGAACATATGTATATGTATAACTGATTCACTTTGTTATAAAGCAGAAACTAACACACCATTGTAAAGCAATAATACTCCAATAAAGATGTTAAAAAAACAAATTAAAAAAATAAAATAAACTTGAGGACCTTACACATTTCTTTATCCTTTTACCTAGAAATTCTTTCGTGACGCTTACAGTTTCCTGGCTTGGAACTTTTTTTGCCTTGGGATACTTTTGGCCAATCTTTTCAAATTTTTACTATCACATCCCTGTCTTCTTGATCACTGTTCTTTGGATGGAAAATCTGTTTCTTAAAATATAATATTCAACAATTGATTCTTTTTCATTTAAGTCAAATGTACTTTATAAACATGAAGACCTCAGGACCGCATTGAATTCTGTCATATTAAATATCTTTATAGGATGAATAAAAGAAAAATTGAGCTATTACTGATCAATATTGGGGGACTTTGAAATATTCCTATCATGACTTATCTAAGTATATGGAGGGAAGAATTATAATCCCTTTTATGAATGAGAAAATCAAGGCAAATGTTCATATATCTAAGATCACACAGTCAGAAAATAGTAAAATCAGGATTCAAATCCAATTTTTATCTAACTTCAAAAACCATGCACTTTCTACCTCACCATGTAATAGAGTTCCTCCTAGACTACATAAAGCTGTTTGTTGAGTAGTTAAGTCAGAAGTGATTTATGAGGCTCTATTATGTACTAGCTGGCAGGGCATGGATAAAGTATCAGTTCTATGGGTCTAAATCTCCTTCTCTGTGGAATCGATACAGTAACAATATCTACCTCATAGGACTTTGTTAAGGATTCACTGAGTTAATGCATATAAAAGGGCTCAGAACAGTACTGGACATAGTAAATGATCAATAAAGTTGTTTGTTCATTGTTATTATTATCTGTTAACTTCGTGAATAATAGCATAGCATGAATGTCATGGCTTTGCTTTCATGTGTTATCTTGGTACAACTGAATAGGTGGTTCTAAATAAATGGTAAATGAGTTTGTTTTTTTAAGTTCTTAGTGTTTGTATGTGAGAGATCTCCCTCATTCTTCTCCGTTGGTTGGCAAATTTATGGGAGAAAAAGGGTATCTCTTAGTACTATTGTTTACAGACTTTGGTTTCAGCTGTGAAACCCTTTTGTAAAATACAGATAGAAGCACTGCTGCTTTATCTAAAGTGGGGGGAAGTGACTCCTGGATCTCCACGTACACCTCCTGCCCTCTAGTACCCCTACCTGGTCATTGCTGTCTTGGGAGTAATTCTGGGAAATCCTGAAGGTTGATGTAATGCAGACTGAGAACCACTAAGCCACAAATCCCACAACAAAACACATTGGGCAGTGACTGATAAATACTATTAATTCTTAATTTCTGTGATAGGCCTATGTCCAGGTGTCCTTCCTCTTAATCTCAGATTGTCTTCACTCGGTTTCCATCCTATACTCACTGTTGAGTGCTTTGTTTAACTGACAGGGTCTACAGTTTGGTACCAGTGAACTGGAGGAGATGGGATCTATGTTCTGCTTGGGCCTCCTCATCTTGGAACTCAAATCTGTAAGCTGCAGCCATCAGCTGCTGACCTGTGCAGCAGCTCTACTGAATGCTGAGGAGTCATCCCTGGACCACCACCTCCAGCGGTAAGTTGCTCACTATTTGAACCTTTGTGTTTCCATTGGAGAATATCTGGGAAGTGAAAGTCACGCGGACCTATGGGTCTTTGACAGAGAGAAAATATGGAGAAGCTGCCAGATCAAGGTAGGGTAGTAGTGCTCCATTGGAAACAGACTCGGGGCATCCTTACTTCCTGCTGAAGACAAGGAGGATGTTGCTTACTTGTACATAAATGCACATATAAAGCTACATACATTTATAAATATGTATTTTTATTACGTTTTGCTCATGGCAAAGAAGATGCAGCTTAGCAACACACGTGCACATTTACCTATGCTTATGTTTGCCAGTTATGTGTTTATAACTGATTTGTGTTATGTGTTTATAACTGTTTATACTGATGTCACTTTGGAGTCATTAGCTAAAATCTGGCAATCTCGCTGCTAATATCCAGGCACTTGGGGACAAGAAATGTTTTAATCTTCCCATTCTTAAAAAGCAGTGTTCTGTCTCAGAATACATGATGGTGATGAATACGCTGGCCCAGAGAAACTGACTCACAGCCATGGCAGGGAAAGGATGGATCTCTGAGAATGGTGAGGATCTTTAAAGAGTCAGGAGAGGGAGAACTGTTATCTGCAGAAGCCCTTTTGATGCCCTGTACTGTAGACAAGTTGTATTCGGGGGCAAGAAGGGAAGATAGAAAGGCCATGGGAGAGAAGAAAGATCAGGAAACGTCAGAGGAGTCAAAGAACGCTAAGTCATTGCCCACGTTTTGAGCAAAGCATTGGAGCGGGGGATTGAGCTGTTGGGTGAGGGAGTGCCTGCCGGTAGATGAGGAAACATCTTGTCATGCACTTCATGTCCCAAGGCAGAGAGAAAACCGCTAATACTGGGGCCTCCTATTTCTAGCTCATTTTCGTTAATTTTCCTCCTGCCACTGTTAGGCTGCCATTCCAGTGTGACTTCTCACCAAATGGCCAATCAAGCCTAGAAAGATCTAGCAGTGTAAATTAATACTGCTTTGGAAGGCACTGGTTTCTCTGAGACCTAATTACCTAAGTGCAATATTTAACTTGCTCATCACACGGTGCTATAGATCACAGACTATGGAGACTTAAGTAAATCCAGACTTCTTCCCTCCCTAAAGTCACTGTGCCAGTTTCGTTTTGACATCACAACCACTTCCGTCTGCCCCAGCTCCTTCAACACCCCTCCGAGCCCGAAGGCTTGGTGTGCTTGGCATCGTGGTTCGTGTTTCAGCTTCTCCCTCTGACAGCAAGCGCTTCCATCTGCCAGGATATATATTTCAACTTGTCTTTTCATCTTTGCCTTTGCTAAGCTATCCTGGGTGCAGGCATGCCTGCGTTTTCTTTCTTTCCTTCCGTCTCCCCCCCTCCCCCTCTGCTGCTCATTGAAGGAAGACTGAGCAGACCTGGCATTGCTTGCTTTCCCTGAATTGATTGTACCCGTCTGTTTGATCCAATGCAGTGAGGATTAGTTGCCTGTAAACTGGAACAAGAAGAAATCTATCAAAGAAGTGCCTTTTCTAATTCAAGCCTAAAGAATTTGGTGTCAGGCTCCAAATGCAGTGGCCGCTGTGTGGGTTATCATAAGAACATAGTATTACCTGCCCTCCATGCCATCCCACACAACTGACTGGTAATTTTTCAGTTACAACCAGTCCGAGAATACTGAAGGTTGAAGTCTTCCTGTGACCTCTGACCCTTCTTAGGCTGGGACGGCTTCTTAAGGGCAGGATACCTACAAAGGGTGTGATTAATCTGTGTGTTTTGAAAAGATTTCAGTTAAATTTGAGAGGCGTGGAGCTTGGTGGAGAGCAGCAGGGTGAAAACTGCCTATTTCACCCAAACGTTTGTATCATAATATATTTTTCTACTCATGGAGGCAGGTGATCCAAACAAATCATGGTTCCTGCCCAAAGGACCTGAGAACTAATGGTTGAGGGGGAAATTACGCTGAAAATATCCTGACCCAGAAAATATTCCTGCCAGTAAGTGTATAATCATTAAAGGCTGGCAGAGGGAAACTTAATAAAATGATATTGGTTTGAAACCAGCAGCAAGCTGTTTGAGTACCTTTGATTCGTTTCTGATGAATGGAACTAAATCATGAGATATAATAATCAGCAGAGTGAATCCTAAGAATTGTGTTAGCAACAGGGGTTCTTACTATAATACAAAGGGTGTAACTAATGTTTGTCAGTACAACTCTCCATAAGCTTTAGAGAGGAGACCTATGCTACCCTCCCGCCGACTCCTGCCTCTTTTCCTTGGGCGTGTGGCCTTTATTTGACATAACAGGGTTATATACTTGAGGAAAGTTCTCTTTTCTTGCAGAGAAGGAGATACTAGAGAAAAAAGGGGGGCTCTGACCTGAAAGTCTGCCTTAAAGAAATGCGAGCACATGTTATTTTGAGGGTCCCTCTGACAACATTAACCCCTGGGAGTGATCTACTGGGAAGATAAAGGCTGGCTGTACGCCGTGGACATCATGTTTTTTGACAATAGGTTTTATGCCTCACTTACCACAAAAACAATTAGAGTGTAGTCAGCATCCACAGAGCAACTTACCGTTTTTCATGAGCAGAGAAAGGGCAGAATGGTGGTGGTTTGCCCAGTGGCTGAAGCTGAAAATGAAGTACATGCACTCTTTGTTTTGGTTTTTCTTCTATAGCTCTCTTCTTCCCAGTTGCTCATTTAAGAAATGTCTGCAGACTCATTAAGGCGTCTTTAGATCTTCTTGCCGTTGCTCTTTCTTTCTCCTTCCTGTCAGTCTCATCCCTGGAAATAATTGTGTGTGCACTGCAGGAATGCTAAGCTGCTTCTTCAGGAGGGGCCGTTTATCCATTGTGACAGGTCTTTTGCAAAGTCACTTAACAGTTTTGCCGAGTCAGCCACCTTTCATCTTGATTTGTATCCCTCCAGTGCCTTTCCACTCTTCAGCTCAGCTCCCCTCTCTCCATTTGTCCTTCCATTAATAACAACAGAAAGCTCAGAGTTTCTGACCTGAGCCTTAGCAATAGCTTAATATCTCGCCTATTCTCCCAAATTACAGTCCTATTGCCTTAACCGGGGCTTCCCTTGGAATCAAGATAAATTAGTTTAATCCTCTCTTCAGTTTGATGAAACAACACAGAAAAAATAAAAATCTTTCATAGACTTTAGAAAACCTAATTAGGCTTTTTAATAATTAAAGATACTTGGTTTTCATTTAAAACATATACACTTTTGTCTTTCTGAATAAGAAAATATAATTTGGAAATCAAACAACAAAAACACATCCCTACTCCTGTCTTCAGTCACACACCATCCATCTACCTGTGGATAACGATTGTCAGCATTTTGGTGAAATTAGATTACTTTTTCACCTATGAATAAATAGATTAAAAAACCCTCAACAACCATGTATAGGAGTTCCTTTCCTTGAAACTTTATAAACACATTTTTCAAAATAGACTTTACTTCTAGAGAAGTTTTAGCTCTCAACAAGATTGAGAGGAAGGTAGAGATTTTCCATATACACCCTGCTCCCACACATGCATAGCCTTCCCCATTATCAATATCCTCTGCTAGACTGGTAGATTTGTGACAATTGATGGACTGACATTGACACATCATTCTTACCTAAAGTCCAGAGTTTACATTAGGTTTCACTCATGGTGTTATACATTTAATGGGTTTGGACAAATGTAAAATGACGTGTATCCATCATTATAGTCTCATACGGAGTAGTTCCACTGCCCTAAAAATCCTCTGCACTCCCTTTGTTCATCACTTCCTCTCTGCTAACCTCTGTTAACCACTGACCCTTTTACTAGCTCCATAGTTGTGCCTTTTCCAAAATGTCCTATAGTTGGAATTATACAGCATGTAGCCTTTACAGATTGGCTGTTTCTCTCTTAAAAATATATGTTTTAAGTTTCTTCCATGTCTTTTCATAGCTTGATAGCTCATTTCTTTTTATCACTGAATAATACTCCATTGTCTGGATGTATCACAGTTTACTTATCCATCCACCTACTGAAGAACATCTTGGTTGCTTCCAAGTTTGGGCAATTATGAATAAAGCTGCTCTAAGCATATGTGTGCAGGTTTTTGTGTGGACATAAGTGTTTAACTCCTTTGGGTAAATACCAAGAGCATGATCACTGGATTGTATGGTAAGAGTATGTTTAGTTTTTGTAAGAAACTGTCAGACCGTCTTCTATAGTGGCTGTACCATTTTTCATTCCCACCAGCAATGAACAAGAGTTCGTGTTGCTCTGCATCCTTGTTAGCATTTGGTGTTGTCAGTGTTCTGGATTTTGGCCATTCTAATAGATGTGTAATTGTATCTCGTTTTAATTTGCATTTCCCTGATGACAGAGAGTGTGGAGCATCTTTTCATATGCTTATTTGCCATCTGTATATCATTTTTTAGTGAGGTGTCTTTTAAGTTGTTGATCCATTTTTTAATCAGGTTGTTTCCCTATTTTGATTTTGAAGAGTTCTTTGCATATTTTGGATAACAGTCTTTTATCAGATGTGCTTTTTCAAATATTTTCTCCCAGTCTGTGGCTTGTCTTTTCATGCTCTTCATAGTACCTTTCACAGAGCAAAAATCTTTAATTTTTATGAAGTCTACCTTAACAATTCTTTCTTTCATGGATTATGCCTTTGGTGTTGTATCTAAGAAAATAATTGCCAGAGGAACCTAGGGGCAGAACAGGAATAAAGATGCAGACATAGAGAATGGACTTGAGGACACGGGGAGGGGGAGGGGTAAGCTGGGACGAAGTGGCATGGACATATATACACTACCAAATGTAAAATAGATAACTAGTAGTAGGAAGCAGCCACATAGCACAGGGAGATCAGCTTGGTGCTTTGTGACCACCTAGAGGGGTGGGATAGGGAGGGTGGGAGGGAGACGCAAGAGGGAGGAGATATGGGGATGTATGTATATGTATAGCTAATTCACTTTGTTATACAGCAGAAACTAACACAGCTTTATAAAGCAATTATACTCCAATAAAGATGTTAAAAAAAAAAAGAAAATAATTGCCAAAACCAAGGTTGTCTATATTTTCTCCTACCTCATCTACTAGATACAATGATTGTTTTTGCGTTAAAATCTTTGCAATTTATAGGTGAAAGTGGGGTGCTGTTTTAATTCATACTTTGACCTTTTCTGAAATGGATTACATGCTTCTATTTCATTAGTATTCTTTTTTAAAATAAATATCCAAATAATATCTTTTGTTCTTTATTCTTTTAATAATCATTTTAAAATTTACATTTAAATTCAATTTCTATATTAAAGATATTCTACTTCTGTTTGGCTTGGATATTTCGAATATGTCCCGATTAACCTTTCATGTTTTTTACATAGTTTATTGACTTTGGATGTATTTGTTTTTACATAGATATGTTTCTCAGTCTTCTTTGTTTCTTTTACCTTTGATAAAATTATCTGCCTCAGTCTAATAACAAATAATTCACATGCACTGTAAGAATGTGTTAATTCAACTGAAGTAGGTAAGTTTATAATGAGTATATTTACATATTGTAATTCCTCTACATTTTTTCACTATTGAATAAGTCTGTATTTCTAAATTGTTAACCATTTTTAACAGTTGTTAACCATTTGCTATATTGTTAAACATTTGCTACAGCAATTACTTAATAATCCATCCTTTAACACTGATTAATATGTCAGCTTATTATATAGTATTTACATACGCATGTACCTGGTATATATGTATATATATATATATGTTATTGGTTTTATTTTCTGTTCCATTAATCTGTCTGCCAGGAACACATAGTTTTAATGTTGCAACTGTGTAATATAAACCTGTGATGTTGCAAGCACCACCTCATTAGTATTGTTTAACACACATATACATTTACATATACTTATATTTGCCACTTAATATATTTATGTGTGTATTTGTTTAAAAATGTGCTTTGCTATTTTCCTTTTTAAATTTTCGCCAGTAAACTCTATGATGAGTTGTTACCTGCCCAAAGTGAAAGCACTGGGATTTTAACTCAAGTTGCATTAAAATTATAGGTTTTTTTCATCTATTGACTATTTGCCTATATGACTTTTTCAAAACCTGATATTTTGTTCCACTTTTTCAGATCTTCTTTGATGTTCACAAAGTATTGTAGGGGTTCTTTTGTAACCTTTTTTTTTTTTTCATGTACTTCCTTGATTTATTATCATGAGCTTTTAATCTTAACATTTAAAATTTTCTTGTCACTCAAAAAGCATCTTTTTCATCATATTTTTGTAAGTGGTTGTCTTAGTTATATAGGAACATTCTTGATTATTGATATGCTTATTAGTAACTTCACTGCTCTCTGTAGTTATACCTAAAAGTGTTCCCCTAGATTTTTCTGTTTTTCTAGATAAATCATAGTATCATTTATAAATTTTGACAATTAGCTTTGCTTACTTTTTATTCTTATCTATAACCTGCTCAGTTTTGAGAACATAGTTTAAAGATGATGATGATGATTTTATGGGCAACTTGATTGTGAATCTCGCTTCAAAATGAGAATGATTCTAAGTATTTAAGAATTAAGTAAAATGTCTGTTGGCTTGGTATTAATGTTCAATGTCCTCTTTATTAATTATTCTTTTTTCTTAGTTTAGTAACTAAAAAATCAGGATTGGATGATGAGTTTTTTTGGTATCTAGAAAAATGATTATTACTTTAAACTAATAGTCTTAAATTATGTTAATAGGTTTTATAATATTCACCCATCCTTGAAAATCAAAGGAAAATGTATTTGGCTATGATCTAAAATATTATTTTATTGTAGATATTGATGGTATTTACTGTGAATATAGGAGCTTTTTTCCTGTGTTTGTGAGTGAGTGAAGTGTGTACTTGGTCTGTATTGTTCAATCATCCACAACACTTTACATTTCCTAGGATTTTTCCTGGAACATATACATTTTGAAATACACATATTGCCGATCCAACCATCTGTGTCTCATTTATTTTAAACAAAAATATTGTTTTCCACTTCTTATTTTCTCACATAAGACATATCTGTGGCATTTGGATTGTCTAATAGTCATAGTCAGATCATTTTAAAATTCAGTTTTATGTTTAATTACTTGCATTGCTCATCTCTATCCACTCTGTGCAATCATGTCCTCATTCTTATTTTTATGTTGACTCATCTCACATTTTTGTTAGAGAACACCTTAATTTTTTTTTTTTTTTGGTAAAGTAAATCAGTGGTGTACTTTTGGTATATTAGTATACATGTGGATATCTTCCTCTTTCCTTTACATCGGAGTTCCACTTCGCCTACCTAGAGATTTCATTAAAACAATATAGGCTTGGTTCAATTTTCTCTGATATTTAAGCCATTAGTAATCAGCCTAACTTTTCTTTCTTTGTATGTACCTTGTTTATTTCTGCCTTAATAGTTTTTCCTTTTTCATTAACACAAATATTCTTTTTCTACTGCATCAAAATTGTTTCTTTTCTTTTTTCTTTTTAGGTTTAGGTCCTTTTGATTCATTTGGAATTTGAATACCCTATCCTTTTCTGACATGTCTTTCAATTATACAACAGCAGTGTTTCCATTCTAGCGCTTCATTCTCTTTCTCTGGAGTGTTTGATATCTGCTTTCCAGACTCCCTATCTGTCATGTCTTCTCCTCTCATCACTTCTACTTTGTAACTCTTCTTTTCATACTTAAAAAAATTTTATTTTTTAGTGGAGCATAGTTGATTAACAATGTTGTGTTAGTTTCCAAAAAAGTAATACAAATGAACTTACTTACAAAACAGAAACAGACTCATAGACTTAGAGAACTAATTTATGGTTACCGAGCAGGAATGATTGGAGGGAGGGATAGATTGGAAGTTTGGGATTGACATGTACACACTGCTATATTTAAAATAGATAACCAGCAAGGACCTACTGTATAGCAGAGGGAAAGCTGCTCAATATTCTATAGTACCTTGTAACTCTTAACACTAGATTCTGGAAGTGTGTCTAATGTTTGTCCTCATAGATTCAGTTTTCTGCAGCGTGGACTCTCCTCTTTGCTGATGTGTTTTATTTTCAGCCATTTTACATTTAGGTTTTATTGCAGCTATTTCTTTATCTCTCATCAGTTTTTCTTTTATTCATGCTTGCTTGCAATATGGTCAGCTCTCTTTCCATTTGGATCTGCTATCTTTTCATGTACTGTTTCACGGATGTCATTTTTCTTGAATTTTCCTGATACCTGAACAGGGTCTACCTAATGCTGGCTTCTGTTTCCTGTGCCTAATCATTTCCCAAAGAGCACCATTGATCTGTGGGTTGAGTAAGGCATTCATCTCCTTATACACTGCAGAATGTTTCACGCTCTGGGTTGTTAAGATTCTTTCATCCTCCTCTTTCAACTTCTATTTCATCATTTTTTTGTTTATTCATCTTTGAATCATGAGAGCTCTATTAAGGCTTAAAATTGCTCAATAACCCAGGATTTAGATGCTCTTTAAACCCGTTTTGTAGTCTAGCTGGATGCAGATAACTCCTCCTGTTTCAGTATGAAGTAACTTGATTTAGATGGTGCTTTTTCTTCAAGAATTCATGATATTTTGGCTTTGACCTGAAAGTATAGATCTGATTGTACTGCAGAAGTTAAGGAGAAAGGAAGAGTTATATCTCTATTTCTGGAGACTCTCTGACTCCCTCAAGATGGTTGGTTAATATTTACTAAATGAATATGTGAATTACTTGAGATACAATATTATCAATGAACTTGTGTTCAAAATAAGTTTATATTTTGGAATCCTGTAGGGGGAAATTAATGACAGTTATGATGATGATGGTGATGGTGATGACAGCAAATATTTATATAAGTGACATGCAATCTCCTAAGTATTAATTTACTTGTATAATCTCATTTAAGCCTCTCAATAACTTTATGTACTAGATATTATTATATTCATATTGCAGATGAGTACATTGTGATTCAAAATAAAATATGTGGCTTGCCTAAGATGACAGAATTGATAAGTTGTAGAGCTGAGATTTGAACCTATACAGTTTTGCTAAAGAATCAGTACTGTTAATCACTATGATACACTACCTCTTAATAGATAATAATAATAGCTAACACATGATAAGAATTTACTCCTGTCATGTCCAGTGCTCTGTGTTTTGTATGCATACCTCATTTCTTGCTTTATCTTTTAAACCAGGGGTCGACAGACTTTTTCTGTAAAGGGACAGATAGAAAATATTTTAGTCTTTATGGGCCATATGGTCTGTTTTACAACTACTTAGCTCTGCTGTTACAGCGTGCAAGTAGCCATAGCCAATATGCAAATATATGGGCATGGGTACATTTCAGTAAAATTTTATTTACAAAAATAAAGAGTGGACTGGATTTGTCCCAGAGAGCCAAAGTTTGCCAACTCCTGCTTTAAACAATTCTTTGAGGTATGTACTATTATATCCCTTATACAGATAAGGAAACTGGAGGTCAGAGAAGCTATATAACTTGTCTTTCACCCAGCTAATAAGAATCACATAGGAGTTGAACCAAGCAGTATGACTCTGTATCCTTGATGTTTAGTGACTACAGATACTAAGCTGGGTGGGGTTTTATATGACCAATGAATGACACTTTTTTCGTCTCTCATGAATCCTAAACCAAATAAGAAATAGAATACAGGAGTTGGATAGGTTGAATGGAACATACCTGATTTTTTTTTACTGGTTATAAAGAATTAGAGTGCATGGACCCACCATAATTGGACTTTCTTACCTAGAATTGTAGGAGCAGAGCTGGCCTTGCTAAGCTTATCATGCAGAGGAGCAATGAGGGGCATCTTGAGTTCAGGGAGAGAATGAACACAGGGGGTCACCAGCAACTCATGCTCACTCAGCATCTCCCCCTGAATCATCAACTTCATGACACTCTTCCTCCCTTAGGGAGAAGCAGGTGAGGGCAGGAAGTGGAGTACCAATGTCTGTGGGCCAAAATGAGACATATGGGAATGGGGAGAATTGTTCCCCAAAAGGTGCATTGTATCAAAACAAAAGATGGAAACTCAATGTTTCAGATTGCAAATTACACTCTGTTTCCAACAATTCCAGTTGTTGCTACATAGCAATTATGACAGTATTTCTTTTTGCTTGTCTTTGGTCACCCTAATTTTATTTAAATTAAAAAAAATTAGCCCACAATACCTAATATTTGAGAATAGTCTTAGCTTCACTCCGTAGTTGCAGGCAAAGAAATGTCCAGTGGCTACGAGGAGGGAAATGTTGGAACGGAACTCAGCCTGGGGATCTTTTGAGACTATAAGTTATCACGTGTAGCTTTAAAACATTAAATGGCTCTCTAACGGATCAGGGAAAATGAATTGATTAGCCAGGAAGAAGTGCTAATCTTAGCAGGAAACAATAACAAAAACCCTGGTCCATTAGTAAAGAAAGGCTAATTCAAATATTTTTGGTATGATTCTATGCTGATTCTTCTACAATAAGTGAATAAAAATAATGAAAACTCAGTGTTAGTGCATCTATGAAGAAAGAAGTTTAATAATACTATACTCTGTAAATTGGTTTACTTTTCCTCTGGAGAAGAATTTGGCAACTTTTAAGAAGGTCCGTAAAAACCTCCCATTTAATTTTGTTTCCAGCTAGAATATCCCTCAAGAAAATAAACTTACCAGAAAACAGTATTTACTACATAGATATTTATAGCAATGAGACTTATATCCCCAAATAAATTTAACCCAAATTCCTAGTAGTAAATAGAGAAAAAAGAAAGAACATGGTTGATTAATTTTCTAGAATACCATGAAACCATGAAAATAATGTGTGTCAATGCATATATGAGATGATAATAAAAGCAGACATTCATTAGAACCTTACCATGAACTCGATGCTATGCTAAGCATTTTGTTAGTATTATTTTACTTTATCATGTAAATAATCTTGTGTGATAGATGCTATTATTAAAGTCCCCTTTTACAAAGAAATTGTTCTATAGAGGTTAAGAAGTCTGCCAAATGCCATGAATCTTACAGAAGAACTGCTAGCTTTTGAATTCACTTCTGTTTCATTACAAGGCTCAAGTTCTTCTCCTTTATGATGTTCAGACTTTCAAATAATAAATGGGAAAAAATCAGGATAATTAATACTCTACACATGCTGATTGTGACTTCAGCAACATGCAGAGCCACTGACAGAGGTGAGGGCCATTAAATGGATAATCTAAAACTTATTTAATCATCTTAGTTTCTTTTTCTCTTCAGTCCCTAAAAGTATGGGTGAAGTGAATGTATGTCTGTGTGTGTTTATGTGTAAGTTTCAAAATCTTAATGTCTTGTACGTATTTTGGCCCAGAAATATCCCTTGATTATTTTAATACTATTCAGGGAAGATTAATATATATCATCATAGGTGGAATGTATGTCACCATGGATTAAATGCATTGCAACTCATGGGGATAAGAATTCGAAAGAGAGAGGTGATACAGATTGCAGACAGAAAGGAGTTAAAGTGAATTTTCTTCATGTTGCATATTTGTTATTTGTAAAATATCCCCACCTAATAACAACCATGAATGTTAACCTAAAAGAATACCTATTTTACAAATGACTCCATGGGAGCCCAGGGAGTCTAAGTGACCCCTAGGTGTGGTTAAGTGATTTACCCATTTCCAGTCAACACTGGGGATCTCATTCACTTCTGCCTTAGGCTCAACCAAATGAAAGGCTGGTCTCTTGCCTATGAATCTATAAATACCTGGAAGCAGAATAGGCTATCAGGCCCTGGAAAAAAATTTCAATCAAGAAAACTCACTCTTTCCACTCTCTATTATCAACAGCAGCCTTTTGCAGCCTTGTCTTTTGTTGTTGTTAATTATAAAAATGGAAGACAAAAACCTTTAAAGTTTTCCCAAACAGGAGAGGCTATCTTTATATAGGAAAGCTTCAAATAGCCTGGTATGGGTGATCTAAGTTAATTCAATAGACTTTCATTAATTTTTTGAGTAATACCTTTTTCTCTTTATTTCTTAATACTGGTTTTCTCTTTATTAAGAAACTCCATGAGCCCCTGTGGCTCTTACAAAGAGCTAGCCCTCTAGTATTATGGTTCAAACCATTTTACCTATAAGAGTTAGTCTATCAGATGGTACAGAGGAAAGCAAAACTATGGATGTGACAACAAAGGCAAAAAAAAAAAAGGAAAGGAAAAAGGAAAGCTGTTTTACAAGAGAAGAAATCAAGGTCATAATATTCAAACTAGAGTAGCCTTATGAGGATAAAAAGAAACAGAAAGTTTACATTTTTGGTTTGTAAGCTTCTGAATTTAGATGACTCTGTTGTAGAAGAGAAATGCGAGGTGTGTTTCTGTGAACATTTCCACGTTTTGCCCTTTTTCTTTATTCTGGCCATTTGTCCAATTCCCCCCTCTTAGAAGTGAATCAAGTAAAGAAATCTAGACACATCCACTGCATCCAAGATGAAATAATCTGTCATGGTTTTTGCTGTTCCACAAATTTCCATGAAGCCCTCACTTTGTTATCCAGCACAGTTTTTACCAAGGACGTGTGGCTTAGTTTCACAGAAGCTCAGTTCTGGTTCAGAATATTACTGCTGACAACTGGCTCTGTGACTATGGGGAGGTGGCTTAACTTGTTTACTCTCAGATTTTTTTTTTTTTTTTTTTTTTTGCGGTACGCGGGCCTCTCACTGTTGTGGCCTCTCCCGTTGCGGAGCACAGGCTCCCGATGTGCAGGCTCAGCAGCCATGGCTCACAGGCCCAACCGCTCCGCGGCATGTGGGATCCTCCCGGACCGGGGCACGAACCCGCATTCCCTGCATCGGCAGGCGGACTCCCAACCACTGCGCCACCAGGGAAGCCCTACTCTCAGATTTTTTAGCTTTAAAATTAAAGATCTTTAAGTTCCTTTCATCTCGAATAGCCTATGTTTATTCTCAATGCTACAGCCATTGATATCCTCTCACTTCAGCATGAGCAGTAAGGTTGCAACACTTCATTCAAGATATAAAAGGCAAGGCAGTTGCATTATGCTAAGTGGCACAAAGCTCGTATTTGGTTGAATGAAAATTAAATTTTATCTCCATGCCTACTGAGTAGATAATAAAGGGACAGAAGCTTAACAGTACTTAGGTAACAGAAAGGATTTATAAATAAATGAGAAGAAAAGGAGAGGGTAAAATAAAGAGGTTTGTTCAGAAGTGGATTTAGGGGCAATAACATGGTGAGGAATGATGCGTTTATGATGACTTGTTATTCATCATTTCATTATGTGGTTTTGAATCAGGGAAGCTGACTAGTTCCTTGTGTTTTGCCAGCGTGTGACAAAATAAATACAATGAGGAGTAGAATGGTGACAGGTCATAGGGCTGGAAGTGTGATAAAGGTTTGATATGTGTTATCTTAAATCAAGCAAACCCTAGGAAATCTTTATTATTATTAGGAAATCTTTATTACTATTATTAATTGTTACCTTATAGATGAATAAATGGAGGCTTAGGATGCTCAATGTTTGGTAAAACCCAAGCTACTACTGCATGGCTGATCTGTGATTCAAATACAGATCACTGATTCCAAATTTCTTTTTTTTTTTCCCTGAAATGTACTGCAAATAATTCTTTAAAATTTTATTTATAAAGCAGTTTCCAACACAAAGGGGAAAGCTTAGACCATGAAAAATAATCTATTTAAGTTGATGTTCTTAACCAAAGAGCTGGTTCCTCTACATTCAGTACAAAGATCACAACATCCTCCATGATAAGGAAACATACATGCAAATAAGTCTCAACATTCTAAACCTTTCACTCACTGAATGTTCAAGACCATGAAGGAAAACCAGTCAATCTAACTTTGTTGTTTTTCTTGTTATTCATATATTTAATTACTTGGGAATAACCTAGGAAAAGTCAAAGGAACTTCTTCTTTGTATTCCAAGGAAAAGATGTAAAATTATCTTTTAGGTCTACTTAGTTATTGAAGGTTTACCTTAGAAAGGATGGATCTAACTTTTGGAAAGAGGGCCTGAAGAAGTTGAATTGACTCTGTCTCTTATCAGTGAAGCACTGAGGGCATAGAGATGATTTGCATTCCAGTCTGAGCTATAGTTTAACCACTCAGCCATTAATATTGTGGGAAAATAGACACTGGGGAATTGAGTATACTCATCAGAAAAGCAGGAGTTAAGGACACCACTGATGATAATAACCAATATTTATTTACTGCTTAACAAATGCCAAACACTAATTCTAAGTTTTTATTCATATAAGCCTTTTTTTTAACTTATTTTATTTTATTTATTTATTTTCTGGCTATGTTGGGTCTTCGTTGCTGCACGCAGGCTTCCTCTAGTTGTGGCAAGGGGGGGCTACTCTTCATTGCGGTGCGTGGGCTTCTCATTGCGGTGGCTTCTCTTGTTGCTGAGCACAGGCTCTAGGCACACAGGCTTCAGTAGTTGTGGCACTCGGGCTCAGTAGCTGTGGCTCGCAGGCTCTAGAGCACAGGCTCAGTAGTTGTGGCTCACGGGCTTAGTTGCTGCGCAGCATGTGGGATCTTCCCGGACCAGGGCTCGAACCCGTGTCCCCTGCATTGGTAGGCGGATTCTTAACCACTGCACCACCAGGGAAGCCCCATATAAGGTTTTTAAATTCCCTCAAATAGTCCTAAGAGGTAAAAAAATACTTTGCCCCCATTTTAAAGAGATGAAACCGAGGTACAGGGAATTTAAATAACTTGCCTAAAGTTACTCATAAGTGATGGAGCAGGAATTTGAACCCTGGAAGCCCTCTCCAGGACCAGCATGTTTAACCACGATACCAGTTTGAACAGCAGAGGTGGTTTTGTAAAATCACAAATCTCTTGTTTCTAACTGGATCATATGTGTGTCCATACTTGTTTACCTTGTCAGGAAAACAAGTTGCTCTTTATGAATTCCAGGTCAGAATGTTGTGTAAAGGGAAGGAGAGGCTTATTAAACCATTGGAAAGACTGTGGGGGGCCAAAGGCAAGGACTCTGTGGCGGATTAACATTTAGTGCCAAAGTTAGTGGTTTTCAAGAGCCCAGTCAGAAGCTGCTTTGAATCTCAAGATTTTCCAGGACACCCCCTCCATGCATCTCCATCTGCTGGAGTCCTCCTGAAGGAACTGCCCTCAACTACGTCTGTGGTCTATAGGCACAAAGAAGGTGGCTGGCTAAGGCTTGCCTGAAAGCTGATGATGTCTGATGTCTCCCCATCCATCTACCACAAATGCTTGCCCGGGGATAATGGTCTCTCCCCTTCTACCTCCAAATCTGATAAACAGATTGGCAGAATCTAACCCAGAACCTTAAGAAGAACTAGAGAGAAATGATGGAATTATTATACCACTAAATACTAAGTCATGTTTTTAATATAATCATGAGTGAGTTTGAAAGATCATGGCCTGCAAGTAAACACATCTATGGCTCCAAAGCAGAGGTATGAGTGCCATCAGAATTAAGCAGAAGCTAAGTTGGTTTCACTAGTTCCCATGGAGTAGAATGATGGTAATTCTTAAATCTGCACATTTTTGTTGAGTTCCCAATGTATACATGAAGATTACAATGATTTTAATTTGTAAAATTCATATTTTAGGTGTTTATGTTTATAGCAACTCTGTGAAGGCCCCCAGGTAGAAACTGGAATGGTGAGAGGGTGAGAGATGCGTGCACCCAGGCAGCCAGGTCTGCACAGTCACCTCTTGGGATTTGTACAGATGTTCCAGGCAGAGTTCGCGTATATCCAACGGCATAACTGTTAACTAACTCCATCAGCAACACAGAGTTTGTGTCTTCCCTAAGACCCCAGTTTTTGTTAGCAGCGGTAATAAGCATAGGGTCAGGGACACTAAATTTCCTAAAGAGGTTGGAATTTATAAAACCAAAGGAGAAACAAAAACATACCTAGTTATATTTCAGGCCGGAATGCAGCTAAAGGGAAGGCACAGCGGGGAAACCTTTGATCCATGGCATGTTTTGGCTTCACTACGTAAAGAATGATATTCAGACTGAGAAGGAAGAAGCAGAGGAGGCAGAGGAGGAGGAAAATAGAATAAAACCTGCCAAGAAGGAACAGATGTCAAATGTGGGAGAGGGAATTTTTAAAAAAATATATGTATTAGTCTAAATGAATTCAGGGTTTCTGGATTGGCTGTATTAAAAGGCAATTCTGAAATAATACCCATATGATATTATCTAATTCCTGTCCAAGATCTTTGAGGAGGCATGTTTGCAAACTGAAGTTGGAAAAATATCCTTTTACTCTCCAAAACCTAGAAAGAGAGATAGTCTCTCAAACTTAAGCAAATGAGTATGATGTAGATATCAGGAAAGCACAGGTTGAATTATTAAGGAAGGTTTATCAAGTGTTTAGAAAATGAACTGGGCATGACTGGAAACTACTAAATATTCCCTGTAAAAGAAAATGCTCAAACAAACCTGATTTTATTATAGCTTAATTGAGGCATTATTGATGTACAATAAACTGCACATATTTAAAATATGCAATTTGATTGGTTTTGGCATTTATACATACAGTCATGATAACCATTACCACAATAAAAATTACAACTATTCCCATCATCCCCCCCAAACATCTTTGAGTCCCTTTGTAATACATTTCTCACTGAGACAACCATTGATTTGCTTTCAGTCCCTAAATTTTTGTCTGTAGTTTTAGAATTTTATGTAAATGAAATCATATAGTATGTACTCTTTTCCCCCCCTTTGGCATTTTCGCTCAGCATAATTATCTTGCGATTTATCCATGTCCTAATCTGATTATATTTTATTTTTATAAGGTTAGTAGCTAGTAGATCAAATAAATGTAGAAGAAATTGTTTACCTGGACTTCAACCACACATTTCTGTTTCTCTAACAGTCAGAGATAGATCAATCCTAACTCAAATTTTTTTCACTGGTTGTTCCCTCAGACTGATATGCATTTCCTACAGATCATTGCATAGCTGGCTCCTTCTTGACATTCAAGTCTCAGCTTAAATGTCATAATCTCAGCAACATTTGTCATGACCACCTTGCCTAGAGTAGCATTCCTAGTCACTACTACTATGACACCTTTAATTTAATATCATCTCTCTTTCCCAGCTAGCATGTACAACCCATGAGAGAAGGAACTTTATCTGTCTTGTTCAAAGCTGTATTCCTAGCACCCAGAACAGTGCCTGATGCATAGGAGGTAATCAATAAATAAGTGAACAAATAAATCTTTGCCAAGCCTTTCATCTATGTTTATGGGAAATTATGGAGACCTATGGGCTGAAAAATGGCATAATTCAATGTAATTGTTATTAGTTGAAGTAATATATTCTAAGTATGCTGATGAATGGATATTTTTCAGTCTGAATTGGGATTTATATTCACAGCTTTGCCTTAAGTCCTGTCCTATTCCACAATTTTTACACATTAAAAAAATAAAGCACTTAGCTGTAACTATAGAAACAATGGTATTTCTTTCTGTATAATGTGAAGTTATAACACATAATAATGATGTAATTGATATTCTAAAATATATTTACAGATGGAAATGATAGATGGTGCTGAAAAGATGAAAGTAGATAAGGATAAATTCTGCTCCCAGACAAGGACACACCCCCTTGGAAGAGTACACAGCTATCTATGTGGGGTTGTAATTGACAGTGAGCTTAGTAAGACTCAGTGTGCTAAACTGCCAAAGTTCTAATGACAACTTAGTGGCTTTAATAGAGTTATAAAACACAGAACTGGAGAGGCATGAGTTTCCTTCTGCTTTGCTCTTGACAACACAAAACCTAGAGAATTATAATTTGTTCCCGAACCACAAAAATGGAAATGATTTCAATGGATTGCATACATAATAGAAAGATGAGTAATGTAAAAATAGTACATATAATGAATAGTAGAAGAAATGGGCAGTGTTTATTTCATCGGCTGTCTTCGTATATTTCCCTAATGAAAAGAAATTAAGGCTAGTCTTGGTCTGACATCAACAGTGAACTAATATCTATTAATATCTGATACTACCTGGTTTGCTCAGTCAGAGATGCCCACAGATGGAGTGACTTCAGGCTCTTACAGCACTTGAAAAAGGCTTTGTAGGTCAGACTTAAGATTGTGAATTGTTACTTGGATGATAGCATATTTAGAATCTGTACTAACTCTGACTTATAAATTAAACTGTATCACAATATTAAAAAAGAAAGCTGTTCATTTTCATTTAGTTTATTTGGTATGAGATGTAGTCCATTCACTTTTTAAAAATAGATGAAACCACGAATTCTTCCCTTAATTCCTTATTGATACGAATAATCCACTGCAGAGGTAGGTTTGAGGAGTGGCCGCTTGGCACTCTTGTTTGAAATTTTATCTTGCGCTGTTAGGGGACAAAAAACTTTGTTTTGTTTTCGCATTTTACGTAAACCAGAGAATAGCAGTTTTTCATAGGGTGTAGGGGGTGTATATTGAAAGCTTTGGTTTCTAGGTCTTAGTCACCACACAAAATCATTTTATATTCCTCAATTTCCATTCAGTTGGATGGTTTTGTGTAGATGCTTGCTGAGATGGTACTGTCCAACGGTGTGGGTGCTGAATTGTAGGGCTCTCGAGGGGAAATTTTCTCAGCAGTCTCATTAGTAAGATGAGACTGCAGGCAAAAAGATAAGCTTGCCCAATTTATTTACTTAGGCATTCTATTTTTCAAAATTGTATTATTACCCAGGGAAAAGCATTAGCTATTGCTGCATCTTTCTTTTATGTAGACATTTATTTCAAATTGTAAGAAGTACAAAACATAGTACTCCATATTAAGTTGTGGGTTGCATTTTTCCTGGACAATTTTCTCTATTAACAAGAAGTGGCGACAAAGGAAGAACAGAGACATATTTATTACGTGATGTGGAAACAACACTGTTTCTAAATGATACTGTTGTGTGGTGTATTCCTAGAGGTACTGACAGCTCCTTATAAGGCAAATGAACATTTCAGCTGAAGTTTGCAAGCAACACACAAGGCTAATTACAAAATATTTTTCTGTCTCTCAGCAAACTGCAGGGGGCAAGAGTGAGCTTGTGTAAGCACTAAGAACCTAGATTTCCCTGGGTGCTGTCTTCTCACATGTGTTTTTAAATCTTCCAACTTGTGATTATTATTTTTCAGAACTGAATTAGTGAATCATTTTACATAGTACCATTATGTAAAATAAAATGATACTTTGTTTCTCTGCATTCACCAATTACTGGGTGGAGAAAATTGGACTCCTAAAAGACACATGTGTATATAGTTTGCCAGATTACAGGAAAGCCTTGTAAAATGCTCCCAGATGTTTGATGTAAGAGAGAGAAAATGCCGGGAACAAGGAACAAATTGAGGTGGGTTTCAGATATTATACAATCTATTGAAGTAAAAGCTAAGAAAATAAATAAGATCATAGACATGAAATCCCTCTGGAAGGTCAATAATCATAGAGTTTAACTATATTAAACCCATTTTCTCCTTTGCTTTCTCCCCTTTTGCCTGATACTGTTGTAGAAAATATTAAGGAATATTATTGCTAATCCTTAATAAATAGTACATTAAGCATGAATTACCTTATCTTTTCAGCACAAGGACTACAGGACTGCAAATGAACAAAATCTGGACTGTTTTACTTTTCAGGGACCAGACCCCCATATCCAATCATCAAGATTGTCTTTCATTTTAAGGGTTGGTTAGGTGGTTCCTGATAAGAATTTTGCTGTGAAAGAGTTGAAGCATTGTAACTAGAGTCTCCTTTCAACCTGAAAGAGCAAATGGAGAGCCTGTCCATCCCTTGGTATGAAGTTTCTTAAACTTGACTATAGCAGAGCCAGATGAAGTAAGGATTGTAAAACTGGCCTTCTTCGAATGTCAGGATTGTTCTTGAATCAGTCTATGTTCTAGCAGCAAAAAGCTGGAAAATGGCAAAGAGGTAATTGAGAAGAGATCAATGAAGGGACTGTTTTTGAAGGCAAGATTAAGGGAACCATTAAAGGATGGTGAAGCACTCTGGAAAGGGCAATAGTGGGAAGGTATTATCACCTTAGTGAGGTAGAGGGGTAGAACCAAGGAAGAGTTGCCCTAGCCTGTGAGAGATGTATCTGCATGGTAAGGAGTGTCCGACAGGGAAGAATATTGCAGCCACTGCCAAACAATGTTTTCATAGGGAGGGACATGAAGGAATAAATGCCATACCTTTTCCTCTTACTAACTCCTGGTCTCCTGAATATGCCACAGTTTGTCCAAACCCAACCAAGGCAAGAAAGCTTGGTTAAACCAGTCTTTGAGGTCAGTTTCCTAGGACACAGAGCAGGATGGAGCAAGATGAAGAAGACCTGGAGGGGAAAATGGAGAATATGTAGCACATTCCACATTTTAGCTTACTTGTTTTTGGAAATATACCCCAAAATTATTAGTTTCCATGTTTTCATAGATAAGTATACTAAGATTAAAGTCCTTAAATAATTTCCCCCAATTTAAATAAGGATCTATCTGACTTCAAACTCTTCAACCTCTTTCCGCTATACCATGCTGCTACTTTTCCTTTGTTTCCAAAGATCGTCTTTGGGGGAAGATAATCCACAAAAGGAGAAAAATATATCGTTATATCACCTCTCCTCCTTATTGTAATTCTACTATGTATAAAGTGCTGATCTTTGTTTTCCAAAGAGACCAGCAGGATTAACAAAAGTAACTCATCAGAATTTCTCTAGCAGGGAATCTCAATCTTACTGTTCTCCATCCTGCCCTTTATCCATGGCTGTAGTTTCTCTGGGATGCTTAACAGGAAAATTTGAGCCAAGTGTTCTGGGCAAGCCCTGAAATGCCATTAGTAGTAAAATGGATCTCGAAGGCACATTGTAAAGTTTGAAGACAGACCACTGCCGACAAATTACAGATTTGTTTAATATGTTTGTTTTGTTGTATATGTAATTTAGAGTTCTTGTGGATTCCTTTTAGTAAGATGAGACAGAATCTCAGTTTTTAGACTTCACCAAAAGACTGTAAAATTTTCTTTTAAAATAATAAAGTTGGGGAGGTCAAATAATCGAATCTTTAAAAGCAGGAAAATACAGTATCGTTAATCTCATGTGACATACCTTTCATATATATTTTTTTACTTTTTTATTTTTAAGCTTTTATCTTTAAATAATTTCAACTTTATTAAAAAGTTGCAAAAACTATCCAAATACCTTCACTGAGAGTCCTCAAATGTCAAGATTTTACACATCTGCTCCCTCTTTTCCTTCCTCCGTCTCTCACACACACACACATGCACACAGACACACGCTATTTCGTTTTCTGAGCTATTGGAGAATAAGTTGCTGACATAATGCAAACTTACCTTTAAATATCTCAGTGTACATTTCCTAAGAACAATGGTATTCCTGTATATAACTACAGTACAATTATAAAAATCAATAATAATTGATACAGTAAAACAATCTACAGGTCTTATTAAAAAATGTTTGATTCAGTAATGCCCTTTATAACAAAAAGATCTGAATTGACTATAAGATCCAATTCAGAACAATATGTTTCATTTAGTTGTCAAATCTCGAGTCTTCTTTAATCTAGAACAATTCCTTGATTATGCTTTACGTTTCATGACCTTTACATTTTTTAATGTAAATTATTTTATTAAAATTGATTTGACCTGTTTCTTTTTACTTTTTTTTTAACATCTTTATTGGAGTATAATTGCTTTACAATGGTGTGTTAGTTTCTGCTTTACAACAAAGTGAATCAGTTATACATATGTTCCCATATCTCTTCCCTCTTGCATCTCCCTCCCTCCCACCCTCCCTATCCCACCCCTCCAGGCAGTCACAAAGCACCGAGCTGATCTCCCTGTGCTATGCGACTGCTTCCCACTAGCTATCTATTTTACATTTGGTAGTGTATACATGTCCATGCCACTCTCTCACTTTGTCCCAGCTTACCCTTCCCCCTCCTCGTATCCTCAAGTCCATTCTCCAGTAGGTCTGCATCTTTATTCCCATCTTCCCCCTAGGTTCTTCATGACCTTCTTTTTTTTTTTTTTTTAGATTCCATATATATGTGTTAGCGTATGGTATTTGTTTTTCTCTTTCTGACTTACTTCACTCTGTATGACAGACTCTAGGTCCATCCACCTCACTACAAACAACTCAGTTTTGTTCCTTTCTATGGCTGAGTAATATTCCATTGTATATATGTGCCACATCTTCTTTATCCATTTATCTGTCAATGGACACTTAGGTTGCTTCCATATCCTGGCTATTGTAAATAGAGCTGCAATGAACATTCTGGTACATGACTCTTTTTGAATTATGGTTTTCTCAGGGTATATGCCCAGTAGTGGGATTGCTGGGCATGACCTTTACATTTAAAAAAAATTTCAGTCCAGTTATTTTGGAGAATGTCTCTCTCAATCTAAGTCTGCCTGATGTCTTCTCATGATTAAATTTAGGTTGTGTACTTTTGGCAAGAATACCACAGAAATGATGTTTTTTTTTCTTTCTCAGTGCTTCATTTTAAGAACCATATAATATGTATTTGTCCCATTACTGATGATGTTACACTTTGATCACTTGTTTAAGATGGTGCCTGCCAAGTTTCTCTACTATAAAGTTACTTTTTTCCTTTTTAATTAACAAGTATCTAGTGGAAAGATGTCCTGAGAATTTAAGTGTTCTGTTTTTCATCAAACATTCACCTATCAGTGCTAGCATCCATTGATGATATTTTGCCTGGAACAGTTATTATTATGGTACTATTATGGTGGAAGCCAAATGGTTATTTCCCAATTCTATTATTTCTTCTACATTTATTAGTTGGCATTCCACTGTAAGGAAGAACTATTCTTTCTGATTGATTTACATCTCTATGGATTCATTGATTAGCTTTTTCATTGAGTTATAATTAATTACCAGTATTATTTATTTTGATGCTAAAATTGTCCTTAATTAGGATAGTGGAAATTCCTTCATACTGGCTCATCTATCCCTCAGCCACATCCCCGTCATTCTTTAAGCATGTCATTATTTAGGGTACCGCTATATGTTCTAAGTTTGTTTTGTACTGTACCTGATTCATCTCTAAAATCATTCTTTCTTCCCAAAGAGATTTGATCTTATTTGAAGATGGTATTTAGAAACTAAGATCTAAGTGTCAGGTGTGCATATTACTTTTTTAGCAGACTGAACTAATACACACACACACACACACACACACACACATCTTTCTTGAAGTGGTCTTACCGTTGAAAAAGAATAGTTTAAACAATAACATAGAGCTTTTCTTTAGGAAAAACATAGACTTTTGGCATTAAGAGTCTTTGAGTTATAATTAGAACTGCCAATTTTCAGCTGGGGGAATTTAGGACCAAGAAAAAAAGACTGACACACCATGGGTATAGGCAAAGTTTTTGCTGCCTTGATATTTCATAGTCTCTCAAGTACTCCTAACTTTCCTTCTCTCCTGATTCATTGTTTTCAGATAAATTTCTCCATGAGGTCTAGTTCATCACCAAGAAACTTTATGTTATTTGACGTCAACAAACTTCCTATTAGGTTTAGGTTAAATGGATTTTTCCAAGTGAACACATTAGTGTTTGAGATAGTGTTTATCAGCCTCCACATAAAACCCCAAGAGACATTCAGAGTCAGCAGGCTTAGGAATCATGTGGGATATTGTGATTCTGAGTGCCCACCCCCATCCTCACCAAGGGAATAAGGTGCTAGAAGAGCTGCTCCATAACTGGTCCATTGCTCATTCCCCAGATGATTCCAGGTGCATATTAACAGTTTAACTTTGTTAAGAAGGTGTCAGCCTTGCATCATTTGCATTCCGTTACCCACAATGCTTTTTAATTTATTGCCTGCTTTGAAAAGCAAATGATGACATTCTGCTGGGAAAATTTCAGCCCATGTGTGCTCTTTATAAAGCAAGGAAGTGGAATAATTATCACTGATAAGGAGGAAAGAGAATATTTTTCACATTTGGTGTTTTAGAGAATGTGGCGTGCGTGTGTGTGTGTGTGTGTGTGTGTGTGTGTGTCGTCTGTGTGTACTTGGAGGTTGCATTGGGGAGAAGAGATGGAAGATGGGGAAATAGTGATTCTGGTTCCCTGTACTAGTAATAGTGAACCAAGAGTTGTCAGTAATTCTGAAAATCCTTCTAAGTAGGAGGAAATCCAATTTATTGTTAAAAATGATCAAGTAGACTTGTGCTGAGTGTGTGCTAGGGTACATCAGAATCCTCGGTAAACCAAGATTAGATCATGAAACAAGAGGCTTAGACTCAAGGGTTGAAATTTACTTGGTCTCATGAATGGTCCAAAGATGAGATGGGGGAGGAAAGCAGGTGAAGGAAACCAGATAGAATGATAAAACACAAGTCTCTTCTCCCCTCCCCTCTTTCCCTTTTCTTCTCATTCCTTTTTTTTTTTTTCTGTTTGATCTACCACAACAAATGATAAACAGAATCCTATTATTTCTTCCTCCAATACATATTTTATATTAAATAAAGTCAAATATCAGAGTGTATTGGAAAGAGATATAGAAATGAATAAAATAAATAAAGTGAGGGTTTTTTTTTTTAATTTTGGGAACTTAAATTGTAGTAAATAAGCCAGTACAGATATAAAACTAGTATAATAGAAGTAGGAGTTAACAAGCTGTATGTATTTTACATACAATATCCTTCATAGATAAATAGCAATATTTACTTTTATCTGTCCATCAGAATGGAACTCTAGGAAGATAGGGCTTGTCTTTTGTTTTGTTCACTGTTGTGTACCCAGTTCCTTGAATAGTTCCAGGCATATAGTAGATGCTCATTAAATACTGAATGGATAGATGAATGGTAGTGTTCACATCTTTTATCATCATTTATTCCCTCCTCCTCTCTTTTGCAAAATTACAGTGGACCCCACCTCCTCCTTTACCATAAACTCCTTAACTCACTTTACCATACTCTATGGGAACTTCTTGCAGCAGGGATGACACACTGCTGTCAAATCCACTTTTTCCCTTTACGTCCTCACTGCATTTTCTGCTTTGCATCAAGTGCAGTGGCTCATTGCTTCCTCTACTTTTAAACTCTCCTCTTCCTTTACTTTTCTCCCACACTTTACTTTTTTTGCATCTCCTCTGGCTTTCCTCCTATGAGTCTGAGTTGTCAGTAATATCCATTCATTTGGTCCTCTTCTCTTTTTTTTAGTTTTTAAATAAGAATTTAGATATTTAAGGTACACATGATGATTTAATATACATAACACACTGAAATGATTACTACAGTCAACTAACTAACATAACACCTCACACAGATTTCAGGTACTCTTATCTATATACACACACACATCATTTGGTCTTTTTTGTTTTTTTTTTTTTTTGGCTGAGCTGGGTGGCTTGTGGGATCTTAGTTCTCTGACCAGGGATTGAACCCAGGCCCTTGGCTGTGAGAGCACAGAGTCTTAACCACTTGGCCTCCAGGGATTTCCCTGGTCTTCTTCATCTGCTAGTTTTTCCAGTTCTTTAGCTGCCTTTTCTTTTCTTTTTCTGCTTATTCCTCTGAGGTGATCACATCAAGCTCCATGACTTGGATTATGATCTCCATGCTTAAAAAAAAAAAGAAAACCTTTAAGGAAGTGAGTGTAGAAAGAAAAGTCACCCCAGACTGAGTCCTGTGGTGCTCCATCTTTTAAAAGTCAGGGAGATGAGGAGAAATTACCAAAGAACAGTGAGAATTTGTGGCCAGAGGTGTTGGAGGAAAATCAGGTGGTTTTAGTGTCCTAGAAGCCAAGAGAAGTAAGCATTTTAAGGAGGAACATTGAAAGGCACTTACCAACTGAGTGACAATGGATTGATGTTTCCAACCTTGGGTGCAGTGTTCTGGTAAGTTCACACTAGTGTAAGTGGTAATAGCATTTTTGTTTCATTTGGTATTTTTTTAAATGCATAGATAAATGGATAGATAGATATCCATTAAACAAAGATTTGGATAAACCTGATGTGAATACTGGTTCTGCCTTCTATGAATATAGCATGGCTGTAAGAATTTGGACTCTGAAGTTAGATGGCCTGACTTTGACTTTTTTTATCAGCAGATGATATGATTTTAGATGAGTACACTGCTTAAGTCTCAGTTCCCTTATTCATAAAATGGGAATAATAATAGTACCTATTTCATTAGGTTGCTCTAAGGATTAAATAAGAAAACATATTTAAACAACTGAGAATCTGAGTACCACAGAGTAAGCACTCAGTGGCTATTGTTCCATGAGCTTGTGTTTCCTTGTCTGTTGAGTGGGCATCATGCATAGTTCCAAACTCATAGAATTATTGTGAAAATCAAACTAGACTATCCATGTAAAGTATTTTGTGCATAGTAAGCTCTCCATACATGTTGATGGAATCACTGTTGAATATGTTCATCATTTGGTATAAATTAAATGACCCAGCCACCCAGTTTATCCCTCACTTGAGCACTGCTAGTGGTTATGGGGATGGAAGCATTACACAGCTTTAAATTGTTTTATTCTAAGTCATATATTGTTTAATTCATGCCCATAAAGTGCTGTTGGTTGAAGACAGGAAGCATAAGGGTCACTGATGCGCATGCAGTTTCACAGGATTTTAAAGATGCATCCATCTGATCCAAATTCCCATAGAGCACATCAAGGTGTTTCTAGTGCTTTGAAAATCAATGTTAAAAAGAGAAAATTTAGTGATGATTAAATCCAATTTGACTTTCATATCGGGGGAATAAACAGAATCCTCACGAACAACATGTTATATGTGAAGTGCTTTCAACTGGAATACTGAAACCACCTCTTTTAGCTCATCTTCTGGAAACAAATTTAAAAATAAATAAATTAGTTTTTAAGTGGGAAATGCAGTAATTCCACACATTAGTTCTGAAAATCAGTGTTTAATTTCATGGCTTCATTTCAATCTAAAATCAAATATTAAGTAACCCATGTCAGTCATTAGATGGAACAGTAAAATTTGTCTATATGGTTTATGAGTATTCTTGGAGGCTATGATAAATTAACTTTATATTATAGTATATCATACATCATTGGTCAACTATAAAATGCTGTTTTTACCTCAGTCCACTTTTTATTGCCACAACAAAAAAGTACAAAATATTTTGAAAAATCTCGAGTTTTTACAAAATTGTATATGATTATGAAATGAGTGCCTGAGGGGAAAAAGCTCTATTTAATCAATAATTGTAGAGGAAGGACTCAGATTCTTAGAACTGAGACGTTAACTTGGGGGAAAATTTAGAGTATAAATATTATGAGTTTGATTATAGCACTTAATTATGAAAATCACTGCTAAAACTCTCCCTCCACCACATGCTCATCTCCTAGATAATATCCTCTTCAGGGAAACCTGAAGTTTGTTATGTGCAACTTACTATTACATGCTATTAATCACAATTCCTTAAGGCTCATTTATTCTTTAGTAAAGGGTCTTAAAACTTTAACATGTGGTTCACATATTCAGTTAACACACTTACCACCTTCCCTACCGGGCATCCCAAAACCTTGCTTTTCTCCTCTGGACAAACACACCTCAATGTGTGTTCCAAAAGTTTCTGGTATATTTTGTTACAATCTGTTTTGAGGATTTCACAAAATAAGCACATTCGGTGGAATATGCATTTCAACTAGTCCCAATTCAAATCCAGCACTTGCACTAATTTGTGAGACATGAGAAAAACCTACTTAATTGACTTGACTTATCTTAGCCTCAGTCACTTGATCTATAAAATTATATATTTTCCTGCAGAGAGAAAAAAGGTTAAGAGTGGAAAATGTAGTGAGTGGGATAAATGAGTAGACACAAAAGAGAGGGACCTTGCATGCAACAATGAGAACAATGCACCATGAAGCAAGGAATGTGGTTAACTTAATTATCTGTCCTTGAGCTTTAAATCTCTCCATCTGTCCATCTCTCTAGCTTTGCTAACTATCTTCTAGAGCCTAGAAGGGTAATTCTAACAGGTAGGTACATAACGTATGGGAGTTGCTTTTTCTCCTTCCCCAGCTCCATCTTTCTACTCGCAACATCAAATCACCTTTACATCTGTGCACACCACTGTAATAGGGAACAGTGATTCACTCCCACCAATGAATTAAAAAATGAGAATAAAAATTAATACACATGTACAGCAAGTTATCGTTTTCTAAACTGTGTATGGAAATGATTCCTTCTTTATAAGTTGGCAGTATCCCTAAAATTATTACTTCCCGCTTAAGCAAAGAGGAAAGACTAGGTTTTCATGAAATCACATAACTCTGCTCTTTTTTTCTACCTGCTCTGTATGGAGGAATCATTAAACAAAATGTGGGAGACTTCCGGGAAGATGGCGGAAGAGTAAGACGCGGAGATCACCTTCCTCCCCACAGATACACCAGAAATACATCTACGCGTGGAACAACTCCTACGGAGCACCTACTGAACGCTGGCAGAAGACCTCAGACCTCCCAAAAGGCAAGGAACCCCCCACGTACCTGGTTAGGGCAAAAGAAAAAACTAAACAGAGACAAAAGAATAGGGACGGGTCCTGCACCAGTGGGAGAGAGCTGTGAAGGAGGAAAAGTGTCCACACACTAGGAAGCCCCTTCGCGGGTGGAGACTTCGGGAGGCGGAGTGGGGGAGCTTGGGAGCTGCGGAGGAGAGCACAGCAACAGGGGTGCGGAGGGCAAAGCGGACAGATTCCAGCGCAGAGGATCGGGCCGACCGGCACTCACCAGCCGAGAGGCTTGTCTGCTCGCCCGCCGGGGCGGGCGGGACTGGGAGCTGAGGTTCCGGCTTTTGTCGGAGCGCCGGGAGAGGACTGAGGTTGGCGGCGTGAACACAGCCTGCAGGGCGTTAGTGCACCACGGCTAGCCGGGAGAGAGTCCGGGGAAACGTCTGGACCTGCCGAAGAGGCAAGAGACTTTTACGTCCCTCTTTGTTTCCTGGTGCACGAGGAGAGGGGATTAAGAACGCTGCTTGAGAGAGCTCCAGGGACGGGCGCGAGCCGCGGCTAAAAGTCCGGAACCCAGAGACAGACATGAGACGCCACCAGGAGGCCTGTGTTCGAACACAGGTCACTAGCCACACGCCCTTCCCGGGAGCCTGTGCAGCCCGCCACTGCCAGGGTCCCGGGATCCAGGGACAACTCCCCCGGGAGAACGCACGGCGCGCCTCAGGCTGCAACGTCACGCCAGCCTCTGCCGCCGCAGGCCCACCCCACACTCCGTGACCCTCCCTACCCCCCGGCCGGAGTGAGCCAGAGCCTCCGAACCAGCGGCTCCTTTAACCCCCGTCCTGTCTGAGCAAAGAACAGACGCCCTCCGGCGACCTACACGCACAGGCGGGGCCAAATCCAAAGCTGAGCCCCTGGGAGCTGTGAGAACAAAGAAGAGAAAGGGAAATCTCTCCCAGCAGCCTCAGAAGCAGCGGATTAAAGCTCCACAATCAACTTGATATACCCTGCATCTGTGGAATACTTGAATAGACAACGAATCATCTCAAATTAAGGAGCCCTGTGGATGAAAGGCTCTTGGTGCTGCAGCCAGGAGTCAGTGCTGTGCCTCTGAGGTGGGAGAGCCAACTTCAGGACACTGGTCCACAAGAGGCCTCCCAGCTGCACATAATATCAAACAGCAAAAATCTCCGAGAGATCTCCATCTCAACGCCAGCACCCAGCTTCACTCAACGACCAGCAAGCTACAGTGCTGGACATCCTATGCCAAGCAACTAGCAAGACAGGAACACAACCCCACCCATTAGCAGAGAGGCTGCCCAAAATCATAATAAGTCTACAGACACCCCAAAACACACCACCAGACGTGGACTTGCCCACCAGAAAGACAAGATCCAGCCTCATCCACCAGAACACAGGCACTAGTACCCTCCACCAGGAAGCCTACACAACCCACTGAACCAACCTTAGCCACTGCGGACAGACACAAAAAACAACAGGAACTACGAACCTTCAGCCTGCAAAAAAGGAGACCCCAAACACAGTAAGATAAGCAAAATGAAACGACAGAAAAACACACAGCAGATGAAGGAGCAAGATAAAAACCCACCAGACCTAACAAATGAGGAGGAAATAGGCAGTCTACCTGAAAAAGAATTCAGAATAATGATAGTAAGGTTGATCCGAAATCTTGGAGATAGAATGGACAATAGAATGGACAAAATGCAAGAATCAGTGAACAAGGACCTAGAAGAACTAAAGATGAAACAAGCAACGATGAACAACACAATAAATGAAATTAAAAGTACTCTAGATGGGATCAATAGCAGAATAACTGAGGCAGAAGAACGGATAAGTGACCTGGAAGATAAAATAGTGGAAATAACTACTGCAGAGCAGAATAAAGAAAAAAGAATGAAAAGAACTGAGGACAGTCTCAGAGACCTCTGGGACAACATTAAACACACCAACATTCGAATTACAGGGGTTCCAGAAGAAGAAGAGAAAAAGAAAGGGACTGAGAAAATATTTGAAGAGATTATAGTTGAAAACTTCCCTAATATGGGAAAGGAAATAGTTAATCAAGTCCAGGAAGCACAGAGAGTCCCATACAGGATAAATCCAAGGAGAAATACGCCAAGACACATATTAATCAAACTGTCAAAAATTAAATACAAAGAAAACATATTAAAAGCAGCAAGGGAAAAACAACAAATAACACAGAAGGGAATCCCCATAAGGTTAACAGCTGATCTTTCAGCAGAAACTCTGCAAGCCAGAAGGGAGTGGCAGGACATATTGAAAGTGTTGAAGGAGAAAAACCTGCAACCAAGATTACTCTACCCAGCAAGGCTCTCATTCAGATTTGATGGAGAAATTAAAACCTTTACAGACAAGCAAAAGCTGAGAGAGTTCAGCACCACCAAACCAGCTCTACAACAACTGCTAAAGGAACTTCTCTAGGCAAGAAACACAAAAGAAGGAAAAGACCTACAATAACGAACCCAAAACAATTAAGAAAATGGGAATGGGAACACACATATCGATAATTACCTTAAATGTAAATGGACTAAATGCTCCCACCAAAAGACACAGATTGGCTGAATGGATACAAAAACAAGACCCATATATTTGCTGTCTACAAGAGACCCATTTCAGACCTAGAGACACATACAGACTGAAAGTAAGGGGATGGAAAAAGGTATTTCATGCAAATGGAAACCTAAAGAAAGCTGGAGTAGCAATTCTCATATCAGACAAAATAGACTTTAAAACAAAGACTATTAGAAGAGACAAAGAAGGACACTACATAATGATCAAGGGATCGATCCAAGAGGAAGATATAACAATTGTAAATATTTATGCACCCAACATAGGTGCACCTCAATACATAAGGCAAATATTGACAACCATAAAAGGGGAAATCGACAGTAACACATTCATAGTAGGGGACTTTAACACCCCACTTTCACCAATGGACAGATCATCCAAAATGAAAATAAATAAGGAAACACAAGCTTTAAATGATACATTAAATGAGATGGAGTTAATTGATATTTATAGGACATTCCATCCAAAAACAACAGAATACACATTTTTCTCAAGTGCTCATGGAACATTCTCCAGGATAGATCATATCTTGGGTCACAAATCAAGCCTTGGTAAATTTAAGAAAATTGAAATTGTGTCAAGTATCTTTTCCGACCACAACGCTATGAGACTCGATATCAATTACAGGAGAAGATCTGTAAAAAATACAAACACATGGAGGCTAAACAATACACTACTTAATAACGAAGTGATCGCTGAAGAAATCAAAGAGGAAATCAAAAAGTACCTAGAAACAAATGACAATGGAGACACGACGACTCAAAATCTATGGGATGCAGCAAAAGCAGTTCTAAGAGGGAAGTTTGTAGCAATACAGTCTTACCTTAGAAACAGGAAACATCTCGAATAAACAACCTAACCTTGCACCTAAAGCAATTAGAGAAAGAAGAACAAAAAAACCCCAAAGTTAGCAGGAGGAAAGAAATCATAAAAATCAGATCAGAAATAAATGAAAAAGAAATGAAGGAAACGATAGCAAAGATCAATAAAACTAAAAGCTGGTTCTTTGAAAGGATAAACAAAATTGATAAAACATTAGCCAGACTCATCAAGAAAAAAAGGGAGAAGACTCAAATCAATAGAATTAGAAATGAAAAAGGAGAAGTAACAACTGACACTGCAGAAATACAAAAGATCATGAGAGATTACTACCAGCAACTCTATGCCAATAAAATGGACAACCTGGAAGAAATGGACAAATTCTTAGAAAGGCACAACCTGCCAAGACTGAATCAGGAGGAAATAGAAAATATGAACAGACCAATCACAAGCACTGAAATTGAAACTGTGATTAAAAATCTTCCAACAAGCAAAAGCCCAGGACCAGATGGCTTCACAGGCGAATTCTATCAAACATTTAGAGAAGAGCTATCACCTATCCTTCTCAGACTCTTCCAAAATATAGCAGAGGGAGGAACACTCCCAAACTCATTCTACGAGGCCACCATCACCCTGATACCAAAACCAGACAAGGATGTCACAAAGAAAGAAAACTACAGACCAATATCACTGATGAACATAGATGCAAAGATCCTCAACAAAATACTAGCAAACAGAATCCAACAGCACATTAAACGGATCATACACCATGATCAAGTGGGGTTTATTCCAGGAATGCAAGGATTCTTCAATATACGCAAATCAATCAATGTGATACACCATATTAACAAATTGAAGGAGAAAAAACATATGATCATCTCAATACATGCAGAGAAAGCTTTTGACAAAATTCAACACCAATTTATGATAAAAACCCTGCAGAAAGTAGGCATAGAGGGAACTTTCCTCAACATAATAAAGGCCATATATGACAAACCCACAGCCAACATCGTCCTCAATGGTGAAAAACTGAAAGCATTTCCACTAAGATCAGGAACAAGACAAGGTTGCCCACTCTCACCACTCTTATTCAACATAGTTTTGGAAGTTTTAGCCACAGCAATCAGAGAAGAAAAGGAAATAAAAGGAATCCAAATCGGAAAAGAAGAAGTAAAGCTGTCACTGTTTGCAGATGACATGATACTATACATAGAGAATCCTAAAGATGCTACCAGAAAACTACTAGAGCTAATCAATGAATTTGGTAAAGTAGCAGGATACAAAATTAATGCACAGAAATCTCTGGCATTCCTATACACTAAGGATGAAAAATCTGAAAGTGAAATCAAGAAAACACTCCCATTTACCATTGCAACAAAAAGAATAAAATACCTAGGAATAAACCTACCTAAGGAGACAAAAGACCTGTATGCAGAAAATTATAAGACACTGATGAAAGAAATTAAAGATGATACAAATAGATGGAGAGATATACCATGTTCTTGGATTGGAAGAATCAACATTGTGAAAATGACTCTACTACCCACAGCAATCTACAGATTCAATGCAATCCCTATGAAACTACCACTGGCATTTTTCACAGAACTAGAACAAAAAATTTCACAATTTGTATGGAAACACAAAAGACCCCGAATAGCCAAAGCAATCTTGGGAACGAAAAATGGAGCTGGAGGAATCAGGCTTCCTGACTTCAGACTATACTACAAAGCTACAGTAATCAAGACAGTATGGTACTGGCACAAAAACAGAAATATAGATCAATGGAACAGGATAGAAAGCCCAGAGATAAACCCACGCACATATGGTCACCTTATCTTTGACAAAGGAGGCAGAAATGTACAGTGGAGAAAGGATAGCCTATTCAATAAGTGGTGCTGGGAAAACTGGACAGCTACATGTAAAAGTATGAGATTAGATCACTCCCTAACACCATACACAAAAATAAGCTCAAAATGGATTAAAGACCTAAATGTAAGGCCAGACACTATCAAACTCTTAGAGGAAAACATAGGTAGAACACTCTATGACAGAAATCACAGCAAGGTCCTTTTTGACCCACCTCCTAGAGAAATGGAAATAAAAACAAAAGTAAACAAATGGGACCTAATGAAACTTAAAAGCTTCTGCGCAGCAAAGGAAACCATAAAGAAGACCAACAGACAACCCTCAGAATGGGAGAAAATATTTGCAAATGAAGCAACTGACAAAGGATTAATCTCCAAAATTTATAAGCAGCTCATGCAGCTTAATAACAAAAAAAACAAGCAACCCAATCCAAAAATGGGCAGAAGACCTAAATAGACATTTCTCCAAAGAAGATATACAGAGTGCCAACAAACACATGAAAGAATGCTCAACATCACTAATCATTAGAGAAATGCAAATCAAAACTACAATGAGATATCATCTCACATCAGTCAGAATGGCCATCATCAAAAAATCTAGAAACAATAAATGCTGGAGAGGGTGTGGAGAAAAGGGAAGCCTCTTACACTGTTGGTGGGAATGTAAATTGATACAGCCACTGTGGAGAACAGTATGGAGGTTCCTTAAAAAGCTACAAATAGAACTACCATATGACCCAGCAATCCCACTACTGGGCATATACCCTGAGAAAACCATAATTCAAAAAGAGTCATGTACCAAAATGTTCATTGCAGCTCTATTTACAATAGCCCAGAGATGGAAACAACCTAAGTGTCCATCATCGGATGAATGGATAAAGAAGATGTGGCACATATATACAATGGAATATTACTCAGCCATAAAAAGACAAAATTGAGGTATTTGTAATGAGGTGGATAGACCTAGAGTCTGTCATACAGAGTGAAGTAAGTCAGAAAGAGAGAGACAAATAGCGTATGCTAACACATATATATGGAATTTAAGAAAAAAAAAATGTCATGAAAAACCTAGGGATGAAACAGGAATAAAGACACAGACTTACTAGAGAATGGACTTGAGGTTATGGGGAGGGGGAAGGGTAAACGGTGACAAAGCGATAAAGAGGCATGGACATATATACACTACCAAACGTAAGGTGGATAGCTAGTGGGAAGCAGCCGCATAGCACAGGGAGATCAGCTCGGTGCTTTGTGACCGCCTGGAGGGGTGGGATAGGGAGGGTGGGAGGGAGGGAGACGCAAGCGGGAAGAGATATGGGAATATATGTATATATATAACTGATTCATTTTGTTGTGAAGCTGAAACTAACATACCATTGTAAAGCAATTATACTCCAATAAAGATGTTAAAAAAAAAAAATGTGGGCATGTGCGCGGGCATGTGCGCACACACGCGCACACACACACACACACCACACCCCTCGTAAGCTTTAAACATAATACGTTGTAAAAATGTAATAGGATATTACATGCCGTCCTCCAATAACTTTTTCAAAATTTGGAAAAGATGCAAAGTCAAATGGGTAGAATTTATAGGAACCTCACTAAAGAAAAGATAGTCCCAAGAGGTCAATGAAAATCTCTTTTCTGAACTTTTTGTATAAAATGTTGAAGAAATATTGAATAAGAAAATAAGAAGCATGTCAAATTTCTTTCACAACAAAAAAATATTACCTGAAATAATATCATGAGTTCCTCTGAGAATTTTCCTGGAAGTAGAAGTCAAAATTGAGTTTTCTTTTTTAATGGAAATGAAGAGCTAGAAATGTGTGATCAATTTTAAAGGGGCATACGTGATGAGACCATGAATGAGTCTTCCTTTAGAAACTGAAGTTGGGGGCTTCCCTGGTGGTGCAGTGGTTGAGTGTCCGCCTGCGGATGCAGGGGACACGGGTTCGTGCCCCGGTCCGGGAAGATTCCACATGCCACGCGCGGAGCGGCTGGGCCCGTGAGCCATGGCGGCTGAGCCTGCGCGTCCGGAGCCTGTGCTCTGCAACGGGAGAGGACACAAAAGTGAGAGGCCCGCGTACCGCAAAAAAAAAAAAAAAAAAAAAAGAAACTGAAGTTGGATGAGGAGGGTTAATAGACAGAGATAGGAAGCATTGTTCTGACATAGACCACAATCCCTCTAGCCACTCGTGTTCAAAACTTCGACATTCCATTTATTTTGTCCCCTTTCTTCATTTTCCTTCTCTGGTTAGTGGCTACATCTGGCTAATTTCCATTCTTAATATTTTCCATGTCAATTCTTTCAATGTCGTGGGCACAAACACACATAGGCTACTATGGATTGAATTGTGTCCCTCCAAAATTCATGTGTTGAAGCCCTATTCCCCAATGTGATTTTATTTGGAGATAGGGACTTTATGAAAGTAATTAAGGTATAGGATTTGTGTCCTTATAAGAAGAGACACCAGAGAGCTCTCACACACACGCACTTAGGAAAGGCAACGTGAGGACACAGTAAGAAGGAAGATGTGTGCAAACCAGAAAGAGAGCCCTCAACAGAAGCTGAATGCATCTTGATCTTGGACTTTCCTGCCTCCAGAACTGTGAGAAAATCAATCTCTGTTGCTTAAGCCATTTAGTCTATGGTATTTGTTATGGCATCCCAAAGTAAGATACAGACTGATTACAGTATTCCAGAATCAGTGCTAATATACCTTGTCACAGGTTTAAATAAATCCTCACAAAAACCTTATGAATGAGGTCTTATACAGATGAGCACTTCAGTTTTCTAAGAGGTTAAATTATTTTCCCCAGTACACAGAGCTAAAGATGACAGCAAACGTTTAGAGCCCTGTTTTATTTTTAAAGTGTGTTTCTTCCATGCTAGTACCAATATCATTACCGTAAGCCTGGCCTTCCTTGTTTAGGTTTCCAGCATCTCCCAGAGCTATCCAGCACCTGTGCTAATTTTGTATACTTATCAAGTCAAAGGCATCTATTTTGTTATTTCATCTTCACCTCATGCTCATTTAATGCACCTCTAAGAGTTGCCAAGACAGGCCCCAAATCCTTAACCTGTCTTCTCAGGTGTGTTCAAAATCTGAGCCTGCTAAATTAAAATGTATCACTGCTTTCAAGCTCATGTGTCCAATCTCTGATTCACCATACTATACTGGAATACACCACATTCACCTTGTCTTTATGATCTTATTATCTGTGGTATTCCTTCTCCTGGAAAAGTTTCCTCTCCCATATACATACAAAAATTCTACTCATCATTTGAGGCTAAACTCAATCCAACTACTTGTATACATTTTTCTTATGTCAGTCTATATTATCCCCCTGCTTGGAACTCTTCTAGTTTGTGTGTGTGTGTGTGTGTGTGCTTTGCCATGTATTTTTTTTTCTACTATTTGGTTATGTATTCTTCCATTGTTGTCTTATGTTTATGAGAATTTTTTTCAAAAAAAAAGAAACAAGGAGTAGTTACTGATCAGTTACTATATGATCTAGGCTTTGCAAAAACTAAAATGGCATTGCATAAGAATATACTCTATTCTTCCTCTGTAGTGTATTTCATAACTAAGCCCAGTGCTCCAAAGATACTCAACAAATAGTAGATCGATTGATTGAATGAGTGATGGTATTACTGCTATGTGCTCCAAAACTCAAAGCATATCCAACACAATCTCATCTTTGCTCACCAATAATACTGAAAAGGGATCATGAATGGAGTGGCTATTTAATACACAGAAAGACAGCATGGTGTGATGGAAGATGTATGGACGTTGTACAGAACTGAGTTTGAATCTGAGTTTGAATCCTATCTCCATCCACTTCCTTATTTTATTACTAAGGAAATTACTTAACTTTTCTCAGCCATACTTTCCTTATTTAAAGCCCCCATCACAGAACCCGGCTCATAATAAAAACGGTGGAATCTCCTAATTGCTATTTGTGGCTGTTGGAAATCACTGTGTAGAGAATTTTGTTATTCCTTCATCCACACTCTTTCTATGCCTATTGCTGCTTCAACTTTACCCTGCTTCAAAGATGAGCAATATGTATAAGTAGGTCTAAAACATAGCCAGATTCCTGGACTGGCTTTGAATGGGGGCAAAGGGAAACATTTAGAGGAGCGTACTCTAGCAAAGTTATTAGTAAAGAGAAATAGTTATGTACAGTCACATTTCATCATAGTCATCTTCCCTTGCAGGAAGCAATATATTTGCTCAACTTAAAAAGAAAACATGGAAAAGTCAATCCTACAGATGCATTACAATGCTCTAGAAAGGATATAATTAGACAAAACACCTTGTATTGATGGATTGCCTCTTGGGGGGATGCACCTGATTAGAGAATCCATCATTTCACTTAGTAACACCTGTTACACCTGTTTTAGAAGTAAATTATAAGATATAATGAATAATTATAAAATTGAAAATAACATCCCATTATTTTCAATAAAGAATGAATGACTGTGGACCAACGTAATTCTGTTATTTCTAATGGGAGGATAGTTTGAGCTGATACTTAAGGCTCTGCTCAGCATTACATTTGGAAAAGTGCAATTTAATTGGTATGAGGCAGTATGGGTTTGGGAAAATAAATCATGTCAAACACAGTTGATTACTTTTTAAAATTAAATTGCTATTGGACTAGATAGAAGAGAAAACAAGTAAATTCAATACGACTGGATTTTTTAAAAAGCCGCCTGACAACATTCTTTTTTAATGTTAAACACATAGATTCGTTTCAGGTAGGTTTATGAGTAAATAGTGAAGTGGTGATGGACAACGGCTGCTGGGGTTGAAGATCTAGAAAGAAACATAGCTGTTCTTTGGAACGGTTGGAAAAGTACAAAATACCAGAAGTGGAGGGCTTTAGAGGCAGACAGATTTGAGGTCAAATATTGGCACTACTGATTACTGGCTTTATGATAAGTCACAACCTTTCTGAACTTCAATTTTCTCATCTATAAAAATAAATCATAATAGTTACCTTCTAGGGTCTGTTGAGAAGAGCAAATTTGAGATTTTTAAAGTGTGCAACTCAGGGCCTGGCATGTAGCAGGTGTTCATGTGATATTTCCCACCTACTTCTAGACTCCTTATGCCACAATGGCTTCCTCTAATCACACAGAACTCTAAGAAATTTAGGGAGAAGACTGCTTCAATATTCAGTCAAGACTCTGGGTAATATTAAGGTCTAAGCTCTATTGCATCCTTTATCTCTTGATATCTTTTATATGTTTTAACTATTTCCCTCTCTGTAAACACCTATTTAAGAGATCAGTACTGTAAAGCCCAGCTTAGTTCTTTGGAAATAAGAAGCTTGAGAAACTTAAAAATCTTTTCAAAAATTCTAAGATAAAAGCTTCAACAAAATCAGTGAAAGCCTTTTAAGAAAGGCCTTCTTAGTACTTTATGCTCCATGGTGGGATGTGACAAGAAGCCCCATGTATCCACCAAGCCACTCTCTTCTGTTAAGAATTCTCTGCATAGTCTACATACTATCGGAGGCTTTTCTCATTTACTTCCTCTGTGTTCCTGCTTATTCATTGCCTCCTCTCCCAGGAATGTAGGTAGGGCATATGAAAATAACATTTTTTTCCTATCCTGTTTATTGCTCTATTCTGTGAGTCGTAAACCCTTTGAGTTGCTAGTCCTGTTAGAGTTGCTAATCTACCATAGGCACCCAAATAAATACTTTTTTAATGAATTAATAGTTGGTCTAAAAATAATGGTTCTGAAGAACCTAGGGGCAGGACAGGAATAAAGACGCAGATGTAGAGAATGGACTTGAGGACACGGGGAGGGGGGAAGGGTAAGCTGGGACGAAGTGAGAGGGTGGCATGGACATATATACACTACCAAATGTAAGGTAGATAGCTAGTGGGAAGCAGCCACATCGCACAGGGAGATCAGCTCGGTGCTTTGTGACCGCCTGGAGGGGTGGGATAGGGAGGGTGGGAGGGAGGGAGACGCAAGAGGGAGGAGGCGTGGGGGTGTATGTATACATATAGCTGATTCACTTTGTTATACAGCAGAATCTAGCGCAATAACGTAAAGCAATTATACTCCAATAAAGATGTTAAAAAAATAAAATTAAAAATAAAAAAAAAATTAATAGTTGATGGCAAGAACAGGAGTCAGCAAACTATGGCCCACCAGTCAAGTTCAGCCTGCCACCTGCTTTGAACAGCCTACAAAAAACACAGCTATGCTTATGATTTATATGTTTCCTATGTCTGCTTTTATGCTGTAGTGGCAGAATGTGTGTCCAGGTGACAAAGTCTAAATAGTTACTGTCTGGAATTTTAGAGAAAAAGATTGCCCACACCTGGTTTAGAAGATAGGAATCAACAATGTGATATCATCACCATCATCATCATCAACATCATCCTCATCGTAGCTCTCAAAAATGTTTTAATTGGACTAGACATTTTAGGTGCCATTATTTGGTCTCTTAACAGCATTTACAAGGTGGGTCTTATTTCCTCTATCTTGCACATGAGGAAACTGGCACTCAGAGAAGTCACAGCTAAGAATATGGAGCTCAACAGTGTCTGAGCTCAGACTCACCCCTCCCCAACCTCAACCTGTCTGACTCCAAAGCCTTTGATCTTCATACTATACTAAGCTACTCATATTTTTACCACAGGCATTTTAAGTGACCATGAGAAGTCATTTAAATTCTCAGTGTCTCCATTTCCTTTTCTTTCATGGGTTTTGGGTGGAAATGATTTTTTAAAAAGCACCAAACAAAACAAAAAATATAAAAGTTTCTGAGCCTTGTTTTATAAGTTTGGTTGCCATGAATTGTCACTTTCTCTTCATTATATTTCTTTCTTGTTTTGCTTGTTTTTAAGGGAAGGGATTACAGAGGTGACGTGCATTATTTTTTACACTCACTGCTGACATTGAAATAGAGGAAATGTTAAGAAACCAAGATAGAACCATTTCACAGGATAAACTCTGAGGGATTAGGCAAATGGGCTTCAAAGTGGAATATGAAATTTAATGTGACTAAGTGATGCACTTGGGTAGAAATAATGCCCAGGCTAAGTACAGTTTAAATGGCGCTTAATTCGTTAATATGGCAGAGAAAAAAGATCCATGTGTACTCAGAGAATATGCATTTGCATTCTGGGTTCAGTGTGCAGCCGAGATGGAGGGAGCTAATGTGCTGTCAGCTGGTGTGCAGAGGGCCACTCTATTAGTCCTGGGATGCCAGGCCTTTTGTAAAGTGCTGATTAGAACACACCAAAGCATCTGGTCTAATTCTAGACTCATTAGGTAACAAAAGAGATGGGAAGTCTATTTCCAGGAACTAGAAATGACTGCCAAGATTTTGAAGACTCTTTGGTAGTGAAAAGGGCCAGAGCTGAAGCTGAGCCTCCTGAATGAAAGCCCCAAAGATCCAGTGGGATGGGGCTTCCTGCCCCCTTCAGCCTCCTTCCATGCTGCAGCCCTGCGCTCATCACATGAGTTCAGTCACATTTGCAGGATTCTAACAGATACTACCCTCCAGTGTAATAATGCTGTGTATTATAGCCCATCATACAGACAGGACAATTATGCTTGCGTTTCTGTCTGTCCATTAGAAAGTAGCTCATTGAGGTCGCGGGGCCTCTATCTCATTTACTTGTGCATTACTGGACCCTACACTTCCCCTCCTGCTACACAGTCTTATTTTTGCCCTCTGCTTTCTCCTTTTCTTTCTCTTTGGGAGGGAGGGAGGCTAAGTATAGCTACATCATTAATTATGAAAGAGATTGCAGAAGGGCAAAGATAGAAAATTCAGGCAGCATGTTGATAGAGAGTTTTTATTGGGGAAAACGTTGAGGGAGGAGTGGAAGAGAACACTGGAATGAGAGAAGAGTGTATGTGATGAAGCATTGTGGTGGATTATGAATGGGGCTTTCCTAATTTCTAAAGTATATAAACACAGAGGTTAAGTTGTTCTTTACTTAATTATGACTATTGAAATGCATTTCTTTAAGCGTCATCCCACTCCGGGTCTGGACTGGATGGATGATTAGAATTATAAGCATTACCTTGGTATCCTTGGTGCCCTGTAATGTGCTAGACAAGTTGTGGAATGTCTTGAATAAACAAATGAATGAGGGAGAGGGGAGTGATGGCAGCTGCAGAGTGATCTGATAGGAGACAGAACTGTGCTCCAGTACTCTTCAGTGTGTTTCAGGTCAACATAATAAATTAGTTATGGACACTTAAAGCACCTTCAGAGTATATATAGCTCACCAGGACATGATCCAGAAGCTCATTCAGCCCTAGAATAAGACAAACACTAAGGTGAACAGGGTGGAGACTGAATTTTTCTTTTTGCTTTTTCCTCTTTCTCTTTTTTTTTAATGCTTGTTGCTTTTCTATTTTTTAAAAAAAATATGTTAGGTCTTCATTGCTGTGCCCGGGCTTTCTCTAGTTGTGGATGGGTGGGGGCTACTCTTTGTTGTGGTGCACGGGCTTCTCACTGCAGTGGCTTCTCTTGTTGCGGAGCATGGGGTCTAGAGCGCAGGCTCAGTAGTTGTGGCACGCGGGCTCAGTAGTTGTGGCTCATGGGCTCTAGAGTGCAGGCTCAGTAATTGTGGCTCAAGGGCTTAGTTGTTCCGCAGCATGTGGGATCTTCCCCAACCAGGGCTCGAACCCGTGTCCCCTGCATTGGCAGGTAGATTCTTAACCACCAGAGAAGTGCCACCAGAGAAGTCCCTTTCTTTCTTTCTTTCTTTCTTTCTTTTTTTCTTTCCCTTTCTTTCTTTCTTTCTTTCTTTCTTTCTTTCTTTCTTTCTTTCTTTCTTTCTTTCTTTCTTTCTTTCTTTCTTTCATGAAACTACTAAAAGAAATCCACTAGAATTAAATTAATCATGAAAGAGCTACAAAGTACACACAGATTACTGGAGAGTTTACTAATTAATTAGCCCGCATTCATCATGCCCTTGTTAGAGCAAATTATGCAATGTATATACACTGTGTCTCTCCTCTAGCACACACGCAAAAGCTGGAGGCATGGGCAACAGGAGAGAAGAATAACCTATGCCAGTAGCTGGGTTTTTACTCTTTCTAGTCACAGAATTTATACTCAACACCGGTTAGAAGGCATAGGAGTTATAAATATTGCTGTGACTCCCTCAGAGGCACATAGAGTGTTGGGGGAGGGGTGTATGCAAACATCGTATTAATTATGAGACAACAATAGGGGGCCCAATAAATACAACACATGTGCCATTGAGTTTCAGAGGAGAGTAAAGACATGTTTCACTGGTGACAGGGATAAAGGAGTTCAAGACTTAGGTGATATTTGAATCAGACCCTGAAGTGTAGTTGAATGTCAGTTGGCTGAAATGAGGGGGGAAAGAAGCAGTGTGAGCAGAAGACAGGATGGGAAGCACAGCATAGATTCCGACCCATGATACAAGTAAGTTATATGTGGGGAATTAGACTAGAAGAGAAAAGTTGAAGTAGTTTAAGCTCTGGGGAATTTGGGGCAAAGACTGCCTTATGAAAGTCATCAGTGGGTATAGCTAACCAGGGGCCTGAGAGTTAATACCAATAGTGGATCTAGATTGGTGTGAGACAGTAGGGATTGGCAGGGTCTGTAAAGAAACTGAAACTACTAAGATTCAAGTGTTAAAAAAAACCGTAGTGTACAGACCCTGAATACAAACAATGTACTGAGTTATATGGCATGCTTATCAACTTCTGCTATACATAGCAAAGCACAGTGTCTCCATTAATACATGAGAGAGTCATGGCCACAGGATGATACTTGTAGGAGCCGGGGCTAGATATCTGGTTTTCTTATCCACTGGTCAGCACTAGATGCAAGTTCTGGAAAATGCATTGTGCTTTAGCGACAAGAAAGCCAGGGCTAATTTTGGCTGCATTATAGAGTTGGGTTCCCAGCATGGAACAGTTAGAGGAGAGTAGGTATTGAGTCTAAATCTCAATGCTGGTTACTTAATTTGTTTGACCTTGAGCAAGTTAGCACACTTCTGTGAGGATCAGCTCCTCCATCTATATCAAGAAGACAATTACAACCAAAGCATGATGAAGCTTTAACTTAGGATCATGCGTAAACATGTATAGTGCTAGGCTCAATAGTAGGTACGCAGAATTGGTGCGTACTACACGCTATTATGATCACTAGATGCACCATGTTTAGTGGCAGTTAATTGGTGACAGGGTGCAACAGTGAATGGTGGGAATGTGGTTTTTCTCATTGGTCAGTTGCACATGGGGCACTTTTACTTTCTATGCTTCGGCACAAATTAAAAATGTACTTGGAGAAAAGGGATATGAAAGTGTAGACCATGTTTTCCCTCCCTTCTAGATTGTGTTGAGTCAAAGAGAAGGAAGAGAAAGAGTCAAGCAGGACTCAGAATGATGGGGACGCTAATGATAATGACACTAAATCAAAAGGTGCAGCTAGGTGCTTTGTGACCACCTAGAGGGGTGAGATAGGGAGGGTGGGAGGGAGGGAGACAAGAGGGAAGAGATATGGGAACATACGTATATGTATAACTGATTCACTTTGTTATAAGGCAGAAACTAACACACCACTGTAAAGCAATTATACTCCAATAAAGATGTTTAAAAAAAAAAGGTGCAACCTTGATGAAACAATGGCCTGAGAGGGAGTGTGATTGCACTATTCAAATATTTACCAAATGAAAACATAGGGAAGTGTGAGACATCCTGCCATAATCAGGGACCTTCCACACCACAGTGGGGACGCTGAGATTAAGACTTAAGAAGACTCTCGTGGCATTGAGACTGGCTGAACTTGTGAATTCAGAAGTGTCAGCTAAGGTGTCAAGCAGTAACACGTGGACTGGCAAAGACTTTGTCACTCTGCAGGAGGTACCTTGGGAAGGAGATGTCATTTTAAAAATGTTTTGAATTTCAGTTTAGTTCCCATGTGTTAAGGCCCCCAAAATAGACTCTCCAGTAAGCAGAAGGGTCTTTATTGGATAAGAGAGAAGCATGGGGATAGTACTTCCCAAGACCCTATTTTCATTTCTCATCACAAACTAGCTGTCTTTAGATTCATTGGCTCTCCATACTAAACTATAAAGAAAGATAGAACTGAGTGCAACTGAAACTGGAAAATATATAAAAAAAGAATTTAATAATAAAATGGGATATTTTCCATGGGACAGGAGCTTGATTCTGATTTCCCAGTTTGAGACACTAAGGAGCCATGGGTTGATATGCTTGGAGAATCATTGAACAGTAAGCTGCAAAGACCCCAGAGATGATCAGGTCTAAGCACTTATTGTATAAATGAAAGAACCAAGGTCCAGAGAGGTTCAGTGACCTGGCCAAGGTTATCTAGTGAGTTTCCTGTGTAACATCAGAACAGGTGCACTTAGGATGAGAATACCTGGATTTAGACTTAGCTCCTACACAGGCTTACTCTGTACGCATAAGCAAAACTTTTGTAATAGGCAAATTCCTCACTTTCCCTGTATGAAAATGGAATACAGGGAGATTTTCTTTAGACTTGACTTCAAAAACATGCACTGAACCTCGACAAACTGTACTGTGTTCTTGGTTCTAAACTCATTGTATAAAGGCAAGGAGATGTCCTTTTCCTTTCTGGGAGACCTCAGTTGGGCAAGTTTGTCAGGGTCTGACAGAGTCATTGAACTGGGAAGGATGTGCCTCTTTTACAGATGTGATAAGTGTCCTGGAAAAATAAGTAGATGCAGCACAGTTACATAGGAAATAAATGGTGCTGAAGGACCGAGGTCCTTAGCTTCTTGCTGTAGGGCTTTTCTCATTTTCTCATGTGACATCATCTAAGTATATACAAACCAGAGTCGACACAATTGGCTCTTCTCCTTTTGTATGAGGAGCTGCACTTCTAAAGCAATTCCAACTTGCAACAAGCTTCTTGCTGGTGGCTTATCTACAACTGCCGAGAGTTATAGGAGGTACATTCAGGGCCTCAGCCAGACACATGGCCCTATAAGCACTGGCACAGTTATCTTCTCACCTCTAGCCTCTTTTCAGCCACTTTTCCTCTTGAGCCTTAAGGAAGTTAAAGACAAAAACCTTGCCTTTATTTAAAATTTTGACACTATGATCATTATGAATTTTTTGCATTAATTTTGATATTTAAAAATACTGCATTAAAATATTATTTACCTTGATTACTGAGGTTTTCTTACACCTCCTTAAGTTTTGCACCTGGGATTTTAGATTGGATGGAATTCCATGCTTCCCTTGTCTTTCTGTAGCCTTTGGGTTCACTGTGTCAAAATTAAGTTAAAAATGGATAGATTCCACCCATTTTCCAGAGGACTCTAACCTACACATTCAGATTCTGATTGCATTAAGAAATAGACATATGCAGTCATAGAATGTAGTTCCATGCAGGAGAAGTTTTGTGTGTTTTGTTCTCTGATATATCCACAGAGCTTAGCATAACACTTAGAAAAATGTAGGAGCTCAATTAATATTTGTTGATCAGATAAGTAAATGCAGTAACACTCTATTGTTCTTAGTGTTTATAATCTGCTAACCGTGTGTGTAAGTTCCCTCCAACAGAGTCTTACAGGACCATAACCAAGTTCTAGTAGTTCTTTGAGACTTGGCCTCTCTGTATTGGCTGGCCACTTAGAGGATTCTAAGCAGATAATAAGGATGATGGTGATTGCAAAACAGTTCACTAGTAATGCTAGATTTTAACTACAGAGTAGGTCAGAAGCTACCATTTGCTCATTTGGTAGCCTTAGCCAGGTTTCCCTATGTTTCTGGACGTAAAATTCGTCATTTGGCAATAATAAAAAGTTATCACAAACAGTTTGGTAAGGATTAAGAAAGAATACATGGAAGTGAGTTTTATAAGTGGTAAAGATAATGTAAATTTAAGAATGTATGATTACTAATTCCTTGCAGAAGCAAAAATCTTTGGATTTGTACTTGTATATAAACAAAATTGTACTTATATACCAACAAACAGAGAAAAGGCATGATTATATATGCCCCAAATTGTTGAACTATGCTTCTGACCTTCTGGACGGATACTGGGCTCAGCTGGGTTTTTCTTTTCTACAACTAACTGACCTAGAAAGAAGCTTCATGTGCCCAAGAATCATTTCATGGGTGGGGATATTGGGGCACTGTCCGGTTCTCTCACTCTGATATTCACATTCAGCTTTCTCAGATCCTAAGACTGGAGATTTCCCCTCCATTACTGAAAGCATTGAATGCCGCCAGGGATCCCCAAATCATGCTTTGATCTTTCTGCCTCTTACATTATCACCAGCAATAAATATTCTGCAACGAGATTTGAGCTGACAGTTCAGGTGATTGATTTACCAAGTAGCAAAGTCTCCAGCTTCGTTCCTCTGGGTTTCTATCAGATCCTGCAGGGCAAACAGGAAGGAAATCATGTTGGTTTTCTTGCCGCCTTCTGCCATGCTGGCAGATGAAACTTTAAAGTAAGCAAGAAGCAAAGAGATAGAGGAGGAAGTAATCAATGTCACATAACGCCCCCCACCCCCAAACTGATTTTGGGGTTGCAGGGTAAATCACTGGCCTGAGGCAACCTAGAGGAGCTGGAGGTTTTCTGGATGCTTTTGAAATAAGGGTTGCTTGTGGGTAAGGCAGCAGGTTTAGAAGTCTGGAACCTGGGAATCTTGGGGAGCAAGAGGCTTAGAAATGTGTTCAGGGCACTGGCTTAGTCATTGGAACTGAATAAGGAAAAATCCCAGCCTATGGCCATCTTATTTCCAGATCATTCTTCCCTCCCACATTTATAGAAGTAGCATGTCTCCAAGGCATTGGTTGGCAGCCACTCTGCTTGCCTGGTTATCATATGAAGATTGAGAGGAAGGTTTTGCATAATAGTCTTATGAGGTGGGTCTTATAATAATCCCCATTTTACAGATGCAACTACTGAGCCACAGCAAGGTTAATTGGCTTGTTCAAGACTATGCAGCCAGTAAATGGTAGAGTCAAGTTTTGGTTGCTCCAGAGTCTATGCATTTAATCTAATTTTTTGAAATATATGGGGTGTGTGTGTGTGTGTGTGTGTGTGAGAGAGAGAGAGAGAGAGAGAGAGAGAGAGTTTATCCAGGTTTATAGTTGTTCTCAGTAAGAGGTTGGTCTGATACAATCTACTCCATCAGAGCTGGAGATAGAAATTTCATAGGATGTGATTTTCAAGCATCTTTAACTGTGTAGGTGCGATTGTCAGTACCTCTTTTTTGATCCTTGTTCTCTAGTATTCCTGTTCATGCTGTGAATTCCTCAATATTTCTTCTATGTATCCCTAAATCAGACTGATTTGGTTTCAGTTCCTTGCGCTTAAAAATCATGATTGATGTAAATTATTATAGAGATTATGAAAAGTAGTACTTTTTTGAAAACTACATTCTCAAATACAGGGTACGTGGCCAGGAGTTCATTTTTCTGCATTTTTGAGACAGTCGAATGGAGTCCTTAGTAGAACAGACAGACTCTGAGGCTAGACTGCTTGGAATGGAGAACTGGGTTCCAGGATTTGCCATGTATTAACTGTGTGCCTTAGGCAAGTCAGGGGATGTATCTGTGTCAGTCTCCTCATCTTAACATAGAAAAATGACCTTTGAACAGTGTGGGAGTTAGGGGCACAACTTTCCATGCAGCTTAAAATCCACATATAACTTACAGTTGCCTCTCCAAATACAGAGTTCCTCCATGTATGGAGTTCCTCTCCGTACACAGTTCCTTCTTATCCACAGGTTCAACCAACCTCGGATCGTGTAGTACTGTAGTATTTACTATTGAAGAAAAACTGCAAATAAATGGACCTGCACAGTTCCAACCATGTTGTTCAAAGGTCAACTGTATATCTCATATTTTTTTGTGAGCATTAGATGAGAAATTCAGTCACTGTTTAGAATACTTCCCTGATACATAGTAACTACAGTAAAAAATTAACTACTATTATTAAAATCCCAGGAATATTTTTTTGGAAATATAACTAACGCATATTGCCTGCTTGCTATGTAGAAGGCATGGTACTAATCATTCTATATGAGCTCACAACAGTCTTGAAGAGGGCTGTGTTAGCAAAATTTTATAGGTGAAGAAACTGATGCTCAGAAAGGTCAAAGATCTCTTCTAGAATCTCACAATCAGAAATTGGCAAGTTTAGTACTTGGGTTTATCTGTATCTAATTGCAAGGCTCTTTATCCTCCATGTCTGTGAGACCTCATTTGGGAAGAAGAGAGGTCATGTGCATGGGACACATGTATCTAGAGAATTCCCCATTCATACACTTACTGGTAATAAGAATAGGCACTCTTCACCATCTGTAGCTTATATATATATATATATATATATATATATATATATATATATATATATCTCCTTCCACTTATCCTAGGTCTGTGACATCTCCAGTGACCCCTTACATGGGTTGAGTTTGACCCCCTCTGATGTCATGGTAAGAAGGGGAGGTGGTCTTCACTGAAGTCAAGCTTTATGCAAGACACTGCTCTAAGCAGTTTGCATATTATTATTATTTTTTCATTTTTCAAATGCTTAGACTATAAGCAACCCTGGGACGTACATACAGTATATTCATTTTGACCCAAGAAACTTAGCTTTGACCCCCTCTGATGTCATGGTAAGAAGGGGAGGTGGTCTTCACTGAAGTCAAGCTTTATGCAAGACACTGCTCTAAGCAGTTTGCATATTATTATTATTTTTTCATTTTTCAAATGCTTAGACTATAAGCAACCCTGGGACGTACATACAGTATATTCATTTTTGACCCAAGAAACTTAGCTTCTCAGAGGTTAAGAAACTTGCTCAAGGTCACACAGTTATCTAGAAGTATAGTTAGGATTGAAAACCAGGACTGTTTGACTCAAAATATGTATTTCTTATGTAACATGATCATGACCAAGTTTCCTCATGAAAGAAGATGACTGGAGTGGTAATAAAATCATAATTCAAGTTGTAGTGAGAAGTATGGCATAATGGGTGTCATGCAGTTTATGGCAGGGAGTGACAAGATCTGTAGTCGGAAAAGATGCAGAGACTCAGAACCATTGTGGGAAAAGGAGTGATGAGTAGATGATTTAGGCAAAGAGAGATGTGGACCATGTCTCAGGTCCACAAGGGGTGGGGGCTGAGGGATGGAAGGAAAGCTGTGTAAAAATAGATGCCTTGGGCTTCCCTGGTGGCGCAGTGGTTGAGAGTCCGCCTGCCGATGCAGGGGACATGGGTTTGTGCCCCGCTCCGGGGGGATCCCACATGCCGCGGAGCAGCTGGGCCCGTGAGCCATGGCCGCTGAGCCTGTGCGTCCGGAGCCTGTGCTCCGCAGGGGAGAGGCCACAGCAGTGAGAGGCCCACGTACCGCAAAAAAAAAAAAAAAAAAGATGCCTTTGGTTCGCAGAAGTCACACCTTGATGCTGGCTCTCCCTCCTGCTCACAGACACAGTCAGCCCCTTCCCTGGCGAGGAGTCAATGTCACTGTTGGTCTCTTTGCTTCCCTATCGCAATGAACCAATGAAGTCACTTCAGGAAAAAAGGAGCAGAGAAAGCACTGGCTCTCTCCATGATGGGGCTGACAATCCTTCCCACTGGCTGCTTCCTCTTACATGATCCTCTGTAGACAAACAAAAATGAGGACCAAAGAGCAAGACTTTCCTCCCACTCCTGCCATTGTCCCGTGGTGAGTGAGCTAATGAGGGCTGCACTCCTGGTGGGTGAGGCAAACACTCAGGGAAGGTAAAGAGAGCCCATAGCACCCCCGTCACAGGCTCAGGATGTGTCTCTATCCAGGTTTCCTTTTTCTTTTGTGCTCCTGCTTTCCTGTGTCTGTAATCATCACATTCAGTGTGAAGTCACGACATTGTTCCTTGGCTTATAAAGCTGTTTCACACACATGGCTTAAAAATATATATATTAATGCTGAGTGGGCAAACTTAAAAGAAAAAAATATGTATATAATGAAATATATATTGAAAATACTTAGGACAATATATATTTTTATATAATATATATCTCTCTGCCCCTTTTTATATTTCTCCATAAGGGAAAGTATAATTTTATTTTTAACTTCATGGGGGCTTCTGGCTCTCCTCACCAAGGCAGTATTTGGCATGCATCACTATCCAAGATGTGTCCCTGGCAATAGAATGCTATGAAATGGGGTTCTGAAATCAAATGAATTTGGGACTATGAGTTATGTAAGAAAAGCAAACATCACTACTGCAGACTTTCTCAGTGCCTTTAATGTACTAGAGTGCATTGTGAAGCTCCAAAAGGCAGAAGTTATAGGCAGATAATTTGACCATGAAGTCCCCCTTCCCTACCTTTTATAATAATTTCCTGCAGGATCAATCAAGATTAGTGTTCCTTGGGGAGGAGATATTAGGAGTCATAGTAACAGGTTAAAATCATGGTGCAGGTATCAGAAGATCTAGGTTCAAATCCCACTAACTTGCTGTGTCATTTCTCATGAGTAACTTATCCACCCTTAGGATAATAGACTCACCATTGCACTTGGAAAGTGGTAGGAAATGGTAATTACCGTTATTATTTTTATCATTATCGCTTTCAAAACCCTAATGCACTTGGGATAAGGAAGGACAGAGACATAATGTTCAGTCCTTAAACTATTCATCTGTACAGCAGGATGCCCAGAGGGCTGGACACCTCAGAGGTTCTAGACACTAAGTTTATAAAGACCCTCCCCCTGCAGCAGGGTGGTCTTATGAATAATTGAGCCCTGCTAGGAGGGACAGGTTTATGGTTTTCTGATACTGTATGTGTTTGCAGCTGGCTGGTTCTGATAACACTCTTAAATAACCCCCTTCACCTTTAAGCCTGATATATTCACCTCCTGTTTACAGTTCCAGGAGTTCTATTGCTATAAAAATAACCCAGCTTTAAAAAGGCAATGCTATTTTTTTAAAGAGAATAAAAGTGCCCTGGCTAGAGCCTTAGTAATTTAGAGATGAGAAGCCCTGTCAGTGTGTTTCACTGTGGCCTAGATGGTCTTCTATCAGTGGAAAGCTGGGTAGTTTTGTCCCTTTTGTTATAAAGTATAAAGAATAAAACTTCTGTCTGGATCATCCATATTTGGATCACCCCACACCTTCCAGGTGGGAGAGTTCATGCTGAATCTTATTAGCTGACTGAACATTAAGTGGTCTGAGCTTCTACTTATGCAAATTAAAGAGGTTATTGTATCATCAATGCAGCCTGCCACCCAGGAAGTTCTATGATTCTGTGCAAAAGTGTTGCTAGGTATAATCCACACTATTGTTTTCTTTTACTTTGAGGATATGATGGAAGGAATAAGATTGGGGGTTCTGCTAACGTTCAAGCTGCGCCAAAATTATCCCTAATTTTTTAGGGGGTTGCTGTCTACCTAGGGATATAAGACTAAAATAGAAAACAGAGTGTGTGAAGTTGAGTGGTTATTATGGAACACATATTACAAGTGATGGAAGGAATACGATTGGGGGTTCTGCTAACATTCAAGCTGAGCCAAAATTGTCCCTAATTTTTTAGGGGGTTGCTATCTAACTGGGGACATAAGACTAAAATGGAAAATAATTAGTGTAAAGTTGAGTGGTAATTATAGAACACACATTACAAGTGCTTGTAGATTAGTAGAGAGATTGCATTAGTTCAGGAATGGCTTTATGGGGAGGTGGGTAGGCAGATGGGTGAGTGTTGGATGTGTCAAGAAAAGGAAAGTATTCTGACAGGGTTCTTTAATTTGCAAGGAAAAAGGATTTGACTTAAGGTAGTGAAAAATATAGTTTTAATACAAGGATAAGGTCATTTTGCAAATTCCAGTTAGGAGAGGAAATTCAACCAAATTTTAGGTGAATAGAAATTGAGAAATAAAATGCTTTAGAATCCAGAGGTGACACTCTCTCCAGACCTTAAAGGACTCTCAGAGGCCTGTTAAGAATGCCTGCTCAATCTCTTTCCTCTTGCAGGACAGAATGCTTGTTCTTTATCTTGCCTACAGCTCCACCCAAATGCAGCTTCTGCTTTCCATTGGCAAAGCTCCTTTCTGTGTGGGTAGAACCCTACATGTCCTTTGCCACTAGCCAGCCTATTGATTGTTTTCTCCAGAGTTAGGGGCCTATAATCGTCTAAGTCAGCCATGCACAGGGATAGGGTCACATAATATACAGGACATTCTGTCCCAGGGGCTGGAGTCAGGACTGTTTATATTAGCAGGGAAGCATTCCCTAACAAGGAAGATAAGGGACACTGCTAATGCAAAATGCCATGCCAGGTTAAAGAAAAGGAGAGGCAGAAACATTGAGGTTGGGAAGAGAATTACCTAGTTAGAGTGGACAGTGGTCTCAGGCAAAACTAAAAAGGAAGAATTCAGCCAGAGGACACATGGCTTTGAAATTCAAGAAAATGATTCGGAAAAAAACAAGCATGGAAGATATAAAAGAATAGGATAATGAATTGTTGACTGTGATGATGGGGACAATGTTTAAGTCTTAAAGTGTGATAAAACATCACAGTTCTGGGGCTTTCCTGGTGGCGCAGTGGTTGAGAGTCCGCCTGCCGATGCAGGGGACACGGGTTCGTGCCCCAGTCCGGGAAGATCCCACATGCCGCGGAGCGGCTGGGCCCGTGAGCCCGTGAGCCCATGAGCCCGTGAGCCCGTGAGCCCATGAGCCCGTGAACCCGTGAGCCCTTGAGCCATGGCCGCTGAGCCTGCGCGTCCGGAGCCTGTGCTCCGCAACGGGAGAGGCCACAACAGTGAGAGGCCCGCGTACCGAGAAAAAAAAAAGAAAAGAAAAAAAGACACATATGCACAAAAGAAAAGGCAAGCTAATATGGGTACATAAGGAAAAGTCATTTAGAAGTTAAATATATATAGTTTTCTTGTGAAAATAATTTTTTAGAACGATGCCATATCTTGTTTAAATATATCTTGAAGCTGTTAGCTGAGCCTAAGTCCCTGCTGGGAAATGAATGGAATGGGAAATTCAAGCCTAGTCTAAAAAAAAAAAAAAATTCCAAAGACTAATGGTTTCCAGCCACCTTAGTTAAGGCAGGACTTCTTATTGACAGGGCTACTTAGCTTTGGAAATAACAGTTGAAATAGAAATTGAGGACACTAGCTGATGAGCCTGCTTTGCGTATTTATATATCCTGCTAGGTCTTTGCATTGAGCTTTCTGCCTAGGAATAAACGTGCTTTCATTGTTTGTCCCAGCCTCCCCTTTTCTAACAGAGCTCCTGCCGTGCCAAGAGAGATATGAAAAAAGGCCAAGTGATCTGCTATTGAAGCTGGAAGAAATATCTCCCTTCCAGTGACCTTCCGAGATAATGAGCAGATATGGTTTTCTAATATAAAGGGAATAAATCAAGGGACCTTTCAGGGAACCCGAGCAATAACAGTGGAGTCCAAGACCATCAATTCCAACAGCAAAGGACAGAGGCACCTTTCCCTATAGATCAATGTTAGACTACAACAAAGTGGGAGACATGTCCCCACCAGAGTGGGGAAGGGTTAAAATAGATCCTCTTCCTCCCTCCTTCCCCCACTCCCAACTTGCTCTGAGTCCTGGAACTAATCTGGGAGAAAATCACACCTTCACAGGATGTTTCTCTAGCCATTATTTTCTGTCGATTGGGCTGATACATAGTTTTGAGAGATGGATTGTTTGTCTTTAGCTTATTTTAATTTTTTGCTGTGAATTCATTGCTAGACACAGTTGCATATCAGAGTTACTTTAAAGGCTTCTGTTGATCTGCAGAGCAGCTTTGGTCTTCATCTGCAACCATTCGTCCCTCTGCAGAGGCACATTTAGGGACAGGGCTAGAAGTGGAGCCACCAAGTGTCAAGGTCCTACTAGACCTTTGGATGAAGATAGTTCATGGGGCATCTCTGCCCTAGACCTATTGCTGTACACATGACAACAAATGGTTGTTATTTATGTAGTATCATAATACACCAATGAGAACAAAGAGGAGATGTATGTTCAATTTAGGAACAATGTCTGGTATGTTAAGAATCATCACATAGATAATTTTGATAATTGATGTTTACTGACATCTAGGTGTTAGGCATTGTGCCACATCTTCCTAAATACTGTATATGAACCCTTAAAGAGGGTCTATTATTAGGCCCATTTTACAAATGATGTTACAGAGGCTTTGTACATTTAAGTGACTTGCTCTGTGTCACACAAATGGAAGATATTAAGTGAAGCATGTTTAAGTGAAGCATATTTTACTTAGGGCTGTGTGACCCAAAGTCCATTCTTTGAAGCATGCTTTTCTGCCACAGGAAAAGACATCCAGAAATGGTCTATAAAAGGAGCTTGGGAGAATCGGGGACTATCCCTCTGAGGAAGCCCAGTTTTTCCTGGACCTTGTGTAGGCTAACATTTGGACAAGTATCTTGTTCCAAGTGAGATGGCATAGAAAGCTTAGAATTGTAACGTGCTATGTGGTCCATGTAAGATTTCAGAAATCACATTAGATTCTCCCTCCCTTTCCCCCATTTTATCTGTGAGAAAACTGAGATCTAAAGAGACAAGCAACATGTTCAAGGCTGAGCCAAAGCTGTAACCCAGGTCTCGGATCTTTCTAAGCCTTTTCCTTTAATTGGTGAGCAGCCATATTTTATTTGGGATGGTTAAAACATCTTGTTGAAGACATGGCAATCCACTTAGGTCATCTTTCCTGTAAGACCTGCAGAACTCCAGGTTCCTTGGTCTTATCCTGCCAGCAGTCAGCAATAGATTTGGGACAGGAGCCCATGTCTCCTCTCACCTAGTACTCTATCTCAGTTAAGGCCTCCCCTCTGCCACTTTTCTCTCTTTGGTAAGTTTATCTTCTATGTTGTGGACAGAGACAACTTTTGAAAATACACCTGGCTATGTCCACCTGTATTGAAAAGATGAGGTTGAATCCTCTTTCATGTCCTTCTTAAAGTGACTTATGCAGGACACTGCAAGATATGGTCCCTCCTTGTTCTATAAACCTCATCAATATTGAAATGGTTTTATTTTCACAAATATGCTATCACTTCTCTTGCCTCTGAGGCTTTAAACTTGCTGTTCCCACTGCCTGTCTTCTTTGTAAGTCTGGCTAAGTCCTACTCACTCAAGAGGTCTCAGTGTAAGCATCACTTCTCTCCATGAGCTCACGCTTGATCCCTTACTAGGTGCTCAAAACATACCTTGCATGCACCCCAGTCCTAGCACTTATTACCTGTATTGTAATTCCCTGAATGTGTACATCTGTCTCTACCTACAGACTGGGAGCCCCATGGCTCTGGGACCCATGTTTATCTGATTCATCACTGTGTCCTCACTGTCTAGCACCAGGCCCAGCGCAAAGCAGGTACCAAACAAATATTTGTTACATGAAGGTATAGCTAATGGATGTTTTTTTGTTTGTTTTTGCGGTACACGGGCCTCTCATTGTTGTGGCCTCTCCCGTTGTGGAGTACAGGCTCCGGACGCGCAGGCTCAGAGGCCATGGCTCACGAGCCCAGCCGCTCCGCTGCATGCGATATCTTCCCGGACCAGGGCACAAACCCGTGTCCCCTGCATCGGCAGGCAGACTCTCAACCACTGCGCCACCAGGGAAGCCCCTAATGGATGTTTTGTGAGCAAATCTTCCCTTCTCTTCCCAGCCACTGTGCCTAATGCTAGTGACAGAATAGAGAGGAAAACTAGTATGAGGCTGATCTCATGAACCTCTGGTCTTCTGGCAGAAATACATAACTACACAACTACATAAACATTCACACAATACAATTACAAATTCTGATAAATTCTACATGAAAACATTACAACAGACCCTATTACATGATGACCTAAACTTTTCCAGTAACAAATTGACATTGTTTAGCTCTCATGGAGTAGATGAGGTCAAATGAAATTTGAATGTTCAGTATCTCAACAATTAAGTGGCATGGTCGTTAGACTAATGAAAACTGGGAATGGGGAGATATGGTACCGCCCAGTGACCTGGCCTCCCCAGCACATGCACCCCCAGAACTCTAGGGAGAGCACTTTTATCTTTCTTCTTCCAGGACAGTGTGAGCTCCAAATATAGGCCCTGATTTCCTGCTGCTTTTACTTGTAATCCTCAGTCATACAAGAGGAACATGGAAGTTTTTTCCTACTTAAAATATTTATTAGATACTTTATAAAAAGCATGGAGAAGAAAGCAATAACGACCATGTCCTAGTTTTCCAGAGAGTTGCTGATAATATTGTGTAAAGTATTACATACACGTAGTCAGAAAATGGAAATGGCAGATTAAAAAAAGATATAACATTTATAAAATATATAAAGATTACAAAATATATAAAAGGTGTAAAAGCATCAAAAATATGAAGCAAAACCTCTTGCTAAAGGCCTTAATTCTTAATATTCTCTTAAGATTCCTCACAGACAAATTTTCTAGTCAAATAACATTGTGTGTATTTACTTTTAATGCAAAAAAGGAATCACACCATCCACATATGTTTGTATGTACTTTTTCATTGAGCAATGTATCTCCTGATAATTTTTCTATAACAACACACACAGAACAATCTTGTTCATTTTTTCAGCTGTGTAGTATTTCCCTTTATGGCTATAATGTCATTTACGTAACCCCCACTGATGGACCTTTGGATGGTTTCCCAGTTGTGTTTGTTGTTGTTGCCATTGTTTTTGTTTTCAAAATCAATGTTGTCAGGGACATTCTTTGGCATTCTCCTCCTAGTGCAACTCCAAAATAAATATTAGATAGTGAGATTGCTGGTAAGGCTTACAAGCATTTTACATTTGGAAAGATTTTGCTAAATTATCCTCCAAGTCACATTGATCAGTGTAGGAGCAGAGTCATTTCCTGTAGCCACCCTAGCAATGCAGTTTCCTAGCAGTTTCTTACTCTGATAGGTAAAAAAGTATATATCAGATTTGTATTTAAATATCATTTTTATAAGTGAGATTGCACATCTTTTCTTGTTAATGTGGTAGGTATGTATCTTGGGATGCTGCCTTAAAATCAGTTAGAAACAATAGCTTTTTTTAAAAAAGCAAATCATAAACACAGACAGGATTACACAGACCTTTTCAAAGAAAAACGTGTTTTAATCACAGGTCCTAAAATTTTGGACATGCTTATTTGACATGAAAGGACTGATACTCTATTTACAAACCACCCTCACATATTTATCTGTAATGATCTTTCCTAGGCAACACTTTATTACCTTGGTTCAATGTGTGATATGTATGGAATAAATTAACGTTCACCTTATGCTATTCTGTGAATCACACTCCCATCCCAGTGACCCATCTTAGTGAGGAGTTAATGTACCATAGGCAGACATTCTGGAAACTTCACTAATCTCTATGTATAGTGTTGCCATGATGGAGACCAAAAAGCTAAATGAAGCCTTCAGGTTTTGTAGCAATTATTCCGTTAGCTCAGAGCTCAGTCCCAATGCCTTCTCTATTCCAGTTTTCCTGGGTTTCTGCTTATCCATCTTTCCAGTCTCATTGGAACCAGCATGGTTTAGCCTGTGGGTGTGTGGTGTGCTAGGTACTGAAGCAAAAGAGATGTGTTTCTGAAATGTGTCTTAATCCATCTAGGTTTTTAGGACAAGGTCATTCACCTTGCGTCTGGTATAAGAGGGATCTCCAAGTACTTCCCCAGGTAATACGTTTGATTCAAATGATGTTATGATGGGAGAGGTAGACAGATTCTTCCGTTGTCACCACCTTGCAGGATCCCACGCTCTAGGGAGAATGTAAGAACTCAGCACCTCAGCCCTGTTCCTCCTTCTATCTCCAGGCTCAGAGATCAGGCAGAAAGGGTCCCTATGCCCTCTTTACTGTTATATATATATATATGTATATGTATATTTTAAGACTGACATTAAAGGTGACAGCCTTTCCCCACCCTCCCAGGAATAGATACATTGGGAACTATATTTGGAAAGAAAGGAGATGAGATGAAAGCAAACCCTGTAGCCTAACCCTTATATGTTTTATGAGGAGTGATTATATTGGGGCTATTTTTTTCAGTGAGTGCATTTCTCAACCAAACATCAAGGACAAATGATTTAGATAAGGGACGGTGAATTAGCAGAATTAATGGACCAGAATATTGCAATATTCTCATACAAAATTCTGCAGTATTCACATATAAAATCACCTAAGTACAGAACAACCCATCTGTCTTTCCTTCTTCCCCCTGTCCTCTCCCCCTCTTCTTCCTTCCCTTCTTTCCTTCAGTCCTTCCAACATCAAGGCACTGTTTATAAGAGACTATCCTATCTGCTTCTCCCTGACAACTCCTTCCTTTTACTTTTTTATTTTATTTTTTAAAAATTTTTATTGGAGTATGGTTGCTTTACAATTTTGTGTTAGCCTCCACTGCACGACAAAATGAATCAGCCATACACATACAGATATCCCCTCCCTTTTGGATCCTTCCTTTTAAAATCACATTGTTCCATGAACTTTTTGCCTTTCTGTATATATATCTGTGAAGAGCAGAGACTAAATACATTTAGAGAATGCATAGCTATGTTATATAGATGATATGTATATTATTATATTATATGGTCTCCATGTGGCCCTGGGTCGCCCCAGAACAGGACTCCTTCTCAGTCTCCATTCTAGCTGTGCTTGCCAAGGAGTCTGACCAACGATGAGGCACCAGATGAATGTTTAGGTCAGTTCCAGGGAGTTTCATTTTCCACAAACTTGCTTAGGGACACAAGAGAATAATCCAAGGCAAGAATAAAGGCTGTCATTTCTTCAAAATTTTATTGAAGTACAGTTGATTTATAATGTTGTGTTCATTTCTACTGTATAGCAAAGTGATTCAGTTATACATAAATATTCTTTTCCATTATGCTTTATGCCCTGTGCTATATAGTAGGACCTTGTTTATCCATCCTATATATAATAGTTTGCATCTGCTAATCCCAAACTCCCAATCCTTCCCTCCCCCACCCCCTTCCCCCTTGGCAACCAGAAGTCTGTTCTCTATGTCTGTGAGTTTGTTTCTATGTCATAGATATGTTCATTTGTGTTGTATTTTAGATTCCACATATAAGTGATATTATACAGTATTTGTCTTTCTCTTTCTGACTTGACTTCACTTAGTATGATAATCTCTAGGTCCATCCATGTTGCTTCAAATGGCATTATTTCATTCTTTTTTATGGCTGAGTAGTATTCCATTGTATATCTAGCACATCTTCTTTATCCATTCATCTGTCGATGGACACTTAGGTTGTTTCCATGTCTTGGCTATTGCAAATAGTGCTGCTATGAACATAAGAGTGCATGTGTCTTTCCCAGTTATAGCTTTGTCTGGGTATATGCTCAGGAGTGGGATAGCTGGGTCATATGGCAACTCTAGTTTTAGTTTTTTGAGGAACCTCCATACTGTTCTCTATAGTGGCTGCACCAATTTATATTCCCACCAACAGTGTAAGAGGGTTCCTAAAGGCTTTCTTTCTAATTGTAGATCATGTCTGGTGAGACTATACTAAGGAAAGAGGGGAAAGATGCCCCTTTGTCTCCCTGACAACACTTGTGCATATTAAACTTGGTGTCAGAACACTCAACGCTGCGTGCCTGAAGCAGAGGTCTGTCCCTCGCTTAGATCTTGTCTGTATCTTGTCATGTCAGGGGGTCCCTGTATCTTGTCAGGGGGTCCACTTACTCTCTATGGCCAGGCAGGCATAAACAACTTGAGAGCAAGGACTTCTGTCTTTCCACCTCTCCTGTGCTCTAAACTACAAGTTCTTACTAAAATCTTGTTGAGAATCTTACTAAACATGCTGTTGTTCACTTCAGTGCAAGGGAAACTTCATCACAAAAACTGTATCACAAATTTACTTTTAGTAAAACAACATCTATCACACGAAATTATAAAGATGCATTCAAATTTTATTAGTTTTATAGTGTAAGAGCTCTAAATATAATATCATCTTTCGTGTTTGTGCAGATTTAAACACTATTAGTTTTTAAATGAAGTCAACAGCTTGAAGAGGACATTTGTCTTTGAAGGGGATTTGTGCTTACTTCAAGTTTGAGAAACAGCCTTAATTAATATCGTCATCCCTTTTTTTCATGTGTGTATGGCTTGCTTGCCTAGCTAGATTACAAGATTCTTGAGGGCACAATCCCAGGGTACCAAGGAACTTATGTGATGCTCAAACAATATTGATTGGTTAATGGTACTGTCTCCACGTGTGTGCTGAGGTCTGGGTTTTCTCTTTACTCTGTAGTGGTTCAAGGACTGAGGGATCTGTGTGGGGAGTGGTATGAAGAGGGCACACATTTCAACTCTGTTGTGTCTGTTCTTGGGTCCAAAGGGCTCCTCCTGAAGCTTCCTGCAAGGCTTTGATGTCCACACCCCTCTCAACTGGATGAGTGCCCCATGCATCCTGAAAGCATTAGCCGGGCCTCTCCCCAGTGTCATCTTACATTCTGATGTTCGATTGTGGCTATGCAGTTTTATTGCTGCTGATAGCACTAATATCTCTGCATAAAGTGGTTTCTTTGTTCCCATCCTTTTAGCCTTCCAGCAGCGCTGACCTTTCAGTTTGCCTGCTCTGCCAAGCTCCAGAGAAAAACCCAAACTCTTCCTCCTTTTACCTGGCAATGGTGGCTCTCCCCCATTCCTCTCCTCCTCTCCCTTCTCTCTTAGATCTTTTTTTTTTCTCTCACTTAACCTTTTGATTGTATTTTCTTCTCTGTGGGTCATTTGGAGCCTTCCTGGCCAAAGAGAAGAAGAAGACATATGACACTAAGTTTGAGATTTATCAGAGAACTTTTACTGCCAAATGATGGCATGAGAAATTTCATAGTCCATATATTTGTCTCAGGAAGAGACAACAGATGGAGAAAATATTTATGTACTGATGGACTTTTATACTGGTGTCTGCTATAAGGAAAAGACAAAAGTGAAAAAGGAAAGGAAGGAAAAAGATAAAGGAAGGCAAATAAAAGTGAGGGTGGATGACCTAGGGCTTTAGGTTTGGCTAAAGGCAGCTTTGGCTGTTCTCTAGGAAATATAGAAGAAGCCGGTTCTTCCTGCCCCTTCAAAACAGAATGAAAACGTTCATTACACCGTAAAGTAAGAAGTACAGAAAATTCTATCCTATGCTTCATTTCAAGTCTGGGTTATCATTATAGCTGAGGAGCAGAGAAACTGGTAGCATTGAGAGTCCCTGAGAAAACAGGCCTCTACTTTTGGGTTTAGAGTGAGCAAAAAATACAGGAAAATGACCCAGAAAAGATCACAATCCTGGAACAAATACGGTTGACGGCCTTCTTCAAGGGGCGATGGGCACCAATGCCATTTCTTAAAGATCTTTTCTTTTTTTCAGTGGTAAAGTATCATTCGTTTCAGACTGGCCCCCCAATTCCCTTCTTCTGGGTGCTCTTCCCTGATTGACTGTCCTCCCCTCTGTACACAGGTATGCTTACTTGCCCCTTACTTTTGTGTTCATGTCAACTTCTCTTATGCCTCTGTTTCTTTACGTGCTTTCCCACCTGGCTGTTGAAGGTGGATACTGTGTGCTTGATTTTAGCTTTTTATCTCTCATCTGCTCCCAGCTACTGCTTGACTCCATGTTGTACATGCTGGCTTTTCACTGTTAATTGACTTCTCTCCAGCATGGAACTTCTTGCTTTGCCCCGACTAAGGAGGAGAGAGGCAGCAAGGGGGAAAAGGACCTCCCAGGACAGTCAGCCAGTCCTGACACACACGGACTTGTTTCCTGAGAGATGGCCCCTACACCAAGATACCATTGAAATGACAGTGAAAGATGGTGGCTGGGATTTTCCCGGACCATTTAGCCTTGAGTCCAGATGCCTTGGATGCTTGCTCTTGTTCCTCATTGGGAGCAGCACATCCCCCAAGAGCATCTGGACGCATCGTGATGGTGGTAGGGTCAGTTGTAAGTTTTCATGAACACTAGAGGGTGGAATGGATAATGTTAGCTTTTAATGCCAGGGTCTAGGAATGACAGATGCCCTGAAATATGCAGAAAAAAGGCCCCCACAAAGGGATGTGTCCCTCACAAAATTCCATTAGTTCCCCATTAAAGAAACGCACACACACATACAAAACAAGGCTACATAGCCATTTTCTCACAAAATTTCCAGGCTTCAGGTAAGGTTTGCTCTGAAATCTTCCAGTCCCTTTTCTGGAGTCCATTTATGCACCCACGGATTTTCTAGGGGAACCCCTATGTGTGAGCCCAGGGGATGTGGTAAGATGGATAAAGATAGATAAAGCCCCCTGCCCTTCTAGGCTCTTGTCCAGTGACAGATGTAAACTAGGCAGAGACCCTGCAGTTCCATGTTATGAGAGTTTTAAGAAAGCAAGTGCGGGATTCTATGGGAAGGTATGGAAAGGATTTGACCTGGATTAGGGTGGTCAGGGAAGGCTTCCCTGAAGTACTTCCCAAAGGAAGACGTGAGAATGAGAAGTTCAGAAGTGAGAGAGGGAGGGGGGGCGCAGGGTGGTACCTTGTGTGGAAGAGCCCGGTAAGAGGCAGAGGGAGCATCACATGTGAACACCTGGAGCTGACTGATCCCAGGGCCTTCAGGAAGAGCTGTTCCATATGGCTGGAACTTGGAGAGCAGACAGAATAAGGTAAGGGAGTTGTTGACGCTGGGCAAGCAGGCTGAGCCAGTCTTCTAAATGATGAGTTTAGGCTTTATCAGGAGCATACTTGGAAGTCACTTGAGGGTTTTAAAAACAAGAACATCAGCAATTCAGATACTCCCTCTGTCTGTAGTTTGGTCCAAGGTGAGTTGACCAAAGTTGAATCCAGTTAGCGTGTCTTTTTGCTTCCTGTCCCCCGCTCATTCCACTTGGAAGTAATTATGCAACAGCAGCTTCCAGAGTGCTGTGCCTTAGCTTGGGTTTGGAATTTTGTTCATTAGGCAGAGAATTTATTGATAACTATTAACAGCATAAGATTTGCCCGGCATTTATAAATTCATATCCTCTCTGGATGTCCAGGCAAATGTATTCACGGTTAACCTTAGATGCTGCCTCCTGAAGCTGCATAGAGAAAGCAAGGTCCTCTTTGCAGATTTCTTGTAAAGCTTGTTGCTGCTGTTCCTGCTGAGTCTAAGCAACGAGAGCTCCTCCACACTCTCTCATTTAAATCTCATAGCAGGACTACAGGTGAGATGAGTGGGTAGTATTTGTATTCTCCTCCTCACAGATACGGGAATGGATTACTTCCTTAGCTGTCAGCTTGAATGCCCTGCTATGAACTAGAAGAGTGACCTAACTTTTACTGAGCAACTGCTAAAGTGAAAAGTGCTTTCCATCCATTTCTTTTGATCCCCTCAATGACACTGTTGGGAAGGATTTATCCACTCTGATTTTACAGAGGAGAAACCAAGGCTCAGTGGGGTTAAGTGTTCACATAGCTCTGGAATACCCTTGGAAAACAGAAAAGAAAATGGATGTGTTTGGTTTCAGTGACAAATGGTCTTGTCTCTCCACACCTTTTTGGGTCATTTTCTCCATTCTCAAAAGTTGTCTTGGCTATGTCCCTCTAGTCCCTCAGGCTTTCCATTTTTCCTTTCTCCCTCCAGTCTTCTTATCTGGTCCATTATGCCTCTCTAAGCTCATTTGTAGTTTCTAGTCTTGAACCATGAGTGCGTCTGCCGCCGATGGCTCTTTGCTCTTTTACTATAGTGTAGCAGGTAATAAATGCAGATCTGAATTTCGGAAACCCAGATTCTCTTCCTGATTCTGATCTTGAAATGTAAGATGAGTGATTCTGGGCATTTCATTCTACTTTGTGGAGGCTTTCAGAGCCCCATCTCTGATGCAGGGATTAGCATTCTTCCTCTTTACTTAAAACAAAGGGAGATCTTAAGACAAGCAACCAACAGGGCTTCTGAAGTGCTATCCCTGTATTTATTTGGACTCTGAGTTAGTATCCACATGGCTTCCAGAGGTTCTTATGATTAAAACCAAAAACTATGGGCTTCCCTGGTGGCACAGTGGTTAAGAATCCGCCTGCCAGTGCAGGGGACACGGGTTCGATCCCTGGTCCGGGAAGATCCCACGTGCCGCAAAGCAACTAAGCCTGTGTGCCACAACTACTGAGCCTGTGCTGTAGAACGTGCGAGCCACAACTACTGAAGCCCACGTGCCTAGAGCCCATGCTCCACAACAAGAGAAGCCACCGCAATGAGAAGCCCGCGTGCCGCAGCATAGAGTAGCCCCCCTCTCGCTGCAACTAGAGAAAGCCCGCGTGCAGCAACGAAGACCCAACACAGCCATAAATAAATAAACAAAAAACCCTCCAATAACTGTGCTGTGGCCTCCAAGGTTCATCATGGTCCACGCCCCTGCACCCGCCCCCCCCCACGCTCACCTCATTTGGTATCCTAAGACCCTTTGTTTCTTGTGCTCCATTCCTACTGGTTTCCTTGGTTTCCTTTTGTTTCTCAAACACTCCAAGCTCCCTCCTGTTTAAAGGTTTTTGTATAGTCTCTCTTTGCCCAGACACCTCTTACCACCCTCTGATTAACATCTACTCATTCTTTTTATCTCAATCAATGACCACTTCCTCAAGGAAGCACTTCCTAGCCCCTAGAATAGCTGCAGCTACTACGTGCTCCCAGAGTACCATGTATCATTCCTCTGTAACAGTGGTCGTGGTTATTTGCATTTAGCATTGTGATTGATTCTTGTCTGTCTCATTCAGTGGATTATAAACCTCACGATGGAGAGCAAACCTGCCTTTGCACACCATTGTAATCTCAGTCACGGGCACTCGGGTGCTCCATGGTACCTGTTGGAAGTTGGAATGAGTGCTCTGGATTATATTATGGGTGATTTAATTGCCTTTTAAATTATTCTGATTCTGGTGTCAAGGATCCACTTTTGTTAGAATTTAAACTAACACTGCATGAGGCTAGAGAGTATGATCAGGTTTGATATAGATTCATGTGAATTGAAGGAGTTTTAAATTGTATCTTCATGTGGAACTCTGTTCTTATTCAGATTAGTCCAGAACCCTGTACTTAATCCAAAATATTGCAGGATTTATGTTTAGTTCAGAATTCCCGAATACTGTGGGATTAATTTGTGTTTATTAAAGTTAGTTGGCCAGTGGAAAGTGAATGTTACAGGAGAAAGCATGTGAAGAATTAGTTTGCTCTAGTGGCTACAAGCCCAGGTTCTAGCATCAGATCTCTTCAGATCAAATACTGCATAGTAATATGTGACCTTGTATAAATTATGTAGTTTCCCTCTGTTTCCTTACTTGAGGAATAGAAAAAAATAATAGCAACTTCCACCTAAGATTGATAAGAATAAAACAAAATAATCTTTGCAAACTGCATAGCATAGTACCGGGCATCAAGTAAGGGTCCAGTGAATGTTAGCTCTTATATAAATACGGGGTTAATACATATTATTAAATTATTAAGGAATTAATAAATATTAATTGACATGCTTTGGCTTTCTTCCGAAAATCACAGACCCCATCTCCTTTTGCAGCACTCCCATTAGAAAGTCTTGATTTTTAGATGATATCTAGACATTCATTGAAAATATCAATATAGAATCTTGAAAGATGTTAAAATCTTTGACAGAAAACAAGCAAGTATATTCTTTTAGGGAAGGAAAGATCTTGATCACTCCACATTCTTTTTGATGATCTTCACATGATTCTAATTTCTCTTTGCCCACCGTGGTAACATTTTTTTCATCACTTTTTAAAGTCACAAGCATTCCCACGTTATGTCTGTGTTCTTATGGTAACCTTATAACTTTTCCTAAAGGAGTAAAGGCAGGTACTCTGACATTTGGAAAAATGAGGTGTGCAGTTATTTTTAGACTGTCTCAAATAGCAGCAGCAGGTTTCCATTTATAGGAACCGTGGGAACCTTCCCCTGTGTCTGGGACAAGGTAATGACTTCTATGGAGTAATGACTTTGCCATCGTAAACTTTGTCCCGCTGATGATTACTTACCTCTTTAGTGGTCTTTGTATTATGCTATTTTGTCTTTTTAGTATTAAGAGAATGAGGCCCTGGTTGTTCTTCGTATTTTATCATTTCTTTCTTGGGCTGGAAGAAAATGAGAAACGGGCAGACTACCTCTCATGGCTATATCGTTCCTGCTAATAAAACTGCAGGAACTGTACGTTAGGGTGTCTTTCATAAATCAGCCTTGGGGAGAATTAGGTGCTGAGAGACGGAGGAACGATGTTTTATCATCACTTGTAGGAAATCATTAGCTGCACACCCTCATTCTGCTACTTGCCCATTCGTCATTCCCCAATCGCTAGTTTTCCCCCAGACCATTAACATTTCTCAATGACTTTCTAAATGCGGAGAAAAACCACAGAAGGGGTGAAGGATGGGGGGCCCTTATGGAAACACGCAACTGAGAGATGTTTCTGCTGCTTGCCTCCTGCTCCCGTGAATGTAAATGGGCCGACGTAAGAGCAGAATGATTGATACCTCGGCCAGCCAGATGCTGCCGTGAGAGCTAAAGAAGACTTTGCCTCCTGTTCTCCTCTTCCCTCTATACAAATAAATAACCTAGGTGCCTTTCCTTTGGCGATGTGTAAGACAGCTCTGTCTTTTCTCCATTACTGTAACCTCATGATGGACAAAGAAAATGAAGAGTTTGAATGGGTAGTGGAGGAGTGACAGCTTGGGAAATTAATTGGATCTCCCCAAATTTGCTTCCCCTGTCCTAGAGAGAGGAAGCCACAGACTTCCAACAGAAGATGCTGTAGAGTCTTCAAATGAGTGATGTGGGAAGTGTAGTAAAACTGAACTGCCTCATCGACTGAAGGACTGGTGAATGCCCGCAAAGGAATGACCCAGTAGTGACGCGTAGACAGACAGTGCCATTCAGGAATTTTCAAGAGGAAACAGTATTCTAGCCTTGAATACTGCATGTTCCTGGAATGCACTTTTTGATGCTACGACATGTACACAAAGTGATTTTAGGAGCTTTTTTCTGAGACAAGTACCCCAGGTCTGTACTTCTGATTGTTTGCCTAATTAATTTTGATCATGGATCTCAGAAGCTCTCAGCTACAATTTACTGTCTCCCAGGTGAGACTAAAAGTTCAGTAGTAATCAGAACATGTTCATTGAGGACTTACTACATGTCAAACCCTGGAATAAGTAACCCAACATACACCAAAAGAGTTGAATTGTACAACTGCACTACAAAGTAAAGATTATCGTCTTAATTTTGTTGGTGAAAAACCTGATGTTAGTAATAATGATTTTCCTAAGTTCATGAAGCTTAGGGAAGATCCAAGTTCTTTGGGGCCTGAAAATTATACTATTTGCAGAACCCTTTTGGAAAAAAAATTACTACAAATTTAGGTATAGGGTTGCAGAAAGGGCCTGTGCAAGAGAGGAGTGCTATGGCTGCAGGTTCATCAACTCTGGGGGAGCTCTGCTTCCATTCAGTTGGTGGTGGAAGAGGCTGATCTGATGCAGGTCCATCTGAGATCACAAATGCTGTGATTGTCTGCATATGGAAAGTTGAGTTCCCTAAGAAAATAAATCCAGGTGTGAGACAGCAAAGAGTGATTTGATTATCCCAGCAGTCTCTGGCGGCAGGGGAGATTTTAGAAAGCTTAGGGGAGGGTAAAAAGTTAATCCTGGAGATATCCATCTGGTTCAGGAATCATTACTGGTTATCATAAATCTCTGTGAGAGGAAACCATGACTGGAGGGCCCTGAACAACTCTATAAGAAAACAAAGTCCATTGAGAAGGCATAGAAATGGGAGTCAGGAGGCCTGTGTTCTAGTCTCAGTACTATCTTTCCAGAGCCCTGTGACATTAGAGAAGCTAAGTTTGGTTCTTCAGCTGTGAAACCAGAGTTTTACTGTAGCTTTGGAATTCTGTGATTCTGACTCAAAAAAAATGTATTAACTTCCCCATTTCTTTGGTGTTCCTTCTTGTTGAATATTTATGGCAGAGTTGAGCATGTTTTAAAGAGACTGCGTCCAGGTCAGATGCAGACGTGGAGAGGGTAAAGGTTATTTTGGTTAGGATGGGTAGAGACAGAAACAGCGCAATAAAAAATACCACAGTGCTAAAAATTAGGTCCAATATCTAATCGCATAGAATCGAACGTTGCATAATGGTGTGTAAATGAGAAGCTAGGTTACTGAGTAGCAGAAGATGGGAATAACAACTGATCACACCATGTTCGAATCTGCATTAGTGTGGATGCATTTTTGTCCTGCCTTATACCCCCTTGCCTGCATGCCATTGATAATAACAACAGCAACTGTAATAATAATAATAACTCTACAGATATTTATTTATTTATTTACCATCTTTATTGGAGTAAAATTGCTTTACAATGGTGTGTTAGTTTCTGCTTTATAACAAAGTGAATCAACTATACATATATATATCTCCTCCGTATCTCCTCCGTCTTGCATCTCCCTCCCGCCCTCCCTATCCCACCCCTCTAGGTGGTCACAAAGCACCGAGCTGATTTCCCTGTGACTGTGAGATTTGTGTTTTATGTGTTTGGACAATTAGTTGGTGGTTTACTCAGGCAATCTGCCAAATATTTTCCCATAAGAAAAATGTTCTAGATTACTTGCAGATTCTCAGAATATGTCACTAAAGAACTATTTAACTTCCAAAGTGGCTGAGAATTTTTTTCTCCTCAATAAATAAAAGCAGGAAGTGTTGCTAATAATTTGTACTCAATGAATCAGAGACAAAAAAAATGCTCATTTTATTGAAAAAATGTATATTTAAAGAGGATGGGGAAATAGATGAAATGGAATTCTAAGATCAGTTCCTAGGAGGTCTATAGGACTTTAGAGATTATGGTTCCTGCTTCTTTGCATTATATTACTTCTAAGGCTATAATGTTCCTTTTTTGTTGATGGAGGTAAACACCTAATACGACTCTCGCCTATATTGACCAGGATTATTGTCATTTGTCAGGAGATGGATCAAAAATGAAATGAAGTGAAGGATAGATATCTTCCATGGGTAGGAAATGAGCAGACAGAAAGGTTGGGGGGATGGATGTGAGTGCATGTGAAAGAGCTTGTTTGATGGGGAAAGGCAGAGGGGAAAAAGAGAAGTTGACAAGCTTGTACGGTCTCTCTGAGGAGCAAGAAAGTGGGTTGAATTAGAAATTAGTCCAACTGCCACTGCTTGGGATTACTGAGCTTTGCAGTAGACTTATTTCCAGAAACAAACCAAGGATTGCAATGGAGGGAGATAAAGGCAGAAAGAAGCAAGATAGTATAGGCAACTGTACAGGTAAGTAGAGGATGATAAAATCTGAGCTGTATGTGGATGCAATCATATGTAGTAAAAGTTTAAAAACATTGACAAGATAAGAGACATGCTGTTGTCATATGGGGTTACCAGAGGGGTAACATAGGGATAGAATGTGAGCATTGGATGAAGTATTTAACTCCATCCATTAGAGTGTATCTAATGCTCATTGTGTGTGTGTGTGTGTGTGAGTGTGTGTGTGTGTGTGTGTGTGTGTGTGTGTGTGTGTGTGTGTTTAAGAAGGATCTGAGACAAATACGTAAAATGTTAACATGGGTTAAATCTATAAAACGAGTACATGGATGCCTGTTATAAATCCTCCATACTCTTTTGTATATTTAAGTTACCTTTTAGGATAAAAAAATTAAAAAATAAAAATAAACACATCGTTTATAATCAGCAAGGATGCTGATAATAGTGTTATAGATTTGATAGTCTACTCTACAAATACTTCATTTTCTAACATAATTTTATTAAGGTCACCTTGCCTCAGTTGCTGAGGTCATTAAGAGATGAAATGTCTAATCCATTTTGACCGTGAAGTTTTTTTAAGATCTTGCAGGTGAACGTTAAAGTTTCTTTTTGATGTTAATTTGGGCCACCTTTGAGCTGTGTAGATGTAGATTATACAGAAAAAACCTGATGAATCAATCTCCACTCTGATGAACCTATTTCTAGACAATAATAAAGAGCACAGAACCTCTGTAATCCGTTCCTCTGTGATGCCTTTGATTCCCCAAGAGATGTGTTACCATTACAGGTGGGAAGATGGGAAGATGGTGGGATTGTGTTCTTAGGAGAAACTGTAAGGATAAAAAACTTGGCAAGACCCACAGGCTGTATCTTATGAGGGGAATGGATTTGAATCTGTTCTACCCCATACCATGATGCAGGCCCACATTAGGATGGCATGTGTGGTTTTTTCATATTTGAAAATGATATAGGTCCAGAAGCAGGAAAGCACCTGACTTGTGTTGTTTCATAATAGTTGGGATTATCTGTTTCCAGTTCCCTTGCCTTATTGTCCTTACAATAAATCACTGGGTTTTTGGGGGGTTTGGGGGGGTTTTTTTTTGCGGTACGCGGGCCTCTCACTGTTGTGGCCTCTTCCGTTGCGGAGCACAGGCTCCGGACGCGCAGGCTCAGTGGCCATGGCTCACGGGCCCAGCCGCTCCGCGGCATGTGGGATCTTCCCGGACCGGGGCACGAACCCGTGTCCCCTGCGTCGGCAGGCGGACTCTCAACCACTACGCCACCAGGGAAGCCCAAATCACTGTTTTTTGAACAAATAATTTTTGTGTTCCTAGTAAGTACCATGTACTGTGACGAGGCACAGCCAACCCAGATACTTTCATCCGGGCCCTCACAGTCTAGTGAGAAAGAGAAGCAGGTGACAGACAGCTGTGATCCCAACTCAGTAAGCTCTGTTGTTGAAGACACTCAGTGTCCTAGAGTAGGGCAGGAAGGGCACCCAGGTTACACCTGGTGGGTCAGAGGAAGCTTTCTGGAGAATGTAGCACCTTCTATTTTATTGGCTAAATAGGAAAGATGAGGGAGTGTGTCAGTTAGGGTTCTCCCGAAATCTGAATCAATAGTATATATAGAGATACACATGAAAAGAGATTTACCATAGGAATTGGCTCATGCTCTTATGGAGGCCAAGAAATCCCGCCATCTGCAAGCTGGAGACCCAGGAAAGCTGATGGTATAATTCAGTCTGAGTCCAAGGGCCTGAGAATCAGGAGTGCTGATGCCTGAGGGCAGGAAAAGATGATGTCCCAGCTCAAGCAAAAAGAGCAAATTCTCCCTTCCTCCATACTTTTTTTTGTTCCTCCAACCCTCAAAGGATTGGATGATGCCCACTTGCACTGGTGAGGTTGATATTTACTTGGTCTGCCCATTCAAATGCTAAGCTCTTATGGAAAGACCCTCATAGACATACCCAGATATAATGTTTTACCAGCTACCTGGGGAATCACTTAACTGAGTCAAGTTAACATACAAAATTAATCCACATGGAGCATATTCCACATAGTAGCAGCAGTACTTTCAAATCCCTGGAGCTGTCAGGGGCTGAGGTATGGTAGAAAACAGAAATTCTAAGTACAGACTATAGTCATGACATGATGTTGAAGTGTTTTGAGGTGGAAATGACTAGACTTCTGTTTTAAAAATAAAATCCCTCTCATAGCAGTGTAGATGCTGCCCTATGGGAAGATGAGTCTGAAGACAAAAATATATCTGTGGCTGGGAGATACTTTATAGCCAAGGGAGCGATAAAAAGTAAATAAAATTAACCAGAATTACAGGGATCTCATGTGACCCTCTGGCTTCTTGGTGTTTTCAGTAGACTGAACTAGATAGAGTCTTTAGGCTGTTTGTAAGAAAGGAAGAGTAGAACCTAGTTTAGTGAGAAATTGCTTGCTTTAAAGTACTTTAGCTCTTTAACACCCAGGTTTGTTGAAATGTCTCATAATGGTAATAATGATAATAACAACGACAACCAACACTTACTGAATTCTTTCTATGTGCCAGTCATTGTTCTAAAGTTCACGTGTATTCGCTCACTGCACTCTCACTACAACCCAATGAAATAGGTTGCAGTTCTTCTCTCATTTAACAGATAAAGCCCAGAGAGATTAAATCATTTTCCTCAGATCACGTGGCTAGCCAATGAGTGTAGCCGGGTGTCAAACCCAGGCGGTCTGGCTCCAGAAACCATGCCCTTACTCCCATGCTATACCACCTCCTATAGTAAAACCATTTTATGTTTTCATTTACAAAGCCCTTTGACTGTTCTTGCTTGTTTGATTGTTTACATGTTATTTAGAATATGTTTTCTTTAGACCAGACATGGTCTTTTGACAAAGGTGATATAACCTAACCTGGTGATTTTGTACTTCTGACTCTGTGTCCTAGACAAGTTAATAATTGGTGTCATTAAATTCATTGGTAATGAAATTATTTCATTTAACCTTTTTATTTTAATCTAGACCCGTCAATTATAAGAGATACAAAATTTATATGAAAAGATAGATGGTCATATAAAAATGTTTCTAGTATAGAAGAACAAGCCATAGTGATTTATATTTCAGTTTGGAGATTCCCTTATTCATCCTTCCATCCATTTGTCAGATATCTATTGAGTGCTAACTCTACACTGGATGCTGCTCATGTACTAGGGATATAAAGTCAAATAGACACAATCCTTACCCTCTCCAAGATCTCTCAGTCAGCTGGGCCTAATCAAATTCTTATTTCTGCTGCTGTCTATAATGGGAGAGACAGGGCAATGAGAATCAGGAAGCCTTCTATTTAGTGAAGCCAAGAAATCAAATGATCAGAGATGATAAGAATTTTTTTTTAAAAAATAATCTTTTTTTAAGAAAAATCTTGGCAAAAGAATCTCAACACACACACACATACACACACACACACACACACACACACACACACATACACACACAACTCTGCTCTGAGAAGCTACTGGCAAACTACAGAGCCCCCTTTTAAAATCTGGATGGAGAAGAGGAAGAAACGATAGCCCTGACATAATGATTTGGGGTAAATTAGTAAATAGTGCTATGTTAAAATTTAAGTGGGAAATTTACGTTGTATTAAATAGTAATTTTGTTTAAGAATTAATGGTGAAGTATCCAGTTTCATCTAGTGTTTACTTCCCTTGAACTATTTTTTAAAGAAGTATCAATCTTTTTAAAACATAATTAGCAATAGGTGAAGTTCCGATTGTTAAATATATTTTAAAGAGTGATTGACTGTGAAGAGGTGAGTCTTGAAAATCTAGGGAAATAGATACCCCCAGATTAACCTTTGGTCATCAAGTGTAGCAGAAACGCAGGCGTTCTGGTGATGCATCTGTGAAAGCAGTAAGCAGAGACATAGACTACTCAGCCTGTGTCTTGTGAGATTATAAATTATTCTAAAATAGGTAAAGCTAAGCTAGGGAAAGATAGCTTCCACCCACCCCCACCCCTTACTTGTTTGTATTCCTCTTACTATAAGAACTTTAACATGCTTTTTGTTATTATTAGATTCCCTAATAATAAATTCAGTGGAGACTTGTTTCCAAAAGCATGGTCTGAGGTTCAGAGGGTAGCAAATATTCCAGAGGCAAACAGACACAGAATCCCTATCTTGAACTGAAGAAAACAATATAGCGTTTGTTGAGCTTCAAACAGTTTTTTGTTAACTCATTTGACTTAACAGCTCTCAACTTGTCTTGAATTTATTAACATTTCCATTTTAGAGTTGAGAAAACTGAGGTTTTTCCTGAGATCACACAGTCCATCAGAGTAAGAACGGTGGTTTTAAAGTCAGATTTTCTGATGTCACGACCAGTGCTATTTCCTCTTCTTGATGTTCTTACTAGTAGTATTCTGAAAAACATGCCACTGTCTCTCTGATGGCATAAGATGCTAAAGTTGAGAAATCAGGCAAACTTGTATTCTATTCAAATGTGAGATTTTGCAGAACTCAAACCAAGGGGTGTAAAGGTACAGACCTCTCCTTCCCCTCACCAGAGAATATTTGTTTATATTCTAGAGTGAAAATAGAATTTATTTCCCCTGCCCTCAACTCCAACCTCCATCTCTCTCTCTGGAGGGGAGGGCGGACAACCCACCAGCAGCTGTGCATTCAGGGCCCTCGCCTGTAATATACCCACTGCATGTGCAGGAGCCATCAAGCCCTCACTGGATCTGGGGATTGGACACTGGGAATTGATGTAACATATTGCTCTGGAAGCTGCTTTTGCTGTGAGTAATAAGCTGTCTTTATCTCTGACCTGGAGGTCTCATGTTATCCGGCAAGTAGGTTACAGTCCCATACTCTTCACAATGTCTGACATAGCACCATGTTTCCAATGTTTAATCTCTCCAGCTATTCACTCATCCAACAGCTTTTTAAAAGAGCACTTATTATACATGAGAGATTCCTTTAAGACCTTGGGATATAGCATAAAGGAGGCCCCTGACCTATGGGGCTTACATTCCAGGGCCTGAGTAAACACTAAACAAATTAAACAGCTAATTTTTATCTGGTGATAACTTCTGTGAAGGAAATCTAGTAGTACAATGTGGTAGAGAGACTTGATTTGGTACACAGGCCAGTCTGGACAGGTCAGACGTGGTCTGTCTAGATTGGTGAGATAATGATAATAAGGCAGTGATTCTTACACGGGGTTGATTTTGCCTCCTCAGGAGACATTTGGCAATGTCTGGGCACACCTGTGATTGTCAAGATGAGGGAAGGTGGAATTACTACCAGCATCTACTGGACAGAGACCAGAGATGCTGCTAAACATTCTGAAGTTCATAAGCCTATCTTCCACAACAAAGAATTACCCCATCCAAAATGTCAGTAGGGCTGAGATTTAGAAACCTTATAATAGGGTACCAGCGCTGCATCAGAAGTAAGAAAGACACTACGACTGCACATTTAGGGGGTTAATAACTCCCTGAAGGATGGCCAGAGAAGTCTTGACTGACGAACTGTGTTTTGAGGTGAATTGTAAAGATAACTAGGGGTTTTTCAAGTAGATGTGGTGGGCATTATAGGAGTAGGTTCTCTCAAAGGCTGGGGTATGTGGCACAGTTTTCCCACCACAGAACTTCCCGATCCCCAAGGATACTGGGGACCCCCTTATGGTAGGACATTAGAAGTAGTCAGAGTAAGGGGAGAGATCTGTTCTCTCTTGAAATTTTTGAAAGGACGTGGTCTCAGATTCACTGTCAGTGTATGTTTGCACAGAGCCATAACATACCTACCATGTTCAGACATCCTGTCTGTGTTAGGGACAAGGGGGCAGACTGGCCAGCTCCTCTCATATCTGTTTCTGTTCATCTTGGGCACACAACTAGATTACCTATCTCACCTCCACTCTCAGGAAGATGTAGCCATCTGACTGTGTGCAGGCTTGAGGAGGGAGGTGTCCACCTCCAGGCTCTACTCATAAAGCCTCCCATGTGTGGCCCTCACTCTCTTTTCCCATCCACTGGTTGAAAGCAAAGGACTTTAAGGCTCTGAGGATGGAGGCCTCACAAGATAGAAGGGGGCTGGACCCTGAATCACTGCATGAAACACATTGTGCTGGAATTTACTTTGGCAAAAACTAAGTTTTTATGGTATTAAGCTACTGGGATTTCAGCATTGATCTATTATAGCAGGAAGTGCTACCATGATTAGTATAGATAGAGCTAAGTACTTTAAGTCCATTACCCCTAATCCTTTCAATGGCCTTGCAATACAGGTGTTATTACTTGTATTTTAAACATAGGAGAAAGGGTTCCAAGTGGTTAAGCAACATAAAGTAGTAAGTGGAGAGAATTAGGAATCAAATGCATGATCTTTCCAATATGCTAAACAGCTATGCACTGTCCTTCTGCAAGAAGTAGCTTTGAATGACTGGATAACTTTTCAAGGGAGAGCTTCTCTACAGAGGTGTACATCTTTCCTTATCTTTCCCTATTTCTTCTGGTGCAGAGGGGGAACAAATAGCTTTCTTCCAAGTTCCCATGCCTGGCATAGTATACCGATGCAGAATTCTCATCATCTAAAGTATTTGACCCAGTACAAGAGGTAACATGATTGGTGAATAGAAACTGCTCTTGCATAAGTGGTACTGTGCTTGTCAGACAGTCACGGATGAAAAAAAAAAACCTTCACAAATAGTGTTGCTTGTAATTTTCCTTATTTTTTTTCTTCAACGAATTGAGAATGTACACGAAGCAAAGGATCGTCACCCTCTCTCAGCTGCTGGAAGTTGCATTTCATTTCCTAGTAAGAGAGTTTATGGCTCCCCAAGGCTGCTGGAAGGAGGAGTTACCAGTAATGAGACAGAGTCATAAAGGAAATGGGTGTTTACATGAACGAGCTCTGGGAAGTCCTAAGGACCTTTCTATGGACAGGGATGAGGTCAGGGCCTGAGAGGGGTAGCCTTTATATCTTTGATGTGACACATCTGAAAAAAAAAAAAAAGACCAACATCGCTGGGTCTCAGAGTGTAAGAAATGAGGCTGGGGAAACACATGAGGCCTTGGTTTTTCAGTCTGCCCAGCATCTTTGGGAAACTATCACTCCTCCATTCTTAGTCCTTGAAATTTAGTTGGGGCTGAACACTACCTTCTACTTCCAGGATTGGGCAACTGACCCAACCTTGACCTGTTACTTATTTCTCTCTCCATCTCCCGCCTCTGTCTGCAGCCACAACGATTGTTATGGGAACAGCTATATCACCTAAGCAGCGCCAGTAAGACCCATCCTTAGGATGGTTCAGGTGCTGTCATGGGAAAGTTCTTTCTGATTATAGATATATCTAATTAGCTGGGCCTGGTAACCCTTGGGGTATCAGGGATATTCCTTAAGGAGAGCCTAAGAATGCAACCCCACAGAAGAAAGCATTATTAGAAGATTTGAAAAAAAAATAAAATAAAAAGTAAAACACACCCAGATGATATTATTAGGGATTGTGTCTAGGGATATAGTCATAAATGAAATCAACCAAATGCATAAGTTTTCCATTTTAGGAGCCTTGCATTTTCTTGTTTTGTCTAAGTTAGTTTGAGTTGGACTGTTCTCATTTACAACCTAAAGGAATACAAACAGGGCATGTTCCTCTAGGCCAGGGTAAGGATATGAACCTTTTTCCCAACAGCAATGAGAAATTATGGAAGGGTTTATGCAAAAGACATGCTCCGGTTTGTGTTTCAAAGAGATCATGCTGGCTGCACAGTGGAGAGCATATGTCAGAGGGCCAGCAATGGTGAGAGTAACAGGTGATTAAGTAATGTAGATGTCAGAGGTGATTAGCGTGGATTTGAGTAGTGGAGCTCACATTGGAGAAAATAACACACATTAGAGAGATATTTAGGGTATACAGTTAATGTATTAATGAACTAAGGATGGAAATTAAGAAGGAGAGAGTTGTTAAGAATCACTCCTAAGTTTCTGGCTTGGGAAAGTGGTTGAATTAGAGAGTTGCTCAAGGAAAAATAGAGCAGCCTTTAAGAATAACAAGTGTGGAAGTGATGGAAAGATCATGAGTTCACTTTTTAATACACTATATTTGTGGTGCCTTTATCACATTCACATGGAAATTTCAGTTAGGTAGCTGGAAAGTTGGACCCAAATTTCAGTGACGAGCTCTGGACGGGAGATGTAAGTCATCTCATCTCATCTCATGTAAGTCATCTCATCATTTGCAAGTCATCTCATCATTTGCAAGTCATCTGTGAATTGATGGGAATTTAATTCATGGGCACTTAGAAGATCAGAGAGTAAAAGGTTAAGAGTGAGTGGAGAAGAGGCGTGGGGCTAGGCCTTGGGGATATATTGGGCCCAATATTTAATGGTTAAGTAGAAAAGAATGAGTCTGCAAATGAAGATAGAGAAAGGGCAACCAGAGAGGTAGGAGGAAATCAAGGAGGCCTTTGTACCAACTGAGGCAGGAGAAAAGTGTTTCAGGATACTGTGGTCAGCATTGCTGATGGCTGCTGACAGGTCTAATAAGCTGAGAACTGAGAAATACTAATCAGATTTAGCAACATGCATGCCACTGGTGACCTTAGGACTAGTTTCAGTAGTGTGATCGGAGCAAGAGTCAGATGGGGTGGGTTGAGGAGTGAATGGGAGGAAATGGGAGGAGTAAGGAAATGGAGACAGCTTATCATAAATAATGCTTTCAAGCCAGTAAGCCCTTCACATGCAGTAGTGAACTACCAGAAGCTAAATACGTGCTTGGCAAATGAGATTTGGGGTTAGATTTGCCTAAATCTCTCAGAATCAAGAGCACAGGTATGCCTGGCTCTCTGTCCATGGTACACTTATGTTCAGTCAACATTTATTAAGCATATACCCCATGTTAGGGTCTGGGTTATAAAGGTGCACAAGACTGGGTCTTGGCTTTGAAGAACTGTCATATAGATGGGGAGATAGACTTGCAAAGACAGTGGTCTAATTCAACATGGTAATGCAGTGAAGGTATACAGAGGAGATAGTCCTGAGGGGGAGCAGCAAAGGCCTCCTGAAGGAGGTGACAGCTGAACCAAGTCTTGAAGTATATTATGTGGGATTTCACTTTATCCTTGTGGAAGTACAACTCTTCCATACATGGAGCCAATCCATAAAATATGGACATCAATACAATTAGCCTTCATGCACCCAAGGAATAAGTGTATAGAAAACCAGAAGTCAGTTTGCTTGCACTCATCACATGGCCTAACCACCACTAGTTGGCTCTGTATGCACTGAAAAAAGGGAAAAGCAGAGCTGTTAGGTGTATATTGAAAAGAATCTCTCCTAGATTTCTTATCTCCATGGGGTTTCAGAATGAAATATATCAGCTCCACAGGGAAGCCCCTGACAGATGGGAACCTATTTAACAAGCCATGGAAAATGAATAGTTTGGCTCTGAAAAGGACCACATAGTCAGAGAAAAATCTATTCTCAGTGATGTGGGTGTTGGCAGGACCCAATGACCCACATTCAGAAAAATTTGTCTATTAATTAGGGCAGGTGGTTCCATCCCAGAAGGCTCTGCCTAGCAACTGTAACCAAGAGCATCTGCAACTTCAGTCCTATGAAAGAACTTCAGTGTGAGGAATCATAGTGGAGTGGATAGTAGCAAGAGAAATCTCTGAACTTGAGCCTGATTGCTCTATCTGTGCCCCTATTTTTGCTTCACCCAGATGAGTAGTTTCTGATAGCTCAACAGATCCCCAAGACGGAATCTCTCTCCCCCAACAAACTTAAACTCTGTGTGGCTTTTTGATCTGGCCCTTGAATACCAGTGATGGATGGTTTCAAATAAGGATATTAAAACAATGTTTGAGGGTCATTACAGGATGGTTGAGACATGGAACAGGTACAATGGAGATTTTCATACACTCTTGGTTTACCATTTGTTTGATTTAATTAACTCATTCATTAAACAAATATTTATTTCACATATTTCATAGATGAGGGGGCACAATATTGAACAAAACAGAGTACCTATGCTCAAAAACTTAAAATCTATGTGAGGAAATCAATAAAGTCATTTCAGTGCAGTGAGATAATTGCTACCATAAGGAGCCCTAAATGTAGGGGGCTGTAAGTACAGGGAGCCCTGGGAAGAGGCAGGCAACCCAATCTTTGAAGAATCCTGGAAGGCTGATGGGGGAGTTAACCTGTAAGGAAAATTAAGATTCATGCTGAGGAAAAAGGAGATGTGGTGTTCTAGGAAGTGCTAACAACATGTATCAAGGCAGCAGACATGAGCAGGGCATCTTTGTTGAATGACTAATGGCTCGAGATTGAGAGAGCTAAAATAGGAGTATAAGAATTGAGATGGAGAGGTTAGCAGGGGCTAGATCATGTAGGGTCTCAAATGCCATGCTAAGGAGCTACAGTGTTACCCTCTAGGTAGTCAAAGAACAGTTGTTTTTGTTTTTTCTTTAATTTTTTTTTTATTGTAGTAGAGTTGATTTACAATGTCATGTTAGTTTCAGGTTTATAGCACACTGATTCAGCTATACATACATACATATATTCATATCTATGCATATATGAATATATATATGTATATTTTTTCAGATTATTTTCCCTTATAGGTTATTACAAAATATTGAGTACAGTTCTCTGTGCTATACGGTAGGTCCTTGTTGGTTATCTTATCTATTTCATTTATAGTAGTGGGTATGTTAATCCCAAACTTCTAATTTATACCCCCCCTTCCGCTTTAGCAACCATAAGTTTGTTTTCTATGTCTGTGGGTCTATTTCTGTTTTGTAAATAAGTTCATTTGTATCCTTTTTTTTTTTTTCCAGATTTCACATGTAAGCGATATCATGTAATATTTGTATTTCGCCGTCTGGCTTACTTCACTTAGTATGATAATCTCTAGGTCCATAGAACAGTTTTAACTGGAAAGGAAATATGCTCATGTTTGTACTTTGGAAAATATTCCCTAATCACTAATTCATTCATATTAAGAAAAGACATATGAAGCCTCTGTTTAGACCAGGCACTGGGCTGAGCTCTGGGACTTACAGTGGTGTGCAAAGCAGGCATAATCCCTGCCCTTGTAGAATTTATAAGTAAGATAGACATTACACAAATGATTTAAAGGGTTGATAACATATCAGTGTGAGACATGAAGAGATGGAGGATTGAGGCAGGGAGGCAATTTATAGTCCACTTGTTGTAAATCAGACAGAAGATGGTGGTGGCTTACACCAAGGCAGAGAGTGGAGTTAGGAGGGATGGATTGATTCCAGAGATTGTTGTACAGGTAGAGGTCATAAGACAGCTGAGATCTCCTGGTGACCATAACTTCCCCTGATGGAATGACATGACAGGGCTCTGTCTGCTCCGTGGAGAAAAAGGAACCTATTCAAATTTTGCAAATCAATTTGGAGAGATCTGTCAATATATCATACCCCCGGGCAGAAGATCACTCGTCATAGCCAGTTTCTGGGCAGCTGATATGAAGAAGGATTAGTACAGGTTGAGATGCAAAAGTCTATTTACAATTTCATATTTGTGTTCTTTCATGGGCCAGAGCTCCTGCAGCTGTAGATTTTTCTTCTATTTTTAACTCATGGCAGGAGATTTTTTTTTTCCCCCAAGATAGTGCTATATTTTAAATTAAATATTCTATTATGAATATCTCAAACACATAAAAACAGGCAGAAAATAATGTAACAGACCTATGGAGCCATCACTAATATTTCAAAAAGTTAACTTTGTGTCATATTTGCTTTAGGTATCTTTCTTAAACAGTTAAGATGTAATTAAATCATGATTGCTCTCTTCAACATCCTGAATATCTCAGAGGAAACAATCACTGCAGGTTGTTGAATGTCATTCCATATACTTCAGCATTTTCTTGACATGGATGTATCCACAAACAACACATAGTCTATTTTAAAATCTTACAGAAATTGTATCATACTTGATCATTTTTCTACCTTGTCTTCTTCAATCAAAATGTTGCTCTTGAGATTTCTCTTTGTTGATAAAAGTAGATTCTGTTCATTTATTCTAATAACAGTATATATCCCACTGCACTGATAATCAGAGTTTATAGATCTGTTTCCTTTACTGAGACACAGTAAATTTCTCCCTGTTCTTTCACTTGCATGAAAGTTTCTCTGTGATAGCTATCAAGAATCAGAATTGCTGGTCTGCATCCTCATCAATACTTGGTGATCTGCGTAGTTACTTTTTTTTTTTTTTTAACATCTTTACTGGAGTATAATTGCTTTACAATGGTGTGTTGGTTTCTGCTGTATAACAAAGTGGATCAGCTATATGTGTACATACATCCCCATATCTCCTCCCTCTTGCATCTCCCTCCAACCCTCCCTATCCCACCCCTCTAGGTGGTCACACAGCACCGAACTGATCTCCCTGTGCTATGTGGCTGCTTCCCACTAGCTATCTATTTTACATTTGGTAGTGTTTATATGTCCATGCCATTCTCTCACTTCGTCCCAGCTTACCCTTCCCCCTCCCTGTGTCCTCAAGTCCATTTTCTACATCTGAGTCTTTATTCCTGTCCTGCCCCTAGGTTCTTCATAACAATTTTTTTTTTTTTTAGATTCCATATATATGTGTTAGCATACGGTATTTGTTTTTCTCCTTCTGACTTACTTCACTCTGTATGACAGATTCTAAGTCCATCCACCTCACTACAAATAACTCAATTTCATTTCTTTTTATGGCTGAGTAATATTCCATTGTATATATGTGCCACATCTTCTTTATCCATTCATCTGTTGATGGACACTTAGGTTGCTTCCATATCCTGGCTATTGTAAATAGAGCTTCAATGAACATTTTGGTACATGACTCTTCTTGAATTATGGTTATCTCAGGCTATATGGCCAGTAGTGGGATTGCTGGGTCATATGGTAGCTCTATTTTTAGTTTTTTAACGAACCTCCATACTGTTCTCCATAGTGGCTGTATCAATTTACATTCCCACCAACAGTGCAAGAGGGTTCCCTTTTCTCTACACCCTCTCTGGCATTTATTGTTTGTAGATTTTTTGATGATGGCCGTTCTGACTGGTGTGAGGTGATACCTGATTGTAGTTCTGATTTGCATTTCTCTAATGATTAGTGATGTTGAGCAGCTTTTCATGTGCTTTTTGGCCATCTGTATATCTTCTTTGGACAAATGCCTATTTAGGTCTTCTGCCCATTTTTGGATTGCATTGTTGTTTTTTTAGATATTGAGCCGCATGAGCTCCTTGTATATTTTGGGGATTAATCCTGTGTCAGTTGCTTCATTTGCAAATATTTTCTCCCATACTAAGGGTTGTCTTTTTGTCTTGTTTATGGTTTCCTTTGCTGTGCAAAAGTTTTGAAGTTTCATTAGGTCCCATTTGTTTATTTTTGTTTTTATTTCCATTTCTCTAGGAGGTTGGTCAAAAAGGATCTTGCTGTGATTAATGTCATAGAGTGTTCTGCCTATGTTTTCCTCTAAGAGTTTTACAGTGTCTGGCCTTACACTTAGGTCTTTAATCCATTATGAATTTATTTTTGTGTACGGTGTTAGAGAGTGTTCTAATTTCATTCTTTTACATGTAGCTCTCCAGTTTTCCCAGAACCACTTATTGAAGATGCTGTCTTTTCTCCATTGTATATTCTTGCCTCCTTTATCAAAATTAAGGTGACCATATGTGCGTGGGTTTATCTCTGGGCTTTCATCATGTTCCATTGATCTATATTTCTGTTTTTGTGCCAGTACCATACTGTCTTGATTACTGTTGCTTTGTAGTATAGTCTGAAGTCCAGGAGACTCATTCCTCCAGCTCCATTTTTCTTTCTCAAGATTGCTTTGGCTATTCAGGATCTTTTGTGTTTCCATACAAATTGTGAAATTTGTTTTTCTAGTTCTGTGAAAAATGCCATTGGTAGTTTGATAGGGATTGCACTGAATCTGTAGATTGCTTTGGGTAGTAGAGTCATTTTCACAATGTTGATTCTTACAATCCAGGAACATGGTATATCTCTCCATCTGTTTGTTTCATTTTTACTTTCTTTCATCAGTATCTTATATATTTCTGTATACAGGTCTTTTGTCTCCTTAGGTAGGTTCATTCCTAGGTATTTTATTCTTTTTGTTGTAGTGGTAAATGGGAGTGTTTCCTTAAATTCCCTTTCTGATTTTTCATCACTAGTGTTTAGGAATGCAACAGATTTCTGTACATTAAATTTTGCATCCCGCTACTTTACCAAATTCATTGATTAGCTCTAGTGGTTTTCTGGTAGCATCTTTAAGATTCTCTATGTATGTATCATGTCATCTGCAAACAGTGACAGCTTTACTTCTTCTGTTCCAATTTGGATTCCTTTTATTTCTTTTCTTCTCTGACTGCTGTTGCTAAAACTTCCAAACCTATGTTGAATAACAGTGGTGAGAGCGGAAAACCTTGTCTAGTTCCTGATCTTAGTGGAAGTGGTTTCAGTTTTTCACCATTGAGAATGATGTTGGCTGTGGATTTGTCATATATGGCCTTTATTATGTTGAGGTTAGTTCCCTCCATGCCTACTTTCTGGAAAGTGTTTATCGTAAATGAGTGTTGAATTTTGTTGAAAGCTTTTTCTGCCCCTATTGAGGTGATCATATGGTTTTTATTATTCAGTTTGTTAATATGGTGTATCACAGTGATTGATTTGTATATATTGAAGAATCCTTGCATTCCTGGGATAAACCACACTTGATCATGGTGTATGATCATTTTGCTGTTTTGTTGGATTCTGTTTCCCAGTATTTTGTTGAGGATTTTTGCATCTATGTTCATCAGTGAGGTTGACCTGTAGTTTTCTTTCTTTGTGACATCTTTGTCTGGTTTTGGTATAAGGGTGATGGTGGCCTTGTAGAATGAGTTTGGGAGTATTCCTCCCTCTGCTATATTTTGGAAGAGTTTGAGAAGGATAGGTGTTAGCTCTTCTCTAAATGTTTGATAGAATTTGCCTGTGAAGCCGTCTGGTCCTGGGCTTTTGTTTGTTGGCAGATTTTTAATCACAGTCTCAATTTCAGTGCTTGTGATTGGTCCGTTTATATTTTCTGTTTCTTCCTGGTTCAGTATCAGAAGGTTGTGCTTTTCTAAGAATTCATCCATTTCTTCCAGGTTATCCATTTTATTGGCATATAGTTGCTTGTAGTAATCTCTCACAATCCTTTGTATTTCTGCAGTGTCAGTTGTTACTGCTCCTTTTTCATTTCTAATTCTATTGATTTGAGTCTTCTCCCTTTTCTTCTTGAGGAGTCTGGCTAATGGTTTATCAATTTTGTTTATCTTCTCAAAAAACCAGCTTTTAGTTTTATTGATCTTTGCTATTGTTTCCTGCATTTCTTTTTCATGTATTTCTGCTCTGATCTTTATGATTTCTTTCCTTCTGCTAACTTTGGGGTTTTTTTCTTCTTTCTTTAATTGCTTTAGGTGTAAGGTTAGGTTGTTTATTTGAGATGTTTCTTGTTTCTTGAAGTAGGATTGTATTGCTATAAACTTCCCTCTTAGAACTGCTTTTGCTGCATTCCATAAGTTTTGGGTCGTCGTGTTATCATTGTCATTTTTTTTCAGGTATTTTTTGATTTCCATTTTGATTCCTTCAGTGATCTCTTGGTTATTAAGTAGTGTATTGTTTAGCCTCCATGTATTTGTATTTTTTACAGATTTTTTTCCTCTAATTGTTATCTCGTTTCATAGCGTTGTGGTAAGAAAAGATACTTGATACAATTTCAGTTTTCTTAAATTTACCAAGGCTTGATTTGTGACCCAGGATATGATCTATCCTGGAGAATGTTCCATGAGCACTTGAGAAGAAAGTGTATTCTGTTGTTTTTGGATGCAATGTCCTATAAATATCAATTAAGTCCATCTTGTTTAATGTATCATTTAAAGCTTGTGTTTCCTTATTTATTTTCATTTTGGATGATCTGTCCATTGGTGAAAGTGGGGTGCTAAAATCCCCTACTATGATTGTGTTACTGTTGATTTCTCCATTATGGCTGTTAGCATTTGCCTTATGTATTGAGGTGCTCCTATGTTTGGTGCATAAATATTTACAATTGTTATATCTTCTTCTTGGATTGATCTGTTGATCATTATGTAGTGTTATTCTTTGTCTCTTGTCATAGTCTTTATTTTAAAGTCTATTTTGTCTGATATGAGAATTGCTACTCCAGCTTTCTTTTGATTTTCATGTGCATGGAATATGTTTTTCCATCCTCTCACTTTCAGTCTGTATGTGTCCCTAGGTCTGAAGTGGGTCTCTTATAGACAGCATATGTATGGTTCTTGTTTTTTTTTTAATCAATTCAGCCAGTCTATGTCTTTTGGTTGGAGCACTTAGTCCATTTACCTTTAAGGTATTTATCGATATGTATGTTCCTATTACCATTTTCTTAATTGTTTTGGGTTTGTTATTGTAAGGCTTTTTCTTCTCTGGTGTTCCCTTCCTAGAGAACTTCCTTTAGCATTTGTTGTAAAGCTGGTTTGGTGGTGCTGAACTCTCTTAGCTTTTGCTTGTCTGTAAAAGTTTTAATTTCTCAGTTGAATCTGAATGAGATCCCTGCTGGGTAGAGTAATCGTGGTTGTAGGTTCTTCCCTTTCATCACTTTAAATATGTCCTGCCACTCTCTTCTGGCTTGCAGAGTTTCTGCTGAAAGATCAGCTGTTAAACCTATGGGGATTCCCTTGTATGTTATTTATTGTTTTTCCCTTGCTGCTTTTAATATTTTTTCTTCATATTTAATTTTTTGATAGTTTGATTAATATGTGTCTTGGCATGTTTCTCCTTGGATTTATCCTGTATGGGACTCTTTGTGCTTCCTGGACTTGATTAACTATTTCCTTTCCCATATTTGGGACGTTTTCAACTATAATCTCTTCAAATATTTTCTCAGTCCCTTTCTTTTTCTCTTCTTCTTCTGGGACACCGATAATTTTAATGTTGGTGCATTTAATGTTGTCCCAGAGCTCTCTGAGACTGTCCTCAATTCTTTTCATTCTTTTTTCTTTATTCTGCTCTGCGGTAGTTATTTTCACTATCTTATCTTCCAGGGCACTTATCCGTTCTTCTGTCTTAGTTATTCTGCTATTGATTCCTTCTAGAGAATTTTTAATTTCACTTATTGTGTTCATCATTGTTTGTTTGCTCTTTAGTTCTTCTAGGTCCTTGTTAAACATTTCTTGTATTTTCTCCATTCTGTTTCCCAGATGTGGCATCATCTTTACTCTCATTATCTGAATTCTTTTTCAGGTAGACTGCCTATTTCCTCTTCATATTTTTGGTCTGGTGGGTTTTTACCTTGCTCCTTCATCTGCTGTATGTTTCTCTGTCTTCTTATTTTCCTGAACTTACTGTGTTTGGGGTCTCCTTTTCACAGGCTGCATGTTCATAGTTCCCATTGTTTTCGGTGTCTTCACCCAGTTGGTAAGGTTATTTCAGTGGGTTGTGTAGGCTTCCTGGTGGAGGGGACTAGTGCCTGTGTTCTGGAGAATGAGGCTGAATCTTTTCTTTATGGTGGCAGGACCGTGTCTGGTGGTGTGTTTTGGGGTGTCTGTGGACTTACTATGATTTTAGGCTGCCTCTCTGCTAATGTGTGGGGTTGTGTTCCTGTCTTGCTAGTTGTTTGGCATAGGGTGTCCAGCATTGTAGCTTGCTGGTCATTGAGTGGAGCTGGGTCTTAGTGTTGAGATGGAGATTTTTGCCATTTGATATTACTTGGAGCCAGGAGGTCTCTGGTTGACCAATGTCCTAAACTTGGCTCTCCCACCTCAGAGGCACAGGCCTGACATTTGGCTGGAGCAACAAGACCCTGTCAGCCACATGGCTCGGAAGAAAAGGGCGAAAAAAAGAAACAAAGAATAAAATAAAGTTATTAAAATAAAAAATAATTATTAAAAAAGTTAAAAAGTGATAAAAAAAGAAAGAAGGAAAGAAAGACGAGAGCAACCAAATCAAAAAACAAATCCACCAATGATAACAAGCGCTGAAAATTATACTAAAAAAATAAAATAAAATAAAAAAAACAAAAAAAAAGCACAGATCGAACCCTAGGACAAATGGTAAAAGCAAAGCTATACAGACAATATCATGCAAAGACGCATATACATACACACTCACAAAAAGAGAAAAAGGGAAAAAAAAAATATATATATATATATATCTTTGCTCCCAAGTCCACCGCCTGAATTTGGGATGATTCATTGTCTATTCAGGTCTTCCAATGCTGGGTACATCAAGTTGATTGTGGAGATTTAATCCGTTGCTCCTGAGGCTGCTGGGAGACTTTTCCCTTTCTCTTCTTTGTTTGCACAGCTCTTTGGGTTCAGCTTTGGATTTGGCCCCGCCTCTGCATGTAGGTCACCTGAGGGCGTCTGCTCTTCTCTCAGACAGGACGGGTGTAAAGGAGCAGCTGATTCCAGGGGGCTTTGGCTTACTCAGGCGGGGGGGCGGGAAGGGTATGGAATGTGGGGCGAGCCTGCGGCGGCAGAGGCCAGCATGACGTTGCAACAGCCTGAGGCACCCCGTGTGTTCTCCTGGGGAAGTTGTCCCTGGATCACGGGACCCTGGCAGTGGCGGGCTGCACAGGCTCCTTGGAGGGGAGGTGGGGATAGTGACCTGTGCTCACACACAGGCTTCTTGGTGGCTGCAGCAGCAGCAGCCTTAGCGTGTCATGCCTGTCTGGGGTCCGTGCTGATAATCGTGGCACACGCCCATCTCTGGAGCTCGTTTAGGCCGTGCTCTGAATCCCCTCTCCTCGTGCACCCCGAAACAATGGTCTCTTGCCTCTTCGGCAGCTCCAGACTTTTTCCCAGACTCCCTCCCAGCTAGCTGTGGCTCACTAGCCCCTTCAGGCTGTGTTCACGCAGCCAACCCCAGTCCTCTCCCTGGGATCTGACCTCCGAAGCCGGAGCCTCAGCTTCCAGCCCCCACCCGCCCCGGCAGGGGAGCAGACAAGCCTCTCAGGCTGGTGAGTGAGTGCTGGTCGGCACTGATCCTCTGTGCGGGAATCTCTCCGCTTTGCCCTCTGCACCCCTGTTGCTGCGCTCTCCTCTGTGGCTCCGAAACTTCCCCACCCCCCACCCCCCATCTCCGCCAGTGAAGGGGCTTCCTAGTGTGTGGAAACTTTTCCTCCTTCACGGCTCCCTCCTGGAGGTGCAGGTCCCGTCCCTAGGTTTTTCCCGTCCCTATTCTCCCCAGGTATGTGGGGAGTTTCTTGCCTTTGGGGATGTCTGAGTTCTTCTGCCAGCGTTCAGTAGGTGTTCTGTAGGAGTTGTTCCACATGTAGCTGTATTTCTTATGTATTTGTGGAGAGGAAGGCAATCTCCACATCTCACTCCTCCACCATCTTGAAGGTCTCCTCTGTGTAATTACTTATGAACAGTATGAAAGTGAAATGATGTATCATTATTGTTTTAACATACATTTTTCTAGTTATTAGTGAGGTTGAGCTTTTTCCCTCACAATTTATTAGCCATTTGATTTTCTTCTGCTGTGAGTCACCAATTAATATGCTTTATCCATTTTTCTATTTGCTGTTTCTCTTTCTGTTATATTCTTTTTCTTATAGATTTGGAGAAATTCATTCTGTATCCTGAATACTTGGTCCTTTGTTTGGTCCAAGGGTTAAAATTATTTTCACCCAGTCTGTGACTTTGTCTTTTCATTTTTCTGCTACTTTAATTTCCTTTATGGAAAATTTTCTCTTTTGTTTTTTGTTTGTGTGTGTTATTTAATATGTTTTGAAATAATTGTATGATATTTTCCTTTACGACTGCTGTGTCTTTTGTACTGTTTGGGAAATTGTTGCCTAATCTCACAATAAAATTATTCATTTTCCTGTATTTTCTTCTAAAAGTTTTATAGGATTGCTTCTCACATGTCTTTTATCCATCTGAAATTTATTTTCACATATAGATAGAGGTAGAGTAATTTTGTCTTTTTCCATAGGGGCAGCCAATTAACGGTCTTGGCACCATCACCAAAGTCTTTATAATGTCACCTTTGTCACATGCCAAGCTCTCATATACGCAAGGGTCTCTTTCTTTGTTCTATAACCTGTTCCCTTGGACTGTTTTCTATTCCTGTATCCTATATCACCCAGATTAAAATACAAACTACTATATAAAATATATATAAAATAAATAAGCTGCAAGGATATGTTTTACAGTGCAAGGAATATAGACAATATTTTATGGTAACTTTAAATGGAATATTATCTATAAAATGCTGAATTGCTATGTTGTACACCTGAAACTAATATAATTTGGTAAATCAACTATACCTCAATAAAATATATTATTTTAATTAATATTACTACTGTGAATATTTATAATTATTTATATATGATATATTTATATTAAATAAAATATCCCTATACCAATCCATACTCCTTCTTCTGTGCCCTTCTTTTTTCCTCCTCGTCAGTTGCCTCCTTCAGCTATTTTTTCTTTTTCAACATCACCTTAGCTATTATTCAATTTTCAGTTTTCATAAGAATTTTAGAATCTGCTTATCAAGGTTCATGAAAAATTCTGTTGAAATTTTGACTGGAATTACACTGACTTTGTAGATTAATTTTGGGAGAATCAGGGTCTTTATGATATTGATGATTACCATCCCTGTAGATGTATCTATGTTCATTTACAGGATTTCTTTTTAGTATTTCCATAAAATTTTACATTCTGGCCATTAAGGTTTTATACATCAAATATATATATATATTTATATATATGTTTGTAATATGTTTTGTCATTAAAACAAGTGCCCATTTGCACTTGTCAACACTTCTGTTACCTCTTCTCTGCTGTTTTCCTTCCACTTTTTTGACTTATCACATAGATACAGAAAAATGAACAAATTATAACTGGAAGGCTTGATGACAAAGTGATCACGATCAAGAAACTGTCACCCAGATCAACAAAGAGAATATCATGTGCATCCCAGGAGTCCTTTTGTGTCTTCTTTGAGTCATTACCCTTCCTAGAGATCTTTCACTATCCTTATTATCAAGTACCATTAAATGGTTTGCCTATTAAAAAAAAGTTATATAAACAGAAACATACACTATGCATTCTTTTAGGTTTGACTTGCTTTTACTCAGCATGGAGTTTGTAAAATTCATCCATATTGCTGCATAAAATTGTAGACTATTCTTTTTCATTGCTGTATAATATTGCATTGTGTGAATACTATTTAACCATTGCATTTATTTTTCCACTAAAACCTTGATGGGCATTTAGGTAGTTTCTAGTGAGGAGCCATTGTAAATACTGTTGCTATGAACATTATTGTATCCATCTTTCAATGAATGTATGCCTGCAATTATTTGGGTATAAATTAAAGTGTGGACTTATCGAGTCATGGGTAGACATATATTCAGCTTGTAGTAAATACTGACAAAGAGTTTTTCAGCATTTATGAAGAATTCTCATGCTCCATATTACCATTTATGGGAATTGTCTTTCCTTATTGATTCATTCTAATGGAGAATAGTGATATCTAGTTGCGGTTTAATTTGCTTTTTTTCAGATGACTAATGAAATGTAGCCTTTAATTTTTATACTTTATGAACCATTTGAATATGCTCATTTGTGAGGAGGCTATTCCAATTTTTGCTCATTGTCATATTGAGTTGGTTATGTTTTCCTGATTGATTTGGACACAAACACACACAATAAACTTTTTCACTCCCTTACCACAGTATTTTGGAGAATACGTATTCTTAATTTAGTGTGATACAACTTTTCCCTTTATAGCTATTGTTGTTTGTGTCCTGTTCAAGAAATCTTTGCCTCCTTCAAGGTCATAAAGTGATACTTTTCCGTGTTCTTCTTAAAGCTTTATTATCTTACCTTTCACATGTAGGTCTATGATCCACATTTAGTTAATTTTTGTATATAACATGATGTAGTGATCAAGATACATTTACTTCCTATGTGGATATCCAGTTGACACAGTCCTGTTTATTGAAAAGACCATCCTTGCCCTCACTACACTGCAGTGTCACCATGTCATAAATCAGGTGACTGTGTATGTAATAAACTATTTCTGGACTCTAGTCTGTTCCACTGATCTATTTGTCTATCATTAGACCAAGATCACAGTGTCTTAATTATTATAGCTTTATAATAGGCCTTTCTTTCTTGTTGGGTGTGTCCTTCAATTTTGTTTTTCTTCTTCAAGATTACTTGCCTATTCTTGGACATTTGAATTTTCATATAAAGATTTAGAATCAACTTATAAACCGCCACAAAAAATATGTTTGCAGCCTGACAACATGAAATTTTCCATTCTATGACCAGAGAATATCCTTCCAATTAATTGGTTCTTTTTAAGCACCTCTCAATACTTTAAAAAATGTCTTATTTTGGAAGTCTTGCACAACTTTCATTAATTTATTTTATTCATAGGTATTTGACATTTTATGACAAATAGTATCTTTAAAATATATTTGTTTGTTAATGCTGTGTTATGTGTTATATCTCTTTTAAATAACATAAAGCTGATTTTCTTCAAACTGACCATTTCTGTATTTACTGACAAGTTTAGTCCACCCACATTATGATACATGTTCATTTATTTCCTCTTATCTATTTTGAATTTTCTGATCATTCTTGTCTTTGCTTTTATCTCCATATTTTCTGCTTTCTATAGGGGTGATCAATTTTATTTATTCCCAGCCTCCTCTTTACTGTTTTGGAAGATGCACATTATGCTTTTATTCTTTTATTGGTTTCCCTTAATATTTCAATATAATACCTCTTCTGTGGGAGTTGATTTCAGAATTTAGTAGCAGTAATGAGACAACATATTCAGAGTGCATGACCATGATATACATGTGCTCAAAAAATGGTAATTATCATTATGAGTATTCCTCTGACTCAGAAATATTATCAAGGTACAAAAATCATCATCTTCCCTCATTCCCTCTCCTTTTATATCTCTTTGCATCACTCTCTCTATATCTTTCTAGGACTGGACATTAAACCTATGCTAACTAAAGGACTTTGATGTCTGAGTTTTTAATCATAAGGACAAAATCAAGTCACTAAAAACACCAGGGATGTCTCTACACAGAAAGGCTTCCAAAGACAGTACCCGTCTGGGTAGTGGAGTCTTAACTTAAGGCTTATGAGACAAGAAGCTGACATGTGCTTTTTCCATCCAGCCTAAATGTGGCTTGTTAAACATAGATACAGTGACACTCTGATCATCCACTGAGAAGAACAAGCACAAAGGGTTTCTGCCATTAAAAAAAAAAAAATTTTAATTGTGGTGCTTGAGTTAATTAACAGAATTGTGCCTTTTCATTTCCACTAACGAGTTTCTCCTGGCTCTTCTGGATCTGTCTCAATCACAACTCATAGGTCTTCTGGCTCTGACACCCAGTTCTGGGCCTTGGGCTTCAGGATCTTCCTAATCTGCAAAATTTCAGTCTCTAAAATCACCACCTAACCTCATTCATTCAAATACCAGTCCTGACGTAATCCGGGACTACATCTATCAAAGGGCCTTGACCCATTTCAAAATCTTCATTATCATTTTTTTTAAATTTGAGGATTATCTGACAATAACACTTACATACGTTTTGGATGTAATGTCTGACTCATTATTAGACCCAGTGCTAAGTGGTAGATATGATCTCTTACTCCAAAATATATATTTTTTTCCTGCAAAGGCAGACAGGGCAATTCAGGTATAAACTCTGTAAGAGAGACAGTAGGATTTTATTGCTTCCCAGTTAAAAAAATATGTTTGAAATACTACCCAGTCTATTCTGCTCTTGTTTGAGGAGTTGGACGCAAGATCCAGAAACAAGCATTTCCTACTTTGTGTGGGCTTTTGAAAGATGGGATGAGACTGGTGGTTAGAAAGTAATTTGTGAGTGAAGCTGATCTTGGATCATGCTTTAACACTTGCATGAATTTCTGCTTCAAGTTGACCTTATAGTTTGAGTATATCAAGCAAATTCAGGGTTGACCAAAAGAGGGAGACGGCCAGTGGGGAAAGAAGAAGAGGCAAGCTTGAGCCCTAGAAAGCATTTTTATCAATGTTGAAATCACCCAAAATTCTGTCTCACAGCAGTAAAGCAGGTATTTAATTCTCACGGAGGTCAGCAGTGAAATGTTTTAAGAATTATAGACAGTGGATATCTTGGCTAAATTTGCTAAAAGCCCCAAAGCTAACTACTTTCCATGCCTGCTTTTTTTTTTTTTTTTTTGGCGGTACGTGGGCCTCTCACTGTTGTGGCCTCTCCGGTTGCGGAGCACAGGTTCTGGACCTGCAGGCCCAGCGGCCATGGCTCACGGGCCTAGCCGCTCCGTGGCATGTGGTATCTTCCCAGACCGGGACACAAACCCGCATTCCCTCCATCGGCAGGCGGACTCTCAATCACTGCGCCACCAGGGAAGCCCTCCATGCCTGCTTTTGATTGAAGTGAAATTAGTTTCAACTTGCAGTAACCAAACTCTTTTGCCACTTTTTCTTGTTTGTTTCTTTTAAGTGATGCTGTCTCTCTCCAGTGGCATGCATAATTAGTTAAAAGGCTGAGAAGAACAGCTGGATCTCGGGGGAATCCACGTCCGTGAAATTGCTTCATTCCTTCGAAATTGCTTATGCTTTCCAGTTGTTTTGAGGAAGTTCTTCCAGTGAATGAAATTATTTCGTTATACCCCCTGCCCCCTCACCATGTTCTCACTGTTCCCTTCCCTTCTTGTTAATCCATTTGGATGCATGTACATTATCCTATCATGCTTGAGTCCATAGACTAAGTTCTGGTCCACTCCTCTGTTTTCTTTCTCATCTCTTCAAAGGCATCCACCTGCTTTGTATTCATGTTGATCAGCTACTATGGAATTTTCTAACACCTGGAGCTCTCTGGAAATATATTCTATCATTCGAAGTAAAGGTTTCTATTTATTTTTACCTTCTCTTTCCCTTTTGGAGTAGGAATAGTCTTGTTTTCCTTTGCAACATGTGAGCTGGCAGAGCATGTCATCCTTGTGGGGGAAAGAGTCTTTTTCCATGGCAGCCTGGTCCTGTCTCTGAGTTACGAGGCTCCCTGCCAACAGCTTTCTTAGCATCTCTGATTTTAAATTACGTACAGAGGCTATGGGGAGATGCTGATCAAATGGTAGACAGTTTCAGTTATGCAGGATGAATAAGTTCTGAAGATCTTACGTATAGCATGGTGACTATAGTTAATAATATTGTGTTGTATACTTGAAATGTGCTCAGAGAGAAGTCAAGAATTCTCACTACACACCAAAAGTCCCAACCCTGTGAGTTGGATATGTTAATTAGCTTGATTGTGGTAATCACTTCATAATGCCTATGTATGTCAAAACATCACGTTGTATATACAATTTTTATTTGTTAATTTTACCTCATTAAAGCTTTTTTTTTTTTTTTTTTTTGCGGTACGCGGGCCTCTCACTGTTGTGGCCTCTCCCATTGCAGAGCACAGGCTCCGGACGTGCAGTAAAGCTTTTTTTTTTTAAGCTGAAAAAATTATATTAGAAGAACCACTGTGAGGTTCTGTGGGGCTCTGACCCATTCACTAAGAAAATTAGACTTCTGGTTTGGGGCAAGGACAGTGTTGGACCAGAGATGAGACTGGTTTGGGGCAAGGACAGTGTTGGACCAGAGATGAGAATACAGATTTTGAAGTCCGAGTGACATGAGTTTAAACACCTGACCCAGTCTTTACTTGCTGTGCACCTTTGCACTACCTCTTAACCTCAGTTCTCCATCCTGTAACTTGTGAGTAGTAGTACTACTGTCCATAAATGGGTGTTGTTAAGTTTAAATGAGATAACCTATATAAAGTGTTTGGGACAGAGTTGGCACATTATAAGCTCCTATATGCCATGTTAAATATTAATAATGATATTAATAATGTTGGAGCATAGAGAGCACCATTCCCCACAGAGGCGACCTACTGATGGAACTCAGGAAAAATAGAGCCAGAAAGTTAATTAATTCGCTTTGTGAATGGGTTGACTGCAAACTGGACATGCGGTTATGCAAATTCCAGAAATAATAGCTAACGTTTATTTCAGCTTGCCAGAGTACATTCACTGCCCTAGTGGTTTTCAAATCTTACTGTGAATAACAATCCCTGGGAAGCTTGTTGCAAATGCAGAAGCCCAGGTTCCATCCTTAGAGGTTTTTGTTAAGTTGCCCTGAAGTTCAGGATTCTACTTTTAAGAAGTAACCTAGATGTTTCTGTTGACTATACATTAAAGATGGCCATACTGGACTTGGAGTCAGGCTAATTATAGTGCTTAATAAAGTCTACTTTCTTATATATTTTCCCACTATTACCTGAGCCGAGTTTCAAAGGTAACTGTGACTTCTGATACTTGATAGAATTATCCTTGGAGTCACATTAGTCAGCCTGCCTTGGCCTACAGAATATTCTGGAATATATAGTCTTAAGTAGATGTAGCCTGAGTTCCTTCAAGGCATTAGAATCCTTCTAGTTTAAAATTCATTGTCCAGATGAAGTCTGCCATTATTGGAATAGGACCTATTTTCAATTTTTCTGGAATCTAAAGTTATGCCAAAAGAAAAAGTTTATTTAAAAAAATTAGCTTATGAATTTCTTAGTTTCCCAAGTACCTTTTTAACTCCCAGTCTTACAAGTAAGAATAATTTTCTCACATTAAGAGGTTTGGTGTGCTTTTTTCAGGAAAGGTCCCACAATACAGAGGAACTGGTGTTATTCTGGAAGGAACCTTCTTTCCTAAAGGGTACTAGCAGCCCTTTTGCATTCCTGAGACCCACAGAAGAGAAAGAGAGCCAGGGACTGGCTGTAGAGAAGTGCACGCAGGCTGCTCTTAGCCAGGGACTGGCTGTAGAGAAGTGCACGCAGGCTGCTCTTAGCCAGGGACTGGCTGTAGAGAAGTGCACGCAGGCTGCTCTTAGTAAGGGGATTAGGTGATTGGGTGGGAGATGGAAAGAATTAGGAGGAAGTATCATCCAGGTCAGTGTTTTGCAGGCTGACCAGCACAATCCCCTAGGATGCTTGCTGATTCAAAAGCTCTAGGACAAGGTACAGGAATCTGCATATTTTAAAGGGTCATTAGTGATTATGATGACTGGCCAAGTTTGGAAACGATAGATAGCAATAAAGAATCAGAAGCTAGAACAAAATCACCAGTTGTGTATTGAGATAATTGGACTCCAGGGGACCTAAGTTACGTGCAACTGAGTGTTCTGAGAGCTCTCCCCAGGGGAGCTGGTATCTCACTGCTGACACGCGGACAGGAGAGCCAGGACTACAACAGACGCAAGATCATCACTATGATTGGAGGTAGGGAATGATTTGAGTGTTCTAGGCTAGGGCTGGCACCACGCTAAGATATAGGAGAGTAGAGGTGATTGGTGCACAAACACCACTGGATAAATAGTTGTGGATGGGTTTGGTTTCTCTTCATATACTTTGCACTTTTCTGGATTTTCTCTGAGGGTTAATCACTGGTTCTTCTGGGACTTACTTCTGTGTCAGAGCCTTGGTTCTGGAAGTTCATGACTGCCAGGCATCTGAGTTGTAGGAAACAAGTATGGCATGATATGGCTTGTGCCAAGCAATCCCACATACTTGTCCTCTTCTGGGTATATTGTCACGAGGGAGGCAGTATCTCCACTTTGGTACTGGGAAAAGCCTAGAGCCAGGCAGATGTCAGAGTCCCTTAGTCTCCTGGACAGAACCACTGTGCCAGTGGCCAAAAGGTGCAAAAGACAGCAGGTACAATGATTTTCAATGAAATATTTAGGTCACATAAACATATATAGAAAAATATAACACACACAAACACACAAACTCACTTTCAAGCTTAAAAATAAGACAACACAAATAAAAGGGATCCCCTGTTTACACCTGTGCTATAATGTGTCTTCCTCTTTACAATCTAAGGTAACTACTCTTCTGAGTTTAGCTTTTACCGTTCCAAGGCCTGTCTTGTACCATTACTACTTCAGTATGTATCTGTAAACTATATATTATTTTTAATCACATTTTAACTTCTATATAATTGTTGTCATGCTTTATTTATCTCTCTCCTACTTCCTTTTTTTAAGTTTGCCATATATTTTTGAGACTTATGCATGTTAAGTATGTAGATCTAGCCCTTCAATTTAATTTTTTTGTAGTGAACAAGGGAGACAAGACCTCCTGTAGCATATATTTTTAAAGGTGTGAGATAATCAATGAGGAATCTGCACGTAAATCGACAAATCACTACCATAAATGTCATCCTTAACTAAGTAAGTTCATAAGCAAGAAAATTCAGGCAGTGCTACATGTCACGCCAAACATATTTTTGAAAGGATAAGATGATAAAAATTGTTGACGAGCGGGTCTACCGCAGCTGGTGTGGCCAGAGAAGGCCTTTCTGAGGAGCAAATGTTTGAGCTGAGAGGTATGTGATGAGCAGGAGTTAGCCCTATGAAATCTACGAGGAGCAAGAATAGAGCAAGTACAGGTCTGCAAGGCAAGAATGAAGTTGGGATTCACAAATAAACAGAAATCACAGAAAAGAGAGTAATGGAATCTGCTGGCAGGCAGGGGACTTTGGGGAGGAAGGCAAGTTTTGCAGAGGAGGTCACATTAGGCAAAGTCAGGAAGGATGGAGAATAACCTAAGAAATACTCAGGCCACAGGAAATCATATGATTTCCTGATTTCCTGTATTAGGAGAGTAAATGCTCTGTGCAAGGCCAAAGCTTCAGCATCTAAATCCATTAACCTATGCAATCACAGAGTCAGACACAAGGCCACTCACTGCATGCAGCTCTTCCTAGAGCCTGGGCTCAACCCAACTGCTGGCACACTTGTGTCTCCTAATCCTGGAACTTCCATGGGCTCCATCTTTAGGCAAAAGCCATCAGATGATCCAGCAAAGGGAGATTTTTCTCTCAGAGATGTGAATGTAACAGAACTCAGGTTGTGATTTTTAACTAGGGGTGAGAGGGTTAGGTAGAGATCATCAAAGGCAAGTTTCAAATTCCCATCTCTGAAGCTTCTACTTTGAACTTGGTCATTGCTGCTGGGTTGTTTAAATTTTCTTTGCCAAATATTTCATGTGGGTATATAGATGATCCCATTGTTTGGGATGAACACCTGAATACAAATGGACTTAACTCCATCCTCTCAGAAAGCTAGCGGGGAGCAAGCAATGAGCCTTTAAATTATACCTCCTGGCCAATGATCCAGGTCTATACAAAACTAATCCAGGCCGTATCACCTGAATTTCCACAGTGCCCATCTCAGTAGCTCTCACCATCACTCACTGCAGGGGATAGTTTTAAAACACATTCAAGTTTTAGCAGTCTTCCTAAGACTTAGAGAACCCCCCCCCCTTTGTTTTTGAAAGAATAGAAATATTCACTTAACCAAGTAAATGCTGTTTGATGACAGGGCACATAGGATAGGTCATCCTTCTCTGGAGATAGCTCTGGGCAGTCCTCTCGAATCTATCTCTGTGTCTCTTAGTTCTGCTTAAATGATTGCAATCACTTAAATAGTCTCTAGTGATAAAAGTAGTCGCTGGAGGACTCGGAGACACCACTCATTTTCATTGGAACCATTCCAGATTTTCACTATCTTCACTTCCTCTTTTATCTGCTTTCTTAAATTTAGACATTAGTTAAAAATAACGGTGTTTCTGTTGTTGTTATTTTCAGTACACACTGATGCATTCTTATTACTTAAGAATAAGCATTCCCAGGGAATGCAGAGCATTCTGGAAAAGGCACAGAGAGCTGCATTTTTGTACTTGGCAATTATTTTTTAATCGCAAAGCTCAAAGAAACTTCATTGGGGGGCAGGGGACACTGTATTTCTCCAGAAGAAAGATGCTATAGATGTTATTCCATCAAGGCATTTGGGTAACACTGTCAACCTAGGAAAGGAACTCACACAGTGTATTAATTTCACCAGCTGAATAGAAAAGGAGCCCCTCCCAGAGAGAGAGAGAAAGAGATTGAGAGAATGCTGTATTTTGTACAAGTGTTTGCTGATCTCTACATTTCTTCAGCCTCTGCTCTCTCAATTTTTCGCAAGGCTTGGTAGACAGCTGAAGGGTCTGCAAGCTAGTGCCCTGGGGCAAACTTTCCTCTTTTCTAGACTATTAAGTCATAAAAGATCACTATTTGGACTCATTTTTTTGGATCCTGTTATTTTTATTGTGTGGCTTTGGGAAATGATTTCCATTGGAATGCCAATGAAGAGAGAGCAGCAAGAAATACATGACAGAACCTAGGAATTTATCAATTCACTTTCATGATTTCTCTTTCTTAATCTTAAACAGCTAAAAGTCTCTCCTGCTATAAAGATCAACATGCTTTTAATTTAATTCCACAAGTATTTAGGAAATGTATATCTATTCCATATGGTCACAGCTCCTGCAACATACTATGACATCTGTAACCCACAGGAAGCAATTTCATGAAAGGAGTTGTAATAAGTCCCAAATGCTAAAAAAAATACAGAAAAATGGGTAAAATGCAAAATCCATAGACAAAATAATTAAATAAACCATGTTACAAGGTAACAAGAAGGAGAAAGATCAGTCTCCATCAGAATTTTCAGATGATCAGTAATCGTGTAGAGAGAGGTAGTCCTGGAACATAAGGAAAATTTGGAAGTATGTAAAGACCCAGCCCTTAAACTCAGATCATCATCCTAGTTTGGAAAACACATGAACCCAGCATGAACTTCTGCTGAAGACGAACCCCTCCAATCAACTGCCATTTGACTGGATGGCCTGTTCACTCTAGTGAACTACTGAGGGCGGAAGATTGAGAGTCCTGATAAGGCTGACCCTAGGATTTCTGAGTAGGTTAGTGCCAGATGTGGATCATCTATGAATCTCAATCCTTCCATTGATTATTTGTATGATTTTGGTAAGTAAACTCCCTAACTTTCCACATTTGCTAGTTAGGGATGCTTTTAATTAATAAGATTATTTCAAGGGACTTCCCTGGTGATGCAGTGGTTAAGAATCAGCCTGCCAATGCAGGGGACATGGGTTCGAGCCCTGGTCTGTGAAGATCCGACATACCGCGGAGCAACAAAGCCCATGCACACCACAACTACTGAGCCTGAGCTCTGGGCTGCAAGCTGCAACTACTGAGCCTGCGTGCCACAACTACTGAAGCCCGCGCACCTAGAGCCCGTGCTCTGCAACAAGAGAAGCCACCGCAATGAGAAGCCCACGTACCACAACGTAGCCCCTTCACCACAATGTAGCCCCCTCTCACCACAGCTAGAGAAAGCCTGCACACAGCAACAAAGACCCAACACAGCCAATAAATAAATAAAATTAATTAATTTTAAAAAAAGGATTGGGCTTCCCTGGTGGCACAGTGGTTGAGAGTCCGCCTGCCAATGCAGGGGACACGGGTTCATGCCCCAGTCCGGGAGGATCCCACATGCTGCGGAGCGGCTAGGCCCGTGAGCCATGGCCACTGAGCCTGCGCGTCTGGAGCCTGTGCTCCGCAATGGGAGAGGCCACAACAGTGAGAGGCCCACGTACCGCAAAAAACAAAAAAACAAAGGATTACTTCAAAAATTAAAACAAGTAATTCATGCTAAACATCTCACCCATAGCTGGTGTTCAGTAAATGCTAGCTTGTGTCCTTTTCTTGCTTTTTTTTAATTGAAGTATATTTGATTTACAATGTTGTGTTAGTTTCTGGTGTGCAGCAAAGTGATTCAGTTTTATATATATATATATGTGTATATATATCCATATGCAAAAGAATGAAGTTTGATCCCTACCTCACATCATATACAAAAATTAATACAAAATGGATCGTAGATTTAAACTTAAGAGCTAAAATTATAAAAGTTTTAGAAGTGTAAAATTATAAAAGTCTTTTGCAAATCTTCAAAATCTTAGATTTGACAATGCTTTCTTAAATATGACCCAAAAGTACAATTGACAAAAGAAAAAACAGCTAAATTAGACTTCATAAAAATTAAAAGCTTTTGTGCTTTAAAAGATACTATCAAGAAAGAAAAAAGATAACCCACAGAATGGGAGAAAATATTTGCCTATCATATATCTCAAAATGGTCTAGTATCCAGAATACATAACAGCTCAACAACAAAAAGACACACAACCCCAATTTTTTTTTAACATCTTTATTGGAGTATAATTGCCTTACAATGATGTGTTAGTTTCTGCTTTATAACAAAGTGAATCAGCTATACATATACATATATCCCTATATCTCCTCCCTCTTGCATTAAAAATGATAAAAAAACAAGAATAGACTCCTCTCTTTTACTAATTTATACACTCATCTATGCTTATATACATACTACATATATAATATATGTGTATATATGTATATGTATATATATGTATATTAGAAGATATATTAATAGCCAAAAAGTACAGGGAAAGGTGCTAAAAGTCATTAGTCATTAGATAAATGTAAATAAAAACTACGATGAGATTTCACACCCACTAAGATATAATCAAAAACACTGAAAGTAACAATTATTGGTGAAATAATGGAGCAACTGGAACCTTCGCATATTGTTGAGTGGGAATGTAAAACGGCATATTCACTGTAGAAAGAAGTTTTTGCTGGTTCCTCAAACAGTTAAATATAATATCACCATATGGCACAGAAATTCTAGTAGACATATACCTAAAGAATTAAAAACAGGTGTCCAAACAGAAACACATACATGAATATTCATGGCAATACGATTTACAGTAGCAAAAGAATAAAATTATCCTAAGTGTCCACTAACTAATAACAGATAATCAACATGTAGTATATCCATACAATGGGATATTATTCAGCCATAAGGAGGAATAAAGGACTGATACATGCTACAACACGGGCAAACCTTTGAAACGTTATGCTAAGTGAAAGAAGTCAGTCGCAAAAGGCCACATATTGTATGATTCCATTTTCAGGAGATGTTCGGAATAGGCAAATCCACAGAGACAGAAATTAGATCGGTGATCGCCAGGGGAAGAGGGAATGGGGAGTGACTGCTTAATGGGCATGGGATTTCTTTTTGGGGTGATGTTCTGAAATTAGATGGTGGTAATGCTTGGACAGCATTGTGATGTACTAAAAAGCCGTTGAATGTATACTATAATTTTATATTTTAAAGTATAGTTGATTTACAGTGTCGTGTTAGTTTCTGGTGTTGTATACTTTATAATTGTTAAAATGGTGAATTCTATGTTATATGAATTTTACCCCCATGGGAAAAAAAAAAAACAGGTCGGGGGGAGCATCTCATATTTACTACTTCCACATCAGTGCACTTTCCCCCAACCACGTATTCACTGATTTTCTGGAATCGGACAGCCCTTAGATATACACCTGGTGGCTTTGTATATAGCAGAAATATTTTGCTTACACCCTGAGCAGCTGGATAGGGGTAGCACTAGTCTTCAATCCTGAACATAGGGCTGTATGCAGGTATTTGAGCAGGTAGTTTTGTAGTTTTGCTAGTTCTGTAGGGAGAGAGTCCCAAAGTGGACACGATAAGCTGTGTCATCACATCACAGAAGATTCCTAATCAGAGGGCCACCTGTGGACCAGCACCTGCCAAAAAAGCAAGACAGTTGCCACAGGAGGAAAAAATGGTAGACTTCTAACCCTGGGGGCAATCAATTAATCAGTTTTGGGTCCTGGTGCTGAGAGCCATCTGCTAAAGGGCAGCTGAAGAAGATGGCTATCAACATTTGAAATTTAGTCTCCATAGCACTGATGGCTGCAGGGTCCAGTTCTAGCACTTCAGCTCAGTTGGAATCGTCAGCTCTAATTGCCAGATCATCAGTTCCCATTGACTACCTGCTCTTGCGTGAATCCCTTGGTGGTGAAAAGGAGAAATGGGGGGAGACAAATTGTTGCTTAGAAGAAGGCTGATTGGCGGAGCCCTGTTGTGATATCTGTCAGCCAATCTTTTATAAAGCTTTCTGGGCTTCAGAAGACGGACTGGAATTTTCTGGAGCACTCAGAGATGCTCATCCTTGAAATAAAGGCTTCCTAAACATTCGCTGGGGCTCCCGTTATCTGGGCTGGGGAACATGACTCTGCAATTGCTTGTTGGAGATACAGCTCCAATGCCACGTGCGGGAGCTCATCTTTCTCATCTGAAGGGCACTGTCTGCCTTCACCTAGCACAGGCATCAGACGGGTCAGCAGCCTGCTTCCTTCTTGGTGTTACAGCCCCAAAAGGAAGCTCAGTGGTACCCAGGAAGGAAGCGGTAGACTCCTTTTCTGAAGATGCGACCCCTCCGTTTCCCTGGGGTAAGAAAATGTCCTGTGTCCACCGCGCGCCCAGGAGGGTGCCGCAGTCTTCGCAAATGTGTCAGCCAGCTAAATTTTCACATCAACTTCATGAGGCACCCACTGTCATTATTTCCAAGTAAAGATACCTATGCTCAGGCTCAGAGGAATAAAATCATTTGCCCTAAGCCATACCAAAAAAGTAACTGCTAGAACTAGCGTTCTCTTCTCGTTCGTTCTGATCCAAAAGGCCACATTTGTTCTACCTCACATTGGGAAGAGTGAAGAGACAAGTTGGCTGACTGGACATTTGGTCTGTCAGAAAAGTAAATGTCATTGGATTTTGAACATAATACACTGTGTCCTTTCATTTCTGTCAAAAGGGATCGTTTCTAAGCCCCCAAAGCACAAAAGTGAACCCTCTAAAACCTGAAGTAGTTGGTCTCAATCTATCCTTTGGCATCAAATAAATGTAAGGGTCAAAGGTAAAAATCATATTGCTTGCTTCTTGTGTAGCACCGTCCAGAATGCCGCTGACCACATGTAACTCATACCCAGGACATGATAAGCATCTTTAAGAATGGCCAAGGATTTAGCTATGGCTTCAGAGGTATAAAGTCACCTGCTTCATACCACTTAGCAGCTCCTGCAACACTGAAAGGCTTTGGTTTTAGAGCAAAGGTCAGCAAACTATGGCTCAAGGGCAAAATTCAGTCCTCTGACTGCTATTTTGTAAATAAACTTTTATTGGAATACAACCACGCCCATTCATTTACCAGTTGTCTGTGGCTGCTTGTGCTACAGGACTGAGTTGAGTAGTTACATCAGAGATTGTGTGGTCCCCAAAGCCTAAAATGTTTACTATTTGGCCCTTTACAGAGAAAGAAAGGTTTTCAAATCCTGTTAATGGTTCAGGAGGGAAGGGTTTTCTAGTACTTTCTCACTACAAAGTATAATTCCTGGTGTTAATAAAAGTGAATTGTGCAAGGCTGAGGTGCCTGTGATGCCTCTGAAAGGCAGTGCAGTGGTCCAAAACATGGACTCCGGAAATCAGAAAACATTGACTTCAAACTGAAACAACTTTTTGGCTGTGCACTCTTTAGGGTAGTCACTCAACTACTGACTTTCCTCATCTGTGAAATACACATAATCATTCCGACCTTGTGGATTGTTTGAAGATTGAATTAGATTGGGATATTTGTAGAACCTAGCCTAGTGCCAGGCACAAGTGCCTCATTAAATGATATTTCCTATGTGGCTCTCAAAAGACTGTACCTCCACGTCATGAAGGCCTCAGTTAAACTGGCATTTTGGAGGTACACGCATTAGCTCATACTATCTCTGGGCTGTTCCATGATGGCAGGTTGCTTTGTACATCCCAATGATGCATGGTGTAATGGAGGCTGAGTGCCTTGAAGCTCTAAGAATGGAATGCAAAAGCAGAGTCATTTCCAAAAAGTAGCAGAACTATCTCTTCTCTCCTTTCCTTCCTTTGTCTTTCTCATGCCAGAGACCTGCTATCCTGCAGGCATCTCAACTTGCCTACTCTGTTGAATAAAAAAATGCACCAGACAATTGCTAATTGCTGATAGCTACCTCCCTATTGATCTCTTTCTTTGGCTGGACCATCTCAGGTTACTGAGTGACCCTTCTAGCTAATTATTATTGAGATGGATCAGGACAAAGAAGCCCCATTTAAATATTTCTATGTCAGAATGGCAGTGTCTGTCTGCAGGACACACACACACACACACACACACACACACACACACACACGCACACACACACACGTACACACACACACAGAACCAATGCAGATGCATTTTTAGAGGCATGGGACTTTAAGTTAAAGTTTCACATATTTAAGCAGAGGAAGGGGAAAAAATCCATCGGCAAAATGGATTGAGACCAAACCTGAACTAACCTGTTATGGGAAGAAGGCAGCCAGTGGAGGTGGAGGGCTCAGGATAAGATCGGAAGTTGGATGTGAGACAAAGCTTCTTTTTCTGATATGACCTTTTTGTCAAAAGATATTCTGCTAATGTATCAGTGTTTTAATTTAAGCAGAAAGGGATTTATTAGGGACAGTTATTATACAGAATTTCTTGGAGGTTCATGTAGCTAAGCTTGGGTGCTACCCAGCTGTACGCAATGCAGTCAGGAGAAATGCCTAACCACCCAGTGAGACTGTCCCAGTTGAAATCCCATGGTTGCCACTGAAGTCCTTTGGAAGCCGTTAGACTGCCAATCAAAATCAAACTGTCACTATTTCTACAGAAAATCAAACCAAACCAAACCAAACAAAACCAAAACAATTCCTTCAACCACGTGCTTCAGAAGAGCCAGGCAGCCACTGCCTCACCATGCTCCCTTCTTTCTTCAAAGTCCTGAGTGAGACTCTGCTTTCAGAAGCCAGATCACTCCTGAAATCCTAACTGTGAGGGAGTCAGGGAAATTTAGACTTTAGCTTTCCAGCATTAGGTAAACTTACGGTGCATGCTACAGAGCAGTTGGAATAGAGTTCAGTGAGTCAATCTATAATGTCTGTAAAAGCTGAATTATACTTTAATGATTGCATAAAAAATACATGGGATGCTCAAACAGTCTTTTTCTTCATCCCAGGAGAATTATTAATCCATGGACATTCTTAGAAGTTTGAATCAAGAGGACCTTGCTTTCCTTTGTTACTAAGATTAGTTTCCACCCACTGATTGGACAACTACTCTGTAATAGCAGTAAGCTAGACACTTTACATGCCATACTTTAGTGCTATAACAGCCATAGGTGATAAATATTATTTTTCACATTTAGCCCTTGGATAATTGAAGGATAGCCAATTTAAGTAACTTGTCCTGTTTATACCACATATATGCTAGGTAATATAACTAGATATCTAAGGAATGCACTTAGATTCCTAGGTTGTGAAGCCCAGGGTCTCATATTTATTGAAGAGCTGAAAGAAAAAAACAGGAGACCAGATATTGCATTGTTGGTGGTGGTGCTTTTTTGTTTGTTGGTTCTGCTCTTTTTAAATTGTTGTTGTTTTAATCAGACCTCCTGAATGGGAGACTCTGACAAGTTTATGAGGAGTTTGGCAAGAAGCTCGTTTGCTTGGCAATCTTCATTTGGGCATCTGGGGAAATGTAAAAAAATAAATGTATTTATCTGAGGTGAGTCTTCCTTTTGGGAAATCTTTCTTCTACACTAGGGTTCTTTCCTAGCACTCAGTGTCTGGATAGTAGCCAAACTGTGGATTCAGAGTCCTGTCTAGCTTGAATATCACCTCTACTTCCTTGCATCTGAATGCAGTTATAACTTTCTGGGTCCTCTTGTTATGGGCAGAAGTCCTTAGACAATTTTCTTCTTCTGTATTAAATAAATCTAACTCTGCTTTCCTCAAAAATGCATAAAGCACATGGAAATTGGCCAGTCCAAACGGCGAGTGTTACGAGAGTAACCCAGACTAAGCAACTGCACAAAAGGTAACATTCTCTTCTCTTTACATGAGGATAGTTCATGTACTCAGTCAATCCACAAACACCAATTTCTTAACACTTTCACTTGCTTTCAGAGCAGCTCATCCAATTACAAAAAAAAAAAATCTTCAGACGTGGTGATTGAATTAACTAGGTTCTAGAATTCTTGCTCTAGGGGAAGTCTGTAGGCTCAAGGCAGTTGGGGACATGGAATAAGCACTTTGACATTCACTTCTATTTTTTGTTGACTTTGGACAAAAAAAAATGAAGCCCCAATATCTTCATCTTGAATCTGTAAGCCGTTTTGAAATTCTTAGCTGAAAAGTGCAAGGGAATTGCATATAAAACTAATCATTACCTTAGAATGAAATGGTTCTGCAAATTACTGCTTAATAATACTTGAAGTCATGAAAAAGCCCAAAGATTAATTACAATATAACTGGCAGTGTTTAGATTGGAAAATTAAGATTCCAGTGAGGAACAGAAAAATACCCACATAATTACCCAGGTATAAAATGCAGCTTAATACATTCAGGTATATTGGGCTTCTCAAAAGAGCAGATTCCTTTTGAGAACACAAGTAATTTTTCATTATTCTTATCTCTTGCTATATAGTAACCAATATCATGCTTGTTTACTAATCTGTATCTGATGGACAACAGTTTCTCTTTAGCAAATACCTGTACCGCCATGAAATAATCTGAGTGATATCATTTGATAGAATATTCTTTTTGTCATGGATCCTGGCAATTAATAGACACATGTTATTTACACATACTATTTTGGGACTTTTTTTATGGGCCTTAGGTAGCAAAAAAAGTATGCCACAGAACTATAAAATGTTTGAAACCATATAGAGATACTTTTGAGTTTATTGGTGTACCATTTAAATCAAGGATTTTTAAACTTATTTTTATTTTATCTTTCTGTCTTTTCCATATCTTTGCAAACAGTACACCCTTGAAGAGGAGTGGTTTGATAGGGCCAGTATTTCCTTTAAGAGCTTCTAGGAGAGAGAAAGACCTGAAATCTGGAACCCGGGAACAAGCCTTCCATATGTATGTTTGGTATTCAGAGCTTTCCCTCATGAATCAGACTATGCTATTCCTACTCCACTTAACCTGACTTAAACATTTGGCTTAGAAAACTGGCCACTTATGTTTTTAGGGGGTTTTTAAGAAGTGAGACATAATTTAAAGATGGAATTTCGCAAGCTCTGCCAGGTTCAAGCAGGAGCCATATGCTAGCAGCCGCCTCCTGGCAAACTAGTTTCTGCACACGTTTGGCATGCTCTCTACCCCACTTGAAAATATTTGCTCTACACTTACCTGGCTGATGGTAAAAAAGAAGGTCACTTACAAAGAGGGAAGTGGAATATAAGGGAATGGAAGCAGGAAGACTGGCCAGAGAGTGAGAAGTGAAGGATCTGATAGGAGACAATAACTTTCATCAGAAGCAGCAGTTGCTGAATTAAGTTATAGCAGGTGACATTTTATAGGGCAAGATAAGTGAAATATCAGCTAAAGATGTGTTGGGGAGCTTTTTTTTTAAAGCACATTTCTCCAGCAAAGGGCCATTGAGTGTGAAATAGATGTCTCTTCTTGGTACCTGCTTGTCTTCAGACAAAAAAAAAAAAAAATTGAACTTTCATGTGTGATGCTTCTTTCGGGCCCATCCTCAAAGTGACCCTCGCGTTCACCATCTCACAGCTTCAAAGACTGCTTCTTCCTGTAGTAGCAACCATCACAGATCTCTTAGTTCTTCTCAGTTCCTTTACTAAATTCTATCTGGGAGCAAAACTCTTTCTTGGAAAAATGTTGGGGAGAAGCAGAAAAGAAATGTGTGGTTTTTTCTTACCTTAAAACCATTCATTATTTCCCCTTAGTTACATAAACATATACAAAAACCTATTATAACCCTCACAAATGAACTCATATCCTGCTATTCCGAATCTGCTGCCATGTTGTTTCATGATAAGCCATTTCTAGTTTGTTTGATCTGCCTACAGACGCCAGGACCTGTGCACTTTATGCCATGCCTTATTTTCCACTGAAAGATATGTTCCTTTTCTAACAACTCTCATAATGGAAGGTCTACATTCCCAAGAACATTTCCTGCATATATCTATATCTCTTTTTACCTCTATCTGTTATCTATCTATCTATCTATAGGAGAAAGGGAGATTTTTTTAGTCTTTAATCATCGTGTAGGTCTCTCATCACAGCAGAGATTTAAAGTCTCTACCAGTATGTGCCAGATGAAGATCTGATGGATTTATGATTAAAGTGGCTGAGGTGCTCTGGGAAAAAAATACAAGAACCAAGAAATAGGTCATTGCTGTTGTTATGCCACATGCCCTCTGGAGAGAGCCACAGAGGAACTTAGAGATCCTACAGACTTAAAGGGAATGAGACTTGTAATTTGGTCCGTTTATGCTAAAGATGAGAAATACTTAAGCCCTGTCAACAACGCATGGATGCTGTTAAGCTCTGGAAGAATTAAGCTTGATTTCCTTTGGAGATTCAACAGCTCCTTAGATGATAGGAATAAATCCTGAAAATATTTTTGATGATAGAGAGGGATTTAAATTTGTCAAGTTCTTTTTTGTTGTTGTTGAGGGATGCTAAGTTTATAATTCTCCTTGAATGGTTCCATATACAGAACCAGTGAGCAGAACTTTTTCTTTTCTCAGGTTCCAACTCACCAGCTCTCAATCTCAAATCATGTGTGTGTGTGTATATATATATATATATATATATGTATTTATATTTATATTTATATTTATATTTATATTTATATTTATATTTATATTTATATTTATATTTATATTTATTTATTTTTGCTTGGGACAACTACTCCCATTCTCAAATTAATCTGATACTTTTTGAATGAGTTTTTTCAAATCTTTCAGTGTTCAACAGACAGAAATTCATGATGGCAAAGGCTACTTCTACTAAGTCACCATTGGATCCCAGTTTCTAGCACAGAGCCGGGCACTGGGCAGGGCCTCATTAATATCTCTTGCCTGATGTACCTTCAGTGAGTAAATGCCCAGGCTTAGCCACACATCTGTAGCATCTATTCCTTAAGTCACAAAGTAAAGCCACATTTCAGTGTTAGAGAACGCAAGATAGTGATATCATTCTACCTGATTTACCTTAAGCCTAACATATACTTAGCGCTTAATATGTCAACTTAGCACATGAAAACTAATCAAGAGATTGTTTCTCTGTCTTAGGTAGGAACTGGGACTATACATATGATTGTTCCTGGCCTCAAGTTGCTCACAGTCTAATGGGAGGGTCAGATAAATAAGCAGATTATCTCAATATTGTGCTCTAAATGTAATTCATGGAGAGATCTGACATACAGGCCAGGTGAGGATTAAGGATTAAGCATTTGCAGCAAGACAGGCCTGTGTTTCAATTGCAACTCAATTAGTTGCTATTGTCCTTAACCTTTCTGAGCTTTGATTTCTTCATCTGTAAAAAGGATATAGTAAAGCGCTTAGCACAGAGCTATTGTAAGGTTTTGATGATATAAGATATATAAAGTAATTATTACTGTATTTGACAAATTATTTGCATTATTATTAACTGTTACTCCAAAATCAGGGAAAGTGTCCCTAGAGAAGTGAATTTTCTTTCGTAATTTTTTTGTAGGAACTCCAGCTATGTGAAGGGGCAATACGATGATAAGGAATTTAGATTTGTTGAACATAATAAGCATCATATGTAGCACTGACCTGTACATCAATGAATGTTTATCCTGTGTCATTTCAGAAAAGTTTAGAGGAAACTCTGGCACCTCATGGGTGGTCCATTTGAACCGTGTAAGGCCACTGGCATCTCTCTTTTCCCTCAGCTTTTAGCTATTTGGAATTTTCTAAACAATGTGGCAATATTGCTTCTGCTTCTTGGTAAGGAGCGCATTTATTTTGGAATTCTTGGAGGACAGAGAATGGGAAGGGTGTGGTGCAGTGGGTCTCAATCCGGGGTGATTATGCCCTCGAGGAAACATTTGGCAGTGCATAGGAACATTTGGGGTTGTCACAGCTGGGGAGGGAAGGTGATGCTACTGGCATCTAGAGGGTAGAGTCAGGGATGCTGCTAAACATCTTACAATGCACAGGACAGCCCCACAACAAAGAATTATCTGACCTCACATGTCAACAGTGCTACAGTTGAGGACCACAGGCATAGGGAAAGACAGTTTGGTGTAGTATTGGTCAGTCATCCAGGGGTTTGTTGAGGATATCTCAGGGAAAGAGACAGGAAAGAAGCTGCTCCTAAGAAAATAAAGTCAACTGTGGACCAGAAGACAAAGAGGTTTAGACAAAGGGAAGGGGCAGAAAATTCAGCACTGTAAATTTGTAATTAACTTTGTGTGTCTAAAATTAATAAAAAGTGTTAAGTGAGTTAAAAGAATCACAATAATTTCCAAAATGAGTTATTTACATGTTAGATAATCTGAGAAAGGGGCAAGGAGACTGCCATCTGTTAAGTGTATGCTCTATAACAAGCTTTAGGTATATCTCATGTTAGTCATCATAAAAAACAACTCCCAGTAAGTAGCATTACTTGCCATTTTGAAATGGGGTTCACAGACACACAACTGGTTAGTGACAGAATCAGGATTTAATAGAGAACATTCTGACCCATTTCCAAGTCACCATGTTTCCCCTTTTGCTAGTTTCCTGCATCAAGCCAATGGTGGAGGCAAGAACACAACAAAAAACCCAAATGAAAAATAATAACAATCACCACCACCACCACAAATCTGGCAGCGGGAACGATGCGAAACTAAAGGAAGCAAAGCCAAATGTGAAGGCTGTGCATGTGTCCTGATTGCAATTTAATGTGATCTTAAGCTGGAACACAAGCAATGCCTGTTCTCTAGGCTCTGGCCCAAGACACACCTCAAACAACCTGGGTCGCACTGTTCTCTCTTGCACAGAAATAGCTCCTGACTGTTCCTGGGAAAGGCATCACAGGGGGCACGCAGGGAACAGGGAGGAGTGGGGTGGAGGGCACGATCCTGAGTTTTTATGTCCACGTGGAAGGAAAGTCCTAGAGGATCTTAGTATCTAAGGACCAAAGCCACATTGGAAGGATTATTTTCCAAGCTCATTATCCACAGAGAAAAGAAGCATTGGCAACCAGAAACCATGGAATACGAAAAGGGCTCGAAGCTACAGCAGCAAAAGTTTGGATTAGCCAACAAGGGAAATGTTGTTGAGACAGAGCCATCAGGGAGGGAGGAGGGTCCCACGGCAAGGGGCTGAGGGACTCCCAGTGCCAAGCTTCTAGAGCACATTAGAGAAAATGATTGCAAAGACTCGAGTGGTCTTTTTTGGCCTCGGAAATAATAGGTGAATTGAGCAGAGCTGTCTCACTCATGGGCCAATGTCAAATTATAACAATCCATTATTTTAACAAGAAAAAAGGAAAACGAGTGTTCTACCACAACCACCACCACCACCTTTTTCTCAAAATGAATTTTATGTCTATAAGGAGCACCAGAAAAATAGACCCCAGAAGTTTTCTATTAACTCACAGGATAGTGACTTAACAGAGCAAAAGCAGTACATGATCCTCCTCTGTGAATTCTCCCAGCATTTCCCAGACCTACTTCAGGACCCCAGTTCCTCTGCTCACCTTACCCACTACACAGCACCTCTTGGCATGAGAAGAGAGTTCCTCAGTCTGAGGGCCATCTGACCTCCTCTGCTGAACCTGCCAATGAGCTAGTTAAAATGGGTAGGACTCGGATGTGGACATGTGCTCATTAGAAGCAGGCTGGACTTGTTTCTCATAGAAGACAAAATCAGGAATTGCTTGGAATGACTTTTAGCTGTTTTGAAGATATCAAGAACCTAATATGGCCCCTGGGGTTTGGTGTGACAAGCTCATTGGTTTTCTCACTGTTCTCTGAAATGCCTACCCCTTTCTACCCTCCCCCCCCAAAACACACAATATTTCAAAGGAAAAAAGTATGTTCTTCTAAATGAAATGCTAATTTTGCTCTAAATGCAGGGGAAAGGAATTGAAAGACTTTCCATAACCAACTATAGCACTGAGCCCTTTATAACCCATTTATAATTCCCCAAAGTCCATTCACACTATACTCATCCTAATTAATTCTTGACAGGCATGTCAGCTGGGAAAATCAAAACAGCCCATAATGCTGGAGATAGGGCTCGGCAGCATCTCAAACTCTGGAAAACACCACTAGAGTCTACACTGAGCTCAGGGCCTCCTTCCCCAGAGAATTCTTCCTGCCAGAACTCATCAGAGCTCAAGGCCCAGTATATTTATACCTTAGCTCTACTGATTGGGGGCCTGTTGGGGATTAGGGATTGGAAGGAATGGTGTGTGGCCTCTGGAAACATGAAGATAAATTCCAGAGACTTAGAGCTAGCTTTTCTCCAGAGACAATATATTGTAATACCATTTGGTCCATGACTCAGACAATGAGAATGTAATTATGTCCTAAGTGGGGGTCAAGCTGTAACCTGGAGCCATCTTGACCGCCGCAGATGGACCCTACCAGGTCAATCTTAAGGAGGCCGGAGGGGGTGGGGCACGACACTCTAAACAAGAAGGGGAAACGTGACCTGGGAGAGAAAAATTAGGGAGAGATTTCACTTAAGAAGTGACTGAACAAGACTGAAGCTCCCCGAAGAAGAATCAAGTTGTTAATACTGTATAAAATATGTGTCCTGGGCCTGGAAATTCCAAGAAATGCACCTCAGATTACTTTCACAGGCCACGATGGGGTAACAATTAAAAATAAGGACTCTGGGGCTTCCCTGGTGGCGCAGTGGTTGAGAGTCCGCCTGCCAATGCAGGGGACACGGGTTCGTGCCCCGGTCCGGGAAGATCCCACATGCTGCGGGGCAGCTGGGCCCGTGAGCCATGGCCGCTGAGCCTGCGCATCTGGAGCCTGTGCTCCGCAACGGGAGAGGCCACAACAGTGAGAGGCCCGCGTACCACAAAATAAATAAATAAATAAATAAGGACTCTGGAGCTCGCTGTGTCCAATCTCTAGCTCTAATACTTGCTAGCTATGTGGACTTAAGCAAGGCACATAACCTCTCTGTGCCTCCCCTTCCCTACTTGTAAAATGGGAATAACAGCATCTATTTTGTAGGATTGCTGTGAGGGTGAATTGAGTTAAATTACATTTGAAAGGACTTACAACAGTACTGATGCATAGAAAATAATATATAAGTGCTTGTTATTGTTAGTATTCTGTATTTATTATATTATACATAGCTTATATAACATATTTAATTATATGAATTGTAATTTATAGCATATGGTTAATGATTATTATATATAGCTATAGATTACATTATATTATGTTATATTACATACTATATGTTCTATAGTATATATCATGTATATTATTCTTTATTAGTGTCTATATCTGCATTGAATCTCTGAGCATACACTGATGTCCATTTTTCCTCAAAATCTGTAATTGCTTTCTGTGTTTTCTGAGACAAATTCCATGTAATCTGCCTCAAAGCCAGCTCCAACACGTATTAGCTGTGGAACTTTGATAATCCTTCCTAAGTCCCAGTTTCTTGAACTTGAAAATAGGTCTTGGTGAGAATTTAAATAAGTCAGAACAGAGTGGTCCAGCCAGAGTCCTCTGCCCAGTTAACTGGGTTAAATAGTGAGCACTTTAGCCTTGTAGATGGGCAGCAAATTCTGGGAAAATTGGAGCACTTGACTGGTTGTCTCTGACAACTTGTCCTTTTATTTCAGTGTGCCCTGCAACTATTACCATTTTGTCTGAATTCATAATAGAAAACCTATTGGGGTGCACTGAGAAAGATGTTGGATTTGAAGTGTTGAGTATGAGGCCTGGTACATAGTAGGTGCACCAGCAATATTAACTCTTGTGCTTGTGCTGATGGCAATGGTGACAGTAAAGGAGAAAAGGAAGAGCAACGTCACTGTAGTTTTGTGTTTTTTGAAGAGTGCATTTGGAGCTTCCCATAATTTTACTACTTCAGGCCAAGAGCTCACAATCTACCAGTGTTGTCTCTGTACCTTGGAAGTCCTGAGTATTGTGAAATATATGTTGACCTTGAAGCCATGGATGTTAGGGTGACCAACTATCCCAGTTTGGGTGGAATGAGAGGGTTTCCAAGATGTGGAACTTCCAGTGCTTTTAAGTGAATCCTCACTTTGAATATGTGAGTTGGACTTTTTCTTATTGTCATATGGCGAAAACAAAACCTGACTGATAGGGCCTTTGTTATCAAATAAGAAACTGTATATGAAGTATGTGCCATAGAGTAGAAGTAAGACAAATGTTACTCCTGTTCTGCTCCATAGACATCAGAGTGTGGGTATAGGCTCCACAACTTGGTAGCTGTGTAAAGCTGGACAAACTGTGGAAATTTTCATAGCTTCAATTTTATCATCTATATAATAATAATAATAATAATAATAATAATATTGACCTTTATAGGTTAGAGGGGGATTAAATGAAGAAAAGACAGTTACTCCAAGGGAACAATATTAAGTGATATTTCCCTTCTTACTCCCTTCTTTTCTTTCAGTGGATTTTCAATCCATAAATCTTAAACAGAATGACCATCTTGAGAAATAAGGCTTCCAAACACTGGTTGACCCATGGTATTATCTGCATTTCTCAGCTGAGAGAATTCCAGAAGCAGTTCTGCTCTGTGCCACCCATGCCCTTTCCATGGAGAAGATGGTGTTCTCTGTGAAGTGTCTGCATAGGTGCTTCAGAGCACAAAACAGCTTTCAGAAACACTGAGGAGCTGGCCAGGATTCTATCAGCAAGGCACCAACTTGGTGTAGCAGACGAGTTTTTGTTTCTAAATCCCCTTGGTTTTCTTTCATCCTTAATAATGCCCCATAGGAACCAAAAGAGGAATAAAAAATGGTATAAACCTATTCAGCACCTGCTAATGTGAAAAACTGATTGTTTATACTCAATTTCATGATTTCCCCTTCCTTTCTTTCTTCTTTCCTTCCTTTCTTCTTTTCTCCTTCCTTCCATCTTTCCAACTTTTCCATTGTTTCTTTAGTTGTTTCCATTCTCATGTGAATCATAGTTTCTTTACCTCCCTTAATTCTTCTTGACTTCCATTTTAGTTGTCACTATCATTTATTTATCACCAGTAATCATGGATGAATCTTCTCTTTTTCTTTAGACAATTCATTCAGTAATATACTCAGTGAATATTTATTGATCGCCTCCAGTTGGGCCAGACACCATGTGAGGCACTGATGAGGTGAACAGAGGTGTAATCTAATGGTTTCTTTAATGAATCACTCTTTTCTATTCAAAAAATTATACATGAATACATAGAGAAGGCGAAGCTTATTACATACATTGTCTCATTTTATTCTCATCCATGTAAGGATTAAGGAAAATAATTAACTTGCCTAAGGTCACTAGCTAGAAAGTAATAGATTCATGATTCAATCCAAGATCTGTTTCACTAAAGAACAATGGTTCATTCTAATTTGGCTGTGTGTGAAATAATTCATGTTGGTCTTCTCATTTTTCTCCTTTTAGAACTGGTGACCTGAAAGTTTTTACTACTAAGGTCTTCCCTAGACAAAATATGAGATTAAGAGAGTTTTAGTTCGGTGATTCCTTCTACCCCAAGCAGTCCCTGTGTCCTCATCATGTCAAAGGATAACACCTTTAAAATCCACTCCCACCATAACCAGGATTTTTTTTGGTTCCTATCAAGCTGTGTTTGGTGTTTATCCCATTCGTTCGTATTCTTACTTGGGAACTAGCTAATTTGATGCACTAACCCTGTGTGCAACTTGTAAGTAGCCATTACAGTCAGTGCTACTTCATTTGGCTGGACCATTCCGGGGACATTGCTCTAACCCACAAGATTAGTGGCTGAGAGAGTCAGGCAGTGCCTGGGAATTAAGAAAGGAACATGTGGACTTAGGGAACTTCCAGTCACTTCTAGCCGCCTCATTTTCTCAAGACATTTAGGTCTACTTGACTTAAATTAACGGTACTTAACAGGCCCAGGAATCTACAACAGTTTGGTAGACCACACATTCTCAAAGTAATATTGAAATTCAGGCTACCCAGACTGGAAAATTTCTAACAGGACAAATAATGACAAATCTAGCTTTGTGTTTCCTTGGTATGAGTTTTGCATATTGTTTGATTTGTCAAGTCTCTGTTGGATCAGTAAATTTTTAACAAGATAAATAAATGATTACCTCGAACAAAAAATACTTGGCATGGAAACATTGGGTTCCAGGGTATTTTTTGTTTTGTTTTTTGTTTTTAAAGCCCATGAAAACACCACATTGATTCAGCTCTGGGTTTGCTCTATCTTGAAGCGAGAGATTTGGCAGTCCGGCTGGTTATGTCTCAAATGAGTTCAAATGCGGGAAGGTTTTGTAAAAATACACCAGTTCTCCTTTCTTTAAGACTAAGTAGATTTTCACTTCTGCTGCAATGAGAGAGAAAGAGAGAGAAAAACACACACTACATGTAATACAATCTTCTTGGGCATTTGACTAATAGCTAGTCCTTTTGAGTGAGTAGGGGTTTTCTCATCTGGCGTTTAGCTATGATACAACCAAAGGTTTTCTTGCCTGTCTCCAGCACACACAGCCTATAGGGAATGACCGTTTCACCTTCTAGACTCAAAGACATCACATTGCCCATCTCTCTCTCCTTGTCGAGCAGCTTTCCTCTTGCAGACTTTCTTTAAACACTATTAATCAGCACCTCTGAAAGGCCCCATTACTGAGAATATTTAAAGTGTGACAGAATAATACACTAGGAAATATACTGTGGGGAATATTATAGTCCTGGCAGGACTAAATGACCTAAAGTCATCTTACTCTCTAGTGTTGCTTTGATTAATTAGCCCCATTTCTCAGAATGCTTGAGTCCAAATTTCTCTGTACTGAAGCCTGTCAGGAGCCAGCTCAGAGGAGGGTTTTTTTCCTCTCTTTTTCTTTTCTCTCACTGGTGTTCTTTCTTTGCTGGAGGTCTGTATTTACTCCTAAACTCCAGCTTGTCTCTAAAATGTTCATTTGATCAGCAAATATGATTATACTTCCAATATGTGCTAGACATGGCATGCGGGGCTGGTGAGGACCAAGTTGAGTGATACCTGGACCTCACTGCAAGAAGCTCTCAGTCTCAAAAGGGAAATTGATCAGAATGAGGCCTTTTGGACACACAGAAGAGAAAGTGCTTAACTTTTGTCTATAGTACCAGAGAAGGCAACACATGAACCAGATCTTAAGGGGTTGGTTATTTTTGGCCAAGCAGATGGACCAAGGAAGGTTATTATAAGCAAAGGAGAAGATAACGTGCACATATATGGGTAGTTCTTGAAGGATTAATTGAAGTTGAACTTATCCAGTCTGTCTAGATTATGAGGGTCAGGTGAGGTGATAGAAAAAGGTAAGCATCAAAAGTAGCTAGAAAAAGAAATGTCATGTGTGCTGTGCCCAGGAGCTTGGTCCTTGTCCTACAGGTAGTGGGGACAATTGAAGATTTTTTAGCGGAGGTGAATTTTTAAAAATCACTCCAGTAGAATAAAAGCATGGAAGCCAGATGGGGCTAAAAGATGGGCAGAACAGGCAGGAGGCTACTGGAAAGTTTAGATATGAGATAACTGGAGTAGTGGGATCTGGGGTTATAAATGTGACTCTGATTCTTTCTCCAGATACATTTCTCTTGCACGGCCCTGTTAACATTTTCTTTCATTTGAAGGTAAAATCAGCTCTCTATGATGGACAAATATATTCTCTGTGTTCTAATAGACTTTCTGTGCCCTTTTAGGTCCTTTATAAAAAAACTCTCCAGATTCTTTTTTTGTTTTATATAAATACAGTTGAATATTTAAATGCGTGGCATTTCTGTCAGTCAATGATCATGGGATAGTCTTAGACTCCTGAAACCTTAATGAGGTTAGTTCCAAATTCCATGAAGTTGGAAGTACCTATTGGAAGCACAATAGCAAAAAGAAAGTATAGGCCAATGTAAGTTGTGAGAGCTATTTTTTTAATAAATTTTATTTTCGGCTGTGTTGGGTCTTCGTTGCTGCGAGTGGGCTTTCTCTAGTTGAGATGAGCGGGGGCTACTCTTCGTTGCGGAGCGTGGGCTTCCCATTGCAGTGGCTTCTCTTGTTGGGGAGCGCGGGCTCTAGGTGTACAGGCTTCAGTAGCAGCGCCACCAGGGAAGCCCCGTGACAAGTATTTTAAGTGAGTCTTTTTAAACTAACAGGGTAATACTTGTCATTGTGTTTGGTAGGAATTATAGAAAACATATAGTTTAAGTTTCTGACTTACAGACAATTCCATCTCTATCATGTATACTAATTCATATTAATTGGCCATACCCATGTTCAAGCTACTTACCCACTCCAAGGCTTATTATTTTTCAACTCTGAAAGCATGGGAAAATACCTCTCTTGCTTGCTTCTCAGATCAATCAACATATGGAAAAACACTTTGTAAACTTTAATGTACTCTCAGAATAAATGGCTTTGATTATAATTCTAAGGGCAAATAGCTAATTAGTGACAGAGCCAGGATGAAAACTCGGGTCTCCTGACTTTTAGCCTAAGCATATGACAACTTGTTCACTTTCATGTTGAATTTTTTTCTCTATACACCTCACTCAGTTTCAAAAAGAATGTAGTCCAGATGGTTTCTTTTCCCATAGCAAATTAACTTTGTCATATGTAATATATATGTACACACATGTGCGTGCGCACACACGCACCCACACCCACACCCACACCATCTCTCTTCCTAATTCTAACCACTCTATTTGGTACTTAGAAAAATCCACTCAAGCAGTGGGCTGAAATTTCTCTACAAAGAGAAAAAGGGGTTCGTCTTTGAAATGATTAATAGAATTCTCAACTTTGCCTTAGCATTAGAATCACCCATGGCGTTCTTAAAAAAGTTTTGGTGTCCAAGCCCCATCAAATCAGGGTATCCTGAATTTCCCTAAGTGATTGAACGCAAACCCATGGATTTAGCTAAACAGCCAGAGGTGATTCTGATATGTGCACGAGTCAGTTGGTTCCCCCAGTCTCAGACTTATAAATTCATTCATCACAATTGATCTTTGCATGTAAATATATCCCCTTGACTTACCTTCTCCCTCACAGCTACTCTTCACTATATGGTTGGAAATGCACACCATGCAAACCCTTCTGGATCCACAGTTACTGCATGTGTCCAGGCACTATGCTGGATACACAGATGAAAGAACACAGTTGCTGCCCATGAGTCATTCTAGGGGTATGCATGCCCGGCCATAAAGAAATGACCCTAATAAGAGTGTGATATTTGCAGTGATATACATATGTAAAAGTCCAAAAGTATTAAAGAGCAGGGAGTGCTTGGTTGGAGAGGGGGAGCAGAAAGAAAAGTCTTCACAGGTGAGGCAAACTTTGGGCAGGATTTAAAGGATAAGTGAGAACTTTCCAATGAGTCAAACCAGTGAAAACAGAGAACAGGGATCCTGTAGGAGAGGAGAGAAGGAAGGAAGATATTCTTGAAAGAGGGGGGACATGTTTAGGGAGTCACAAATAACCTTGAGGCATGTGGGATCTTCAGAAAGATAGGACTGATAGTGAGTAGAGTCTGAGGATGGAGGCGGCCTCAGTGGATGAGAATGGAGATGTCTGTAGGGAGCAGTCAAAAGGGCCTTAGATGCTTTGCCATGAAGTTCTACTCTGATGTTCTCAAAACACAGAATGGCTCTCCACTGTACTTTTTCTAATGCTGTAAACTCAACTAACTAGATATCCCTAATAATATTTCTGAACTGGAAGAGACGTTTTGATGAAAGTGGTTCTATCTTCCATCTCATTTCTGTAAAGCCATCACAGATGTTTTCTGGAACCTCTGTCCATTTCTCTGTTGTCTTCCAAGGCAGGTTAACACTGAAGAGTTATCCTAAAGGCCCCTCTTCCCTCCATCCCTTCCATGCCAACACACAAGGTCTCTGGAGTCCTCGCCCAGCTCTCATTTCTGGTGGGTGACAGCATCTTTGTTCTGAGGAGATCTGTTGAGATTGAAACAGGCTCTCCACCAGTTATTAGACAAGGAGCAACATTCCAGAGAAAGAGAGGGGGCTTGGAATAAATAGGAAGAGGTTTTAAGGTTAGTCAAACTCCAGAACACTCAGGACTGAGCTCCAGTTCCAGAGAAAATAATGATCTGAGTTGAGATCATCAACCCAACTCAACCCTATGAGCAATGCACCTGCTGTAAGAGATGGGCAGAAACAGCCTCTCTTTCCACATGTGATTGGCCCTGGGACCTGACTGCAAGTGAGTGGATACCAGATGTAGGATTGTGGAATTGAGTCTAGATCCCTGTCTGACCTGCCAACTACTACAGCCTGCTTGGGCTGTAGACTTGGCAGAAGACAGCTGTAGACTGATGGGAAGGGGTGGGGTGGCCAGACAGAGGCTGAACCCACATAGGAAGATCAGAATGAACCTGGACTGTTAATATGCTACAGATACACACAGGTGCTCACCCGAGAAGTGTCCAGGTCACAGAAATAAGTTCTCTGGAGCTTGGAGGAGACACTTCTTCATATTCCAGGAAGTGAAAGAAGAATGGAAAAGGAGACAGTGTTACTTAGAGTAGGGGTTAGGACTCTGGTGTCTGGATGATTTGATTCAAATCTGAATTATTTTATCACTGTTAATATCTGTATCCCTCCAGGGCAAAGGCTGTGTCTATCTTAATCATCCTGATATCCCAGCAACCACCACAGAAAACAATCAATTTCTGTTGACTTACTTTATTTTGTTTTATTTTATTTTTTATTGAAATATAGTTGATTTACAATGTTGTGTTAGTTTCAGGTGTACAGCAAAGTGATTCAGTCATACATACCTACATATATATATATATATATATATATGCACACGTATATGTGTATATATATATATCTTCCTTTTTAGATTCTTTTCCATTATAGGTTATTACAAGTTATTGAGTATAGTTTCCTGTGCTATACCATAGGTCCTTGTTGGTTATCTATTTAACATACAGTTTTGTGTATATTTTAATCCCAAACTTCTGTTTTATCCCTCCCCCCTCTTTCCCCTTTGATAACAATAAGTTTCTTTTCTATATCTGTGAATCTATTTCTGTTAGGTAAATAAGTTCATTTGTATCATTTTTTTTAGATCCCACATATAAGCAATATCATATGATATTTGTCTTTCTCTGTCTGACTTACTTCACTTGGTAAGTAAGTGAAGGTCCATCCATGTTGCCACATTGTTGACTTGTTTTAAAAGTTAATTCTTGGAGATTTTTATTGTCTTCAAACATTCCTTTCCTCCTCTGTAAAATGGAAGTGGAAAATGCTTACCGCACTCATGTGAAGATTACCTGATTAAATGCATTAAAGTCCCTAACAGAGTGCCTACCTCTTAGTAGTAGTAATGTGCAAACAAATGTTTGACTTCTCCCTTTCACCTTCTTGCATTCCCGCGTAATTTATATAGAATAGTCAGGGAATCAGGTTGTTTGTTATACGACAATTGACCACCAGTGTATCTCCTGGGAAAGATTATGGGACAGTATAATATACTGTGTTCTGGTAAATAACTGACATTCATTCGTGAGGTAGTTGACTGAGAAACTGCCTTATACTTTAATCTCCGCTCAGTAATGATCTAAGTACCTTGCATTTAGCAGAGACTCAAATTTTTATGGATTGAATGGTTTAGGAGATCTTTGAAATTTTTACTCTTTTGTTTTTAGAATTGAGCATATTTGAGTAAATGAGTTTGCAAGTATTAGGTGAGCTGGGTTAGGTCAGTGGACGGGAATTAATAAGGCCCATTCCCAGTTTCTAGTATGGTGTTGTTATTCTTTTTTTCCAAAACATTCTGTGATATTCCTTCTGACTGCAAGGATTTGAGGAAAAAATTCTGTTTTAAGCGAGATTAAAGAGACTAACAACTTCTGGCAAGGTGTTCATGTTTACAAAGTCATGAAAAAAACTTAAGAAATTAGTCAAGATCACACATGGATGAAAACTGCTAGTTATCAGGAGTTACTGAAGCAGAGAGGCACCTAATTGCACTTTTAGCTAGAATAGTCAGAGCAAAGAGGGAAAACAGTCCCCCAGGAGATGTGTTATCATTCAGATTTTGGTGGGTACAGTTTGTGGACCGAGGAGGGGAAAACAAATCTCAAGGCTCCAGGAAGGGTTTGGAGAGAGAAGCAAATAGTATGGAGTAGTCAAAGATGATTCCAGAGACGTGACACTAAAAGAACATCTATAGCAATGAGGAGTTTAGTGAAGATTGCTTCGGTGAAGGGAAGGGTGAGGAAGCGAAAAGGAAGTTTGTCATTTATGTTTTAGACCCATGGAGTCTGAGGGAGTTGCAGAGGCAGCCTGCAAGTATGTCAAGTGCTGGTAAGGAGTTTCCATTTTCAGCCAGAAATATGGGATGGGTACACAGCAAGAAGGAAGTGTGGGAAGATGAATAGTAGGTGTTAGTCGAAGCCATAAAAAATCTTCCAAAGAAATTAAATAAAGGACACATTATGAAAGTCTGAGGACTGGGGAACACCCATCTACAGGACAGAGAGGAAAAGCTCTCTGTGTAGAAGCAATAGGATTGAGAGGTCTTATTCACAGAGGCAAGAGGACTGAATCTTCTATCATATCACAGAAGTCAAAATAAAGAGAACACCCAGAAGGACGGGCAGCCAGTTGGGATACCAACGGAATTGTCAAGAGGATACCAAGAGACCAAGAAAAGACACGTTGGCACGCAGCCAGTTGCTTTCAATACCAAGATTCTTAAATGTCATTGTGACTTTCATAAAGGCAGCTCAGTTGACAGGTGACATGGATGCCAAAGAAATATCAGGAGAATCAGTTAAAAGGAAATGGGAACATAGTTAAAAACATCTCTCTAGCAGTTTGGCTATGAAGGGAAGGAGACAAGCAAAAGCAGTGAGTAGGGCCACTTAAAAATCATTTCAGGATTAGAAAAAGCAACATATTTGAAGGCAATTCAGTTGAGGGGAAAACGTGGAGATACTAGAATTGAGAAGTATCATAAAGAAGAAAAATCCTTCAAGAGGCAGACAACAGACTCAGGGAAGAAGAAAACTGGCCCCCTCCTGAGATCAGTGACCAGAAGAGCTAAAAGTTATATTATTTAACCTTTGAAAATACCGTACATCCTTCAGGGTCTGTATAAACAGTTTTTCATTTAAATATTTTTCCTTAGGTTGTTAGACCTTCATAGGGACTCTGTAAAAAAAAAAGAAAAGTTATTATTTCCATCCTACATTGTGTAAACAAAGTCTTAGATCAGGTAGGTAAATTAATCAAAATCCTATACCTGGAAAGTGGTAGGGTGAGGCCGGAATTCAGATCTCCTCATCTAAGACAGTAGGCAAGAGCCAAGTCTCCTCCCTGTGCCTCACATATGTCTGCACGTACGCTGAAATGTACATCAAAGATGAGAGTGATATGGTTGGATGGCCTTGAGCTGTTAAATAAGATGGTGCGTGTGTGTGTGTGTGTGTGTGTGTGTGTGTGTGTATGCACGCTCATTGGAGGATGATATAGATTGAATTGTGTCCCCACCCACCCAAAGACATGTTGAAGCCCTAATCCCTTGCTACCTGGAATGTGAACTTATTGGAAATAGGATCTTTGCACATGTAATAAAGATGTAAATTAAATGATGTCATAGTGGAGTAGAGTGGGCCCTTAATCTAATCTAAATGGAGTCCTTAGAGGAGAAGAGACACAGAGACAGACACACAGGAAGAATACAGCCGTATGTGATGATGGAGGTAGAGGTCAGAGTGATACATCTACAAGCAAGGAATGCCAAGGACTTAGAGCAAACACCAGAAGCTAAAAGAAGCAAGGAATCATAATTCCCTATACGTTTCTGAGGGACCATAGCCCTGCTGGCACCTTGATGTCAGACTTCTGGTCTCCAGAAGAATGAGACAAGAAATTTCTGTTGTTTTCAGCTACCCAGTTTATGAGGCTTTGTTATTGTATCCCTAGGAAACTAATATGGAGAGATTTAACTTAGATGGGTTTGGTGAAAACCTGAGCAGAAAAGAGAAGGTGTGAGTGAGTGAAGTGGAGGTTAAGTGTGGGATTTCGCAGAGGAGTATAGGTAGTCCTGAGGTGAGTATTTACCGTGGGCCAAGACGGGCAGTCTAACACTGTGGCTGAGCAGAGTGATTTTGTAACCAGACACAGATGGGTTCTGCCTCTCTCTAGCTGGGAGACACTGAAATGTTATTTGAGGTTGCTAAGGCTCTGTTTACTTTTTTGCAAAATAGACATAATAATCCCTACAGCATGGAATTATTATGAAAAATAAATGGCATGAGACATGGAAGGTGTTCACCACAGTGACTTTTAGTGCTCAATAAATATAGGTGAGTTGGTTGTAATAGTGTGAGTTATTGTTTATGTTGTTACCAGCATAACAACATATGTTGTTTATATGCCTTTTTTCTAGCAGCATTTTTATGTGGAACTACAGAGAGTAGAGGCAGAAAAGGTTGAGAACAAATTCAAGCATTGAAGTATATTTGTCCATCAAAGGTATCATGGTGCTAAGGGCAGTTGTGGTGTTAGTAATAGCAGCAATAGCAGAAGCAGCAGCAGTAATAGTAGTAGCAGTAGTAATACAAGGAAGAAGATGAGGAAGAAGAGGAACAGTGGTTTTAGATTACTATGTTCCAGACATTTTTCCATGTGCTTTGCATATATTAGCAAGAACGTGAAATGTTGTAGAGTGGAGAACGTTGACATTTGGAATCCAAGACTGAGAACAAATTCAGTTGTAACAAAGGGCAGTGTTTTGGTCTCAAGTAGAAAAACTGAAAGTAATTCCAGGTAACAGGGATGAGAATGAGGACGAGATCAAATGTAAAAAATGGTAATGAAGGTCTTCCCTGGTGGCGCAGTGGTTGAGAGTCCGCCTGCCGATGCAGGGGACACGGGTTCGTGCCCCGGTCTGGGAAGATCCCACATGCCGCGGAGCGGCTGGGCCCGTGAGCCATGGCCGCTGAGCCTGCGCATCCAGAGCCTGTGCTCCACAACGGGAGAGGCCGCAACAGTTAGATGTCCCTGTACCGCAAAAAAAAAAAAAAAAAAAAAAAAAAAGGTAATCGTTGAAGATAAGACACACAAAGTGAATCATTTGTGTAACACAGCAATGTATTATGTTGATGATTTTTTCCTATTACATGATGGCTGTGGATGCCTGTGGATGGTGTAAAAATGTCAAGTATATGATTATTACTAATGATAATAGTGATAGGTGCTACTTATTGAGCACTGACTATTTTCTTGTTGTAGTTTTAAGGATATTGTGAGTACAATTCTTAAACCAACCCTCTGAGCTAGTGTTTTGTGCCCCAAAGATGCTGCCTCAGATCTGCTCAGCCTCACTCACCTCCAGAGCCCTTGGTTACTGATTCTACCCTGGTTGCCTCTGCAGTGACTATTCATTGGCTCTAACCCACATCACAGTGGTACAACCCAATAGCACCTGAGCACAGTGGCACAACCCAACAGCTGCTCACCCTTCTCCTCCTACCCTAGCACTTCCTAATAATCCCTGAGATGCGTAGTGTCGTAGGACCAGATCCGTGTCCATGTGTGACAGTCCTGAAGTCTAGGGGATTTAATGCCATGTAGAATGAACCTATAACCGTTTGGGAATGGGAGTCAGTGAATGTATTTGTCTCCCTTCCTATCTGTTGAATGATTTTCCTATGAACCAATTGCTTCATAAAAACTGTGCAGTAGTCTTCTTGGGAAATAAGAATCTCCCAATTTAGAGCAATTGATTGCTCTTGATCGCAAGTAGTGGCCAGTGACACACCCTCATATTGTTTCTCTATCCTTCTCTGTCCCACAACCTTTTCTCTCACTTCTCTTCTGCTCCCCTGATACTTATCTTCCCAATAAATTAGTAGTGCATAGGCATTTACCTTTCTAGAGAACCCAGACTAAGATAATGGTACCAGGATGGGATGGTTATAATGTCTGTTGTGTAGGGGTATCCCTGTCTTATGGCCTTCACCTGTGCATAATTGGGAAGAGCTGCTGGTGGAAGGTGACACATGGATTATGCAGTGGTTGTGGTGATGGGCCAGAATGGACACAATGACACTTATAAGGATTGTAGAGTATTGTGGCTTCTGTTAACAACACTGGTAGCCTTGACAACAGAAAATGATAGGCTAAGGGCAATCTACTGCTTGCTTAAGTCGTGCTATAAAACCTGGAATGCCTTTATAACATCTTTTAATGAGACTCTCATCTTCTGTAACTACAAGGCATATTTACTGAAAATCAGGCAGAGAGTCTACTATAAGGATAACAGAACTGTACATGAACCTTAATATTCCCCTTCAATAAATCACCTTTGAGAATTAGGCCTTGATAGAAGGAGTCGACAATGAAACCTAGGATATGGGCATTTGGATAGACATTCCTGAGAGTCTTTAATCTTCAAATTCCCCTGGATTCTTCACGCTAGCAGAAGTAACCTTCCTTCCACCTGCTGCAGGAGAACAGACTCTTCTTGCCTAGAAGCTTGCAATCTCTGCATCCGAAGAAGAAGCCTTGCAAGATAATGCTTATGCTCCTCAAGATCTCGCCCTTTCCCTCTATTACCTCCAGATCAATAATTAGAGTTTGCTTTTAGCACAGCTGGATTAGGGAAGTACAGGCTTGCTCCAGGGCAGTAGGGTATATATGTGAAAGGATTTGCAGGACCTTCCTGTTGTGTTTGAATGTAAGAACTGAGGGAATCTGTGTGGGAGTCCATTTTGAGTAGGTGAGTTTGGGGTAGGGACAGACATTTAAAACTGGATAGGGGAGAATGTATTGACATGGAAACACTCTCATGAGACTCTGAGTTTAATGTTCTGTTAAAAACACATAGAGGGCTTCCGTGGTGGTGCAGTGGTTGAGTGGTGGCGCAGTGGTCTGCCGATGTAGGGGACACGGGTTCGTGCCCCAGTCCGGGAAGATCCCACATGCCACGGAGCGGCTGGGCCCGTGAGCTATGGCCGCTGAGCCTGCGCATCTGGAGCCTGTGCTCCACACCGGGAGAGGCCACGACAGTGAGAGGCCCGTGTACCGCAAAAAAAAAAACAAAAACAAAAACAAAACACATAGAGCAGATTCTAAAAGTTTGCTGTATGCACCCTGTCAACAGGCCAAAGATGAAAAGTCATATGAACAGATATAATTGATGCAGAAAAAGCACTTGGCACCATCCAACAGCCACCCATGATAAAAACTCTCAGAAAGTTAGCAATGGAGAATTAGTTCAACTTGATCGAGAGCATCTACCAAAAATGTATAGCTAATATCATAAATAATGACGAAAGACTGAAAGCTTTCCCCTAAGACTGGGAATAAGGCTAGGATGTGTGCTTTCACTGTTATTATTTAGCATAAAACTGGAAGCTCTAGCAAGCACAGTAAGGCAAGAATGGCAATAACAGACTTATAGATTGCAAAGAAAGGAAGCTTTTCCTATTTGCAGAGGCCTGATTATCTACATAGAAAAATTCCATATAATCTGCTCCCCCCCCAATAAATCCTCCAAGAACTAACAAATGAGGTCAACAAGATTGCAGGACACAAGGTTAACACATGAAAAGAAATCACATTTCTATATACTAAAAATGAACCTGCTGAAACTGAAATTAAAAATATAGTGCCAATTATAATTACTCCAAAGAAAATAAAACACTTAGGTAGACACTTAACAAAACATATACAAAACCTGAATGAACATGCTGCTGATGGTAGAAATCAAAGAAGATCTAAAATGGAGAGACATACTGTGTTCATGGATTGGAAAACAATTCCAATTGTAAAGATGACAATATTCCCTAAATTGATCTACAGGTTTAATGAAACACCCATCAAAATCTTAGCGAAGGTTTTTTGTAGTTATTGAAAAAGGCTATTGTAAAATTTGTATAGAAAGGCATAGGTCCTAGAGTAGCTAAAACAATCTCTTTTTTTTTTTAATTTATTTTTTATTTTTGGCTACTTTGGGTCTTCGTTGCTGCGCGTGGGCTTTCTCTAGTTCCAGCAAGCAGGGAATACTCTTCATTGCGGTGCACAGGCTTCTCATTGCAGTGGCTTCTCTTGTTGTGGAGCACAGGCTTTAGGCACGCGGGCTTCAGTAGTAGTGGCACGTGGGCTCAGTAGTTGTGGCTCGTGGGTTCTAGAGCGCAGGCTCTGTAGTTGTGGAGCACGGGCTTAGTTGATCTGCGGCACGTGGGATCTTCCCAGACCAGGGCTTGAACCCGTGTCCCCTGCATTGGCAGGCGGATTCTTAACCACTGCACCACCATTGAAGTCCAACTAAAACAATCTTGATGAAAAGAATAAAATGGGAGGAATCACTCTAGCCACTTTAAGACTTATAGTTACAGTAATCAAGACAGTGCGATGTTGGCGTAGGGATAGATGCATAGATCAATGGAACAGGATAGAGAACCCAGAAACAGACCCACATAATATGCTTAACTGATTTTGACAAGGTGCAAAAGCAATTCAATGTAGGAAACCTTTTTAACAAGTGGTGCCAGAGCGATTGGACATCCAAAGGCAAGAAAATGAACTTTAGCCTATACCCCACACCTTATTCAAAAATGAACTGAGTTTTTAGGCTTGACATCAAAAGCATGAGCCATAAAAGGAAAAAATGATGAACTAGACTGCATTAAAACTAATGCTCTGTAAAAGATTATATGAAGGGGATAACAAGACAAGGTGCGAACTGGGAGAAAATATTTGCAAACTACATATCTGACAAAGGACTTGTATCTAAAAGAAAACTCAACAGTAAAAACAAACAAACAGAGCTTCCCTGGTGGCGCAGTGGTTGAGAGTCCGCCTGCCAATGCAGGGGACATGGGTTTGTGCCCCGGTCCGGGAAGTTCCCACATGCCGCGGAGCGGCTGGGCCCGTGAGCCATGGCCGCAGAGCCTGTGCGTCCGGAGCCTGTGCTCCGCAACGGGAGAGGCCACAACAGTGAGAGGCCCGTGTACCGCAAAAAACAAAAAAACAAACAAACAAAATCAAGCTATCCAATTAGAAAATGGTCAAAAGACATAAAAGACACTTAACTGAAAGGGATATACATATGGTAAATAAGGACATGAAAATATTGTCGGCATCATTAGCCTTCAGAGAAATGCAAAACAAACAAACAAAAACCCACAATGGGATATCTCAACATACTGAATGGCTAAAATAAAAAATAGTGACAACACCAAATGCTGATGAAGATGAGGAGAAATTGGATCACTTAGTCAATGCTGATAGTAATGCAAAATATAGATAGATGATAGATAGATAGAAGGTAGGTAATTGTAGTAGACATCTGCAGTTTTAAGAAATAATGCAGAGAAATCCCATGTACGCTTTACCCAGTTCTTCCTTGTGGTAACTTCTTGCAAAACAGTAGTCCAATATCACAATCAGAATATTCACACTTACATAATCCACTGATCTCAGATTTCTTCAGTTTTGCTTGTACTCATTTGTGTGTGTGCAAACAAAAAGTAAAAATCTGCAGAGTAGCTCCTTAAAGCTTCTGCACGTCAAAGGCCTACACTAATGAGATAGAAATGCCTTTGCTGAATATTGAGGATGGACTCAGAAGACTCAGGACAGTGCAAATATTAGAACGAGTGGTGTCCCAGAGGACACTCCTTTCATTGTCAGTGGTTTTCAAACTTAACCCTGCACGGAATCTTTAGGTAAGTTTGTTAAACATCAATTTCTGGGCCCCATCTCCAAAGTGTGATTAAGTGTGCCATCGAATTGGGGGTCCTAAAATTTATATTTCTAAAAAGCTCCCATGTGATGTCAATGTGATGGTTCTGAGGTTCACACTTTGAGAGAACGCTACACTAAGGTGCTAAGAAATGCATTGGGGACGGGGCGGCTCCAGGATCTTTGAGAAGTTCAGTGGTGGTTGTCCTCTGTAGGGTGGGTTTGACAGTGGGAGATGTTAACATAGAAGTAAGTAAGCTCCCTAGTACCAATGCTGCTGATGAGATTCCAGAATGACTGAGGCTAGGTGGCAGCACTTAACCATAGAGGCAAGGAAGATGTACCTGATATAATTACTATAATGTGTAGGAAGGCTGGAGTGGCGATCATGGTGCCTTGACCTGCAGTGGTTTGTAGCAATGGCTAAGAGATCATGGGGCATTTTGATTAAAGGAGAAGGTCTGCCCCATGAGTAGGACCCTTTAATGTCACTACAAGTAGATGGGGTAAAGACCCATCTGATCTTTCCCAAAGAGACTTAAAATAGGGCTGCTATGCATACAAAGACAAGGAAATGCCAGAACATTTAAGGATTATTAGACAGGGGTCCAAACACTATTATCAGGAGACCTGAAATACCTTCACACTCCTCCAGTTAGAGGTGGGTTGTAAGAATACCAGATATTAAATAGAATTTGACCCAAGTCCATCTCATAGTGGGTTCAATGGGTATATGAACTTGGCCTGTGATTATTTCTTTGAATCCTGAATGTATAATTGGCATAGACTTATTAAGTAGCTTCCCAAATTGGTTACCTTTTCTGGAGAGCAAGGGCTCTTATGGTAAGAAGGGCTAAGTGGAAGACGCTGAAACTCCTCCTCCCAGCCAAGATAGTATCTCAGAAGCAACATTGCCATCTATGAAGAACCTCAGAGATCTCTACTGTCCTTAAAATGTTTAATTATGCAGAGGTGGTATAATCCCTTTCCCTTATGAATACTTCTAGACCCTGCAAAAGCCAGATGAATTCTAGTAGATTATGGTGGCTACCAGAAATTTGACAGTGGTAGCCATATCTGCATCTGTCTTACTGGGTGTGTTATTTTTACTGACCATCAGTACTTGATGTATGGCTTTTTTATATGACATTTTATTCGATACTCTGGTACGTTGAATAATGGCCCCCAAATATGTCCATGTCTTAATCCCAGAAATCTATGAATGTTAATACATATGGGAAAAGGGACTTTGCAGATGTAATTAAGTGAAGGACCTGGAGATGGGAAGATTATCCTGGATTATCCAGGCCCAATCATGACAGCCCTTACAAAAGGAATGCAGGAGGAGTTGTAGTCAGAAAAGAAGGCCATGTGATGACTGAAGCAGAGATTGGAGTAAGACACTTTGAAGATGGAGGAGGGGGCCACATACTAAGAAACACAGGGGTCCTCTAGAGTCTAGAAGCTAACAATTCTAGAAAAGGCAAAGGAAAACAGATTCTCTTCTAAATCCCCCAGAAGGAATTAGCCCTTCTGACAACTTATCTTTAGCTCAGTGAAACTAATTACAGACTTCTGGTCTCCAGAACTTTGAGAGAATAAATTTGCATTGTTTTAAGCCACCGAATTTGTGGTAATTTGTTACAGCAGCCACAAGAAGCTAATACAACCCCATTAGCAGGAAGGATTAAAGCAGCATAAATTATCCATTGTCTTGTCCCAGGGTTGTGATAAATCTCCTGCCCTTGGTAATAATATAAAGTCCAAAATTAGATATATTGATAGATGAGAGACAGATAGCTAGGGACTGAGATATAAATAATTGAATATATATTACATTGAATTGTCCTTAAGTTGAAGACATAATTTTGGTTAGACATAGTGAGTAGGAAATGGCAAATATTCTTGATGTTCTAGAGAGTTAAATATGTGACAGAATAGGAGGTGGTCTCAATAAAGATTTGGAGGCTGATGTATCAGTGAAGTTTTGGGGGATCTAGTGCTCTGCCACATGCTGGGACATCCTTCTAATTAGGATCAAGGGTAAGATGTCAGACCACTCACCTTCTACCACTAAAAGGCATGACACTTAGTCGGCTTTATAGGATTTTGGAAGCAGTGTAGTTCCATGTGTGAGAACACTGCTCTGTTTGGGAAACTGCAGGGTTCAGGTGGAGCCCTGATAAATAAAAATTCTGCAAGAGGTTTACTGTGCAGTGCAAGTCTCCCTTCCACTCATGCCATTTAACCCCACAAGTCTGATGGTGTCAGTTGTTTCTGTGCTAAGGAATGATGCTGCATTGTTTCTGTGGCAAGCCCTATTAAGAGAGTCACTGTTCACACCCCAGGATTTTGAATGGCAGAGAAATACTTGCCATTTGGAAAACAATTCCTTCCATGTAACTGAGATCTAGTGGAGACTGAGCATCTGATTACAGGACACCAGTGAGGTGTGACTGCAGCTGCCCATTATGAGCTAGGAATTATCAGATACATCAATTCACATAGTTGGTAGGAATCATTTACATGGTGCAAATGGCACACTTGGGATTGGGGATTGTCTGGTCCAGAAGCCATGAGTAAATTACATAAATGTCTGGATCAGAGTCTCACATCACCTGCTTCTGTCGTATTAACACCTCTCCCTGACTCATACCCATGCCCTCCTGGACAGCTTCCTACCCTCAGCCAACAGAAGAGAATAGGACTTGGGCTTTGTTCACAGATGGGTTAGCACAGCGTGTTGGTGCTGGCTGAAAATGAACTGATGCCCCACAATAGCTTCACTATAAATGATCAGGGGGATAAGATGATGGTTAGTCAATGGAATTAAAAAGCCAGTGCCTTCTCATGTAGAGTAGACCAGCGTAGAAAACATATTCTGCCCTATGAGAGTAATGTAGAAAAAGCATTCTGTAAGAGAAATGCAAGGTGACTTTGGTAGACAGGTTGAAGAAAAGTGAGAAGAAAGAAGATAAGGAAGAAGAGGAAGGAAAAATTAAGAAATGGTTACTTAGAACCATTAGGAATTTCCCTAACATACTGGTGGGTGAAATATACAGTGAGGGTAGAAGTTATGGTAGGGTATGAACTGAAAGTTTGTGAGAATTGGGATGTAAATGACTACGATGAGAGACCTGGGCAGGGAGTAAACATGTGGAGCATTAGCTTGCAAAGAGGTAGGTGTAGAGCTGTTATCAGAAGCTGGACCCGAGTTCATTCACAGACATATATCTTATCCACTTGGTATCTGGATCATATCAAGAAAAATCCACCTTCTCGCACAGAGGCATATGGGCCAGATCCCACCCACAAAGTGAAGGAAAAACAATTTCTTACCTTTGAGTCTGCTATTGAGCAGAAACATGCTGCTTCTAGCTTATTTCTTGGCTAAACTATTTTCATTTTATTCTGCTGTCTTCCAAAGGACACCACTCATACCCTCAAATACATGAGAAACAGGAGTTCAGTTTTATGCTGCTAAACAGAGATTGCCTGTTTAAAATCTATAGCGTCGTACCAGATTAAAAGTGTATTCACTGACTAAAATATTGAAGATCATGTTCTGAAATCCCATAGCTAATTTGTACAATAAGTCACATAGATGACCGTTAAAATAGAAACTGATGAAATCAAGGGTGTTTATATAGAATATAACAAAAGGCCAGTACTCAGTAGACCCAGACCTTGGTTCTTTTGGTAGAAGTAAATTCTTTAAAGGTAATAGAGCTTAAAATATCAATTTCCACCAAGGTCTCAAATATAACTAAATTAACAAAATGGAAATAAAAGGAAAAAAGAAAACTCTCCAAACCAAGCCACCATCATGCAAGAGTTTCCTAATTTATTTCCCTGTTACCACTGTCCCTTAACCCTTCCAAGAATCCACTCTCACACCCCAGTAAGAGCTACCCTTTAAAGAATCTGGTTAGACTATGTATCTCCTCCTTCAAACCATGCAATTCCTTCCCCTCACATTAGAAATAACATTCAAACTCTTAAACCTGGTCCCAAGTTATGACCTGGCTCCAGCCTACCTCTCTCACCTCATATTTGGTACCCTTCCCCTCACTCCAACCATACGTTCCAACTATACCAATGTTTCTTTTCTTATTTCTTTCTTTAAATCCTTTTTTAGGAAACTTATCACCCTTAGGTCTCAGCTTAAAGGATCATCTCAGAAAAGCCTTGTCCAACTTCCCAAACTATAGTAGTAACTATTCCACTGATAGCTGGTCCATACAATATCATGTTTTTATTTCCTTATTGGAATTTTCATTATCTGAAATTATCTTGCCTGTGCATTTATCTGTTTATTGTCTGCCTCCTGGTACTAGAATATGATCTCCAGAAGCGCAAAAGCCATTTTGTTCTTGTTCTCCATTATATTCCTAGAACCTAGAAAAGCTTTCAGAACAGATAGCCCCACAAATGTTGTTGAGCGAGTAAAAGAATGAACAAATGAATGAAACTAAGTATGCTTTATGCATTTCCCAGACTCTCTACTCCCAGGATTCCTACATTCATTACTGCTTTTTATTACTGGCTGGTCCAAAAGTCTTCTTAGCTGTCAGAGGAAAGTGCCATTGAGTACAAAATGACCACCATATCTTTCCAGAAATGAAGGAAGTTATTGTATGCTGGTCATTTATTTTAATTATTACTTTGCTTTACATGTTTTTTTTTTTTTTTTTTTTTTGCTGTACGCGGGCCTCTCACTGCTGTGGCCTCTCTCGTTGCGGAGCACAGGCTCCGGACGCGCAGGCTCAGCGGCCATGGCTCACGGGCCCAGCCGCTCCGCGGCATGTGGGATCTTCCTGGACCGGGGCACGAATCCGCGTCCCCTGCATCAGCAGGCGGACTCTCAACCACTGCGCCACCAGGGAAGCCCTACACGTTATTTTAATTATTATTATATATGTGGAGCAAGGGTCAGCAAACTATAGCCCCTGGGCCAAATTTGACCCACCACCTATTTTTTGTAAATAAAGTTTTATTGGAACACAGCCAAACTCATTTGTTTATACATTTTCCGTGGCTGCTTTTGGGACACAACAGCAGACTTGAAGAGCTGCAAAAGACAGTGTGACCCCTAAAGCTCAAAATTTGGCCCTTGATACAAAGCAATATGGGTTCAAAGATAGAAATGGCATGAGAAAAAGACCTGTAAAACATCAGGGGAAAACTGAGAGCACTGACTAATGTTTGCTTTGGGTAAAAATCAGGAAATTTGATAGTGATCACATTAGAAGTGTATCCTCAACATGGTCTTGGATTAGCGCGTGAGAGAGAAGACTGCATTTCAGTTGTTGAGTCAGAAACCAGAACTATACTGGATAAAGACCAAGCTCCCCATTCAGGTTAGTTCTGCATTCTCTTATTAAGAGACGTACACTCTCCTCAGGTTTGCATGAGGCCCCTGATTCCTACCTTTGTTCGTGTCTTCTCTGCACAATCTGTAATGTAGGGAACATTGCCATCTTTGTGATGAATGGTCTCCCCCGTTGAATTGCAATTACAGGTTTTAATAGGTTCATTATTCCACCTAGTTTTTGGGTCCTGACAGTTATGCTGCGGAAACTCGTTGAATTGGCTTTACCTCAAGGCAGTCCCATAAGATCTTACCTTGCCATTTGGAAATCTTTTTGGCTGATTGACCAACTTAGCCCTAATTTCCATATTCTAACCTAAAAAAAAAATAGTTTCATATATCCCCTTTGAAACATTTCACATTTTTTTCTACTTTGAACAAGATACTCTTCATATGAAAAGACAAAGACATGAGCCTATAAGTAAGTGTAGTGTACACTGAGCTTCTTATATAAGAGGCTATAGAGTCATTGCAAAGTTAACCTTTATTATTTCCCTTAGCCTCTCTTTAGATCAATTAGGGAAAAAAGTGTGGAAGATCTTGGATATTACATTAGCTCCTTTCAACCCTTTGTTCTTCTTGGTGCTGCAATTTTTAGGCTATGAAAGCAGTAGTGCCCAGGGATAACATTTGGCTGCCTGTCTATGATGGCATTATCTTAGTAAGGTCACCATGGTCTGTGGCTAGGGACTTAGGTTTCTGGATGTCTCCCACAGGACTGACTCACACCAAATTCCCAAAGTTTTATCTGATAAAGAAATCAAAATGCCAATTCGTTAAATCAGTATGAGAGATTTGACAGCCAAGGAGACCGGAATAATCTTATCTCTTTGGTCAGCTTATTGTCTTCCTGTAGGAGGAACTAAATGAGAAGACAAACAATAATCAGAAGATTGTTTGGTGAGTGTAGGATGCAAGCAGAGGGAGGAGAGATGCTGTTTAGAAGATTACATATTTGGCATTGGATACCCAGCTTCATCTATCTACTGGGAGCTGCACCATCAGAGGACAAGAAAACCACATTGTGGGTCAAAGCAGCTTATCCTCTGAAAAGTCCTAGATGGATACGTCCAGTAATAGCCTCTAGAAAGCTGATTTTCTACACACATTTTATTGAAATATTCTTGCTTTGGATATTGTCACTTAATTACTACATTAAATCCTACTCTTTCTGACATAGGGATGCTCATCCTCTGAAGGTGATATCTCTATATTTTTTATTTGATTCATTGCATATTAAATTTATGAGCTTGACCCACAAAGTTCATGGATATCTCACTGCATTCTTTTTATAATAACAATATATAGCAGGGTCCTCCAACTTTAGCACTACTGACACTTTAGGCTGGGTAATATTTTGTTGTGAGGGGCTGTTCTGCACATTATAGGATGTTTAGCAGCATCCCTGTCCTCTGCTCACTAGTTGTTAGTAGCAAGCCCCCTCCCTCAGTTGTGACCACCAAAAATGTTCCCCAAGATTTTAAAATGTCTCTTGGGGCTCAAATCAGTCCTGGTTGAGAACCGCTGGTATATAGGATAGATGGATGAAAGGAAAAGAAGGTAGCTTCTAATTCTTTTCAATAATCTAGAGCAAAAAGCATTCAACCCAGTCAAGACAGATTCCAACTTCATACAACTGACCATTCAACTTTATTCCTCTGAGGTTGCCCTTACCATAATCAAGGTGTTTATAAAAAGCAAATCTTAACTCAGAATTTTTTTCCATAAAATTACTGTGTTTAACTATCTTTCCAAGCAAGTCACAATTTTCTCATATCTTCTTGGGAAGAAAATTTATAGCACCTTAGTAGACTTTTGCTCAGTTATACAGATCATCCTATTTTTATTGGGAGAGAACAATATTTCAAAACATGAGATCTGTACAGTATCTATCAAAAAGCCCACAACTGATTCAACTCTGAAACCTAACTAATGTGCATTTTAATTTCCTTTTATTGGAAAGCTGGGTCATAGAGCTTGGGATAGAACAGATCTTCTAGTCCAACAATTTAATTTTCAAATAAGGAAAATAAATCTCAGAAGTAAATTGATGTGCCTCTAAACAATAATAAAAGGATGATTTGAGCTCAGGTTTTCTGACAACAGAATATGGTTTTATACTATATAATTCCACATATGTGCATCGGAGGTATTTTGGGGTTTCTACTTCAAGCAAAATAGAAATGATGGTTCATAGATTACGTATGTTTCCTACTCCTCTGCCCCGTAACCATACCTTGTTGTGCTTTTATAACATATTTCAATACATTTCTCCTGCCCATGATCAGTCCCCTGGCTGTATCTACTATGAGCATGAAGTGCATTGGGTTTGGATCAGGACCTTAAAATTTTCTGGTCCAGCTGACAAGTACTGTCCTCTTAGGACATGAAGACTACCTCATCCATCAACTTATTGGAATTCTATCCCCAACATTAAAGAACTTTTTTTTTGGCTTATGTCCTTGCAACTTGTTAAAATGGGAACAATTTCTTACGAATGGCCCCAGTCTACAAAGCTTCAGTTCCTAAAAGATACATCCCTAGTTGTCCTACCCAAATGCATAACCTAGTCTTAGACAGAAGTATTATCTCATTCTCATCCTCTATTTTAAAATATATCTCCCCATCCTTCCTTTCATCATATTTGAATCATCTATATCCCTGCCCTTTTTCTCTCTAAGCTATGCCCCAACCCTGTTAGTTCTCCAGAATTACAAAAAGAGTAGTCTTTCCAACAGAAGGTGTACATTATTTTCACTGCAAATTACCAACAGCAACCAAAAGCCCTTTGCCAAAAGAGCTATCCTCTGAAAGTAGGACTACAAGATCTTTTTTTTATTCCAGAAATGATTAGATTTTTCCCTACCAATCAAAAAGTCCTAAAGCAAGCCCAGTGACGCTTATACTTGGGGAGAATTGAGCAACCTGGATGGGGGATTGTATTTACCTGCATTCAAGCCCTAGGAGCAGTTCTGCATTTCTATGGCAGTTCCCCTTTTACAGGAAGGAAGAGGGCAATTGGCCAGATAAAATATAATTATTGCTGAGGTATATATCATTCATCTTGAGCTAACAAGATCATTTCCAGAAAGATTTTGTTAGCAAAAGTGAGAAAAGGGAAGGACTGTAAGGAGAAAGGTCAGAAAAGGAAAATAATGCAGTGCATGGAAAATTCTATGTGTAAAAAAACAAGCTGTGTAAGCACATACTGAATTCAGGTGAGAATTTCAGAGAATGTTTTGCTGTGATGTTGGCATTTTGAAGGGCCAAGGAATGTTCTTTTTAAGTGTATTTGTTAATTTATTATTTTAAAATTTATTTTTAATCAATCTGACTTTGAAACTTGGCATTTCCACCATCCATATTAGGAATTGGTCTCTAGAGTCAGAAAAATCAGGTTTTAAAATACCAGCTTCACTCCTTATTAGATATGGGACAGGTACAAGTTCTTTAATTATTCTAAAATTGCATTTCCTCATCTATAAAATGGAACCAATCCATTAACAAGAGTCTGGCTTAGATACCCAATAAAGGCAAAAAAGATGGATAAATGGATATGTGGGTGGGTGGGTGGAAGAATCTGAAACTCTGGATCCATCAGAAGAAAAAAAATATCATCTGAATTCTTACATAAAGAAAGCAGCTTTGTTTTGTTCGCTCTCATCAACAGTGAGAAAGAATTAAGAGTTCATTCTTCAGGAAGGGCATGAGACCTCAGCTATCAATATTGAAGAAAGTACAACTTCACCTGTCTTAAGTGTTTTTGCTCTAAGGAAGTGTTTTATTGAAGTGATGGCACAGGAATTGCCTAAGAACTTTGTTCTGGATTCTGAGCACCTCAAATAGATTGATTTTTCTCTCTAAAGAATCAAGCCCTTGAAACTTGCTATGTGATACTACAGACACCTCTTCCTGAGCTCAGTGGCCAGGCAAAGCCCAGTCTAGCCATGGAGCTGGCCTTCCATTTCCATTTCAGCAAAATTAGAAGGCTTTCTTTTTCTGAATCAGTAACTGGCTGGAAGAAGACATGGCACAGGAACATCTCACAGGGTCCTTTGGAGGAGCAGGCAATCTAACTGTTGATGAAGGGGCCACAGCAGCTCATTATGTAGAGAAATTTTCCTCTCTGCAGCAGGAAGGTAAGGAGTTGTGCTTCATGCTGGTGAGCTGATTGTTCAGCTCATTCCAGTTAGTACTGTATCCAAATGGAATAATGTATTTTTCCTTAATTCTTCCAATTATCCAAATACTCAATGGGAGAATGCATACTTTCCTTCCAAATGGAAGCGCAGAATTCCTCTCTGCTATGAGGCCTGGTGGTTAGTGCTACCAGATTAACGCTGCCTGCAATTCTGCTGGAGGTGTAGCATTCGTTGCCAGCATGCAATTGCCCATCAGCATCACTAATTAAAGAGGGGCTGCACTCCCTCTCCCTTGCTTCCTTAACGACCTCAGTACACAGTGAATCCCATCTGGAAGATGCTTACAAGTCCCCTAGCACATATAATTGTACCCAAGATAGGGTTTAGGCTCCTGCCAATAGGTCAGATGTCACACCTTGGGGTGGAGAGGGCGCCCTGATTGGAAGGGAGGTAGGGAGAGTGGATTTAGAGGCAGTTTTCCAAGCAAAGAACAACAAGTATTGACTGTGTGCCTCTGATTCAATGCTACAGATGAGTAAACAATAAGTGTCCTTAAGGGGCAACAACAAAAAAAGCAAGTCAGCCAAAGAGCATACATCTCTATCCACCACAGCCCGATGGTTCTGACAGGGATCTCTGAAAGAAGTAGTACGTTGAATCAGCAAAACTTCACTTAACCCTGACAGTTTGATGGCCCTGCTGTGGAGAGTGACAGATGTTGCAACAGTAAGAGCAGGATGCTTTAAATGCAGGCAACATGGGGCTGTTTTTTGTTTGTTTGTTTGTTTAACATTGAGTTGCAAATCCCAAGGCAAAAGAGGCAGGGGTGTGAGAAAAAGAGGTAGGGGTTAGATTTGAAGAGTTTCCACGGTAAAAATATTTGATGAGAATTTAGCACTCGAAAATTAACCAAACCAAAAAAACTAACTAACCAACCAACTAGGGTTTTTGTTTGTTTGTTCCCTTTTATGAAGTGATCTACAGAGGAGCGTAGCTGGGAAGGAGGGACCTGAAACAGTGTCCCCAAGGCAGGGGAATAAGGCAACCCAGAATGATTGAATGTTTAGCTTTTGCATTTAACCCTAATTGCATGAATGAATTAAAGTCTTCTAACTGAACTCTGTGGATGGACCCCGACCTCAAGAATCTTACACTAAAGACTTTTTTTAACAGCTTTATTTAGATATAATTTACATCCCATGAATTTCATTCATGGTGAGTATAAGATTCAAGGATTTTTAGTACATGTGTACAGTGTACAGTCACCACCACAATCCAGTTTTGGAATATTACCATCATCCCAATTTCCTCATGTCCACCTAGAATCAACCTTCCCACACCTCCTCCCAGCCCCAGTCCAGGCAACCACTAATCTTCTTTCTTTTTTTATAGATTTTTCTTTCTGGACAATTCATATAAGTAGTACCATGTAATATGTAGTCTTCTACATCCAACTTATTTCACTTAGCATAGTGTTTTTGAGAGTCATTCATCTTACAGCATGTCAATTCTTTTTTCTTTTCTTATGGTGGAATAGTGTTCTGTTGCATGGATATACCACACTTTGTTTATCCATTCATTAGTCGATAAACATTGAGATTGTTTCCAGTTTGGTGATATTATTCATAAAGCAGCCACCTTCAGATCTGAAGTTCTAGGGACCATCCACAGCTTCTTGTATGTGGGCCATTATTATATTTTTCAACTCCAGAATTTACATTTGGCTCTTTTCATAATTCCCATTGCTTTGTTGAGATTTTCTATTTGTTGATTCTCTGTCATCATATTTAAGCTTTTAAACATAGTTTTCTTTAGTCCTTTGAACATATTTTTAATCGCTACTCTGAAGTCTTTGTCTACCAATTCGAACATATGGGTCCACTCAAAAACAGTTTCTAGGGACTTCTTAAAATTTTTCTGTGTTACATTTTCCAATTTTTTTTGCATGTCTCATAATTTTTATTGAAAGTGGGAATATTTTAGACAAGGGATGACAATAATTGAATTGAATTCTGATATGTCCTACCTATGCAGAAATTTTTGTTTCTCTAGTCTTTTTGTTTTTTTAATTTCATTTTGTTTTTTAGTAACTTGCTATGAATAAATCTATCAAATCTATTTCCCTTGTGTGACTTCTGTTTCTACTCAATTTTTTTTTAATTTAAATTTTATTTTATTCATGGCTTCCTAGGGGTCACGCTATTCTGCATACCTTACCGATCAAACAATGACATTTGACAAGCTGTGCTAAACACCTAAGTTCAGTAAGTCTCTACGCTCTGACAATGGATCTGTGTATATGTGGGGGAGGACATTTACATTCATACAGTTTTTAAGCCAGCTCCAGCTTTTACTTTCTGCAGGTCCTGTTGCACATATGTGAGGACAGAGTCAGACACCAGCATGTAGACAATTTAGATTCTCTTTGGTCTGTTTCGCATGTGTGCACAGCTTTCTTGTCAACTAGGGACCGGTGGGAAAGTTATCAAGACCCCTTTTTGCTGTGTCATTTCTCAGATTTCTCTTCTAAGTTTCTGTCTACTCTGCCACTTCCTTACTTGCCCAACTAGGTCTACACCTCTGATTAACTGAACAAGTAGTCTTTCATTCTTTTGTGACAGAAATAGCTAACATTACTGACAAAGCTGTTAGTATGAGGTATTTTTTTTTTCCTGCTTGCTGCAAATAAAGTCAACCCTCTCCGTCAGTGAAGCTTCTGGTTTTTATGAATTGGCCCATTCTGGTGAAAAAAATGGCACAGGCTTTCAATTTTTACCCAAAATTCAGTAGTTTTTCCATGAATAATTGCTTCCCCACTTGATGTATGCATTTGGTTAATTTCCAAAGCCCTGAAATTGTGTGTGTGTGTGTGTGTGTGTGTGTGTGTGTGTTCAGTGTCATAGCTGATTTTCGGGGAGAAGATTTGCTGAGAGGATTTGCCATATTAGAAGTCTTGTCTCAAAAAGTTATTTTTGAGAGAAGGAATGAATGAATCATCAGTAAAAATGTAGCTATCATAGATCCCCCATTAAAAAAAATTGACATGCTCATCCTTTTTATTGTGTGATATCAAGTCCCCTCGTGACTTTAATTCACATCTCAGAGTACTAACACCCCTTTTAATATTTAGTCCCCAAAACTGGATGCAATATTGCGGGCATGGTCTCACCCATTCAGGTAGTTGTAACTTACCCGTATAGAATGGATTTACTGAGAATCTATCGTTCAGTAGTAGTAAATAAGAAACAATAAAAGTTAATCTTTTCAATAGATTTCAATAGATTTGTTTGGGCTCAGGCAGAGGATCCATGATGGGAAAGTAGTTAAACACTAGATTAAGTTTCCATAGGAGAAATTTGGGATTGATATTTTAACTATCTTTATCCTTCAATCTTTAATGATGGCAATAGAAACCTCCACAGGGGAAAAAGGAGAGTGTAATAATATTGATAAAAGCCAGCATTTCCTGAGAACTTTTCATGTTCTAGGCATGATTTTAGGTGTTTTACAGGTAATTTCTTTTTGACCTTTGCAACCCTACTGATGAAAAAACTGAAATCAGCTGGAGTAATCAACCTAGCCAAAATCACAGAGCTAGTTAAGTTTGACTGGATATTCTGGGATCCAGATCTGGGCACTTATTGAGTATGCGGTGAGGCTCACTACCTAGTAAAGGGAGCTTTCTCATTGGAAGCTAATCTGGGAATGCCTTGCTTTATGTCCTTGCCAGTTCTGAAGGAGATTGAAAGATCACTGGTGTAAAATTTTAGAATCCAGCTTACAACACATTTTAGTGGTGCGAGGTTCCAGTTTATGTAAATTTCTCTGCTTTGCCTCCAGAAATTACCAGTCCCTAGGAAAGGTGGCTAAGCAGCCGGCCCCCGGGCTGCTGAAGCATCCAGACTGCTATGCACATCAGGAGTACATTCTGCATAATAAGTAGCCATCCCTCCCACTAGAACAATTGCACACAAATCAGGACGGAACAGGGGAATTCAAATCAGCATTGCTGGCAGCCACTGAATCTGAGGCCATTTGATAAATGGAACAAGGGGTTCTGAAAATAAGGTGGTACTTTCTAATGATTTTTTTTTTTTTTTGGCCAATCTTATGCAAACCACAAGGAAAGAATCAGAATAACAAGTCACATGAAAATAATATTGCTGAAATCCTGATAGACCTTATAACGGATGAAAATGGAATCATGTCTGGAACGGAGAAAGTGGCAGCTTTGGCCAATTTTATCCCCAAGTCCCGGAAGTGACAGAAACAGCTCAGGCTATGTCAGGCTTATAGCCTCTAGGACTCGTTGGGACCATTTCCAATAACTCTGAGGCCAAATCCTCATCCTAGGAAAGCAAAACTTCTCCTGTCTTAGCAGCACCATGCTTGCCTTACAAGTGGAGTAGGGCCTCTGTCAACGATATGCTTGAATTTTAATGGGAGGTTATAGAAGGAGCTGCCCTTTTTGACATTTTTACACTTCTGAAAATAAAGAAGGATTTGTAACTCTTCCCCCTGCTTCTCCAGCCAATCATTTTGGCCTAGGAGACTTCAATGCTATTGCCTTGTGGTTTCCATAGCGTAAACTGATCCACTTACGTGGTGGTGTGATGCTCTATCTCTTTCAACCCAGTTGAACACAATGGGAAGGATAAGAAGACTTTGTTAGTCTATATCCCAACACTGTTTAGCACAGGCTGAAATGCACTGATAACTGGATTCAAAAGGAGAGTCGTTTTCAAGGCTTGGGAAGTAGCAAGATGTCACCTGCCTTAGGCTATGGACATTACTTATTCATTCCTTCATCCATAATTTTATTAAATAGTGTCTGTACGTGGCATGGATTAAATATCGGAGGAATTACCACTATGCATAGGACACGTTCATTGCCGACCTATCTCTGTCAATTCCACTACCTCCCCCATCCTATTTTTCACTCAGGTCCTACAACACCTATGACATGTCATTTTTGTTAATAGGACTTAACTGAACTTCACCAAGGAACCAAGTACCCAACTGCCCTCATAACACAGGTGCCCCACCTGCCATGTTTTGCCTCTCTCTGTTTTGTTTACTCTGTTTTAGATTATTCTTTCTCCATCAAGATCCTTTTTTTTTTCCTCTCTCTCTCATTTTCTCTGGAATCTTCCAAACATTTTTATTAACACAGAGAATATTTATTGGTATTGGCACTTAAATTCTCTGTGGTGATTTCCCTCAACTATAAAATGGGAAGGATAAGAGTACCTATTTGATATATTGCCGTAAGGCTTAAATGAGCTAAGTAGCTTGCTTACAATAATACATACCACATGGCAAATGCTCATTAATTACTCTTCATATCATGGGATCATTCCAAAAACGTTTAAAAATTACACAAAAATTTCCTTCTGGTCACCAACAATATAAATAATAGGTAACATTTGTAAATTAGATACCATGTGAAGCACTTTCTCACATTAATTATTGCCACGTCCATTTTATTGATAAGGGTACCAGACTGTAGAAAATCAGTAATAGTTCTCTGACATCACCTCTAAAATGTGTTTGGAGGGGCTTTTTGATCAACTGTTGGATGGACTAGATATATAAGGTACTTTAGACCATCTGATTAAGGATGAGTGATACCACAAATCACAGCAGCGGAAGGATCACCCACTCTTATCCCTTCTAAGTGCTTTCCTGATAGCATCACCATCATTTACTATTTTGGGAAAGAGGGCAAGAAGTGGAAGAAAGAAGTGCAGATATAAAGCCTGGAGAGAAAATTGGGAGCTGGACCTGTGGGCTCTCTTGTTCCTGAGAATACGAGTCAGGATTTGGGGCAGGTGCTGATCCTATCTTGCAGCTAAGTCTGCCAGGACTGGCTCACCCTGCCCACCTGACCCTGTAGGATGGAGCCACAAATGACTCTGATGGGGGCAGACAGCGAAGACAGGTCCATCACATGGTCAAGGACAAGACATCACTGCTCAGCCGTAATCCTTGAGAACTGGAAATGTGGAAGAAGTGACAAAATACGTATTGAACCTGTACAGTGAGTGAACCTTTCTGTCTTCCCAGGATTTTCTGAAAACTCTTTTATAAGAAAAAGCATTTCTGACCAAATCTGCCAGTCTTAGTTCTACCTGACTCACAGAACCCCCCCAGTTCTCCCATCCTCAAGGTCTCTAGGGTGGTAACTGGCTTGATAAAGAAAGAATCTGGGTCTGGACAGGGGTAGTAGCCAGAAAGAAAGGCAAGGCATCAATCTGAGACCGAATCAGGGAGGAATGAGAATAGTGATCAGCGGGGTAGGCAACGAGGGATGCAGGAGCCATTCTGGACGAGTGACAGGGTGACCAACAGAGATTTGGGTTTAATACAAGATGACGGAGATGGTGGTAAGTTCAGACTCATTTTAGTGAATGGTTTGACTGCAGCAGAGGGAGGTTTGTATTTTTATTAAGTCTGAATAGGCTGTGATGCCTACCTTGCTCACCATTGTCACAGCACCTACCATAGTGGAGCAACTCCATTCACATTTGTTGAATGGATGAATAGATGGCTGATCATTTCCTGAGAGTCTCCTAAACACCTCATGACCTCCTCCACTTCCTGGAAAGTCTGTTCTCACCAACCTCCAATCTCCTTGCACTATGTGGACCATGAGACTTGAAGGACACTCATCTACTCTGCCAATGCCCCTTTTGAATTAGCATTGGTTATCCTCCTTAATAATATTCTTCCTACATTCCTGGGATTACTAAAAACCCCAGGGCTAGCTTCATTGCAGCAGGCCTAAGATCTGAGGTCATAGTCTAACAGGTGATAATAGGAAGTGCCCACCATACCATCCCGTGAACCCTTTTCCTGGAAGCAAGGGAGAGGAATGAGGGGAGGGGCTGCGGAGTAGATCCCCTACCCATCAGGCATCCTGCTTATCAAGGTTTGAAGAAGTGATTCTCAGTACAAGCTGCACATTAGAATCACCAGGGGAACTTTTAACATGCCCATACCCGACCCTGGATTGATTATATTAGAATCTTGGGGTGTGAGGCTCAGGTTTGGGTTTTTTTTTTTTTAAGCTCCCCAGGAGGATTGTATCGTAGCCAGAATCAAAACCCAATGAGTTATAATTCTCTAACTTTGCTGCAATTAGAATCACATGGAGAGATTTCAAAAATCCCAATGCCCAGGCCATGCTCCATACCAGATTTAAATCAGATTCTCACATATATATATGGAATCTAAAAAAAAAAACAAAAATGGTTCTTAAGAACCTAGGGGCAGGACAGGAATAAAAACGCAGACGTAGAGAATGGACTTGAGGACATGGGGTAGGGGAAGGGTAAGCTGGGACAAAGAGAGAGAGTGGCATGGACATATATACACTTCCAAATGTAAAATAGGTAGCTAGCGGGAAGCAGCCGCATAGCACAGGGAGATCAGCTCGGTGCTTTGTGACCACCTAGAGGGGTGGGATAGGGAGGGTGGGAGGGAGACGCAAGAGGGAGGGGATATGGGGATATATGTATATGTATAGCTGATTCACTTTGTTATAAAGCAGAAACTAACACACCATTGTAAAGCAATTATACTCCAATAAAGTTGTTAAAAAAAAACATCAGATTATCTGGGGCAGGGTCTGGGCATCCACATTCTTAAAACTCCCCAGTTTATCCCAGTGAGCAGCCAAGTTTGAGAGTGAACAGTTTAGGAGAAGGTGGGGTGTATATACCCTTGGTATGCTGAGCCATTGTTACTTGCTAGTTGAGTGACAGTGAAAAGTACTGATTTGGGGCTTTGATCAAAACAATATCATAAGCCTGATACTCATACAAGATTCAGCCTTGATATGAAAAAGGATTATGGTTAAGCAGGCAGTGAAGAGCTAATTATTTTTTATATCATGATTCCTAGGCATCAGAAATAACAGAAATAAAATTAGATATTATTGCTTTAGTGCCAGATCCTCACAGCAATCCTGAGAAGTGGATAATATTACTCTAATTGTAGCAATGAAGAAATGGATGTGTAAAGAAATTAAGGAACTTGTGCAAGGTTGCCCAGGGCTTAAGAGTTGGAATTAGGATCTGAACCATGGTATAATGACACCAAAGCTCAGGCCCTGCTTACTACACTTGTTTGCTTTTATTTTTTGAGAGCTGATTATAATACAATTTACATACCATAAATTTCATCTATTTTAAGTGCACAATGATTTCTAGAAAATTTACAGAGTTGTGCAACCATCACCACTTCTAGTTTTAAAGCATTTCCAGCATCCTTAAAAGATCCCTTATGCCCATTTCCTTGACTGACTTTTAAAGAACATTGGACTAGAAGGCTGAATACCTGGGCTTTACTCCCAACCCTATCATTTACATAGTCCTCTGACCTTGAAGAGTTCCTTCACTTCTCTGAGTCTCCTTTTTTAAATTAGTCACTTAGAGGTAATAATCCCTGCTATAGGATAAAGGTCAATTAAATATCACATAGAGAAGTGCTTGGTAACTAAGAAGAGCTAAAGAAGTGGAAAGTACTGCACTTTTTTTTTTAACATGCTGAAAAACATTTTGCACCTTCCAAATGCCTTAGATCTGAAACTGACCTCAGAGAATTGCAATTAACTGCAAGACCAGCTGTTCTTCCCTCTTGCCCATTGTTCTCCTGTACCAACACCCTCACTCCACTGAGGTTTGCGTAACTACACTCCTTTGGGAGTTAAAACCTGCACCAGCCATCATAGCTGGTGAGAGTGTACACCCCTCCTGAGCGCTAGTATGGCTCAGAGCTCTGTTTGGGGTCTTCAGGGGTCTTTGCTGTCCCTGGCAGAAGCCTGGGGTGCCCATACACTCCTGTAATGACTAGCTGTCAGGGAGATGCATGGTGTCCTTTTAGCAGGAGAACAAGAACAGATGAGGTGGATGGTGGTATTTCTCCAGCCTCTTAATTAGCACTCTGATGGGTGAAGAGAAGCCCAACTGAGATGCATTCCATCACGGCTGCTGGGGAGTGAGGCCAAAGGTTTATGATATTCGTCTAAGTCCCAAATAAGCAGTCAGCGTGGAGCTCAGCATTAATGCCCCCAACCTTCTTTTATTTACATTGCTTTAATTCTTTGCCTGAGCTGTTTTCCTACTTTCATATAGCTTAGATTATGAACATCCTGAGGGCATATCTTCTTTAGCCGTGTGATTTATTCTAGCTACCAGCATTGATAAGTGTTCACTGAAATATAAATAGAGCTTGAATCTTCATGCAATTTCTTATCTGTCCTTATTTCCTCCAGCTTGCAATATTTGGAAGTCTTATCTTCCATATAGCTAAAACACCTAGAAATTCACAGACTTTTCACCTAGCATCTCAGAGATATTCATCACTGCCTTCTGATGACTCCTGTGATATTTTACCTAGTTGTGATTTTTCACCCATCTCCCAAACTGTGTCCGTGTTTAATGGCCCATCCAGCACATAGAGAAGATGAGAACCTTCTAGGGCCAGACGGAGTGATAGTTGGGACACTTAGCCCCCTAACTCTTTTGAAAAGGCCAATTGAGAAGACCTGCATATATTGTTCAGGTCCTGGAATGTTGTCACACTTCTAAGAGTGCCCCAGAGCTCCTGTTCTACCTCCTAGACGAGGCACCCATGTGAGAGCAGTGGGGCTTCCTCCTGAGCATCAGGCAGATTTCAGTGTCCCCAGCCACAATGTGAAGCAGGAACAGACAGCTGCACAGGGAAAGGCAATGGTGATATAAATACATGTTTAATTGCACATCAATTACAATTACTAGGCTGCATTTATTTAACTGCAGTATAATTAGAGCAAAAGGCTTGATTCAATCATAACCTTATCAAACACAGATCCTGTCATCTTCCTGTGCTTGCGTGGTCTGTGTTTCCCTTTGTGCCAGCTGCCAAGGGGAAGGGTGATGGCAGTACCCAGTTGGGGCAGGAGGCCTCCGCCAAGGATTCTGTCCGCATTGGGGACCCCTGATCAGAAGCTGTAGAGCGGTTCATCTTGTCTCTTCTTTAGCAGCTCACCGTGAGAGGGCCTGATTAGCTAGAATGACTTATTGAAAATATAACTCATCCTTGATGGCAGGCTTCATAACCCGGGAGCCCAGGATTAGTAAGGACATTACATAGGTTCAGCCTCCAGAGATGAATCACTGCTTGGAATGTACCCTCTCGTAGTTCCTATATCTGATTTCTCATCAACGTGGATGGGCCCTGACTTGACATTGCCTCAGAGGGGTGGCAGCAGGCAGGCAGACTATCTTTCACTGTTAGCTCCAGGCTGAGTTTTTGTTCACCTCCCTCTCTCTTTCATTATCTCTTGGCTTTTCTGTTCCTGGCTCCCTGGAGGCTGAAATGCTGTTTTTTAAGTTTTCTGAAGGAGAATGCCCTCTTCCTGGGAGCGTGGTTAAAATCAGTCATCTGTTGTACCCTGCCCAGCACAAGCATCCCAGGTGGACAAAGGGGTCCTTTCTTCAATGACCTTCTGCATGGTGACCGGGAGGGGAAGTGGAAACAAACTTCATCTCCATTTTACGGATTGGAATGTGAAGGTCTAGTTCCAAAAGCCAACCCTAGCAGAGACAGACACGAACAAAAACAGGCAAATGTCTTAATGTTTGCTCTTGGTTAATTTTCTCCTTCATGCACTTATTTCCTACTCTTCCAGCCAAACAGAAAGCAGGTACATTTCTGGAACTTTAATATTAATAAGTAATGTGTATCGAGTACCCACTCTGTGACAGGCAGTGTTGATGCGTTATCCTTCACAGCAAAGTGCAGTGTAGCCACTATTATTATTTCTGTTCCACAGATGAGAAAAGAGGTTAATTGTCTGGCTTGAGATCACAAAGTTAGTAATGCAGTGACCGCCGTTGTGGAATGCAAGATTAGGGCCAACACTGCATTGCACACTTTTTGCATTTTGTCTCATCTTATTCTTACAACGTTATGGACGAGGCATTATTCTTACGTTGCAAATAAGGAACGTGAGCTCTGAGAGGTGAAGCTAATGCAGGAATTTTCATGACTAGAGATTGATGAAGCCATGTTTTGGACCCAAACAACTACGTGCTCTTCTCCATGCCCACTTGGTTCTCACCCAGTGGCCCTGTATTCCAGCAGGTGGCACCCCCAGCCATCTAGCTGTACAATCCAGAAACCCAGAAACCCAACTAGAAACTTCCCTCCCCTACCACATTGGATCCATTATCAATTCCTGTCAATTTTATATTCTCAGTACATCTCGAATATACATACCCCCATTCCTCCTCAACCCATGGTTGGCATGCTGGTCCAAGCCATCATCTTTTATTTGGATTCTGACTGTTACTATCCAGCTGGGCATCCTGTTTCTACTGTTTCTTCCATCCAGGCCATTTCCTTCGCATTAACCAGAGTCAACTTGAAAAGTGCAAATGTGTCCTACCACTCTTTGGCTTAAATCCCTCTAATGGCTTCCTGTCCTTCTAATGGTGAAGGCCATAATCCCTTTTGTGGCCTTCGTTCCTCTTCAGTGTGGGATTTCTACCCTTCTCTCTGATCTCTTCTCAGGAGGACCTCCTTGCCTCTGTGCTCTGGCCACTTGGTCTCTTTTCATTTCCTCTTACACATTCTCTCCCGAAACAGAAGCCCTGCACATATTATCCCCTCTACTTCGAATCCCCTTCAACTCCTCTCATGCTCCTTTGTCTAGTTAACTGTTCCCCAGCTTTGAATCTCAACTCAAGAATGACCTCTTTGGGGAAAGCTTTCCTGACCATTCCAGATAGAACAGAACCTCCTGTCACACACTCACAGGACTCATCAGCTATTCATTATATACTTATGTGACTATCTCATCCATACATAGCTCCCTACTAGGGTCTAAGATGGAACAGGGCAGGGACTGTGTCCCTGGCACCCAGTATGGCAGCAGATACCTAGAAGGTAATCAATAAGTATAGATTGAAATAAAGACTGAATATACTCAATTCAGTCTAGACTCTCTTTCTTTCTTTATTTCTATCTGGCTTCCTCTTATTCCACAACCTCTTTACCACATCCCACAGCTGAGTTTCTTCTTTCACAATTTTTTTTTTTTTTTTTTTTTGCACTATAGTCTTGGGCTCTTGCCTTTACTGTGAGCCCCTAGCCAGAATTTTTCTTTCAGTCCAGAATAATCTTTCCAGGTCCCCTTCTTCATTTTGCCCAAGTAACACCTTAGAGTCACTATACAAAGGTTGGGCTCCCTTGATACCACTTTGGCAAGTATTATAGAAGCCCATGCTGGTGATATACTATCTGTAGCACAGAGGTCAACATAAATCCCCAGGAGGGAGACATGTTGTTTAGTGGTAGATGAGGATATAACAAGGAAAAAGGCAAAAACTCAGAATGAAAATGGAGAAATAATTGCTCAGAAGGAAGTACTAGCATGAAGAAAAGCATTGAAAAATCAGATTTAATCAGTGAGATGGGGCCCTGGAGAACATCCTTGGGAGACGGTTTACCAGCCCAAACCAGTGTTCCTTTAAGGCTGTGCCAGGCACTGTCATAAATCCTAGTGAGAAGCACAAAACAGATTCTGACCTCAAGGCAGTCTCAGGTCAAAGCCTGCTGGTGTGCAAGTTCATGGATATGCATGTATGTTATGTGGGCATGTATGTGTGTACATGCAGGTATGTGTGTGTAAAGGAGGTGGAGACTAAATTACAATGTGGTAAGAATCATTCATTCATTTACTCATTCATCAAATATTCATTGAGAACCTACTACGTGCAGGACACTGTTCTAGGCCTTGGGGTACAACAGTAAACAAAGGGTCAAAGCCTCCTGTGCTCTGAGAGCTTATAGAGCTGATACATGGGTTTAACTTTGAAAAATCCATGAATAGATGTTTCTAGCATTGCCAGTCACCCTGGATACCTGGAGCAGCTCTGGTCACACCCAGGCAGGGTCCTCCTTTACAGGCAGTGGTGGCTCAGACATTCCCAACCCATACAAAGAACTCTCGTGGGCACTAATTGAGCATTATTGTGCCAGATACTAGGGTAGAAAAATGAACAGGACACAGGGACTCTGCAATAAAGGCAAATCTTTCTTTTTATGAAACAGAGTTGTCCTCACCCAGAGGTGGTATGTGGATGAGAGGGACTTTTAGCCCCTTCCCCCCACCCCAAATCATCTCCTATGAACAGCTACTATGTCATAAATTCAAACTACTTGAGAAGCAGTCCTATGAATTCAAATTTTGCTGCTAACAAAGCTGTTTGGTTTTGGTAAAATATTCTGAAATCTAGACAAGTTCTATCCTGTGAGGGTGCTAAGGGCATAGGATTTGTCCTGAGAGGGTCAACTAACCATACCAGGTCTGGAGAAAGTCAGCTTAGAAGCAGAAAGGACACTTGGCAGAAAATGTACAAGAAGGGGTACATAGGTGATGGTGAGCATTTGAAGGCAGGGATGCAAGTGTGGAAGAAAACTCACACCTCCATCCTCTTGATGTTCTAGGGCTGATAAGCCTTTGGAGTCAGACACACTTGATTCGAAATTCCACTCCAGCACTTACCAGATGTGACCTTGGATGAGTTACAGACATACTCTGAGCTCAGTTTTGCTGTCTGTAAAATGAGATGATGAGACCTCCCATCCAGGATTTTCAGAGAGAGAATTGAATCTGGAGTGGAAACGTGTGATACATGGTGTGTGTGTCTGCCTCTGAGTTTTACCTAGGTCTGGTCTTTTTGCTGTACCTTAATGATTGATTTGGGGGCTGGATACCCCAAAGCCCTACAGATCAACTGTGAACTCTGGGCAAATTACTAAGCCTCTCTGAACCTCTGTTTGGCATCCTTAAAAGGAAATATGGCACAGCGCACCCCTGTGCCATATTTTAGGACTATAGAGGATGCACATACAGCTCTGAGCTCACTACCCAGAACATGGTGAGTTCTCAATGCAGTAGAGGCACTATTATTATTAATTATCACAACTACGGCAAGACAGCTGCTTTCCCTTCATTTCCTTTTTGCAAGTGAAATTGTTAGGAATAGGGTTTTCCTCTTTCTTCTTAGTATATTTTTATGTATTCCTGTTTCCTACCAGCGGAGAAGTGAGAAAGAGTTAAACGCAGTTATAAAGCACAGAGGCTGTCCATTAGGGTCTGATTTATAAATGTTTTACACAGTCATCCAGGCATATTGGCGCTACATGACTACAAATTATGCTTTGGTACCTGGTTCTGCAGCAGGAGTTGCTGTTCAACAACCAGCCCCAGGGAGCTTGAATTTTGCTAGCCTCCACCATCACTGATTATTCTTTTCTTCTATAAATGTGTGTCCATTTATGTATGTAGATATACACGTGTTGTGATGAACACATCCTCCTGTGCTTCTGAACGTGTAATAGGCCTGCCATCTGCCATAGGTAAATCTAGGCTCTGCTTGTGTCTCTTGTGGGCAGAAGGCAATATTGAGGTAAAAGCAGTTGATTGAGAGGCTCTTTGATTACCTGTTCCTTGGCATTGGCTGCTCTTTTGCCCCTGCAGCCAGCCCATTCAGGGGGGCAGCTGAGGATAGGAAGCTGTGTCAGTCTTCCTCCTGCTCTTAGGGAAGTCAGTGGAATTCTAAGAGATGGGGCTTCTTGAGAAGGTTGTGGAGTTCACTTATTTTATTGCATGGATGGAGAGGGACTTACAAAGTAAGCCTACCTTTCCCCAAGCCCCCAGAAACTCCTGAAGGCCACTGCTCTTGGATTCCTCCTGGGAGATTCTGATTCCCATTGACTGTGCCCCATTCTCTGTTCAGTTTCATTCAAAGGCATTTATTATGCACCAACCATAGACAACAATACAGTGTCCGGGTGCTGTGGGGGAAATGAAAATGAACTAGACATGATATTTGTACACAGGGAGCTTAAAATCTAGCAGCTACTAATGATAATGCTTGATATATATTGAGCTCACTCTTCAAAGTGCCAAGGACTGTCCCAAGAGCACAGTATCTCACTTAATTCTCATAACCCTGTGAGTTAGCTGATATTATTACCCCTATTGTATTGGTACTTGAAATGAAGCTTCAAGAGGTTTAGTGACTAGCTCAATTATAAGGAGGCTTTGGAGACAGAATGCCAGGGTTCAAACCCTAGCTTAAACAGTTACTATAATTGTAATTTTGGGCAAATTACTTAAATTTCTCTGTTACTTATTTTCTTCATTTATACAGTTGGGGTAATACTGTTATCTACCTCATAGGCTTGTTGTAAAAAAAACAAATAAAATAATATATACTAAGTATTTAGTATTTTCTGTTGGTATATAGCAAGCACACCAAAAATGTTAGCTATTTTTTATTATAGGTTCATCAATGTCCTCGATATGCCATCAATATTTCTGAGAAGAGACGGATGTGTTTGAAATTCTAAAGCATTAATTTGCATTTATGAGTTACTGTCAGGTTTATTCACAGGGTCAAACCAACTATATGGTCATTAAATATCACAAGAATGGAAATATAACTTAACTCGAAAGATAGCAGTAACTCGTAGATGCCAAGTCAAAGCTACAGAGCCAGGCACTGTCCTAGGTGCTGAGAATACAGCAATTAAAAGTGTATCTGTTCTTCTTTCTCTAATTGCTTTAGGTGCAAGGTTAGGTTGTTTATTTGAGATGTTTCCTGTTTCTTAAGGTAGGATTGTATTGCTGTAAACTTCCCTCTTAGAACTGCTTTTGCTGCATCCCATAGGTTTAGGGTCGTCGTGTTTCCACTGTCATTTGTTTCTAGGTATTTTTTTATTTCCTCTTTGATTCCTTCAGTGATCACTTTGTTATTAAGTAGTGTATTGTTTAGCCTTCAACGTGTTTGTATTTTTTACAGACTTTTTCCTGTAATTGATATCTAGTCTCATAGCATTGTGGTTGGAAAAGATACTTGATACGATTTCAGTTTTCTTAAATTTACCAAGGCTTGATTTGTGACCCAAGATATGATCTATCCTGGAGAATGTTCCATGAGCACCTGAGAAAAATGTGTACTCTGTTCTTTTTGGATGGAATGTCCTACAAATATCAATTAAGTCCATCTTATTTAATGTATCATTTAAAGCTTGTGTTTCCTTATTTATTTTCATTTTGGAAAGAAGATCAAAAAAACCCCAAAGTTAGCAGAAGGAAAGAAATCATCAAGATCAGACCAGAAATAAATGAAAAAGAAATGAAGGAAACGATAGCAAAGATCAATAAAACTAAAAGCCGGTTCTTTGACAAGATAAGCAAAATTGATAAACCATTAGCCAGACTCATCAAGAAAAAAAGGGAGAAGACTCAAATCAATAGAATTAGAAATGAAAAAGGAGAAGTAACAACTGACACTGCAGAAATACAAAGGATCATGAGAGATTACTACAGGCAACTCTATGCCAATAAAATGGACAACTGGAAGAAATGGACAAATTCTTAGAAATGCACAACCTGCCAAGACTAAACCAGGAAGAAATAGAAAATATGAACAGCCCAATCACAAGCAATGAAATTGAAACTGTGATTAAAAATCTTCCAACACGGGGCTTCCCTGGTGGTGCAGTGGTTGAGAGTCCGCCTGCCAATGCAGGGGACACAGGTTCGTGCCCCGGTCTGGGAAGATCCCACATGCTGCGGAGCGACTGGGCCCGTGAGCCATGGCCACTGAGCCTGCACATCTGGAGCCTGTGCTCCGCAATGGGAGAGGCCACAACAGTGAGAGGCCCGCGTACTGCAAAAAAAAAAAAAAAAACAAAATCGTCCAACAAACGAAAGCCCAGGACCAGATGGCTTCACAGGCGAATTCAATCAAACATTTAGAGAAGAGCTAACACCTATCCTTCTCAAACTCTTCCAAAATATAGCAGAGGGAGGAACACTCCCAAACTCATTCTACAAAGCCACCATCACGCTGATACCAAAACCAGACAAAGATGTCACAAAAAAGAAAACTACAGGCTAATATCACTGATGAACATAGATGCAAAAATCCTCAACAAAATACTAGCAAACAGAATCGAACAGCACAGTAAAAGGATCATACACCATGATCAAATGGGGTTTATTCAGGGAATGCAAGGATTCTTCAATATACGCAAATCAATCAACCTGATACACCATATTAACAAATTGAAGGAGAAAAACCATATGATCATCTCAATAGATGCAGAGAAAGCTTTCGACAAAATTCAACACCCATTTATGATAAACACCCTGCAGAAAGTAGGCATAGAGGGAACTTTCCTCAACATAATAAAGGCCATATAAGACAAACCCACAGCCAACATCATCCTCAATGGTGAAAAACTGAAATCATTTCCACTAAGATCAGGAACAAGACAAGGTTGCCCACTCTCACCACTCTTATTCAACATAGTTTTGGAAGTTTTAGCCACAGCAATCAGAGAAGAAAAAAAAATAAAAGTAATCCAAATCGGAAAAGAAGAAGTAAAGCTGTCACTGTTTGCAGATGACATGATACTATACATAGAGACTCCTAAAAATGCTACCAGAAAACTACTAGAGCTAATCAATGAATTTGGTAAAGTAGCAGGATACAAAATGAATGCACAGAAATCTCTGGCATTCCTATACAGTAATGATGAAAAATCTAAAAGTGAAATCAAAAAAACACTCCCATTTACCATTGCAACAAAAAGAATAAAATATCTAGGAATAAACCTACCTAAGGAGACAAAAGACCTGTATGCAGAAAATTATAAGACACTGATGAAAGAAATTAAAGATGATACAAATAGATGGAGAGATATACCATGTTCTTAGATTGGAAGAATCAACATTGTGAAAATGACTCTACTACCCAAAGCAATCTACAGATACAGTGCAATCCCTATCAAACTACCAATGGCATTTTTCACAGAACTAGGACAAAAAAATTCACAATTTGTATGGAAACACAAAAGACCCCGAATGGCCAAAGCAATCTTGAGAACGAAAAATGGAGCTGGAGGAATCAGGCTCCCTCACTTCAGACTATACTACAAAGCTACAATAATCAAGACAGTATGGTACTGGCACAAAAATAGAAATATAGATCAATGGAACAGAATAGAAAGCCCAGAGATTAACCCATGCACATATGGTCACCTTATCTTTGATAAAGGAGGCAAGAATATACAGTGGAGAAAAGACAGCCTCTTCAATAAGTGGTGCTGGGAAAACTAGACAGGTACATGTAAAAGTATGAAATTAGAACACTCCCTAACACCATACACAAAAATAAACTCAAAATGGATTAAAGACCTAAATGTAAGGCCAGACACTATCAAACTCTTAGAGGAAAACATAGGCAGAACGCTCTATGACATAAATCACAGCAAGATCCTTTTTGACCCACCTCCTAGAGAAATGGAAATAAAAACAAAAATAAACACATGGGACCTAATGAAACTTCAAAGGTTTTGCACAGCAAAGGAAACCATAAACAAGACGAAAAGACAACCCTCAGAATGGGAGAAAATATTTGCATTGAATCAAGTGACAAAGGATTAATCTCCAAAATGTACAAGCAGCTCATGCAGCTCAATAACAAAAAAACAAACAACCCAATCCAAAAATGGGCAGAAGACCCAAATAGACATTGCTACAAAGAAGACATACAGATGGCCAAAAAGCTGCTCAACATCACTAATTATTAGAGAAATGCAAATCAAAACGACAATGAGGTATCACCTCACACCAGTTATAATGGGCATCATCAGAAAATCTACAAGCAGCAAATGCTGGAGAGGGTGTGAAGAAAAGGGAGCCCTCTTGCACTGTTGCTGGGAATGTAAATTGATACAGCCACTATAGAGAACAGTATGGAGGTTCCTTAAAAAACTGTAAATAGAACTACCATACAACCCAGCAATCCCACTACTGGGCATATACCCTGAGAAAACCATAATTCAAAAAGAGTCATGTACCAAAATGTTCATTGCAGCTCTATTTACAATAGCCAGTACATGGAAGCAACCTAAGTGTCCATCAACAGATGAATGGATAAAGAAGATGTGGCACATATATATCATGGAATATTACTGAGCCATAAAAAGAAACGAAATTGAGTTATTTGTAGTGAGGTGGATGGACCTAGAGTCTATCATACAAAGTGAAGTAAGTCAGAAAAAGAAAAACAAATACTGTATGCTAACACATATATATGGAATCTAAGGAAAAAAAAAAAAAGGTTATGAAGTACCAAGGGGTAAGATGGGTATAAAGACACAGACCTACTAGAGCATGGACTTGAGGATATGGGGGGCGGGGAGGGTAAGCTGGGACAAAGTGAGAGAGTGGCATGGACATATATACACTACCAAATGTAAAATAGATAGTGGGAAGCAGCATAGCAGCATAGCACAGGGAGATCAGCTCGGTGCTTTGTGACCACCTAGAGGGGTGGGATAAGGAGGGTGGGAGGGAGGGAGATGCAAGAGGGAAGAGATATGGGGACATATGTATATGTATAACTGATTCACTTTGTTATACAGCAGAAACTAACACACCATTGTAAAGCAATTATACTCCAATAAAGATGGTAAAAAAAGAAAAGAAAAAAAGTGTATCTGGCACTTTGGGTTCAGAAAAACAAGGACTAGAACCTTGCTACTTGTTCTCTTAGTTGTGCGTTGTTGTGCAAGTTACCAACCTTGATGGCATTCAGTTTTCTCCTGTTATGAAATTGGAATAACAACAGTATCTACCTCTTAGAATTATTTGAAGATAGTGAGTTGAAAGATACAAACCATAGTCGCTGCACAGAGCAAGTGTAAGCAAATGTTATTTATGCAAATCCATTCTTAGGAAGGTCTATTGCACATTTACAGGCAAATGTGGTAACTTATAACTTAGCCTCCAAATAAAACACAACACTGTAAGATTAGTATTACTAATCAGGTCCTACAGATGAAGAGACTTAAACAGTTTACAGAATTAGCCTGAAGTGGAACAGTCATAAAATTGGATACTTGCTTTGAGTTCACATCACCATAATCCAGAGCAGATGTTCTTTTCACCATTTTGGCCACAAGCATTGGGTAACAATAATCGGTTTTGCTGAGGATGTACATACATGCAGACACTCATCAAAGGGTCAGAAGAAGCAGCCAGTGAAAAGCTGGACGGGGAAAATGCATTGCATAAGGAAAAGAACACCACATTGATTAGGCCAGACATTGTAGATAGAAACAAATATAGTTGCTGGTTGATGTGCTGAGAAACTATGAATGAACAGACAAATGATTTGCCGATAGGTTTACTGTGGGTAGAATTAGAAGTCACAGAGAAGCTCGTACTGTCATCTGGCAAGAGGTGAATTACGGTACCCACTCTTTAGGGACTTAAGAACAATTAGAGAGATAGATTCCATGCATATAAATAGAAAGAGCATGTGGAATATGAGTGCTATGTGGTGATAGATAACAGATAAATATTGGAGCTGGAAAGGCACATAGAGACTCTGGATAAATGATTCCTATAAATAAGTATTGCTCATAGATATTTCAGATGCCTTTCTATTTATGAACATTTCACATCCACCCCTAAGGAATTGTATATTTCCTCATCAAAAGGAAAAGCAACTGTGTAGCCAGTGACTGGATGTCTGATTAGAGCTTTAAACATTTACACCATCCTAGCTGCTGCAACCACTGCTCAGACTCTAGCTCTGAGCTCTTGGGGTATAATAGATATCTCATTTATGACAAGACCAGGAAGCCATAGTAATTACTACTGGTGGAAGCTCACCACCAATGCCTGTTACTGAAAAAATGTTCTTATTTTCCCTAACTGTGATAAGTAAGGGAAGTTACCATCCCTTACTCAAGGCAAAGGGTTTGGTCTGTGTAGGTGGTGGGAGGTCTTCATGTTGTTTATGAGACATGATACCCCTTATGAGTGACAAGACTTTTAATTTAATTTAATTTATTTATTTATTTTGCGGTACGTGGGCCTCTCACTGTTGTGGCCTCACCAGTTGCGGAGCACAGGCTCCGGATGCGCAGGCTCAGTGGCCATGGCTCACGGGCCCAGCCGCTCCGCGGCACATGGGATCTTCCCGAACCAGGGCACGAACCCGTGTCCCCTGCATCGACAGGCAGACTCTCAACCACTGCACCACCAGGGAAGCCTGGTATTTTAAATTTTAGAAAGCTCTGTATGGATCATGGGAATGGCACAATAATAATCTTAAAAAGGTGATGATTTCTATGCAATGTCTTCTAGAGAAAAACACATGGGCTTTAAGATCAGATGGACCCAAAACTCACTGTGTGATACTAAACAAGTTACATAACTGCTTCTCCTCAAACTTAAAGTGTGATGATAAGTATTTCATATATTTGTTGTGAGAATTAGATGTTATATATAAACTACTTAGCCTAGGGACTGGTATATGGTAGGGCTTCAACAAAAGGTAATTGTTACAATTATTCTCAATAATCACAACAGCAAAGTACTACCTGTTTGTCCCCAGTGCGGGCATCTTGGTGTATAGAGCATTTCTCACTAGTTAGATTACAAAGCTTTGCATGAAGACAGAAACCAAAGTATCCATGAAATAGACAGCTGCCGGAGGTTCAGAGGTTCTTTTTTTTTTTTTTTTTTTTTTTTTAGCAACTTGATTGGAGTATAATTGTTTTACATTGTTGTGTTACTTTCTGCCGTATAACAAAGTGAATCAGCTATACGTATACATATATCCCCATATCCCCTCCCTCTTGCGTCTCCCTCCCACCCTCCCTATGTTCAGAGGCTCTTTCATCTTGAGTTGTGTAGGAGAGAAGATCTACTTGCTCTAGCCTGATCCATTTGAAAAAAATAATCCAAGCCCAGAGGGGCACCTGAGCCTATGGCTGTGAGTTGTAGTAGAAGGAAATACCAAGCAGCACATTGATTTCTAGTTGTTTTTCCACTAACTTGCTTTGACTTATGGCAAAGTAACTTGAAGACTTTAGTTTTCCCATTGACGAAAGAAAGGAAGGGAGGAAGGACGGAAGGAAGAAAAACTATAGTAGCCAACATGCATCGAAGGCTCAGTATACTCAGGAGCCATTCTGAGTACTTTTTGCATTAGTTTATATCACACTTTCAACAACCCTATAACTTAAGGTACTTCTACTACCCCCATTTTATAGTTGAGAAAATGGGTATGCAAAGAGTTTCAGTAACTTGGCCATAATTGGTATGAGCTGAGCGTCAGTCCTGGGCCATCTTACTCAGGAATTTGCCCTCATGCTACTGCACTAACCTATCTCCACTAATGTCAAGGTATTGCACTCACTGAAGCTGTAAGTTACCTTTTAAATCCAAATGCCATAACTCCTTTGTAAATATTTCATGACAAGAGGACATCAGGAAATTATTAGTCACTGTCACCCCCTTAGTGGGGCATTCAACAAGCATGTGTTCAATGTGCCTCCCACATGCCAGGTGTCAGGGGTTACAGTGGGCTCTCAACAGTGCAGCAAATCACCCTGGATTCCATACCATTGTGGTAGGGATGTTTAGAAGGGACAGTTTATTAGACTAATTATTCTGTAATCAGTCAATGCTAGTGGTTGGAATATGGTATAGCAAGACAACTAAAAATATCTCTATATTTTGATTTTTATAGCACTTATCAGACTCTCAAATGATTAAATTTGTTTACTTATTTATTGCCATTCTTCCCTACGAATATTTATTCTCCCTGGAGCAGCGGACTTGCCGACTTGTTCACCATACAATCTCCAGCACACGTAACAGATTTGGTGCACTGTAGGAGTTACATAAACAGCTGTTGAGTGAATAGTGAATGAACACAACAATGATAGATCCTGGTATAACACTTTACATCATCTCCCTGAAGTTCAGGAAACGCTCGCTGGTATAATATTCCATTTGATATTCATCAACAGCCCCAGGAGAGAGCTAAAATTGCACTCCTCGTTTTACAGAAGAGAAATCAGAGAATCAAAAGGGTTCTTTGAATTACCCAACGTCCTACAAAATGTAAGCAACTCCTTTGATTCAGAGCTCCAGACTTTTTATTATGCCACATTGCAAAGGAACCTATGATAACATTTTGGAGGTACCACTTAACTGAGCATTTCACCAATAGGCACGTGATATTATTGGACCAGAGATGTGAATATAGGCAAATGCAATCAATTTCTACCTTCTCAGTTCCATGATGGTCCTAAGGAAAAATGTAGAGTGCAAAGGGTTGAGGTGGACGACTAAGGTTAGTAAACTGTATTTAGTTTTCTTTACTCAATATAGCTAAGAGAAAAATCCCATGTACCCAGAGCTAATTATTGCATTTCTTTCCCAAAGCAAAACTTTAGCTTCATCCATTAAAACCTTATGTCACAGCATGTCATACTCATCAGAGTCCTATGCTCTGTGTACATCTGTACCTCCCTTTTCCCTAGTCCGTCATGTGTAGTTTTTGCAGTCTATAGTTATCTTGTCCAGGCTCAAACTCTAGCTCTGCCTCTTTCTTTCTGTGCAGCTTTGGGGCTAGTTTGCTGGGTTACTTTGGGTTACCTGGGTTACTGGGGTTACTTTGGGGTGAGTAGCCTCTCTGTGCTTCAAATCTTCCCATGGTTACAAGAAGATTAAATTAGTTAATACATATGAAGTACTTAGTTCTAGGCCTAGCAGGTAACCAAGTGTTTGGGAACTCAGCCATGATCATTGTAATCATTTTTATTTTCGTTGCTGTTGTTTGACATCCAGAGGACCTTGCCTCAGCCATCGTTCCCTCCCCCAGGTTTGCACTGTAAGAAACATATCTCTTCCTGCTCTGTCATTCTCTTTACCTCCCTTCTAAACTTTCAAACCACAGTTTCCTTTTATTATAACTCTAAATATACGAACAAGACCGTTTACCTTCTCATAGCTGGAATATGGCTCAAAATAAACATTCCATTAAATGAATTAGAAGAGTCATCTTGTCGAATGAAGGACAATAGATTTTTCTTATAGTGACAGTGATCAATGTCTATCTATCACTTCCTCATGTACTATTTCTGAATTGTTTGTTGAACCTCAGTCCCAAATGCCATTCCCTTGATAGCCGGAGAAATGCTAATTCCATGTCAATATGGCATTGATCACACACTTAAAGGAGGTGTGTAAATTGGGCTCTTATTTCTGCAAACAAAACCAGGTAGGGGGAATGGTGGTTAATCCAACCACCGTCCACTTCTTTCATGAGTCTTTTAGCAAACGATTATTGAGCACTTACTGTTTGGCAAAGAAGGCATTGTGCTAAACACTGGTGAATCAGCAATAAATTGGATGTATATCTGACATCAAGGAACTCACTGAGAAAGGATTTATTGCAGAGAAAAGACATACAGAGCATTACACAAGGCAAAAATTGTATAATAGAGTTATGCTTGATCCAGTGTGTTCCCATGAAGCTTGGGCTGCAGAATCAGGAAAGCTTCTCAGAGAAGGGCTATAAGAAGAGCATTTGGAAGGATGAATAAAAGTAAGGCAAGATGGAGAACAGAGCTATCATTTGATGAAATAACATCTAACCATATGAATATATATTCATAAGGTGTAAATACATGAATGCCTAAATATGCAAAGACATGAGGTAAGAGGGCAAAGCAGTCTCGGGAGCTATCTACTATATCAGTGTGGCTGTGATGTGGGGGTTGGGAGTGCAGGGAGTGATACGGAGAGAGAAGGGTCATCTTATAAAAACACTTCCACATCATGCTGTAAGGATTTCGGTTTTGTCCATTTCTTAGGAGTGGGCAGGTTCTATTTCATAGTCACAAATGGTCATTACAATTATAGAATTAATTGAAGTTTTGCTCAGCCCTCAATTTTTCTTTGGCCGCGTTGGTACTAGTCTGAATAATCCTAGCCTAGCACTTCTTTCAAGGCTGTGCTGAAAGTGCTGGCACTTCAATTTCTCCCTCACCCAGAGCTGGCAGCCTGCTAGCTCTACATTTTGCAGATCAACTCTTCTACCATGTAGGTGAGAATAACTTTCTGAATTCTATGGTATGCATTTCAGTTTATGGGCCACCCCAGGAATGAAGCATTCTGTATGTGTCAGTAACAAAAACAATAGTTAAAAAAATGTAAGCGCTCAATTACATTTGACATTTTAAATTTTATTTTCAGTAATGGTCTTTGATATTTTAGTGAAGGGATATAGTGCTTTGCTTGAGAGAGGATCATTTCACGTGAGGAAACGTATGAGGCAGAGGCCAGACTCTGTAAAAAACAGAACAATAAAATGGCAAAATGTATGTGGGCTAAGTGGAGCTTTTGTGCCAGGTGTTTTTGGTTCAATTTTATTATTTATGGCATTGAACAAATAAATAGGCATTCAAAAAATAGGATATACATTGAATAAAAGCAGGGGAAAACAAATTAGCAGATATAATTTAAAGCAGAGGATATGGATAGGATTGAGTTTAAAGATTTAAGGCACTGATCTCTCCCTTACATGAAAATTTCTAAGCTTTGTTGCAAATGCCAAATATATAGATCTCAATGAATCTAGAGCTATTTATAATGAGGAAAAGGGAAAATCACAGCCATCACAGAAAGGTAAGCACATATCTTAGTGTCTCACAGTGTCTGGATCTAGATCATGCTCTTAGGGCACTATCCATGGGATGTAAGATAGTGCATGTTTTACAGTTTGTCAGAGTGATGAATTGTCAATGTGGCTAATCCAGTATATGATCAAAAAGGGAAGTCAAGACGTAACACAGGCATCAGGTGAGGTTGAAAAAATAAACATACATACACACAGAGTTAAAAACAAAGGAACAGGTATAGAAGTGGACTGTAGATGATTTTGTTCAGTAGGTCATAAGAGGAGCTTAAAGCACTCTGAGGTCACCAGAGGGCATTCATATGTGGCACCAGCTTCATGGTGCAAGACTCTCATACAGCTACCTAAGGCACACGAGACTGCAACTTCTTGGGTCTTTCCAGATGTGAAGTCTTGTTAGTAAAGCAATTAGCAGACCTTTTATGACATTCTTCATAGCACCGAGCCAAGGGAATTCTTTCAGGTTTAGTAGCTAGAAGCCATGGAAGAAGAGGCCAGTTTCCCAGAAGTGTGTTACACATGGTACACACTCAACTATGACAGAATTCTAAATACTTTAAGATCTAGTTAGCATTAAGTGAAATAAGTCAGACAGAAAAAGGCAAATACTGTATGATATCTGTATGTGGAATATAAAAAATATAACAAACTAGTGAATATAACAAAAAAGAAGCAAAATCACCGATACAGAGAGCAAACTAGTGGTTACCAGTGGAGGGGGAGGGGGAGTGGGAGGCACAAACTATTGGGTGTAAGATAGACTCAAGGATGTGTTGTATAGCACGGGGAAAATAGCCAATATTTTATAATAACTGTAAATGGAAAAGAAGCTTTAAAAATTGTATAAAAAATTTTCAAAAATTTTAAATAAATACAAATTTAAAAAAAAAATAAAGTATAATAACTTTAAACATAACTTAAAAAACAGATCTAGTTAGCATTAATGCTTAAGAAATACAGATGTGTAAGGAATCGTGAAGGGGATGTTGTAACGAAATATAACTGTCTAGAACCATATTAAATTGATTTCTACTCACCCTGGGAATTCATTAAAAAGAGAAGAGTTTCGTTCTGTGACATCACACTGTCTGGTTTGTATCTGAGCTTATATACAACAAAACTACTAAAAAGTAGGGCCTGTGAATCATTAGTAGATATGAGTGGGTGACACAAATTAATGGAATGGTGACAGGAAACAGATGTTGAGAAATAAGAAGCAATCTGGAAAAGGAAGAAGAAGAATAGAATAAATACTTACTAATGAAATGGCCTGTGCTTTTAATAGAGGAGAATGAAAGAAAGTGGCACACCTACGTTGGCGCACAGTTTATAATGTTCCAAATGCAAGGCCTTTAAAATCACACAGTCTCAAGGACTAAGCAAAGGCACCATTTTGAAAGAATTTTTAGGTATTTGTATCCTAGCTGTCAGCTGCCTTGGTGGCAGGGTGATAAATGCTTCTGAATTTGAGTTAAATAGACTAAACTCTGTGAAACTGTACTTTGAACGACTGATGGACTTTCTAATAGTCAGTTCCCCAAACTCCCTACTGGGGGAGTCGGAGTAGTGCGCCATGGGAAAAACAGAGCAGAAGTGGGGGAACAGGGCATAGCTATCAAAAGGGCACCTGCGGCAACTTCCCAGCGGCCATTGTGATGGTCACCCCTGAAGCCCCCGTGATGTTGCTGCATCTGCTCATCACGAAGATTCTAGCAACAGGCCTCTTCTCCTCCTGCTTCAGAGCCTCTGAACACCATTAATAATCATGGCCATTTTCTCTGCTCTAGCTTCCTTCGTTAGAAATGAATTGGTAGACATTTCCATCTAAGATATGACAAAGTTGAATGGGATAGTCTGTAGCATAGTGTTCAACTATTTTGGAGAACAAATTGGGGTATAGACCAAAAATCACAAGAGACACACTTCATAGAATATCTGTTTAAGTTTTATAGATCTTATATATAGGTAGAGCCTGGAGACAGAAAAAAAGTGCTACCAAACCTTGCCTCGATTGGATTCCAGACAAATATTTTTCTAACAATAACAACCTCCTCTTCTATTTCAACTATTACAGATGCTGACCAGAAATGCCATGTACCAAGCAGTTTGCACGTTTTATCTCAGTTGCCCAAAGTCTAAACTCAGTCATCTCTTGAGATCCTTCCCAGCTATAGACCCATATTAAATTGATTTCCCACTTCCTCAGAGAATTCATAAAGAGACCAGCGTCATTTCTTGATGTGGCAGTCTCTGGCTGCTATCTGGGCTTCTATCCAGAAGAGCTGGAAAACAGGCCATTTCACTGCCCACAAGTTCCTGCTTTGAAACAAAGGCAGCAAAGTAACATTTCCCCCTTTTCTTCTACTGTGCTCACCCACTCCTGTTCAGACTGCAGTGCTTTGGAGAACCCCTATTCTAACACACAGATATCGTTCATTATTAAGAGATTCATGTTTATAATTGAACAACATGAGCTTAAATTGTCTTAAAAGAGAATAATCAGAAAAGGAAGGGAAAGGAAATCAATTTATAGCCACTATATCCAGTGCTTTTTATGGACTAAATGCAATACTCTTGCTCTATCTTATTTTTCATCTTCAGTTTACAAGGAAGAAATCGGAGGCTTATAGAATTTAAGTCACAGGCTGAAGGTCAAATGGGCAGAGCCAGGATTTAAGCTTTTCCATTACCTTCTTTTGCCTCAGAAAGGACATTGAAAAGAGGATGCATAGCCTGCATGTAACTCTGGTAAGAAAGAAGTAAAGCATATCTACCAAAAACAGAGAAGAAAACAAAACACAGTGGAAGTCCTCTTTCCCTTTGGAATTTAAACACTGATTGTGTGAGAGCATGAGGATGGAAGTTATACACATGCTTACGTGAGCAGAAATATTCTTAAGAGTCCTGGGATTTATTTCAGACATAGTTTGAATGGATATATTAAAAGAAAGAAAAGAGGGGGTGAAAAAAAAAAAGTATCCGATGAATAAGTGAGCGGGAGAAATCATGAGGAATAAAGATGCAGTGTAATCCTAGCCCAATTCCTTCTGGGGTAAACTAGCATGCTGGTGCTGTCTGTATCATAGGGAATAATATATCAGATATACTGAGATTACTATTTCATCAAAAATAATATTGGTTCTGATCTTTCAATTTGGCCAGTTGGCTGCAGAAACAACATTGAAAGTTTCCAAAGTTTTTAGCTCAACTGAATATTAAATATGGATTCCCTTAGTTGCCTTGATTGAGAGACTGGATAAGTTGCCTTTGGAACCCAGCAGCTAGTTGGCTAGGTGTAGTGTTTTATATCTTATACCTAGCAACCCATGTGATGGTTTGCTATTGGAATCATTTCATTAAATCGGACAGACTTCTTTGACTGACTTAACAAGGAAGTCAGCTCAAGAAATGAAACCAAGGAAAGCCATTGTCTTTTTTTTTTTTTTTTTTTGCATGACCTTTGAATAGGAATTGGGAACAGACAATAAAGTGTTCGCAGTGTCCATTGTCCCTAAGGACTCCCATCTATCAGATATGTGGTCAGTATCTCCAGAGAGCGTCTGTGTGCTGAGACACTCAAAAGCATCCAGCTTAACCTCAACCTGTCAACCAGACAAGTCCAGCTATTGGAACATTGAACATTCGTAAAACAGGTCTTCATGAACTCCTTGGCTGGCCATAACTAGTGGAAGTATTAAATTTCTGTAGACGGAACAAACTGACTCCCCACACTGCTTTCTTCCTTCCCATAGGCTCCTTGGAAAGAGGCTGCCATGCTTGTGATCTGGGTCCTCAGGGACTCCTATCCTTCTGTCCACTCTCTACTTCCTCTCTTGGTTGCTAAAGTGTGGGGTCTCTTACTGCCTCAGTGATCACACTTAGGGCATCTTGGCCTCTTCCAGGGGTTGGTTCTTTGGTCCATCTTGAGGTTTTCACTCTATTACAGAGGGCTGTTGGCTACTCTATCTTCATGCTCTTCAAAATAATCACCAGCCCCGACTTTCTTCCATGCCTAAGATCCTAGCTCCCAGAACTCATTCCCCAAACTGAGCTCCAGAACTTTCCCCACCCCCTTGTGTCAAAAGAGATTTTGATCACCTGTACTTTGTCTTTCTATGGAAAGACTTTCTATGGAAAAATGATTGGTCAGATTGTTTATCTGAGTGATTGCCACATGACACATGTACCTTTAAAATGCAACGACAGTTATTAAGCACTTCGGTACATATTTTTCACATCTGATACAACAAACAACCTTGTGATACTCATATCCCGATGTCCTCATTCAAATGAGAAAATGGTTTAAGTGATATTGAAATGGATTTCTCAAATGAATATTGATCAACAGAGGCATATCTAGAAATCAAAGAGCAGATTCCAAAGCTGTCATGAAATCCGAAACTCACTCAGACACTGTATCAGGACAACTGTAATAATTAGATTCCTGGGACAGAAGAGCTGCTTGTTTGAGTCACAAACAGTGCCTATGAATTCCTACAAAGTCCCCTTGCATGCCTCTTTTTAATATATTTTCTGAAGTCAAAGAGGAAAGTATTTCCATTTCCCACCTTTTCAGATGGAGAAAACTGAGACACAAACTGATGGACTAAAAGGACTCAATTGGAGAACTGAATATCAAAGCCTCAAGTCCTGGACCCTGGTCAGCAGAAACCACTAGGCCAAATTTACCTCATTCATGAATTAATGTATTGGATTTTGCTACTAGTTGTATTGTGAGCTCATCTACTATTATTGCAGACAAGATAGAAAGATACATAGAAGTGCTTCCTATGCCACCAGTACTGTTTATTTAATTTTCAATATTCACTATGATCAGCAGTATTGTTTATTTAATTTTAAATACTCACTTAGCAGTTCAATGAGCAGACCGAGTTATATAAATGCAGACCATGTGAAGATACTCATTCTGAAACATGCAAATATTATACACCTCATCTCATTTCCCCTCTATCTACAGTCATCCTTTAACCACAGTGTCTAACAGACTATCCACTTCCTAATTAGGAAGGGATCTGGTATTTGTCTTTGTGACTATTCTGTGTAAGTTCCAATTTGCTGCCAAACCCTCGGTCTCCACAGATGGGAACAGAAGAATAAAGCATTTTGCACTGGTTTCTTTTCCAGTGTAAAGTTTTCATCTCTGTAGGAGCAATTAATTTTCCCTGTTTAAAAGGACAGAGAAAAGCTTTATCTTTTGCTTTTCATTCTAAGAGCTTGGCAGATGCAGTATGGGGGCAAAGGCATGTTGGTCCTTCCTGTTTCCCTGCTGAGTCAGATGAGTTGATTTCTGAACAAAATTCTCAGTATTCTATAAAGGAGTTGGTAATATGGTTAGTTTTCGCTGAGTGCTGGGAGAGAATAAAATGTATTGAGAATAACAATGTTAAAAATCTACTTGTGTTCAGTGCATTTAAAGATGTTTTAAAAATCTCCAGTCCATAGTTTTAGTAATGTGGATTTTCTTCCTCTTTTTGTAATGTTATTATTATTTTTTGCCTCCAGCATAATAAAAACTATAGAATGCAACTCAAGATGCAAGGGTCTTTATGAAGTCATAATAATAGTGATTATGGTTCAAAGAATAGTGGACTTGAAAGCAAGATTTGACTCCATCTCCTCCTATTAAGTTTGTGAATCATTTGCCATCTGTTTTCATTTCCCAATCTCTACAATGGGAAGAATACTCCCCTACCCATCTGATGGATATGTGGTGAGGGACATAGACTATGTCAAACAAGAAGACTGTGATGTGCTTTGTTCATTGTAAAGCCTGATGTACCTACATACATTATTTCCTATAAAATAACATAAAGTGCCTTTATGGAGAGCCACAATTTTGCCAATATTTCCCAATCCTTTTCACAGGGCATGGTAACAGTCCCAGGGATTATTTAAATAAAAGGAAAAATAATTTATCTTTTTATTTGTTATACAATTTTTAAAGGTTACTTTTCATTTACAGTTATTACAAAATATTGGCTGTATTCCCTGTGTTGTACAATACATCCTCATAGCCTATCTTACACCCAATAGTTTGTATCTCCCTCTCTTCCACCCCTATGTTTCCCCTCCCCCGACACTGGTAACCACTCGTTTGTTCTCTATATCTGTGAGTCTGCTTCTTTTTTGTTATATTGACTACTTTGTTGTATTTTTTAGATTCCACACATAAGTGATATCACACAGTATTTGTCTTTCTCTCTCTCTCTCTGACTTAGTTCACTTAACACAATGCCCTCGATTAAAAAATGATTTAGATAGTAAAGTCTTTTGGAAAAATCATGGTGCTGTGTCTCTCAACTTCTATTTCCTTATGTGCAAAAGTAAGTAAAATACCTGGCCTAGGATTGTTGTGAAGTTTATATTTTTTAATGTTTTGGTGCCAGTAACCAACACATAATAAGTACTAAATTACGGTTAGTTCTTTCTCCCTACGCTGGTCATTCAATCCATCTTGCTCCTGATTTGAGAAAAGCTCCTGGTCCTTACTGAAGGGGAATCAGAGCGGATGAATGGGCCCCGGTTAGAGGGGCTGGGAAATACCAGCTGCCACTTAAGAGCCAAATGACCCAGGGTCAGGAAAATCCCTCTGTGGGATGAACCACAGGGAGAAGGAATGGGGTATTTTCCCCCCTTCACTGACCTAAGGTCAACCTTTAGAACAGAGTTTTTCAATTTTTTTTTTAATGCAACCCATGTAGTATAGTACATCTTGTGCAATGAACCGAGTATGCACAAACGTACATACGTACAGTCATAGACAAAATTTAATGAAACAATCCCTACTTTTACTTTTATTGGCAATATATGCTGCTTTCTGGTCTATTCATTCTGTGATGTTTAAAAATAAGATTTTATGACACCCTAATTGGTAGCAATCCAACAGTTTAAAAATGTTTTTCAGCATATCTCCAAGTATGACCTCCAACATCACAACTTCATTTGTCACTCCCTACTATATCCCTGTCTGATAAGTAACAGAGCCAACTGTTATTGTTTGGCAAATCAGAAAACTAAGAGGTCATAATCAGGTCATAATCAGGACTTTAAATCTAGAAGAGATCAAAAATACAAAACAGAAAAAATATATATATATACCTACATATACCTACATATATACCTACATATATATATGTAGGTATATATACCTACAGTATAGGTATATATATATATATATATATATATACCTACAGTTCCCCTCAACCTAAATGCTAAGGATCTTTTAATAACAATAAAAGCATGGCATCAGTCTTGGGCCTCCCCAGTCTCCTCTCAGGGCACCCACTCCATCAGGCTCTGCCACTGCCATCATCAATAAGATCTAGGTCTTGCAAGCGTGCCTGCTTCATGGGACAAGCCCAGAGCCAAATCACATCTCTGTATCCAGACTGTGGTTGAGAAATGTGCCATTTCCCTTAGACACACAGCATGACCTTTGGCATCATTTAATTGGAGTTTATTATGTTACTTATTTTTTAATAGAAGATTCCATAGAAGAGTAGGGGATGAATTAGTGGTTGGGATTAGCAGTGAGCCTCATAGCTTTCTCTATAGTGTCTGACTTGCATCTGTGCAAGTCAGTTTGTTTTATTAATGCCTAGTGGCCTAAAGCTACTGCCATGATGTTAAAGATGCAATGTTAGCAGAGAACTGACATAAAGATTTGTTTTCTATGGGAAAGAAAGTAACAATCACATAGGATATTGAACCCCTGGCTTTCCTCCAACTTTCTGGCCTCTGTGGTCAAAGGCTGGACTAAAGGTAGAGATTAGAAAGGGGATCCTGAGGGGGTTACCATTAAGAATTGGGTAGAGATTGGGGAAATCTAGGCTGGAGGATCAAGGTTGAGATATCACCTTGCTTCAGCATGAGACCTGACTTCCTCCGCATTACTCATCCTCCACCAACAGGCAATTCACATGGACCACCAGGCCATTGGTAAAGAAGGAAGCAGAGTGGTCCCTTGGCTACTGAATCATCATAGAAGCTTTGTCAGACAGAATACAGAGCTTTATTTGTCATAAATATTGGGACCTCTTCTGTCACAAGTATAAGAGAGTGCAGTGAACTCCCGTTTGATCCAGGCCAGCATTTATACTCAAGACATTGAAGAGTGGAGCCTGAAGTTTCAGTTTCTAGGGAGCTACCATTTTGGACTCAAGTCATAACCTGGGAGGCCCATCCAAGCAGATGAGAGCAATGAGAGAGGCAGGGCTCAACCACAGGGGAAGGCACCGTGGGGGACAGGTGGAAAGATTGCATCTAGTAACCTGGTCCATGATTCAGGGCAGGACTTCAGGCGTAACAGGGACTCAGAGTGGAGATGCTGCTACCTTGGGGTCCCAGAACAATGTTCAGATCAGGTGCTCCCAATGTAAGAAAATTGACTCCTGGATCCTCCTTCCTTGTAGGAGAAAGTCCCTCTTGGGAATGGTTGCTGTTGGTTCTGGGCCAAAGAGAGAGTCCGTGGCTGACCAGGTTTCATCTGATACTTCCTATAAGCATGCTTTGGGCTCCCTGAGCTTCAGTTTCCTCCTTTCTAGAATGTAGTAATAACCCCTGCCTCTAAGGCTAGGGTTTTGGGAGGTTTGAATGAGTAGGTGGATGCTGATCACGTGGTGTAGGGTCAGGCACAATGATAACAATAGCAATAGTGATGTATCTCATTATTAATATTACTTTTCAGTTTCTGGGATAGGAAGAGGCATTTAAGGTCTAATTCTATCCACTTATCTCACTTACTGGGCTTAAGAAAATCTTCCCGGTCCATACGAGTAGTGTACGTGGGCCAATTATCAGATGTCAAATTTTATGTGTTCAAATGTATGAAAGCCCATAACCAGTCTCCACCCCCGCGTCCCCATGCTCACTGAGGGCTCACCTAGCTTACCGCACTTCAGTCATCCTGAGTGCCACCCAGCAGTGGACTAGCTAAGAAAACCTGAGTCACAACTCCTGGAGGAAAGTAGGTGGCCGGTGCCCAGCTCTGTGCCATTTTCTAAGTGGATAGTACAAAAGGTGCTTATAATCAATGGAAGAGATTGCTAAAATGTATGTCACCAGACCTGTCTGGCATGCTCTTCCATGAAGAAGAGACTAGGCAGATAACCATCTCTTCTGTAGGAAATTAGGTAATGTTCTTGGAGATGGGAAATAAAACCAGTGACCTCTGATGATGGACCTTCTTGTTAAAAGATACTTGGAAACTCTTCTTCTTGTCAGTATTGGGAAAGGGACAAGTAGAAAGTGCTAAGGCATGAGCCCCACCCATGGGAGAACAACATGAGTCTGCATCTCCAAGTCCAGTTAGACATGTGCCATACTTACTGGGAGGCCATATGCTCTGAACCTGGAAGACTGTGAACATTTATTTAACTTCTGTAACTTTCAGCTATTAGAAACATACCCAGGCAAAGAGACCTGAGGGCCACTTTGTGCTCCATAGTTTAGCAACTTTTCTCTGGTCACTTCTTTGGATTACTTATTAAGCATTATTTATTCCATGATACCTATGCCCCCGTCCCCTCCCCCACCCCATTGCAGGCAGTGTGGTTACCAACCCATGTCTCTCTTCTCACATTCATTCTCCCCAAGGTCAAAGCTAAAAATGGTGTTTCTAATGACATGTGTCTGTATTTTAAATGGACCCATCCCCATCGTGGTGAGCCCTTCTTCCACCTCTCCTCCATGTTGATGGGGAAAAACAAAGAACACTGGAAAGGGTAAACTGTCTCTCTCCTGGAGCAGAAAATATCCCCCAGATTTCAACATGGAGCTCAGTAGCTTAGCCCACAGATCATCGTTTTCATAAAACCCTAGAGAAAGAATGAACACACGCTCTTGTGCATAGAGTGTACTTTTGTGATTAGGGTTTTGTTCTAGAGCAGGGCTTGGCCAACTTGTTCTGTCAGTAAATATCTCAGGATTTGCATACACTCTCTTGGAACTATTCAGCTCTGCTCTTGTAACACAAAAGCAGCTGCAGACAATGCCTAATACAGAGAATGTGCTCCGTAAATGTTAACTAATAAGCCCATTAAATTGGGACATCTTACTCATTCTTCTTCTGAATCCCCATACCTGGTCTTCCATCCACAACCTCCACAGCACTATTTATCAGGGGCACCTTATTACCTCTGTGGTTGGACCTCTCAGCTTGGGGGGCAGCCCCTGAGAGGGGATGTCTGAGTGCCAGGACCTTCAGCAGCCATCTCTCCCAACCCAGCACCCGAAGAGCAAGGGGGCAAGAGTCTTTTGTCCAGGATCATGAAGAACAGAAGGCTATCCGCAAGGCTCAAGAGGGAGGTGTTAAGCCAGAGAGTATGTCTGGCAGGAGGCGGCTTCCTTCCTGCATCCTCGCCCCATTCATCCTATCTGTACCCCTCATCTCTTCCTGGAGAAGGGCCTCTTCCTCCTGTTTTGCAAAATGAGTGATTTTTAATCATGCCAATCTTCTTGGCCTGACCAGTATCAAGGTGGGGTTGAGGTAGGTGTCTGACTTCACAAGACCCCAGGGGCGCACTCCTCTAATTGCCAACGAGCCTCTCAGGTGCCCCCATATGGTCTTTTGGGGGGAAAGAACTCACCAGCTGAGTGTACAGTCTTAGATACCTGCTGCAATTTTGACTCCAGGGAAGGTGTTGTCTGGGACTTGGTGTGAGGCCGACCTACTCGTCATCTCTTAGGTGAGACACTTCCTCCTCCCACTTCTCCTTGGCCACTTATTAATTCCACTGATGCACCAAAGCGTCCCATTTTTAATCTGGCCAAATCAATTACCAATGTTACAGGTTGTAATTACCCAAGGAATTCCTGAAAACTAATTAATACGCAATCCCCACAATGAATTACCCCTTTCCTTTGGCCTTATGTTCCAGAAAACTCTTTTCTGAGGACGAAGAGAAGTTTTTCTCTGCTCTGCCAGGGACAATCTGAAGATGATCTTTATTTGGCTCTGATGAGTGTTTTGGGGTGTTTGTCAGAGGTGGCCCGGAGTGGCTCTGCTTGGCAGCCACATCACCTTTTATACTTTGGGGGAAGTTACCAGGTTATCCATGGGCCCTGGACTGTCCTTCCACCACAGGGAGGAACTTCAGTTTACTTGGGAAAAATACGGGGACTGGCAACAGAAAGCAGACAGCAGATGCAGGGGGAAATCTAGAAGGGAAAGAAGAGCAGCATGATAAACTTGGCCCCGGCAGTGGTCAGAGCCTCCTTCAGCAAGGGAGCCTGTCAGAAGAAACTCAAAGCACAAAGCTTTTGGTTTTCTTCCCGGTAACAACAGGCAAGGGAATCTCAGAGTTTGCCGAATCTCAGCTTGAGGTACCAATAAAGGCTTTCCTTACTGAAGTAACATTGGAAAGCAGGCTCTAGAAGTATATCAGTAATAAAAACAGGAAATCAGCCCAGGTACAGGACTCACATCCTCCCAGTTGAAGCTCCTTCACCTGGAACTGCTGTTTATGGGAACTGTTATTCAGAACTGTTAATATAATTATCAGGACAAAAGGAGAAACAGGGAAGCAAAGTTGTAACCATTCCAAGCATGGAGTCAGAGGATGGAGAAATTTAGGAATGATTTATATGTGTCAGGAGGAGCAAGGATGGCTGACAGGAGGAAAAAAGTTCTTTGAATCTGAACAGTAGTGAGAAGGTTCCTCTTCAGAGTACCCTGGAAGTGGTAGTTGGTCGTGTGTGTTTCTATGTCCACAAGTGTGGCATCTGTGTGTGTGTGTAGATTGGAGTTGTGTGCATGTGTGTGTCCATGTGTGTATATATGGGTGTGCATGTAGGTATAAGAGTATGTGAACATGAGTGTGTGGTAACGTGCATTTGTGTGTGCACTTGTGTGTTTGTGTATGGGTGTGCATGTGTAGGTACAAGTGTGTGTGCATGTGTGCATTTGTATGTGTGTAGTGGGTATGGGTGTGTGCATGCATGTGAGTGTACATGTGTGCGTGTGCCTGTGTGTCTGTGTGTGTGATACCAACGCAAACTAGATCAGATAAGACCCCCTCTTACTGTTCTCCTCCAGCCTGTACCCCCTCCATTGCCCATCACAGTCTGCATCCTTCTCACTGCATTTGCACAGTGAACTGACAGCCTCCCGGGCAAGGCAGGACAGGGGAGGAGAGAGACGGAGTGTGCTTCACCCCACACCTGGCACCTGGCCCTGAGCCTGGCTCCGGGTAGGAGCTGATTAACATCTGCTGAGCTGAGCGGATGAACTGCACACCGCGCTGATGAGCCTGGGGGATGGTGCTTGTGTGTGGCAGGCAGGCTTCTCGGGTCCTTTCCTCACCAGCAGTGCTGCATTCAATTTCACAACTTTGGGAATCTGTCACTTTTTCTTTGCATGTTTACTTCTAAAAGAGAAAGGTGTATCTTGAACTAGCACGGACGCAAACATGAAATATAGAATAAACTCTATAGAAAGAGGAGGAAAATCTCTTGTAAAATAATTCTTTGTGGTGGGAGGAGCCTTAGTGCATATGATGGTCCCAGCTTCTTTTACTGAAAATCTCAGCATCCTGATGGTTCCAACTCTCTCACTCCTTGTCTCCACTTTGTTATCTGCTAGTTTAGTTTGCAGAGGATTCTAACCTCTCCCTTAGACGCGGCTTTTATGAAAACAGTCATTCTTTCTCACCTGGATCCTGCAAGAACATTCAAACTTGTCTTCCTGTTCCATTTCCCCCACTCCATGCTATACACCTTGCCGAGGAGACCTTTCAGTGGAAAGATCTAATAGCATTAAGTTCAAACATACAAAATTGCTGGTATTGGACCTCTCTTGACTTGCAAAAAATAGCAGTTTAATATAATTCAACCAATACCATCATCTAGCTCACAAATCTTTGTTGGCAGCCCATAAACAGTAGTTTTCTGAGAGGAACGTGCTGTACTCCATTTCCTAATCACTCTCCCAGAATTAAATAAGCCAGAGTGGTACCCTGGAGCCCCATTTCCCATAGATGCTATTTGCTAGATAGCAGACAGCAAAGAACAGCCATATATCATTCAAATGCAATGTTCAAATCAAATAATAATAATATATGCTCATGTTCACATTTAATGACTTCCTGTATTTGCAACTGAACTGTAGCCTTTCTGATGACAGTACACAATGTCTCCCAGTATAGAATTGTCAGCAGAACCTCAGGGCGCATCCTTCCACTACTAATTATTAGCTGAATGACCTTGGGCAAATCACCTAACTTTTTACTCTTCTCATATAAAAATTAAGCCTATTAATAGTACTTAACCCATTGGGCTTTCCTGAAAATTAAAGGAATAGTGAGTATAATGTGCTGAACGTGGTGACTGGCCCCTATTAAGTGGTCCATGATGTTGGTCCTTCTTTACTCCTCTCGATCAATGCAAGGCCAGCTCTTTTAGGATCAGGCCTCTCTTGGGCCCTTGTGATAATCTACAGCTAAATGGCAACTTTCTGGGGGCATTTTCTCTAAGTCCTCCTAAGTCTGAAAGGAGGAAGAGGCCTTTTTTAATTTACATGTACCCAGTGGGAATTTCCCCTGCCCCCTGTTTTTTTATTTACCTGTTGCTTATGAAAATGTGCGTCCATTTTTCTCATACTTACTTGAGTTTGTATGGAGAAATTTAAAATAGTTTTTCTAAATTTGAGTGATTATTGCCAGGAATGTGAATTCCAAAATGAATTTAATCAAGGAGCTAAGGTGCTTTGTAGTTAATTTTTGCTTCATTTGATGAGAAAATATCAGTATCGCACTGTTTTTAAATAGCACATATAATTATACTCTCATTAATGATGTCAAATATTATTACTTAATACATTGCTCCAATTAATTATGTTTTTTAAACTAAACAGCTCATCTCTAACAAGTTATGTTTAAATAATTATATCTAATGGAGTAGGGAGTTCATTCCAGCATCTTCTCTGTAAATACAAAATGAAATGACCTGTACAATTAAGTCTGGTTTCTTCTCCTTGGCTAAGCAGCCCTGCAGCTTCATGTCCCACCACTAACCACACACAGTCTATGCTTCCAACTCTGTAAAAGGCTCACAGTTGCTGTGTGTGGTATGTTTTCCCATGATTTTGTACCTACTACTTTTCCTCCTGGGGTATCCTTTCCTCTAGTCATTGCCCAGATCAAAGCTCATATGTTCCCTGTTTGAGGACACCTTCCCAACCCCTCTGACTGAATTCCTTGTTTCATCCACTGAGCTCCCAGCCTGCACTGCTAGCTCCTCTGCTAGAATGTTCAGTGAAAAACACTGCAAATGATCTCTCAGTATGTCTGTCCCCCACTCCACTCCCCAGCTCTTCTATATTCTCTTCTATAGCAATAGCCCTCAGTACGTGGAAGGTAGATAAAAGCTGGCTATTCTTTGCTTCTTTTCCCAAATTAATGAATAAAAAAAATGAAGAAAAGAAAATTCATAGAAAATCAATAAATGGTTATTGAATGAATAAATGGATTAAATGAGTTAGTAACTCCAAGAATTTTAGTGAGTTTGGGATTTGTATGGCTAAGGCACAAGAAAAAAAAAAATCCGAAACAGAATACTTATATTTTGAAATCAGAAGTGACAAACAAAGTATAAAGCAATACCATGCAGTTAAATGAGGTAATTTATTTAAAGTACCTAGCAAAATGCTTCTCAGTAAGCTTTCAGATACAGTAGATGCATTTTGTTGTGCTTCTTATGGTTGTTATTGCTATGTTACTCAGTAATTAGTAAATGGAAAAAGCTACCTAATATAGCAGATGCTACCAGATGATGCTAAAGCATATATTTAACAATGCTATTTTCATTTTTATTAAAGACACTTTTGAAATAAATTATAGTAATAAAACATAGTTTAATATATATTATTATATATAAACTATATATATAGTTTTATATAATATGTAAAACATATTTATATATAAACATATATATAAACATATATATATAACTATATATAGTTTCATATAATATGTAAAATAACTTTACTATATATATATATATATATATATATACATACTACCCTTTGTCATAATTCTTATAATACAGTATCACAACTTTGTTAAGTGATACTTATTTACTTCTGCCTATGCCAAATTGCTGTGGCATGTTTTACATCATATCAAAAGTTACTATAATGTATTGCATAATATGTTTTATCATGATGCTTATAACAAATTATCCCAGCCCTTCCTAGAAGGATATTTTTTGACTCCTTGTAACAAACTGTCTCTGATCTGTTAGGATATTTGCAGTCTTTTATGTCCTGTCACAGTTATGATCCTCAGAGTCTGTCTATTGAGTTCAGATTTTGATATTTTTTTAAAAAGCCCATAATTGTCACTTACAGTTATAACTATTTTTTCATTAACCCAACTCACGCTGTGCCTAGTTAACTGCTCAAATCAAAATACTTCCTTGAAGGTCAACAGTCATGTTTATAGTAAGATTGATTCTACTGTTAATACCCTATTAATTAAGCTCCCTTAGAACTGAATGTGGGATAAATTAAAATTGGCTTGTTGGGATTAGGATAACCTCCCTCTGAAGGTACTGACAGTTTGCTCTCCCACACTTTGTGAAAAGACTTGATTTCTCCGTAGTCTGTACAACATAGGAGTCTATTCTCAACACTTCACATCTCTTCACATGTCATGTGTTGATTATTTATCTACTTCATGGCAAAAAGGATCACCACTCTCTACAACATATAGTTTCTGACAAACATACCTACTTCATTCTCATTCCACTTATCCAGTGGTTTTTCCCAAAGAAGCTTATGGTACTCAAATCATGGCCAGTGTGCCTGGCTATCATGTAACTTCAATGTCAGGAAAAATATGTGTGATAAAAGTGATAATCCATAGATTAAATGTGTTACTCGTAACCAGAAATAGAATAAGACATCCACAAAATGTCGGGTTTTGCCCCAAACTCAGTGGGAGGTGGTGTGGACATAGATCTATGTTCTGAAACCAAGAGCCATCTGTTTTTTTTCCTACACCTGAGATCAGAATTCATTGCTCTGTAAACTCCTTACAATCCCTGGGTATTTCAGAAGGCAAGGAGATTTGATTTTGTTCTTACAACAAGAAGGCCTGTGTAAAGAATTCTTTTAGTCTGTGTAACAATAGCAACACAAAATCCTTTTATCTGAAACCTGAGAGCCTGATAGAAACATAGAATTTGGGAGACAGTTTCCAAGATAACAAGATACATCCTGGTCTTGTTTTTTCATATAGGCTCTCCAAATTCTTACCCCCCATCCTGCAAATTTTGGACGTCTATCCATTTCTGCCTTTTTCATCTTAGCTGTAAACATCTTATTCTAGTACTTCTTAATTTCCTAGGACAGAGAACACAAATATCAGCCTATGGCAACCAAACTAGAATCTCACAGAAGAACACTGATTAACTTGAAGTTTTAGCAAATGTTCTTGTAAAGAAATGGCCCATTCTAGCACTGTCTCTTCTATAGTTTCAAAATTTAAAGTATGAATCCTCTTGAACACCTCACCTCTTCAATTTCTGTGTGTGGCCAGCAGAAATCAGGAGAGACATAGGAATATCCTTAATCTGGAGGCAGAGTCCATTTTTCTTGTGTTACAAAAGTGAGGTTTTATGCTGTTTCTGAATTCAGTGTATGCTTTGAGCATTGTCTATGTATACAGCAAGTGCTAAAAACTATTAAAATTGATACAGCCACTATGGAGAACAGTATGGAGGTTCCTTAAAAAACTAAAAATAGAACCACCATACGACCCAGCAATCCCACTACTGGTCATAAACCCTGAGAAAACCATAATTCAAAAAGAGTCATGTACCAAAATGTTCATTGCAGCTCTATTTACAATAGCCAGAACATGGAAGCAACCTAAGTGTCCATCGACAGACGAATGGATAAAGAAGATGTGGTACATATATACAATGAAATATTACTCAGCCATAAAAAGAAACGAAATTGAGTTATTTGTAGTGAGGTGGTTAGACCTAGCATCTCTCATACAGAGTGAAGTAAGTCAGAAAGAGAAAAACAAATACCATATGCTAAAACATATATATGGAATCTAAAAAAAAAAAAAAGGTTCTGAAGAACCTAGGGGCAGGACAGGAATAAAGATGCAGATGTAGAGAATGGACTTGAGGACACGGGGAGGAGGAACGGTAAGCTGGGACAAACTGAGAGAGTGGCATGGACTCACATATACTACCAAATGTAAAATAGATAGCTAGTGGGAAGCAGCTACATAGCACAGGGAGATCAGCTCGGTGCTTTGTGACCACCTAAGGGGATGGGATAGGGAGGGTGGGAGGGAGACGCAAGAGGGAGGAGATATGGGGATATATGTATACGTATAGCTAATTCACTTTCTTATAAAGCAGAAACTAACACACACTGTTGTAAAGCAATTATACTCCAATAAAGATGTTAAAAATAAATAAATTAATTAATTAATTAAAAAATACTATTAGAGTTACAGGTTAATCTGAAACATGTTTCTGATCTGTAAGGGAAAATACAGTGAAAAATGTATTAAAGTCGCCAGGTAGTTACTTGTAGCCTGCATAATCATAGACATTTTTTATGAAAGAAATAACATTTGAGCTTGATCTTAAGAGGTGGAGGTTTCAGTTACCAGCAGTGAGAAAGAGAGCATTGCAAGTAGAGTCGGCATGAGTCAAGTCAGAGAAACAGCAAAGCCCCAAGTGCATGTGACAACACGTGAAAGACCAAGTGACCTTTAATGGAGGGCTCATGTACGAGAATATAGTTGGAAAACTCAGATGAAGAAATAAGTAGAGATCAGATAGTGGAAGCTCCGTTTTCTGCCCAGATATGTAATATCAAGTCTCTGTCATAGAAGATGGTATGGACCAAAACTCTATGAAGTTAAGGGTTGGGGAATGCAACCCAGGTTTGCTGAGAATGCACAAAGTTTCCATTGGGAAACGGCTTTGCTTAAAATGTGTGTTTAAGATACTGGTACTAGTGAGATTGGTTCAAGATGGCGGAGTAGAAGGACATGCTCTCACTCCCTCTTGCGGGAGCACCGGAATCACAACTGCTGAACAGTCATCAACAGGAAGACACTGGAAATCACCAGAAAAGATACTGCACATCCAAAGAAAAAGGAGAAGCCACAATGAAACGGTAGGAGGGGTGCAATCTCAATAAAATCAATTCCCGTAACTGCTGGGTGGGTGACTCACAAACTGGAGAACACTTATACCACAGAAGTCTGCCCTCTGGAGTGAAGGTTCTGAGCCCCAAGTCAGGCTTCTGAACCAGGGAGTCCAGCAACGGGAAGAGGAATTCCTAGAGAATCAGACTTTGAAGGCTAGCAGGATTTGATTTCAGGACTTCGACAGGACTTGGAGGGCACACACAAAGTAGTGTGTGCATGTGGACCCAGGGGAAGGAGCAGTGACCCCATAGGAGACTGAACCAGACTTACCTGTTAGTGCTGGAGGGTCTCCTGCAGAGCTGGGGGATGGCTATGGCTCACCGTGAGGACAATGACATGGCAGCAGAAGTTCTGAGAAGTACTCCTTAGCTTGAGCCCTCCCAGAGTCCGTCATTAGCCCCACCGAAGAGCCGGGTAAGCTGCAGTGTTGGGTCGCCTCAGGCCAAACAACCAACAGGGAGGGAACCCAGCCCCACCCATCAACAGACAAGCGGTTTAAAGTTTTACTGAGCTCTGCCAACCAGAGCAATACCCAGCTCTAACACCCACAAGTCCCTCCCATCAGGAAACTTGCACAAGCCTCTTAGATAGCCTCATCCACCAGAGGGCAGACAGCAGAAGCAAGAAGAACTATAATCCTGCAGCCTGTGGAACAAAAACCACATTCACAGAAAGATAGACAAGATGAAAAGGCAGAGGGCTATGTACCAGATGAAGGAACAAGATAAAACCCCAGAAAAACAACTAAATGAAGTGGAGATAGGCAACCTTCCAGAAAAAGAATTCAGAATAATGATAGTGAAGATGATCCAGGACCTCGGGAAAAGAATGGAGGCAAAGATTGAGAAGATGCAAGAAATGTTTAACAAAGACATAGAAGAATAAAAGAACAAACATCTAGGTCTTCCCTGGTGGTGCAGTGGTTGATAGTCCACGTACCAGTGCAGGGGACACGGGTTCGTGCCCCGGTCCGGGAAGATCCCACATGCCACGGAGCAGCTGGGCCCGTGAGCCATGGCCGCTGAGCCTGCGTGTCCGGAGCCTGTGCTCCACAACAGGAGAGGCCACAACAGTGAGAGGCCCGTGTACCGCAAAAAAAAAAAAAAAAAAAGAACATCTAGAAGAAATAGAGAAACAAAAAACAGAGATGAACAATACAATAGCTGAAATGAAAAATACACTAGAAGGAATCAATAGCAGAATAACTGAAGAAGAAGAACGGATAAGTGACCTGGAAAACAGAATGGTGGAATTCACTACTGCAGAACAGAATAAAGAGAAAAGAATGAAAAGAAATGAAGACAGCCTAAGAGACCTCTGGGACAACATTAAACACAACAACATTCACATTATAGGGGTCCGAGAAGGAGAAGAGAGAGAGAAAGGACCCGAGAAAATATTTGAAGAGATTATAGTGGGAAACTTCCCTGACATGGGAAAGGAAACAGCCACCAAATTCCAGGAAGCGCAGAGAGTCCCAGGCGGGATAAACCCAAGGAGGAACACACCGAGACACATAATAATCAAATTGACAAAAAATAAAACAAAGAAAAATTACTGAAAGCAACAAGGGAAAAATGACAAATAACTACAAGGGAACTTCCATAAGATTAACAGCTGATTTCTCAGCAGAAACTCTAAAAGCCAGAAGGGAGTGGCACGATATATATAAAGTGATGAAAGGGAAGAACATACAAACAAGATTACTCTATCCAGCAAGGATCTCATTCAGATTCAACGGAGAAATCAAAAGCTAAGAGAGTTCAGCACCACCAAACCAGCTCTACAACAAATGCTAAAGGAAATTCTCTAAGAATTTAGAGACTACTCTACTAAGAGACTACTACAAGGAACTCTATGCCAATAAAATGGACAACCTGGAAGGAATGGACAAATTCTTAGAAAGGTATAACCTTCTAAGACTGAACCAAACCAGCTCTACAACAAATGCTAAAGGAAATTCTCTAAGAATTTAGAGACTACTCTACTAAGAGACTACTACAAGGAACTCTATGCCAATAAAATGGACAACCTGGAAGGAATGGACAAATTCTTAGAAAGGTATAATAACCTTCTAAGACTGAACCAGGAAGAAATAGAAAATATGAACAGACCAATCACAAGTAATGAAATTGACACTGTGATTAAAAGTCTTCCAACAAACAAAAGTCCAGGACCAGATGGCTTCACAGGTGAATTCTATCAAACATTTAGAGAAGAGCTAACACCCATCCTTCTCAAACTCTTCCAAAAAATTGCAGAGGAAAGAACACTCCCAAACTCATTCTATGAGGCCACCATCACCCTGATACCAAAACCAGAAAAAGATACTACAAAAAAAGAAAATTACAGACCAATATCACTGATTAATATACATGCAAAAATCCTCAACAAAATACTATCAAATAGAATCCAACAACACAGTTAAAGGATCATACACCATGATCAAGTGGGATTTATCCCAGGGATGCAAGGATCCTTCAATATATGCAAATCAGTCAATGTGATACACCATATTAACAAATTGAAGAATAAAATCCCTATGATCATCTCAATAGATGCAGAAAAAGCTTTTGAAAAAATTCAACACCCATTTATGATAAAAACTCTCCAGAAAGTGGGCACAGAGGGAAACTACCTCAGCATAATAAAGGCCGTGTATGACAAACCCACAACAAACATCATTCCTAATGGTGAAAAACTGAAACCATTTCCTCTAAGATCACAAATAAGACAAGGTTGTCCACTCTCACCACTATTATTCAGCATAGTTTTGGAAGTGCTAGCCACAGCAGTCAGAGAAGAAAAAGAAATAAAGTGAATCCAAATTGGAAAAGAAGAAGTAAAACTGTCACTGTCAGCAGATGACATGATCCTATACATAGAGAATCCTAAAGATGCCACCAGAAAACTACTAGAGCTAATCAATGAATCAGGTAAAGTTGCAAGATACAAAATAAATGCTCAGAAATCTCTTGCATTCCTATACACTAATGATGAAAAATCTGAAATAGAAATTAAGGAAACCCTCTCATTTACCATTGCAACAAAAAGAATAAGATACCTAGGAATAAACCTACCTTGGGAGACAAAAGACCTGTATGCAGAAAAGTATAAGACACTGATGAAAGAAATTAAAGATGATACAAAAAGCTGGAGAGATATACCATGTTCTTGGATTGGAAGAATCAATATTGTGAAAATGACTATACTACCCAAAGCAATCTACAGTTTCAATGCATTCCCTATCAAATTACCCAATGCAATTTTTACAGAACTAGAACAAAAAATCTTAAAATTTGTATTTTACCCATCTTGAGGGAAAAAAAAACAGAGCTAGAGGATCAGACTCCCTGACTTCAAACTATACTTTAAAGCTGCAGTAATCAAGACAATGTGGTACTGGCACAAAAACAGAAATATAGATCAATGGAAGAGGATAGAAAGCCCAGAAATAAACCCATGCACCTATGGTCAACTAATCTATGACAATGGAGGCAAGGCTAGACAATGGAGAAAAGACAGTCTCTTCAATAAATAATGCTGGGAAAACTGGACTGCTAAATGTAAAAGAATGAAATTAGAACACTCCCTAACACCATGCACAAAAATAAACTCAAAATGGATTAGAGACCTAAATGTAAGACCAGACACTGTAAAACTCTTAGAGGAAAACATAGGAAGTACACTCTTTGACATAAATAACAGCAAGGTCTTTTTTGATCCACCTCCTAGAGTAATGGAAATAAAAACAAAAATAAACAAATGGGACCTAATGAAACTTAAAAGCTTTTTCAAAGCAAAGGAAACTACAAACAAGATGAAAAGACAACCCTCAAAATGGGAGAAAATATTTGCAAATGAATCAACAGACAAAGAATTAATCTCCAATATATATATATATAAACAGCTCATGTAGCTCAATATTGAAAAAACAAACCACCCAATCCAAAAATGGGCAGAAGACCTAAATAGACATTTCTCCAAAGAAGACAAACAGATGGCCAAGAAACACATGAAAAGCTGCTCAACATCACTAAGTATCAGAGAAGTGCAAATCAAAACTACAATGAGGTAACACCTCACACCAGTTAGAATGAGCATCATCAGAAAATGTACGAGCATCAAATGCTGGAGAGGGTGTGGAGAAAAGGGAACCCTCTTGCACTGTTGGTGGGAATGTAAATTGATGCAGCCACTATGGAGAACAGTATGGAGGTTCCTTAAAAAACTAAAAATAGAATTATCATATGGCCCAGCAATCCCACTACTGGACATATACCCTGAGAAAACCGTAAGTCAAAAAGATACATGCACCCCAATGTTTGTTTCAGCACTATTTACAATAGCCAGGTCATGGAAGCAACCTAAATGCCCATCGACAGACTAATGGATAAGGAAGATGTGGTCCATATATACAATGGAATATTACTCAGCCATAAAAAGGAACGAAATTGGGTCATTTGTAGAGATTTGTATGGATCTAGAGACTGTCATACAGAGTGAAGTAAGTCAGAAAGAGAAAAACAAATATCATATATTAGCTCATATATGTGGAACCTAGAACAATTGTACGGATGATCCGGTTTGCAGGGCAGAAGTAGAGACAAAGATATAGAGAACAAATGTATCGACACCAAGCAGGGGAAAGTGGCAGGGGGTGGTGGTGGTGGGATGAATTGGGAAATTGGGATTGACATGTATACACTGATGTGTATAAAATGGATAACTAATAAGAGCTTGCTTCATAAAAAAATAAAATTCAAAAAAAATTAAAAATAATTTTTTTAAATGAAAAAAGTTTAAAAAAATACAAAATTAGTTAAATTAAAAATGATACTGGTACTAAGTCAATTTAAATTAAACTTTATGTGAAGATCCTGCTGCATAAAATAATTTATTGAAATAAATAGAAATTAAAAGTTACATCTGTGGAAAGTATACATGTGTAGCTATATGTCTGTCTATCTATCTATCTATCTATCTTGGTTCTTACTTTTAAATATTTCCATCATTTGAAGCATAAATCTCAGCCTTTTTTTGAACTATCTTTGACATATGATGTTGTGCAAATTTAAGGCATACATGTTAATTTGACACATTTATATATTGTAATGTGATTGAAAAACCTCCTTTAACACTTTCCTACCTAACCACTTAAAGTCACCTACCTGACCTCAAACTTCACCTTCACTGTACCTTTGGTTCAGTTATGATCTGCTCCTCCAATAGTCGTTTAAGCATCTCCCTCGAGCTGTATTCTGCTGTGTTCTACTATTAGGTTTTTAATTCCTAATATGTCCAGGCATTCTGTGTCTGGAGATGGGCAAGTGTTTGTGTAAATGAGACTACAACGTGAATCACAGCTATACAAGTCATTCGAACACAGTCCCTATGGAAATGAGTTCCTGACATTGTACTTTACAACTGCTGTTTCATTTCCTTTTAATTCCCTGTCATTGTTCCAGGCAACCACCGCAGATTCTTCTAGCTACAGATCACATAATTTAGAGTAGGTACCTCACAAGATACAGTGAGTTTTACGAAGCTCTTTATAATATCAGAGGACTTTCATAAATCTCCAATTGAGTTAGCATGAATGGGGGAAAAAAAAGAAAGAAAACATTCCTCCCTTCAGGATAAAGGGATCTCAACAGAGAGACATAGATTCACAAGGATGTGTATAAACCCCAGCAAGCTTCCATTTACTCTAAACCCCCTGGGGAAAAATGGGAAGGAAATGTAATAAAGAAGAAGAGTTTAGGGCTGCAAACTTTCACCACTCCCATTGCCTCTACATGCCAAAGATAGGACACATCTTTGTGAGAACCTCCAGATTTGGGAAAGCTGAATGATTTTTCTTTGGGCCCAAGAAGGTACAGAACTTCAGTCCCTGGGGCCAGCAGGGGGAAGGCAGCATCATGGACCGTGACCCATTCTACTGCCAGTGGCCGGTCACTTTGGGGCTACTTCATCAAAAGGGACTGGGCTGTTCAGCGGAAACTAAACATTCAGGAGAGTGAAACTCTCTGTCAAAACAAAAACAAACAAACAAAACCAAAATATGCACTCACCCATCCATCTAAAATATAGAGCTAAAATTAAACATATATTTACATTTTAAAGATAATATTAATGCTGAAATTCAACCTGTTGGTTCTTTGTAAGTTCCCTCAGCTTATTGATGTCAACAATTTGGGGAGAGAGGATGCTAACCAAAGAAGTTCTAGATACAAAATGAATTTCCTGGGGATGGGAGAGAGTGCAGTGGTTCTAAATCCTAGTAAAAGGAGATTTGCTCAGTGACCTCCATGGGGACACCAATTGGCTTTGGTCATTGACCAGCTGTTTCCTTACCCTTCAATTCCTTAAATGTGCTCATGGCCTCAAACTAGCATTCACTGTCTGCACCTCCAGCACTATTATTTGCATGTCTTTTGTGAGCCATTATGAGTCAAAACAGTTCACCAGAACATAAAATCATGTCAGAAAGAGAAAACTGTGGAGGAGTTAAAAAATGAATACTTTTTGAAATAAGGAAAGCACAGGCTGTCATGTTACATTCATTGGCTGAGCAATAGATGGTTTTCATTCCTGGAGTGAGACTAATATATAAACATTTATAACACTAAGAGTTCTATAATAAATAAGTGCAGAGCAGTACTTAAGGAGCTATGTCTGTAAATTGTGAGTCAGAAAATAAATGCATAGATTGATTATCTTTTAACTCTTTGAAGGATCAAAACTTTATGTCCATGTTTTATGTATTTATTTTTTAACATCTTTATTGGAGTGTAATTGCTTTACAATGGTGTGTTAGTTTCTGCTTTATAACAAAGTGAATCAGTTATACATATACGTATGTTCCCATATCTCTTCCCTCTTGCGTCTCCCCCTCCCACCCTCCCTATCCCACCCCTCTAGGTGGTCACAAACCACCTAGCTGATCTCCCTGTGCTATGCGGCTGCTTCCCACTAGCTATCTATTTTACATCTGGTAGTGTATATATGTCCATGCCACTCTCTCACTTTGTCCCAGCTTACCCTTCCCCCTCCCCATATCCTCAAGTCCATTCTCTAGTAGGTCTGTGTCTTTATTCCCGTCTTCCCCCTAGGTTCTTCATGACCTTTATTTTTTATTTTTCTTAGATTCCATATATATGTGTTAGCATACGGTATTTGTTTTTCTCTTTCTGACTTACTTCACTCTGTATGACAGACTCCAGGTCTATCCACCTCATTACAAATAACTCAATTTCATTTCTTTTTACGGCTGAGTACTATTTCATCGTATATATGTGCCACATCTTCTTTATCCATTCATCTGTTGATGGACACTTAGGTTGTTTCCATCTCCGGGCTATTGTAAATAGAGCTGCAATGAACATTTTGGTACATGACTCTTTTCTTTTTTTTTTTTTTAAGGGCAGTTATTTCCTTCTGCCTCATTTATTTATTTATTTATTTATTTATTTTGCTGTGTTGGGTCTTAGTTTCTGTGCGAGGGCTTTCTCTAGTTGTGGCAAGCGGGGGCCACTCTTCATCGCTGTGCGCAGGCCTCTCACTATCGTGGCCTCTCTTGTTGCGGAGCACAGGCTCCAGATGCGCAGGCTCAGTAGTTGTGGCTCATGGGCCTAGTTGCTCTGCGGCGTGTGGGATCCTCCCAGACCAGGGCTCGAACCCGTGTCCCCTGCATTAGCAGGCAGATTCTCAACCACTGCACCACCAGGGAAGCCCCATGACTCTTTTTGAATTATGGTTTTCTCAGGATATATGCCCAGTAGTGGGATTGCTGGGTCGTATGGTAGTTCTATTTTTAGTTTTTTAAGGAACCTCCATATTGTTCTCCATAGTGGCTGTATCATTTTACATTCCCAAGCAACTGACAAAGGATTAATCTCCAAAATTTACAAACAGCTCACGCAGCTCAGCATCAAAAAAACAAACAACTCAATCTAAAAATGGGCAAAAGATCTAAATAGACATTTCTGCAAAGAATATATACAGATTGCCAGCAAACACATGAAAGAATGCTCAACATCATTAATCATTAGAGAAATGCAAGTCAAAACTACAATGAGATATCATCTCACACCGGTCAGAATGGCCATCATCAAAAAACCTATGTCCATATTTTAAATTGCCTTAATTTGTTTTGCTGTCGCTGAGAAATCACTCCTGACCTTTCTCATAACACAGTTCTCTTTTTGTTGTTTACTTTATACATAGTAACGAAGTTTATTTCTTCATGGTTTTAAAGCATATAAGAAAGGAAAGTCCTTTTAATATAAAACTGGAGTGGTGATACCACTTAGCATGGAAAGGTGGAACAAAAGTTAACCAAAAATCTAAGTGTTTTCAACAAACATGTATTGATACATCTCTCAGGTACGCTGATTTCTTTGCAGACAATGAGGAATTGTTCTTTTACATGTTTTTGAAAGATGATGAGTTTTACAGCAGTGAAGTTGAGTGAGACACAACCACAGTTTTTCTGGTGTCACTGTAAAGTGTTTTTTTTCATTGAAGTATAGTTGATTTACAATATAGTGTTAGTTTCAGATACATAACACATATATATTCAGTCATATATATAGTTTTATGTATATATATATAGTTATATATATGGTTATATATATATAGTTTATATATATATATATATATACTTCAGATTCTCTCCCCTTATAGTTTATTACAAAATATTGTGTACAGTTCCCTGTGCTATGCAGTTAGTATGTGTTGGTTATCTATTTTATATATGGTAGTGTGTCTCTCTTAATTGTAAAATGCTTTTGTTTTTGTTTTTGATCCATTGAAACTTACCTTGTACTATGTGTTCCACTGTTGGAGGGACTGTATCAAACGGTAAAGTAGTTTACCTGTACCCAATTATGCTGTAGTCAAAGAGTAATGACCCATAGATATTTAATAGAATAGAATTTCAGTAAGAAAACATGGTGAGAATGGTGGGAAGCAGACATTGTATCTTTCTGGCTTTGGAAAGGGTATCTTTTGGACACTATAATAGTGGTAGCCTGGGCAAGACCATCATCATTCATGTCTAAAGTGACAAACTGACTTGCCCTAAAACACCCTGTCTGGTCATTTGGCATCGAATAGGTCATCATGATCCTTATTTAGATCCTTATTTGGATTAGTTATGAAGTAGTTATTAGTTAACTTCTTTAGGTCCCTTAGCCACAGAGTATAGCCAACCTTGTAACCCAGACCCCAATTCTATAACCACCCAATGCATTTCTAGTGGGAAAGACTCAGCAAGTGACTATGATTTGGCTCAGTGGTATTTCATCAGCTATACTAGATAAATAATTCACAGCACATATCTGAAACATTAATGGAACACTCAAAGATCTTCTCTCATACAATTGCTATTTTTTTAATCATTGACTATTCTCCACAATAAAGCAGCATCTTACACTTACATATGTTTGCCTTCAAGCCACTTATGTCAACTCATTTATCATATATGTTATCAGAACTTAAAGCTCTTGATGACAAGTTGGTTGGACAAGTTTCACTAAAGTCTCCTCTGTCTCTCTCCTTCTTTCATTCTCTTCCCCTCCCCATCTCTTTTGTTCTCATTCTTTTCTCACTAACTCCCCCCTCCCACTCTCACCCTCTTTTATTCTATATTTCTATTTTCATGAAGAATTTGGACCACATCCTTACACCATCATGGATTAACTTGTTCAATCACAAGTGGGATGATGGCCAAGAGGTCACATGAAAAGATGCTCAACATCACTAATTATTAGAGAAATGCAAATCAAAACCACAATGAGGTATCACCTCACACCAGTTAGAAGGACCATCATCAAAAAAATCTACAGACAGTAAATGCTGGAGAGGGTGTGGAGAAAAGGGAACCCTCCTGCACTGTTGGTGGGAATGTAAATTGGTACAGCCACTATGGAGAACAGTATGGAGAATCCTTGAAAAACTAAATATAGAGCTACCATATGATATAGCAATGCCACTCCTGGGCATATATCCAGAGAAAACCATAATTCAAAAGGATGCATGCACCCCAATGTTCATTGAAGCACTATTTACAATAGCCAGGACATGGAAGCAACCTAAATGTCCATCAACAGAGGAATGGATAAAGAAGATGTGGTACATATATACCATGGAATATTACTCAGCCATGAAAAAGAATGAAATAATGCCATTTGCAGCAACATGGATGGACCTAGAGATTGTCATACTGAGTGAAGTAAGTCAGATGGAGGAAGACAAATATCATGATATAGCTTATATGTAGAATCTAAAAAATGGTACAAATGAACCTATTTACAAAACAGAAATTGAGTCACAGATGTAGAAAACAAACTTATGGTTACCAAGGGGGAAAAGGGAGGATACATTGGGAGATTGGAATTGACATATACACACTACTATATATAAAAGATAACTAATAACCTACTGTATAGCACAGGAAACTCTATTTGGTGCTCTATAATGACCTATATGGGAATGGAGTCTAGAAGAGAGTAGATATATGTATATGTATGGCTGATTCACTTTGCTGTACAGTGGAAACTAACACAGCATTGTCAATCAACTATACTTCAATTAAAAATTAATTTAAAAATAATTAAATAAAAAGAAGTGAGACACTTATTTCCATAGTTTTTTGGGTGAACATGGCATTGGACTTTTTTTAGACCTCTAAACCACATGATAGAGTTTACGACTTTGCTGAATTACAATTTCATTCCAGTTCTTCCTCAGATAAAGTAGGTTTTATACATCAATATTTGTTGAATGAATTGAGTCATTCAACTCATTTGGGATAGAGAAGCCCTTGGTCTTGTCTAATTATCATACATCTTCTATGCCATGCATAACTTTAAAATACTGAGAAAATTAACTACCCAAGGTCTCTCTTTTCCCAACTGTAAAACAGGAATGATAATATCACCCTATAGATTTACTTGTTTTTTTATGTTTTAAATGAAATGAGAGCAAATGCAAAACACTTGACACATAGTAGGTGATTAACAATGTTATTGATTTTTTTTTTCCTTTACCAATAGTGCCTAGTGCTGTTTTCTGTACACTTGAAATGCTCCATTACTGGAGTTAACTCAAAACAAGACAAAAAAAAAAACCCCAGGGAAATAATAAATATGCCCTTCCTCTTACAAGTGTTGAATCAGTGACAGACTTTGTGATGATGTGAAGAACTTGGCAAATAGGAAACACTAGGGAACCACGCTAATTGTTTTGGGTGATGATGGTGAGATATTCATAGTGGAAATAATTTGTATGTCTTTAGATATTTATGAGTTGTCTAATAGCCTGCTGTTACCTCCTCAGTGGGACACAGCATTCACACAGCTTTGCTCCCAAAGGTCAAAGAGGAACAGCATGGTGTGAACAACACGTCCAAATACTCCCCTGGGAATTCAGACTTACTCCTTCTCTTCTATAAAAGCCAAGATGCAGCAGGGCTGCATTGCATTGCGAAGAGGCATTTGGTAGGGCTCAGCTTTTTCAGGAGTGAGATAGGTGATAAGTAGGCTGCGGAGAACATGTTGGATGAGTCTGAGAGTCTAGAATTTAAAGAGCATTCTATTGCTTCTCAGTGGGCGGCTGCCTCTTGAGATCTGGCATTCACCCAAGTCCTGAGCATTACCTCAGCACTTAAAGAGAAAACAAGTGAAAAGAAAATCCACAGAGTTGCGTCCTAAGCAGCATCAACCTCAAGGAATGCCACGGGCTAAGTTTTATTCACCCTGTTAGCATGCAGAACTATTTTGCACTACAGAAAGCTGCCTTTACCAACGAGGAAAACAAACACACACACAAAAAATGGAATTAATTAAGATCGTCATATCTCAATAAATATACAAATGAAAAATCAAAACAAAGAAATTCTATTTATCACATCATAAAGTTGCAAATTGCTGTACAGGCTGGCTTGGAAGAATTGCAAAGGATAGAATCTTCTTATTGGCTTTGCCCAGAAACTATGTTCAAAAGCTGCATTTATGGGGTTGTATTTGAGGATGAAAGATGATGAACTTGCCAAAATAAAAATATTTTTGTGCCTTATCTCCAACACCATGGAAAGGAAAGGGGAATACAAATTCAGTTGAGTAACTATGTGTCAGGTCTTGTGCTAGGAAATTTGCTTCCTTTATATCATTTCAAGAAGAAAGCTAGTAAGATACTCATTTTATAGATGAACACAATGAAGCTCAGAGAAGGTAAATTCCTGTTTCTCACTTGGTCTTTGAAACCAGTATTCTTACCTCCACTCATATGTATGACTATATGTTTTCTTTTGACTTTTTAATGTGTTTTTACAGGATATCAAGGCATTCAGGGGGAAATGAAATCAACTTTCAGATATTTTCTCCATACATTTTCCACATCTGGGTATTAAGGACCACCCTATCAATGGCTGCAGAGTTTGATTTCTTTATAATGTTATTTCCTTTTATTTATATTTGATTTAATTTGCATATGGTGGTGTCTTCTTCTTGAATTTAGAAAGACCAAAAGGGAGAATCATGGATACCATAATATTGCTGACATTACTGTTCCTCTGCCTTACCATATATATATTTTGTCCTGTGAGAGCTGAATCCATAAGCTGCAGAGAGAGCATCTCCTAATGACATTGGCAGCTTTGTTTTAGAAACTTGAACCTGCCCTCTGCCACGTAGAATGCTGCCCTTAGAAGAAGGCTCTCCCTGGACACCAGGGCTATATTTGCTATTCTGGTCTCCTGGGCTAACATTAGGGTGAGGTTTTTTATGAGTATGTGGAGTTGCCTGGAATGAGCAAGCAGCTAATGAGATGGGGCCGGCTGGGTACCTATTAGGTATTCCTCACTGCCCTGGTCATGAGGGCAGTGCAACCAGCAGTCTTGCAATTAGCAGAAGGTCAACACACATGGAATTGCTTATTAACACTGACAGTAATATTAGACAACAATATAAATAAAATGTAAAAGAGAATGGTCAAGCTAAGTGCTTGAACAAGTAAAAGAAGGAGGGCAGTTTGCTACTCTTCTCAGCAGAAGATTTCAAAGAAGAGGTGAGATGCAAGCTTTGCCTTCAAGATGGGATAGATTGGCAAGAGTGTCAAGGACAATTTTATTGTAATTTTTTAGACTTGAGCAATTTTGTTCAAAGAACATAAGATGATGGTCTGAGTGGTAGCAGGATATATATAGCAACCCTGTCCCCTGACCAGGGACACCTGCCACCAGCAGTTTATCTTCTGTATCCATTCCCTTTTCTTCCTTCCTTCCTTCCTCCCTCTTCTTTCTTTTCTTTTTCTTTTTTTCTTTAACTTTTACCCTTTATTAGTAACTTTATGTTATAAAATTGTAGGGTATAGTTTTTTATTTTTTAATTTTTTTTTTGGAGTACAGTTGCTTTACAATGTTGTGTTGGTTTCTGCTGTACAGTGAAGTGAATCAGCTATACGTATATATATATCCCCTCGTTTTTGGATTTCCTTTCCATTTAGGTCATCACAGAGCACTGAGTAGAGTTCCCTGTGCTATATAGTAGGTTCTCATTAGTTATCTATGTTATACATAGTAGTGAATGTTTGTCAATCCCAATCTCTTCCCCTTTCTTTTTTTCTCTGTTTTGTTTCTTTCTCTACCTCTTTTCCTTCCTTTGTCCTCCCAGCCTTTCTCTTATCATCTTAGATTTAAAACATTTTAATATTATTTTTCCCACTAAAATCATTATTTTATGGCATATACATTTATTTATATATTATATATTATATATATATGTATATGATACATATGTATATGTGTGTGTGTGTGTGTGTGTGTGTGTGTGTGTGTGTGTGTGTGTTTGGCTGTACCTCACTGCATGTGGGATCTTAGTTCCCCAACCAGGGAATGAACCCGTGCCCCTGCAGTGGAAGCTTGGAGTGCTAACCACTGGACTGCCAGGGAATTCCCGTATGTGTATATATTTTTAAAGAACCCATGGAGGATTGCTTAGGGCATTTCTGGAGGAAAGTGGCAAAATCACTTCTGCCTACATTCTCTTGGTCAGAGAATATTTTAAATCACTCTATTCTCACTGTCTATATATGACTCCTCTCAGTCTATAGGAATATATTTTCCAAATTGTCCAACATACTTAGTATTTTTTAACAAAATCATTTATTGTGATTTTGTTACTTTTTATGAGTGCAGTTTCTTCCTTACTGAAGTATATATTTTAGTAGTCCTTTCAGTGATGGTCCATGTGGGGGAAAACATATTTATTTCACCCTCATTCAAGAAAAATAAAGTTTTTTGTTTTTATTTTAGTATGTAATTCTAGTTCGGGATTTATTTTCCCTTAGCATCTTTAAGACATTCATTCTTTTTTTTTTTTCTGACTAGCTTTAGTATTATTATTACTTTTTAAGCATTCTAAAATTAACTTTCAATTTGGAATAACTTTATATTCACAGAAATGTTGCAGAGTTAGCACAGAAATTTCCCTTCACCTAGTTTCCTCTATTTTTTTGTTCAGTGGGAAATCTGTTGATCTAAATGTCGTTCATTTAAGGGTAATTTGTCTTTTCTCTCTCAGTTTCTCTGAGATTTCTCTTTTTTTATTGGTGTCTACCCTGATGTATCTAATTATGGACTTTTTTTTTTTTTTAATTTTCCTGCTTGCCAGAGTATTTCTTCAGTTTGAAGACTATCACCTTTCAACTATTACCTTCTTGAATATTGCCTCTCTACTTCTAGACATATTTCTTATTGTTTATTAATTCTCTATTTAGCTGTGTCTTTTGTGCCATTTAACTGTTCCATTGAGCTGTTTATTGTATCTTTTTTTTTTTTACTTTTAGAGAGAAACTGTTTAATTTTCAAATTCATCTTTTCTTTATCAAAGGTATCTTATCTTTTATTATGCATCCAGAACTTATTCTAATTTCTTAATCATTGTAAACATACTTATTCTACAGTCTTTTCCAGATTGTCATAGGGTTTCAAGTTTGTGGGTGTCTGTTTCTGCTGCTTTATTTCATATGTATAAGAGGAAGTCTCCTTCTATTACTATCTTATCTGAGAGGTTTTATCTTTAATGGGTGTTAATTTTGTCAAATATATTTTTTGTGTAAATTTATATGGTCATATGATTTCTCTTCATTAGCTTGTAAATATAGTGGATTGCACTGATTATTTTTTAAATATTGAACCAATCTTACTTTCCTGGAGTTAACTCCACTTGGTCAGGGTGTATAGCTCTTTTTATAGAATAGTGAATTCAATTTGCTAATAGTTTGTTATGAATGTTACATTTATATTCATGAGAGATATTAGTCTGTAGTTATCCTCCTTTTTACTATCTTTGTCTGGCCTTAATATTAGAATAATACTTGACTCATAATGTGAATGGAAAGTCTTCCCTCCTCTTTTATTTTCTGAAGGAGAGTGAATAGAATTGGTGTTAATTCTTCTTTAATCACGTAGAATTCTGCAGTGAAAATATCTGGGTCTGGAAAACTCTTTTTCAAGATGGTTAAACTATGAATTCAATTTCTTTACTAGCTATAGGGCTATTCAAATTATCTATAATTGTGGTAGTTTTTGCTTTTGGAGGAATTGATCCATATCATATAAATTGTCAAATTTATGTGTGTAGAGTTTTTCTGTGTGTGTGGCATCACCTTATCATTTTGATACTTGCAGAGTCTATAATCTACAGTTCCTCTTTTATTCCTGATATTGGTAATCAGTGCCTTTCTTCTTTTTTTCTTTTTCAGTATAGTTAGGGGTTGGTCTTGGTATAGATCTTTTCAAACAGTCAGCTCTTCGTTTCATTGATGTTCTCTGTTGTTTTTCTGTTTCAGTTACATTGGTTTCTGCCCTTTATTGTTTCCTTTCTTTTACTTGCTCTGGGATTATTTTGCTCTTATTTTTCTACTTTCTTGAGATGTAGTTTAGATTTATGATTTCAGATTTTTCTAAGGTAAGCATTTTATTGCTATAACTTTTCCTCTCACCATGGCTTTATCTGTGTGCCACAAATTTTGATATGTTATATTTCATTTTCATTAAGTTCAATGTATGTTTTTCTTTCCCTTAAAACATCTTCTTTGAGCTCCTAAATTATTTAGAAGTGTTTTTATCTATTTTCCAAATGTTTGGAAATGTTCTTTTCATCTTTATGTTTTGGATCTCCAGCTTGATTCCTTTGGTCAGAGAACACAGTCTGCATTGTTTCAATTATTTTAAATTTGTTGAAGCTTGCTTATGGCTCAAGATGTGGTCTGTCTTGATATATATTTTATCAGCATTGGAAAATAATACGTATTCTGCTGTTAATGGATGGGGAGTATTCTATAAATGTCAATTCTGTGTTGTTGGTTGATGGTGTTGTTGAACTCTTCAGTGTCTTGGCTGCTTTTCTGTCTAGTTGTTTAATCAACTGTTGAGAAAGGAGCATTGAAACCTTGAATTATAATTATAGTTTTGTCTAATTCTCCTTTCAGATCTATCAGTTTTTGCTTCATATAATTTGCAGTTCTGTTCTTTGATACATACGTGTACAAGAGTGCTATGATTTTTTGATGTATTAACATTTTTATCATCGTATCCCTCTATGTCCCTGGTTATTACCTTTCCTCCAATTACTACTTTATCTGATATTGTTAATATAGATACTCCTGCTTTCTTTCAATTAATATTTGTGTGGTATATCTTTTCCATCTTTTGAGTTTATATCTACCATATTCATTATATTTTAAGTGAGTTATTATGAACAGCATACAGTTGGGTTACATTTTTTAATCCACTCTGACCATCTTTCTTTTAATTAGTATATATGACAATTATATAACATTTAATGTTATTGATAAGTTAGGGCTAACTCTTCCATTTTATTGTTTGTTCTCGCTCCCTTTTTTAATCTCTGTTTTATTTTTCCTGTCTCCTTGTTAGTGGATTTGTTTTAGAATTCTATTTTTATTTCTTTATAAGATCTTGAGTGTATCTCTATGTATATATTTTTCCATGTTGTAGGTATTACATTTTATATACATAACTTATTATAATCTACTGGTGTCACATTTTTACCAGTTCAAGCGAAGTATAGAAAACTTACCTCCCTGTACATCCATTTACCTTCTCATTTATTATAAAATTAGCTTAAATATTTACATGAAGCATAACACACAATTGTATAATTTTTGATTCAACTCTCAAACATAATTTTAATAATTCAAGAGGAAAAGAAAAATCTATTGTCTGTATCTATATTTTTACTCTTTTGTTGTTCTTTCTCCCTTTCTTATATTTCAGCATTGCTTATTTTATTAGCTAATTTGTTTTTAGAGGATTTCCTTTAGCCATCCTTTTAAGGTAGGTCTGGTGGCAACAAATTCTGAAAATTTTACTTCCTATAAGAATGTCTTTATTTTCCCTTCATTCTTGAAGGCTATTTTTTCTGTATTTAGAGTATTAGGTTGGTAGTTCTTTTTTTTTCAAACTTGAAGAATGGTGTTCTATTTTATTATGGCCCCTATTGTTTTTGATGAGATCTCTGCTGCCAGTAGAATTATTTTTCCACTATAGTGCTGTTACCCTAAAGTTTCTCTCACACCAGTTTCAAGATTTTTAATTTGTCTTTAGTTTTCAGAAAGCTTGTTATTATCTGTCTGGTTAGGTTTCCTTGGGTTTAGCTATTTGGGATTTGCTCAGCTTATTGTATTTGTAGATTAATGTCTTTTGCAACGTTTAAGGCATTTTCAGCCATTACTTCTTTGAATACTTTTTCAGGTTCTCTTCTTTTTGGACTCTGCTGGAATGAATATTAGATCTTTTGTTATAATCCCACAGGGTCTTGATGTTCTGTTCATTGTTTTAATCTATTTTCACTCTGTTATTCAGACTGAATAATTTCTGTTGTTCTGTTTTCAAGATCACTGATTCTTTCCCATGTTCCTTCCATTCTGCTGTTGAGCCCACCCATTGAATTTTTTATTTAGATTTTTTTTTTGTATTTATTAGTTCTAAACTTTCCATTTGGCTCCTCTTTATATGTTCTGTTTCCTTGTTGAGACTTTCTGTTTCTTTGTCAAGTTTTATATTTCCGTTATTGTATTTCTCACTTCTACAGTTTCCTTTGATTCTTCTTTATACTCCTTATTTTTTTGCTGAGATTTTCCATTTCTTTATTGAGACATTCAATTATTTTTGTCATGTGTGTCCATAATTACTCAGTGGAACACTTACATGGTGTCTGCTTTCAAATCCTTCTCAGATAATTCTAGCATCTGTGTTAAATTGCTGTTGGCGTCTATCAATTGCCTTGGTTCTTGGTAAAATGAGTGATTATCTATTGAAATCTGAACATTTTGGATAATATACTATGAGATATGGGTCTTATTAAAATCTTCTGTTTGAACTGGGCTCCTATGACACCACTCAGACAGGAGAAGAAGGAATCTTGTTACTGCCACATGTGGGTGAAAGTCTAGCCTCCCTGTTGAGCTCTGTTGACACCCATGGTGCTGAGGGCTCCTTGTTACTGCTGGGCATTGGTAAGTGTTTTAGCTTCCTGCTAGGCCTTCACTAGTACTGCTCTGGGTGGAAGCAGCATGGGTACCTTGTTATTGGTCTCCACAAAAACTGGTAAGGAGTCGTCTTGTTACCAAGAGTTGTGTTTGGAAGTCCAGGCTCCCTACATGGTCCCCACTGGTATCAATGGGTAGGAGACCTCATTATTGTACATTGGAGATGAAAGTTCAGGCTCTATTCTGCCTTCCCTGATGCTTCCTTAGCATGAGGGAAAGAAGGGGATTTCGGACATCACAATTAGGTCTTATGAGAGTAAAAATCTAGGTTTACCACGCTTCTGTTGGCAAAATGAGGGTAGGACTACTGTTTTGTCTGTGGGGTTTGGTTGGAATAGAGCTATTATAATTTAAAACTTGTCTTTTTTTGTGAGGTTGCTCCTTGTCTCATCATTTGGATAAAGAGAACAAACTCTTATTAGGGACTTTTTGTCTGCACTTATTAGCAATTCCAGGCTGTCAGCTTCAGAAAACCCAGGGAACATACCACCATATTGGCCATTAGGTCCCAATCTGGTCTGGCTTCTTCTCTCCATATTTCATCCACATTTCCTTATGTTTCTTTAATATATAATATCCAGGGAGAACTATGAAGAGGAAAAGGGAGAAATAGTTCTGTATCTCTCCAGAAGTGGGAGTCCCTGAATATGCATTTTGATTCTCTAACTCATCAGAATTCCTACACATTTGGGCAAATAAGTGAGAGATATAATTAAACTATTGTAAGCCTTCTTAATTTATAAAAAATATATGTAAATGTACATAACATATAAATATGTAGCATATTAATATGTATAATATATAACTTAATAATATATTATACATTGTATATTATGTATTAATTTTATATATTTATATTATACTTTACATTTATTTATAAATATGAATGACAAAGGAAATGATATTTGTTTAAAATTATTAAAATGCACTGACATGATAATTATGGTTTAATTCATATATAAAACTTTTGAATGGGAGACCAACATGGCGGGATAGGAAGATTCTGAACCCACCTCCTCTCATGGACACACCAAATCTATAGCTATAAATGGATCATTTCTCTCTGAAAAAGATTTGAAAACTAGATGACCTGCTTCACCACAACAAAAGATTAAAGGACCACATCAAGAAGGGCAGGGAAGTTTGAGACAGAGTGTTGGCAAGAGCTCTCCCTGACCACCAGCATGGCAACACACAGTAAGGAGGGAATCTCATCAGTCCAGTGTTTCTACAGGAGGAGTGAGGGGTTGGTGCTCCACATGTACCCATCACCTGGGATCTACACCAGAGACACAAGCCCTTAAGATGTCTGGCTTAGAAAACCAACAGGGCTTATGTCTAAGGGACCCATAGTGCTGTAGGAATCTGAACCTTCCCTTTTAAAGGGCTCACATATGGTCTTACCCACCCTGAGACCCAGAGAAAAAATAGCAGCTTGAAATGTGCCTAGAGTATATGAGAAAGAGACCCATTTGCTAATCTAAAAGCATGTGCTGGAGGAACAGCGGCCAGTTGAAACTCACCCCAGAGATGGAGGTGCTGGCAGATGCCACTACTGCCCTCTCCACATACCCTGCTAGCACAGGCGGTTAAGCTTAGAAGCATCACCCTCCTGCTGCCTCGCTAAGATGGACAGGGGCAGGTGGTCATGGCGCTATCCCCCACCCTGCTGAAGCCAGAGAACACAGGCAGTTGCAACACTCCTGCTCCCTGGCTGGGGCTGGCACGTGAGAGTGGTCCAGGCATTCTCCCACTCCCAGCCTAACTTCAGCACATGCACACGAGCAACACACTCTACTGCTGCATTGCTGAAACCCACGGGCGTGCACAGTCAAGACATTTTTCTGCCGCCTTTTGGAAGCCAGAGAGGGTGCCCTGCTTCCTACACTCTACAGCTGCCTTGCTAAAGCCAGTGGGTGTATGTGATTTACACAGGGAACAGTTTATTGATTGGCTGATTGATTGATTGGTTGATTTCTACTATATTCTCCACACATTCTAGATGTTCTATACAATAATATAAATATGAATCAGACAGATGCATGGGCCTTATTTACAATATAAGACTATAAACACTATTAAGGATCAAAGCAAATTAAATGAATATGTGAAGATTTATATTTAGGGAAGAAATTTCAATAAGAGATAGAGTTATCAAAACAGTCATTTGGTGGAAATTAAGACGAGCTTTTAAAATTGATCTATCTTATTTGGTTGGATGTTGAGGAGTTGGAAGATGATTTTAGATATAGGAAATTGCTTGTATGAATAAAGACTTGGAAACACATTTAGCCTGGTACGTTTGAATGGTCACAACAAGAACAGCCTGACAACTTGACTGTAAGTAGGAAAGTTCCAAATCTGTGAGTGACTGGAGCAGGCTCTACAGTGAAGGGAAGGCAGGGCCTTATTAGGGGAAGACTGACCCTGTTGTTTACTCCTGGACTTCTGCCAACTGGACCCTTTAAGAATGTCCCATTCACCGATACTCACATTGCATTAATAAGCAAGGGCAAGTTCTTGCAAGCTACTGAATTTGAGATGGAATTTGAAATGGAATAGTAAAAATTATGTTTTAGAGAAACTGTTAGCATTGCCAATTTGGATGGTTTTGCAATAGAGATTGCAGCAACCCAGGTGTGAAGCAACCTATCTCAGTTCGTGCTCAATTTTCCCACCATGTTTCACCATCTTTTTCAGTATCCACAATAAGGTGGAGTTAAAATTTGTTGATCGCTTTTATTTTGCAGTCCATTCTGCGAGATTGTATCCATGTGTTTTCTCATTCGATATTCACAACCTCACAAGATATAATAATATCTTGAGATATTATTATTGTCATTATGTGAGGTGAAGGGGATATTCCAAGGTCCCCTGGTCAGGATTAAAACTCAGGCTCTTGGGCTTCCCTGGTGGTGCAGTGGTTGGGAGTCTGCCTGCTGATGCAGGGGGCACGGGTTCGTGCCCCGGTCCGGGAGGATCCCACGTGCTGCGCAGCGGCTGGGCCCGTGGGCCATGGCCGCTGGGCCTGTGGGTCCGGAGCCTGTGCTCCACGGCGGGAGAGGCCACGGCAGTGAGAGGTCGGCATATGGCAAAAAAAAAAAAAAAAAAAAAAAACTCAGGCTCTTGACATTGTACAGCATGGTCACCTCAGTACCTACCATGGTGACAGCGGAGTCAAAGGCACTTGGTGTTCTTGCTGACTTGAGCTTGTGTTATGACTGGGCAGCTCTTACCTTCCTTTGTTCAACTGCTTTATCACCCACCATTCAGCCTGTAAAATATAACAATTTAATGGTGTGGTGCTGTGGAATCACGATTCATATTTCTTCTCTTTCCTTTCCATTCATGCTATGTCCCACCAGACCTGCAGCTTAGGGTACTGAGAGCCTGAAGAGCATGGAGCAGCTCGTAACAGTTAGTGGACAATTAAGAAACTGGCCTCTGATTCCTGTCCCAAGCTAAAACGTAACCACGCTGCTGATTACCCATTTTTATTGTTTATGGCGAGGCAGGTGGATGAACAGCTCTGCCTGATTTATGAAGTGCTTGCCTTCTATAAATCACAGAGTAGAAACCCAGCACGCTGCTAATCCTAATTGGTTAAGTCCTAAGTAGGGAGTGATTAGGAAGTCTTCGGGAAAGAAGGCACCTCATGCAAATGAGAAAGATATACAGTTCCTTGGGAGGAAGTTTCCCCTGCTCACAATATATGGTCCAGGTTTGATGTTCATTCCTGTTGCCCCCTTTTGTCTCTCATTGGTCAACCCCTGTGATCTTCCACTTGTGAATAAACTGGAGGGAGGTAGGGGAGATGATGAGGGAGCACAAACATGGTAGAAAGAGTACTGTTTTCCCACTTACTCTCTCCGTTCATGTCCACCTGGATTAATTTTTGAAATTAATAAAGCATTCACCATGGTGAAGGGGAGCTATGTAATATGACTTACTGTGCTGTTAGAGTGGGAAACATTAGGGATTTGGACTTTTACCTACCTGAATTCCATCCCCACTCTTTCCTGGGCATAACTGACATGACATTCTCAGTCAATGACAGCCATCTCTGGTTTTTCACTTTGAGCTTAAAGGACCCTGACAGTGTTAAATATATGAGGCTGTCCCTATCCTGTGATTGGACATCTTCCAGTGGACTTAGAAATGCAGACTCTTCTGGCCAAGGAAGAAGGGAGCCCACAGATTTTACAGATTTTCTTCCCCCATCTCGAGGTAGTGGTTGAGAACACAGGTTGCTATGTATGCAACACGTTGAAAGGAACAGGGACTCTTGAGATTAAAACTCAGTGAAGATAACCTCCACCCTCCTTTTCCAACCAATTGTAAATGTTCCTTTCTTTGGGTAACTTCTTTTCTATTCTCCCCCTCCTTTCTCTTCACCTCCTTGTTCTACTTCCCTTCTCCCCCTTTCCCCCCCTTTTTCCTTCCCTCCTTCCCTCTCTTTCCTTTCTCCTCCATGTCTTCTGGGAACTCGTGGCAGATGTAGCAGCAACAGCAGCAGCACTTCAGAACTGGATGATGAGCCTCCCTGCCTGGAGGAGATTGACTATGGTACCGACAGCAGCTCGGACCAGGAAGGGAGCTTCTCCGAGCTGGACCGGCAGATCCAGGAATGCGCTTTCCACAGGGATGAAGGAGAGGAAGAAGAGGAGGGATCAGGGCAGGGAAGAAAAGCCATCCCATAACCCTGAGGTTCATAGCAAGTTCTGTGCCTCTAACCATTGGATTAGCTGCCATGTTGTTGCTTTACCATCACACACACACAATGTTGGCACAGAAAGCCAGCCCATGCGAGGTCAGCATCCCTACATCCAGATTTTCTTCTAGTTTCATTATGCATAGAGAGTGGCTACTTCTTTTTTTTTTAAATTAATTAGTTTTATTTTTGGCTGTGTTGGGTCTTCACTGCTGCGTGCGGGCTCTCTCAAGTTGCAGTGAGCGGGGGCTACTCTTTGTTGCAGTGCGTGGGCTTCTCACTGCGGTGGCTTCTCTTGTTGCGGAGCACAGGCTTTAGGCACGCGGGCTCAGTAGTGGTGGCTCGCAGGCTCAAGAGTGCAGGCTCAGTCAGTAGTTGTGGCGCATGGGCTTAGTTGCTCCATGGCATGTGGGATCTTCCCGGACCAGGGCTTGAACCCGTGTCTCCTGCATTGGCAGGAGGATTCTTAACCACTGCACCACTAGGGAAGTCCCCAGAGTGGCTACTTCTTCATTACAGCATTTTACATATATAGATAGGTGGCTATGTGCATGCTGTCATTATGATAGAATGGGAGATACTCAAGATGACTGTGGATCCTCTGAAGACTGTTCCGAGCTCTTCTCCATTCCTATGCTTGAAACTGGAGTGGACTGGAAGTAGCAGGAGTTGGACTTGCTTTGTGTCTTCTCAGCCAGAATTCTAAGTGGTTGTTTAAGTCGTTCTCTATATGAGGGTTATCACTTCCTGTTGTCTCCCTCTTATAGCATCTGAGCCTCTCAGCCCAAACCATGAGCCCCACTGAGACTCTGAGGGTGTTGGCAGGGTCTTCCCTTGCTGGGTGATTGAACATAAAAGGCTGTACAACCAAGTAATCATCCTTGGTCTGTTGGAACAGTATACATTTTGCAGATATAGAATCTGCAGAAAATCCCCTTGTAAGGGAAGGGGGACAGTAGTGAATAAGACATGGCCTCTCGTCTTTACAAATTTGAAAATCTATGATATTCATAATCTTGGGAGGCAGCAATTCATTCATTTCAGACTCAGATAGATGTGGCTCATATCCTGGATCTGGCTTTCACTTATTATGAGCACGGAGGAAAGTAATTAAATCTCTCTAAACCACAGTTCAGTGGAGATGAGCATATCTATATCATAGAGTTATTATGAAGATGAAACAAGATAACATGTAAAAGTATACAGTTTGGCACACTGAAGACAATAATAATGGCTTATTTTTTTCCATAACGCAGGCAGAACATTCTATGGAGTTATTCTCACAGTTAACATTCTATGGGGTCACGTGGTTGAGTCACTCTCTCTTCCTAGAGGGGATCAGGGCAGGAGGTTCTAGGGGGCTGGCATAGCTTAAACCAAGTGAAAATGGAGCAAGGCCCTTCAACAGACAGATGGAAACAGTTTGAAAGTGTGAAGGATGATATGTACAGGGCCCAGGCAGAAAGGATGAGAAGAAGCATGGAAGGCAGATTAGAATGGAAGATAAAATGGAGATAATATGTTAAAGCAAATGTATGTTGGTCCAGATGCCACATGTATTTAGTTAGCATTAGGTTTGGCTATGAGAGATGGAAAATCCAAAACAGCAGTAGCCTTTGTAAGATAGAAGTCTGTTTATCTTTCATGTGGAATTCCAGATATAGGCATACCAGAGCAGGTATCACGAGTGCCTGATGTCAGGTACTCAGCTTCAGCGGCTTTCTAGCCACCCCCCACCCCCGTGTGTTACTTCTACTCTTGCTCTAAGAGAGCTGCTGAAGCATCAGGCTTTGCATCTACATCCCAGTCAGCAGTAAGAAGGACAGAAATAGAAGATCATGTTCTCCATATTTCCAAAACAATGCATACTGCTTCTGCTTAATCCCACCATCCAGAAAGTGGTCCTGTGAACACAGGTAGCTGCAAGGGAGGATGGAAAATGTAGTCTTTATTTCAGGTAGGCAAGGCTAAAGATTTGACATTTTAATCTTAAGGGAAAAGAAAATAATGCATATTGAGGTTCAAAAACATGCCAAAGAGACTTTTCCTGATGTACCTACCACCACCAAGAGATCTTGGGAACAGAATAATTTCAGAGAAAACTCAGCAGAAAGAGTTTAGCCTCAGAAAAAAATGTTTTGCCATAATTTAGCCCCAAGGCATACAAGAAAGTTATATGTGCTGTGATTTGGGAAGTTGACATTATTATTATTGTTGTTGCTGTTATTGTTATTATTATTGATAGTCCCTTATTTTTCAACTCCTTTTCAAATTGCTTTGCTATCACTCAGAAATCACAATTCATTCTTTGTATTAAGGCATTCAGATTTCTGTAACATAATGAGAGTTTTGAGGGAAATAACAAAGACACTGAACTCAAATCCAGGCTGAAAGCGTCTCTTAACTTCTCCCATATTCAATATTTCCGTTCTTAAATAGAGGATGGCATAATGCTTCTGTGGGTTTTTTTTTTCATTGTCTTGAGGCTCAAGAAGATAATATTGTTGAAAACGTAAATGGTGAGAAGAATGGAAATAATACTAACTCATCGTCAATTTTCATTTGAGCTCAAAATTGCTTATTTACCATGTTTCTGAGAATGTGACCAGGGCAGGTAAATATCTATGTGATGTGCTCAGGAAAAGCCAGAAACATGGACTGTTTATTGATTTGTCTATGTAACAAATATATATTAAGTACCTGCTATGTGTCATGCTCTTTACTAAGCTCTAAAGCTGCAGAGAAAAAAGACTCACTGTGTCCTGAAGTTGGTCAAAGTTCAGTGGGAGAGATGAACAATAAACATTTTATTTTAACACAGTGGCACACGGCTTTATGGAGCTGTGCAGAGGATGATACAGAATCACCTCATCTAATGGAGGCAGTGATGGTGGGAAAAGTCCACCAAAAGAAAATGATAACTTAGGTGATTTTGGAAGGATATGTAAGTTTCCTGGTTAAAAAGAAGAGGACAGACTTGCTAAGAAGTGGGAAGAGTTTATGCAAAGACCCCAGGGTAGGGTGATAGCTTGAAATAAAATATTCAGTGTGAACTGATTTAAAACACGTGCTTTTATGTGGGGAAAGGAGGAGAGTGACAGAAGATGAAATTGACAAGATAGACATCCATCAGATCAACAACACTTGTCATGTGTTGATGAAAGGTTGAACTTTATTCTGAATGTGCTGGGAGGAGACAAAGATATTCAGCAGAGGCATAGCCAGGACTGAGGTCGGCATGTATGCATCAGTCCTGCTGCACCACATCTTTATGACTGATTGATTGGCACCCTTGCTATGCTGGTTGTTCAGTGGTCTGAGAAGTACACTGGGTATAAAATTATCATATTTGAAGAGCAGCAGGTTTGGGGTGAGGTGAGAGATAAGGAGTGTAGTTGAATACTGGGGTCTATGAGATGTCCAGTTGGAAAGGACTCCTAGAATCCAGAGGTATATCAGGAAAGGAAGTAGAAGATGAGCTCCACCCAGCAAGCTTGGGGACCTGGGTGGAAGTCTTGAGCCACTGAGCCCAGGCACCAGCCAACTGTGAAGGAGTTTGCTTGGAGGGAACAGAAGAGTGGGGGGGAGCAGACTTTCCTCTCTTCCTGCTAGGACAGAAGGCCATTCTGTGTCACACCTCACCGATCTTCAGTCTCGGGGTGGGGGAGGCTCATCACAAGTCACCTAAAGATAGTCACAGGAGCAGTTCTTCCAGCCCGGACAGACATGTCTCTTGCTGGCCAAACCACTATGGTCAATTTTCCTGCAAAACGTTCTACCCAACTCCGAGCCAAATGTTAATACTCAAGAATTCCCGGGAGTTGTAAGCTCTAATGGGAAGCAGTTGTGCTTCAAAATGTGCAAAGGAAGTGCATCTAGAGAGGTGATGTGGGGTCCAGGCCACGTGCACGGCTGTCCTGTGCCAGCTGTTGTCCAATGCTCTGCATAGCAGGGCTAGAGCAGGGGACCATTTTCACACCCAGGATAATCATCATGGGTAGAGAAGCACAAGGCTTCTCGTGATCCCTTAAGGACCATGCTTCCATGATGCTTTAAGGATGGAATCTGCTGTCCCTCCATGACACTTCCCTGTGCTAGAGACTCTTTGGATCCTTTATAGATTCAAATCCTGCCCATCTGCAGTCTCTACAGTTTGCCATGGGACATAACCTCATTTTATCTCATCCTACTGGTGAGTGTGGATGAACACGCACAAAAATACATGCACACACACACCACTTCTTGAGCCACACATCTACCTAAGTGCCCTTTTTGATTTTTCGAACCTGTTGACACTTTCCCTCTGTCTCTGATAAGCTTCTCCCATTATCTCATTTGGGGGTGTCAAGACCCAATTCAGATATCACTTTTCTTACGTAAAACCTTTCCTAGTCACCCCATTAAATTAAAGTTATATAATTTCTTTTCTGTGCCCCAATGCACCTTTTATACATTCCTTTTATAGCATGCTTATGCTTGCCATTTACAACTTTATTTATGTGTTTTTTTACAGCTCCAACCCCACTAGCCAATGAATAGAGAATTCTAAGATGCATGGAGCTGCCTATTATCTTTCTATGTCTCCCCTCACCTGACACATTAAAGTTTCTCAAAAATGTATCTTCCACCTAGCCTCAAAACTGGACATCCAACGTCTCAATGAAATTCCATATATTTCCCTTAAATTCCTCCATTTTCCATCTCATATCAGAGCTTGTGTTATAGGAAGGGAAATTGGTTTCATTAAAGTGGCATCTAGCACAAGTATAGCCTAGCCTCGGAAGACTGTTTCCCATGTGAGGCAAGCTTCTTAAGGAGCAGGGTGGCCTTGTCCTTGTTTAGACTGTGCAAATATTTCGATAGAGAAGTGAGAATAGAGGAACAGAGTCTCTGAGAGTCTATGCCTTCAGTGTTCACCAAGGTGCTGTGGACACACAGGCTCATTTTGTTGAGAACTGACACATGACTCCATGTGCATTGTGCCAACTTGGCTGCCTGCGTGCTTCTTTCAGTACCACCCATTGGCTCCACTTCCCTCTGGGTTTCCAGGAAAAGGATTCCGAGCCACAAAGAACAATTGAACGTACCTGATCCTTGAGTTACAAGCTCGCATTGAGCCTTGCCAACATAAGTAAGGTCACGTTACACCCCGAGGGGAGGAGTTCTCACCCACGGTTTCCATTGTCCGGCCTGAGCAACTGACCTGTAGAGTCAATTTCACATTCCGAGGGGAGCCTCTGCCCTCTGCCAAGAAAAGGAGCTTCCATGAAGTGTCTGACACGAGTCATCCTCGTTAGGGACCCAGGACAGAGACCTGTGTGGTGCACCTGAACATTTGCATCCTCATCAGAGTGATGGACTCATTGGCCCTGTTGGTACAACCCGCCCCTGCCCCCTAAAGGCTCTAGTCTTGGAAAGACACACGACAGTGTAGCCTGGGTACTAACCGTGCGAGCTTTTTTAGACAAAGATAATTCATGAGGTCCGGAGTCTGCTGCTGTCTCCCCAACAGATGTCCTCTTCTGTTTGTGTTGTAATTTGGTTCTATGTGTGCTGCATACCCAACTGATTCTTGATAAAAAGTGCTGTTTAGAAAAAAAGGAACTGCTAAAAGGAAATGTTTAGGTAAAAATGGATTATATTACAGCCTTTCTGTACCTAATAATAAAAAAGATTCAACTGTATACAACTTAAGATTATCTGTTACAAGCATTTCAACACAATAGAAGTGAAATTGAGCTTGATTCACACACACACACACACACACACGCACACACACAATATAGGTCCAGGGCTTTCAGAAGAAGAAGATCAGAATTTGCCTAAGATTACACAGCTAGTAAGTAGCAAGATGGTGAATTTGACGCAGGCAGTCTGACAGCTGAGCCTGCACCACAAGGACAAGTGCCTCTTCAAAGACTCTTCAGGGCCTTTCAGAGGCCAAGGAGCAATTCTCTCTCTCTAGGAAGATGTATTATTGTTATTTTTGTTGGTTTCAATATTTGAGTCAAATATAAACAACTCATGCTGGACATCCCTGTATAATATCCCCTTTAACCTCAAACTGCACAAGTTCCATGTCAGAGCCTCATTATCTCCTCCCAGAGAAGTCTTTACCTCCCAGTTTCCTGAACTGGATCATCTCGATGAGAATCTGTTTCTGTGTGTGCCTGATGCACGGCTCAATGTCTGACTGAGGCAGTCACTTCATGCTTCACTCCGTGGGTGAATTCACCAGTCTTGTCAAGCCTACTCTTAGCTTTGCTTAGAATCTGCTGCTCTTTCTTCTTGGTCCATTTCTCACCTGGATTTCAGCAATGGTCTCCTCACTACTGTCCTCATCGTTGGAGGCTCTGCCTCCTCTCCAGCCCTTTATTCTCACGTAGACATAACATTTGGAATGAAAATCTATTTCTGCTGCGTACAACCTTTCACTGGCCTCCTATTGTCCAAAGGATAAAATGCTAATGGAACTTGGCACTTGAGCCCTTCCCGATCCGGCTACTGGCTCACTGTCCAGTCTCCTCTCTTAACACAAGCCCATACTCAGGTCCTAAAAAATCACTTCCGGTTTCCAGAAAGCACTTTATTCTCTCTGCTTCCATCTATGTGTGTTCATTCACTGTGTGCTTAAATGTATTCTCCTCCAAGTAGTCTTACATGATCTGATTCTGAGTTCCCATAGTGCCTTGTAGGAACCCTGTCATAGCTTTTGTTGCAAGGTTTTGCCTGTGGAGTTTTCTGTTCCCCCCACCAGACTAGAGATTCCTGGAGGACAGGGATTATTTTGTTCACTGCTGTATCCTGAGGGCCTAGCACCCTGCCCAAGATACGGTGGACCTTCATTAAATACGCATTGAATGATCAAGTTCTTCATTTCCATTCCAAACATCTCCCAAGAATGACCTCCTACCCGTTGTCTCAGTAACCTATTAAAAATGGATAACAGAGCTGCAGGAAAGTAGGGCACACATGTGTCCAGCAAACTCGGAGCAGCATCGAGGAAGCATCCGGGAAAAATCTCCCTCAGCCCCTGGTCCGCGGGGCCTCTTGCTCTGTAATTTTCCAGAAGCAGCTTCCTTTTTTCCTCCAATGGCCTGTAGAGGTCAGAAAAGGGCCTTGGTTTCCAATCGTGGACTGTCCTCTGCCTCAATTAGCATTCACCCCCGGTATCTATAATTAAGCAAACCTAGGCGCTGCACATAGGAGCGGAAATGCATTGAGTTTAATAAAACAGAGTGTAAGGCAACTTTAGATTGACTCCAGCCTTGTTTATTCTTGCACACTTGTAATTCTGTTTCGGTATATTCCCAGTCAAAGAGACCATTGTCCTGGGAACTGAAGCGTGTCCCTTCTTTCCTACCGCAGCCCATCCGAGGAGGCAAGCAGTACCAGCTTACTGCTCCCGGCTCATGGCAAAAAAATACATATATATTTTTGTATTTCTTAAAGCGAAACAATAACAAACTGGAGAGTGTGTGAGTACCATGAGAGGATCTCCCACTGATGTTCTAGCTTTTTGGTATTCTTCATGAATGTAAGTGCGTTCTGAGTCCAGAAAAATATATATATATAAATATAAAATAAAAATGGAGAAGGCACTCTGATCACTCCTAGCATTTAGGAACCACTGATTTTGTCCCATAAATTGTTCCCTAGTGCATAAGAAAGAGCATGAGACTGAAAAGAGTCCATGGTTTGGGGTCCAACTCTGTCACTTTCATGGAGGACTTTGGGGCTGATCCTTTAGTTCTCTGGGTCTCTGTTTCTCCACTGGAGAGTGAGGGGCTGGGCCAGGTGAAATCTAAGGTCATGTCTATCTCTAATATTCATTGCCACTGTGCCAGCTGACCCGTGGGGAATGCAGCAGCCCCTGCGCTGGCCAGGAGGGTGAAGAGGCAGCGTGACGTGGCTCACAGTAGGACTGTGTCCCCAGAGGGCCCGAGGCCAGGCTTGCACAATGATCTTTTCAGAGCCCAGAATGATGCAGTTGATACCCTGCCAATGCCCGGCAGAGTAAAAGCTTCCGAAATCGGGCTAAAAATAAATAATGAAACAAAGTGACAACATAAAGAGGAAGACCTAGAAGTGGTGGGGGATGAATTGAGTCAGCAAACTTGGGGGCGGCATGGGGAGGAATCTAATTTGTTCTCTTCTGCAAGGATGGGCCTGCTAGAGGCTCCAGAGGTGAAAGTGCTCTTGAGAATGGGGGTGTGATGCCACCTGGGAGAGGATACAGGCCATGGAGCAGAGGTGTGACTCCTTCCTCAGGCTCATTTCCTCTCCGCTGCACAATTGATCCGCCCACTCGTCCCTGACTCTTTGTTGGCTGTTCAAAGAGCGAGCTCTTTAACAGTGCCCCTCCTGTCCCTGGACCTCTGCTTGGCCCAGGGCCAGCTGCCCTCATCGACCTTGTCTCTCAGCCTTTGGGGGCCTGCTTCCTCTCTGCACACACTCGGTATTTCAATCAAAGTGGCTTTCCTATCTGGTGAGTCAGGGCGAGATGTATGCAGGAGGGTTAGGTAGGGAAAGGGTACTACTAGTTATTAAGTACATTTCACGTTCCAGCCATGGGGATAGGTGCATTCATGCAACATACAAGGAGACAGGGAGGGGTCTCAGAATAACTACAGGGTAAGTCAGCATGTGAAAATCACCTCTGCACACTTTACTTCTAGTTCTCACAGATGCTAAGGGTAAAGATCCAGATCAGAGGGAATTTTTATCGAAAAAAGGTGCCTTAATGAATTGAGGGGATATGCAAATGTGAACATTGTCGGGGTGAAGGACGAAGAGCTGTCCTTCTGTACATAGATACTAATGGAAGTTTAGGGCTTGTGCGCTGGCAGAAAAGAAGAGGGAGGGAGAGAACTCCCCAACATGGCCAGAAGCCCAAATCCATGGAGAAAAGAAGGCTCGTGAGAAATCTTGACTCAAAAAAAAAAGTGATGGCTAGTGTTCGATTTTAATCCATTTCCTGTTCTGTGAGGTCTAATTTTACTCCATCCCTATGCCCTCAAATCTTTAGTAAAAGATGACCATCCCAAACAGCAATATTTTGAGTAAATGGAAGATGAGATTGTTCATTTTGGATAAAAAGACTATGGGTAGAGGTTGTCCAGGAGAATTCAGTGGAAGCAGGAAATCTGCAAACTTTGCTTCTGGGGCAAATTACAGTTCCCACACTCCAGCTTGGAAGCTTCAGCCATTTTATTTGTCTATGAAAATGGTGATGATAATAGTGATCATAAGAAAAACAAAGTTATCATGGTCCCTTACCATGCACCATTCCTTAGGCTGAGTGTAACACGACATCCCTGTTAGGTAAGTAACTATCGTTATCCCTATTTTGTAGGTGAAGACACAAAGTCCCAGCGAGTGTGTACAAAGTAAGCACCTAGGACAGAGGTCAAGTTAGGGTGTGAGTTGAGTGTTCCCTTCCCTCCCATGTTCCCCGTGGTATAAAATCACCATAAAGGAAGTGATGCTCCTTGGCAGTGTGGTGTCCTTCTTCTTTTATCATCTTGAGGCAAGCTTGTCTTCGTGCTTTCTTCCTCAAATTCAATTAGGAGTGTATCTGTCATTTTCAGCATCTTATTTTCAAACTTCATGAAGACATTCTTTCCCCATGTACCTATTAACCTTAATTTTGCTCCGCCTCCCTTCCATATTTCTAGATGAAAATGCTGTGTGACCTTCTGAAGGAATCTCCCAATGGGTTGATGGTGGTGGGTGGTGACATGTATGTGGAATACATGAAGCACATTCTAATGTTGAGAGCAGTGTTTCTAAAGGCAAAGAACATGAATTTCAAACAGAGGTTAAGTGAACATCAAAGATGAATATGGTCCCATGCAAACAAAATTAGGTTGGGTTTGGGTTTAGCAGGGTTTTCCTTAAGGTGTCTGCTGTGGTCAGGAAATGATTATTCAGGTCTCTATCATACTTATGAGGGTTCTGAACAATGTAAGTTGTTCCCAGTGGCTATATTTTCGTAAGAGCTCTATTTTTCAAGCCTTCTGGAATAAGGGTGTTGGGGTTCATTGTGAGCTTACATTCCAAGATCTCTGAGCACCATATAACCATTACCTCATTTCACGTGATACTCAATTTACTTTATTAGGCCAGAATCTCTGATCTCCAAACCTTAAACTATCTCTGCACCAACCCAGCCCCTCACTTAACTTCTACTTACCAATGCCCTGAGGGAGTCAGCCACCTCAGCAAAGAGACTCAGCAAAGAGCAACAGGAGAAAGAGAAACTGTCCTTGCCCTCTTACCTTGCCCACCTCTGTTGGAAGTGGATTTCCATGTCTTTTGGTGTAAGCCAATGATATTCCACAAAGAAAGTTTACTTGAGACTTCTGCTCTTCTTCTGAATGTTTTTGTTTTTGTTGGTTGGCTGGTTGGTTTTTTTCTCATCTGAAGTGACTATATGATGATAGGACCAGAGACACTTAGGCAAGGAAAATCATGACCCTGAAAGTTAAAAGAAAGTCAACATTCAAATCCCAGGATGGTCAGTTACTGGCTGCCCAACCCCTGTTGCCACACACACACACACACACACACGCACAAGCACACACAAGCACACTATACTTCCTAAGGAAAAACTATTATATGGATCATGAACAAGATGGAGACTTCAAGGACACTAATTTGGTGACCCTTGCAGAGAGTAGAGTTTTTGTGGTAAGAGAAAGAAGTTTATAAATAGAAGTAATCGAGGTGACTTCTCTCACAGTGTTTTATAATTGATGTCACAATATCTTGTGCCAGAATGGTGTAACAGGGATGTCTCCAGCTCACTGGAGACCTCACTGCCAGAAGTCCCAGTGGGATCAGAGTGGGACAAAGGTAAAGCAGATAGGGGCTGCCTCACCCACTCTGCTATGGGCTTCAGGAGTAAAGGGCAACCTCATGGGTGATGTCAATAACTGTACCTTAGTTTTATGTTGCTGCAAAATAAATGGCCACAAATTTAGAAGTGTAAATCAACATCCGTTTATTACCTCACAATTCTCTAGGTCAGAAGTACAGGAGAACTGTACTGGGTTCTCTACTCAAGGTGCCTCAAAGCTGAAAACCCAAGGGTCAGCCAGGCTGGGGTCTTCTCTGGAGGCTCAGGAAAAGAATCTGCTTCCAAACGTGGTCGAGTGGTTGGTCGAACTCATTTCCTGTGGTTGTACGACTGAGATCCCTATTTGCTTGCTGACTGTCAGCTGGGGTTATTCTAGGCTCAGCTGCCTTCATGCCTTGGCGTGTGGCACCTCAAAACCAGTAACAGTGTGTTGAACCCCATTCATGCATTGACTCTCTGATGTTTTTTTTCTGCAACCAGCTGGAGGAAGCTCTATGCTTTTAAAAAACTTCTGTGATTAAAATAGACCCACCCTGATCATCTCCCTTTTGTCTTATGACATAGAATAATCACAGAAGTGAAATCTCATCATATTCACAGGTTGCACCCATGATTAAAGTGGGAGAGAATTATATAAGGGCGGATTCATTGGGCTTCATTTTTATAAGGCTGTTTACTACAAAAAGTACTAATAACAAATAATTTTATGACACTTTCCCTGCGCCAGGAACAGTCTAAGCATCTACCCACATTAACTCACTGGATTTTCACAATAACCTTATGAAGTAGGTACCTTCATTGTGCTCATTTTACATTTGAGGAAACTAAGGCATGGAGTGTTGATGTAGTATACATGGCTAGTACACTATATACAGCATCGCAATGGTTGAGCTGAGATTTGAACCTAAGCAGTATGGCTCCAGGTTTGTGACAGCTTTCTTAACCACAACTCCATAGACCTATCTAAAAATGTGTTCTCTTAGACATAGTTTTTTCCTTCTTCCATCCAAGTTGTGGTACGAACATGGGATCTGGAGTTGTTTAGTGGGACGGGATAGGATACAGATGGAAGGTAGCACAGCATGGTTTAGACTGCCCATGACCTAGTCTTCAGTGAAGGTTTACATGTAATGTGCTCTTCCGTGCTCTCCATCTTGTAGTCAACATTTTAGCCAGTTACAAAGAGCAACTATCTTCTGAGACTGCTCCTTCCCCATGCATCCTTCAAGAGCAGTGGATCTAGCAATGTCTGCTAAGGGGTTTGAGGTACAGTGAAATCTTTATGAAATAGACTTACACTCTCATGTCCCTGGGGCTCTTTTTTCCACCTGAATTGAAGGTTGTGCTGTGCAAATGCTCAGGTCTATATGGAAAAGTAACTTAACAAACCCATGCTTCCTCAATATGGGCTTCTTGGAAAGCATCTATGCTCAGTCGCAAGGGGGAACTGAGGTAATTTTATATGTTTTCAGTCTTCCACTGATTGAGTTACATTATTTTGGCTTAGATAGGAGATGAGATAAATCCTTAAAGACACAATAATTAGTTTATAATTAGAAATTAGTAAAGACAGAGGTTAATAATTATGAAATAAAGTTGATTTTAAGAATAGTATTTTATTTTTGAATGCCTTAATATCATACGTAGTAGTATTAACATTGGAAATGCACCAATAAAATCACAATGAAAGAGTATAGTTCATATAACAAAAGACATTACAAGAAAACAAAACCAAGAAATTAAAAAAAGAAAAACAGAAAGCAGAAGACTGACAACATTTAATAATTGTAGTTATAAATGTAAATGATATAAATTATACCACGAAGTGACACAGAATATCAGCTATGATCAAAAAGGGAATCTAAAACTATTTTTTATTCATTATACAAAACTAAATAAAAAGATTCATAATGAAACAATCTAGAGTGGAAAAGAGGTAATGAGTAAAGATTTCTAGGGAGCCATTACCAACGAGAAGAATTATAAATGCAAAAGCTGAAGTTTGGAATAAACAGTTGAGATGGGGGACTGGTTTAGGGAATTACGAGAAATATTAATGAGTTTATTATCAGAGCCGTGATAGAAGGCCTGGATGAAAAGGAGGAGACTTTCCAATCTCTGACTGGGGAAATGTAACCAAAGTATGTGAAAAGTAAAAAGACAGAAAACACTAAAGGATTCCTACCCAGAGCACTGCAGCAGGAAGGAGCCACAGGCTTCAGGCCTGAGGGGTGATGAACAAAGTAATATGCCCATATCTTATCTCTTGCCTCTTGTTTCCCTCTTTTACAAGGTAACTTTGAAAACATGATAAATAGGTAGAAGGGCTAACTTAGATCTGTTGAATTATGTGGGTTTAGGACAGATTAAAATAAATTGGAATGCCAGTCTCCTTCAGTTGTCCATATGATGCATTAGCTTGACATTCAAAGCCCTCTTAGCCCACCCCGGCCTGCCTTTCTAGGCTTATCTTCAAATACACATGGCCCCAGAGCCAGCTTTTCAGCCAAAGTGGGCTAGCCACCATCTCCTAAATTTATCCTGCGTGTTATCACCTGCTCACCTTGTCTTGCTCTTCCTCCCTCCCTTCAAGGCCTAGTTCAAATTGCCCCTGATCTGAATATCTTCTCCTATAACTCCTGCTCTCTCTGTTCCTCCATCTATGACCCTTAAAGCATTTATTATGCAATTAGCCATATCCTTTCACGCTCTGCTGATTGGCCATTTATCTCTTTTATCACGGTGTGACGCTTCACATGTGTCGGTCATTTCTCCGCAAGTACATTATTTGATTCTTGAGAGCCAGGCCACATCTTTTTATCATATCATTCATCATTTAGCACCCTCTGATTTCAATTTATTTATCGATATTATCTCGTGAAATGCTCACTATAAAATTTAAGGTTAAATATCACTTCCCTCATTGTACAGACTAGATCACTAAGGCTTAGAGAAGTTCAAAAACCTACCCTGTGTCATGCAGCTAATAAGTGGCAGAACCAAAATTTGAAATCATGTGAGTTGGAGAAAAACCCTCTGCTTTCCCCAATAAGACCATGGTATCATTATACCTAGCTGGAGCTATCACTCCAGATGATGCCTCACAATAAGATACTCATAACATTTACACATACAAAAGAGATTTTCCATAAGTATATTTTAGTTATTGTAGGTGATTTACATGCAGTTTGTATGTTTATAGCAGGGGTATAGAATTCCCAGATTAAATCTAATGCCTAGACAGAATGTCTATTCACAGGTACATGCACACACACCTATGCACACACATACAAAGATGTTTGCACCATGATAGATTAGCTGGTAAGTGCTGCACACAGGTCTGCCTGGAAGGACATTGCTTTCCCAATGGCACAGTGAATGGCCTTCATTGGCAAGGACATGGAAAACTTTTAATCCCATTTAAGTTAGAAAGGGGCATAATCTTAGCAGGATGCTTCAAGCCTCAATTTTATTGCAAGGGTGCCCAGAGCTTATTGATTAGGTTTATGGCTAGCATATTACTTTAAAGTAGAGACCTGTTCATTGTGATATTAGCTTTGAAGAGCTCCTCTGTTAAAAAGCCCTGTGTCAACACTCATCTGTTTTCATGTCCCCAGAAAATCTAATGAATGGAAAGGATGCTCAGCAGGCTGGTTGTATTTTCAGGTTCCTGGTTTGTTCCCTATTTAGGAGAGAGAGGCATAATATCTCTGAAACCTATTAGTGTTCAGAAGTGGGAAGAAGCATGGCAAGTAGAGAGAACTGTGGAAGGGAAGAGACCAGAGCCTGATTGTTCAGAGGTTCCCTGGATACTTGACTTCACCTCTTGACATCAAATATTCGCCATGTGCATAATGAGAAAATCATAACATTTCCCTCTTTGTAGATCTCACACTCGAGCCACATAAAAGTCACCTGGATGGCTGGTTGAAATACAGAGTGCTGAGCTCTAATTCTGGAGATTCTGATTCAGTTGGTATACCATGGGGTAAAATAATTTGCATTTCTAACAAGTTTCCGGGTGATACTGATACTGCTGGTCCCGGGAACACATTTTGAGAACGACTGTCCTAACAGACATGGTGTGTGATCATAGAACACACCAGGTAGTCAAAGGAACATCAGGTCCCTTCAAGAAAATGTATTATAATGCTAATAGTTACGAAACTTTTCCTAACACCAAACCTAAATATTTTCTCTACGCCAGTGCCAATATTCTCTCACTTATCCCAGAGCATGTAGAGAACTTTGCTATATTATACGTACATTGATGCTATCTCATGCCTTGTTCTTAAGAAGGCTAAGTTGCTGTCCACCAAATAGGTGCTGATGGCTTGCAGTCATTTATGGGATCTTTTCTTCTTTTCTTGAGAGAAGAGTCGGAAGACAGGGAAGAATAGAAGAACTCTAACCATACAAGGGAAGGAAAACACTAATATCTGCTTCTTCTCTCCTCTTTTCCTTCTATTTCTCTTTTCCTCTACTTTCCCTGTACCTTCACTTTCCCCTCATGCTTCTCTTCTGTTAGTTTGTCCCCTTTCACTTTCTCTAGGTATGTGAGTCTTCCTCTATCCTCCTCTTTCTCCTACAGAAGTTAGTGTGAATGAGTTCATCACGGTCTGGCCTGCCAGCTTCCATCTCCACGACTTTATTTCCTCTTGCTTTATCCTCAGTATATAAATCATTTTCTGAACAAAATGAATACCACTAGTTCTGAACCTAGAAACTTGTCCAAACTTTGAAACTTTCAGGCCAAGCAAGGTGTTTGATGGTTATAATGACCTTTTCTGAGCAGCTTAGTATACCTGCCATGTACACAACCTCTTTCCAGGAGTCTGCATATGTGTAGATTGCTATATTTGTGCCCAGTGACATCATGACCCTGAATACAATGGATTTGACTCCTGACCCAAAAGGAGCCTGTTCATAGGCCTTCCTTAGACTCATGAAATGTGACCTGGTGTGAAAGCTCTATCCAACACCAACAAGAGTACCCTCTGCTGGATGGTCATTTTCCAAGGCAATCAGATTTTTCTTTGTTGAAGAGTTTGAGACACATACAGGATCATCATACAAAAGCAGTGCTAACAATAGAAGTTGAGGTAAAGAATTGCCAAGACACCAAAGCAATAGTCTGAAGGATAGTATGCCACGGGGCAACTACTAAAATTTCTTTGCATCATCACTTTTTGAACTATTGCCAAGGCCTGAACAACACTTCTGTCTCTAGGAAGCCTGGTTGTGTATCTTTATAGCAAATTGTTTGAGACAAGCTAAGAATCTGTGTTCCTTGTGCCTCAAAGAAGCTTAATTTACAAACAATAGGAAAAGTTATTTTAGACTAAGATCTAGGCAGAAGGCTATAATAAATAGATGAGCAGTCAATAATAGAATCCAGGATTGATAATCATGATCGGTAGCAGTCGTTGAAAAAAATATTTCAAAGTCTCAGTGTACTAGAAAACTAAGTCATTGTTATTTGTCTGCCAATGATAGGACTCTAGGACAATTGCTCCTCTTAAAGCCACTGATGGAAAGCCAAACCTAATTGTGTATTACACGACCTTGACATCATTAGACCAAAGGTGAGCACCTACTTCAAAAGAAGCAGATTCCTGTACATACATACATACATATATATATATATATATATATATAATTTTATGTACTTCATTCTATATAATTATAGCTCATGAAAGAAAAAAAAATAAAAAATAAATCTTTAAAAAAATGACCTAGGCCAGTCAGATCCCTGTACGGGCCATTTAAACTAAGAGTATTGAGGTAATGACTTAATTACCTCAAGGAACTGCTGGTTTGAAAAGTCACAGGCAAAATTGAGGTCAGGAAGGATGGTATGCAAACTGAAGGTGTAAGGATGTTGAACCCCGTGTTGGCAGAATCTGCGATGCAGAAGAAAGAGAGATATAGAGCAGAGACATAGGGAGAACCAAAGGCAGAGAAAGCACACAGCACATGCAGGAGGATGAGAGAGGACCTGGTCCAAGAGCTGTCTCTCTTGTAGAAAGATTTTCCTGGCCCAGTTGTAGTCCGTGTCAATCCTGACAGTAAATCTGGTTTTTCTTGAGACTCAGAGATATGAAGTCGCTTGCCTGAGATTATTCAGTGAACACAGAGGGGAGCAGGTATTTGAATCCAGGCTGGCTTGACCCATTGCTTTTGCTTTTTCCAGGACATGTTAGTGTGTTCTGGAGTCTTTACAAATGTGGAAGAAGGTATGAGTCTTAACGACCAGTGTGCTCCATTCTCTCAATCTTTTTCTTTTGTTTTCATGTACCATGATGTTGTGTGCTTGCGTGTGTGAATTACAGGCTTCTTTTGACAATTTATCTCTTTATCTCTTCTATCTCAACCTCTTCTAATCACAAAGTTTCTGACAATAAAATATTTCATTGGAATAAATGAACTTAGTAAAGTTTTCACTTATATTTTACACGTTTATTTTTATATTAGAAGTTAGTTGATGTTAATTTAAGCTTGGTTAATTTATGAGTTATTTACAATTTTTTTCCAATGTCTGCCGTTTCCTCCTCCACATTTCACCATTCACTTATATTCTTTATTATTTCGTTTTCATTTACCACTACTCAGTCTTCGTACATCAGGTCTTGAACCATTTTTTTAATAAGAAAATATCTGATATAAATAGTAACAATAGGGAAACATGGTCTAGCATTTTTTGAGTGGGAAAGACAAAATGTTGAGACACTCTTTCAAGATCTGCCCTTGGTGGCTCTGGACAAAAAGAATATCAACATCTTGGTCAAGGAAGGAGTTTTATACTACCTTTTCATAGGCTTCTGGACAATACAGAGAATGGGATGGTTGAGTGTCATAATCCTGGCAACTGATCACATCCTCAAGTACCAACTCAGACGTCTGACTCCATCCATGAATTTCCACCACCTTTGCATGCATGTCCCCCATCTCAGGGAGAAGCATCTGCAAAACATCAATGATCAGGAGTGAAGAGATTCCCAGTCTAAAAAGTCACAAAATTATATGAGAGCAGAGTCCAGAGGTTCCTTTCAGATAACTAGCTCAATACTCGAGAGCTTCTAAACTCCAAGAACTACTTGGTATTACCAATCAGCCTGGTGATCTTTGAAGGAATCCAGGTTTCCAGAGAGCCAGTATTCCAGCTTTAAATAAAACTGGCAAACTCCCAATAATAGCCATCTTTATGGTCATCAACATTCATCTCTGGTGTTCAACTGAAGCCCTATATATCATATTCATAGATACACAGAGCATTATCTCTGGACTCTGTAAACCAGGAGATGCCTCTGCCTTGAGATGACCTACATGCCTTTCCCCAATTTTATAAACAACCTTTAGCTAGGTAATACTTTGGTAAACAGATAGGCAAAGGTATGTGTGATTTGGCTGTCTTGAATCTGAATAATATATTATGCTGTACCCTTTCCACTTCTCTATCATGCTTGCAAGGAACTATACCATCAACCTTGTATTTGTCTTGCCTCAAAATCTAATTAAAAAAATCACAAATAAATGACAATAATATAATCAATGTTTCACTCCTTTCCATGCCACAGAATACACTGCAAACACTCTGGGATATGAATTAGGAGATGTCGTTTCTTGTTCCAATTTAATTGCTGAGAGTGTGACTTTAGACAAGTAATTTAATCTCTGGAAAACCCTCTAGAGTGAAAATAAAAACCCTGTCTTGCCTTTCACTTAGGCCGGCGCTGAACAGATGAAATGATGCACATGGCAACATACTTAACACTATTATATAAGTAGAAGAGGTCAGCCTAGGAATGTAGGGGGAGAGTCAGGTTAGCTATTTAGCAGTGAAGAGGAGGAGACCCACTGTACTGGGGCACTGTTGTAAGAGATTTGTTTATTTTATAATTGCCAAAAAGCAAGGGAGGGTTTCAAAATGTTTACTTAGAGGTAATCAGTTCAGTCTGACCCCTTTGTTTAATATATAGTTTCTCTTGTAGATAAATCTCTTCAAAAAATAAGCAATTATTAAACAGTATAATTTTTGGCATCTTAGTGAAAAGAAGCACATTCACCTGCTATGACATCAAACTGGTGTTAGCTTTGCACTTCAGGATTTTGGAATCTAGGAAATAAAATGCTAACAACGGAATTACCCATGATAACTCAACAATTATTTTCATAGGCATCCGCATATAAAAGTGTAAAATTCTTTAATGGAAAAAAATACACCAACAAAATGACTAGCAGTGTTTTTTGATGTTGTTGTTTTGTTGTATTCTCTCCATGCTAACATGACTTTTTTTTAACGTTTTACACATTTTAAAACTTTACGTTATGTGTGTGTGTGGTTTAGGGGGAGGACTTTGGGGGGAAACACTTTGAATTCTACTGGGACACATTTTCCTGGAGTTATTTGCTTCTTAAAACAAGTCAATACCATCATTTATAACCATAACCCTGAAGGCATCATAGTTGCCTAAATATATAAACGAAATGAAATGTGCAATTTGCAGAATCTTTAGCTGAGTACTTTAAAATATGGAATGGTTTGGGGAAAGACATACAAGTAAAAAGAATCATATCTGATGCTATCTAGGAATGTTTATTAAATGCCTATTTGTGGTTGTGTTTGGCATTCTAAAGGGCAAGATAAATGTAATTGTGGAATCATAGAATTATAAAGCTGGAAGGAATTTAAAATGAGTCTTATCTAGCTTGTATACTTTACTGATGGAGAAAGTGAGGTTAAAGAAGATGAGTCCTGAGGCCACTGAGCTAGCAAGAAATAGGACTCACACCCATGTTTCCCAAGACCTAGTTCAAAGCTCCTTCCAACACACTCCCCTTAAGAGCCCTTTTATATCCACTACTGCTAATGTATCATGTGAATTTCCCTAACATGCCTATAAACAACCAAGCAATTTTCTAAACATGGTGTTACAGCAAGAACAGAACCAACAGTTAACTTTAGGCTCTGTTGACACAGTGGGTAGGAGATATTTGGCCATTACCAAATCATTTGATTAATGTCAACAGCAGTCCAGATCTTCCAGGTTCTGAAATGGATGGCTGTGTGAACAGGGAGCTGATTGGACAGCGTATAGGGCCCATGTGAAAAGGGTTTATGGAAAAGCGCCCCTTTCCTTCTTGCTGTGTAGATTTGCTTGAGAGTAGAGGCCAGAGAATTGTTAGGAAAGAGAATTCCTGAGAATAAATCAAATCACAAGTCTTTAGAGAAAAACAATCAATTAGGTCACATATAGTCCACCCCATGTGGCAAGGGTAGGACTGCTTTTCAGGGGCTGGGCCTGAGTGTTGTGTTTTCTCCCCAAATTGCTTTGCAATGACATCAACCCTGCACACTCCCCATTCTTCTGTTCCACTGTTCACCATATAATGGCCCTTCATGAAGGTTTTGCTGAAGACAGAAATTAACCTTTTGGAGTCTAGTTACATGAATCCAGACTGATCTTCTTTCTGACAGGAAGATTTTTTTTAGCCAGTATTTAGGTGCTCTGGGCTTGACTAAGAGAGAATTCCTGGTGGAAACGAAATTGTTAGTCAGCTATGGTCTCCATGGTGATTTTTTTTAAGACCAAGTTTGAATCAGTCTTCTAAATATTGAGGCATAATTTGTGAATGCAATTGAATGAATAATAATAGAATTATCAACAATACAGCATTACCTTTAATTCTGGTATTTGAGACTTTCCACAGACTAGCTCATAACTGGTCTTCAAATTGGTCTCTGAGCATGACCTTAAGGGTCGCCTTTCCTCAATCATGATGTTCTTGCCAGGCAGCTGTTTTTTTTTTTTCACTGCATCTGTATATCTGGTTCCTTTAAAGAGCAGCTCTATTCCTCCCATTCCTGAGTTCTTTCCTTAATACTGTTTCATTGTAATCCCACTTACTTTATGCAATTCATATAGCACAGGCTCCCTTACCCTAGGAACTGATACATTGGAAAGAACTCTGGTTTGAGTATCAGGAGACCTCAGTTTTAACTGTCAAAGCAAATTCTATAGCCTGACTTAAATTTCTTGATCTAAAAATCCAGCAAGTTGGGCAAGATCATTTCCAGTGTCCTTCGTCTGTAGATTCTATGATGAATCTCAGTCACAGAAACAATAATACAGTCATCAGACAGCACTGTCTTCCTGCTCTATCTTTTTAATAGAGTGTTTTTCATCATTATCTTTTCAAATTTGTACTTAAGGTTCAGAAATATGAAGTGCAACCAAAAGCTGCTGTGAGCTAATGAGAAGGAGAAGTGAATTCACCTCTCCGAGGAGACTCATGTTCTGATAAACCTGAAGAATGTGTCTGCAGGCTGGGAGTGCTATTAACCAAATGCTTCCAGTGGCAAAGTGGAGACATCACATGATTTATTGTTGATTACCTTTCTCTAAGTGTCCAGAAAGCTGTTAAAATAGGAAAAACAAGAAAAAAAAAAAAACTCGAATACCTCGTCGTTGGCCAAGAATAAGCAAGTTTTGGGTGTCATCCGTTTAGGACAATAGACCAGAGTGTGTGACTCCTCTAATTGACCAAAGTGGTGGGGGGGTGGGCGAAGAATGAAGCAGCTACTGTGTTCTGTGCTTTTAATGGGTTTTCTCTCCTTCTATTACATGTTCCTCCGGGTTAAGCTATACATAGGTAAAAAGAAGGTAAACAGAAGCAAACTACCCCCAAAAGCTCTTGGAATTTGCTCCCTTAAGTCGTGCATAGCTAAAATAAATATATGTTGAGTGCCTACTATGTTATATCTATAAGGTATGGGGTCAATATAGTGTAGTGGGTAAGATTACAGCCCCTGGAACCAGTTAATACAGTACTTAAAGCACTGCACGTCTCATAGGTAACCCACAATAAATGTTTGATAGTGTTAGTGGTTGTTATTGCTGTTTGCTGGGTACTAGATACAAAATGAAGGAAATAATAATGTTTCTGCTTTCACAGACAACCAAAGTAAACCCTACCAAATTAATAAATACTTTTAAAACACTATGTTTGAGAAAATTGTGGCTGGAAGAATAAAATGTACTCCAGTATTCTGGACAGTTTTTCCCTTGCATACAACCGACCACATTTCCCAAGCTTGTGTTATAATAAACTGGACAAACATAGGGTTTAAGTTAAAATATAAAAGGCATAGAATACATTTGCACTGCAACCTGGGTCACGTTGGTCTTGCCCTATTTTGTAATCCTACAGGCTGAAAAAGATTTCTTTATTATGGGTGTGAAAATGAACTCAGCTGGCTTTCTCCCGGACTCCTCTCCCTTCCCACTTTCCAGTCCCCTCCATCCTATCCTTTTGTCCACTGAGCCCCCTACTCACGTCTTTTGTGACACCAGAGAGAAATTAGAGGGTCTTGCAGTGTTTTAGAAGTTACTTGGCTTAGACAATAACGCGGGTGCTGTGAGTTACCTCGGGGGAGAATGTGGTTGGACATGCGACATTAAATTTACGTGTACGCTTGAATCCATCGGCTGTGCTGTAAGACAGCGGATCTGCTCAGAGAAAGGCATGGCTCAGGAGAAGGCAGAGAGAGCAAGGCACATTCTCGGCCTGGAGGCAAGCTAGCTGATGTCAGAAGCTTCTCGACTGCTACCATAAGCCTGGTAGCAGAGACAGTGAACTCTTCCAGGGGCCAGCTGGGGTGGACCGCCTCCTTCTGTTACTCTCTCTTCTCTAAAATCGCTGTGACCACACCACCCCATCGCGGCAGCACAGTGCTCTCTAACCGGACCACGTTTCTGAGTTGCCAATGCTCCATGGACAGCTCGGTAAAAAGAGAGTTTATGGAAACATGAAGAGCGCCTGTTTGTGTTTAGCCCGGCGTCAGGTCTGACTGAAAATGAAATCTTGTTCCTGTTGTGCTGTGGGATTGCAGAGGAGCCACACGGAGACCAGAAAGCAGAGGAACTTACGGCGCTGATTTTATGTGGGTTTTAAAAGGGAGGTATGATGAGAAATGTGACTGTTAAAAGGCATTTCAGTGTTCCAGATTTATTCCCCCTTGGTGACTCCCGTGTCACATCCACTTAGGTTACAAATATAAACAAAAGAGTCCCAACTGCAGCGACGGGAAGCTCAGAAAGAGACTTGACCAAAGCAGCATCAGGTCCTGTCCTTTTAGGCGTTTGAAGAGCCCTGGCCACCGGCTGGTGGAAGGTGATGGGAAGCCTGCTGAGCAGGCGGAAGCGGTGATGGATGGTGATGGATGCGTCTGAATGTCCACCGCTCCACTGAGCAGGTGCTCCCGCCTCGGGCTCCTGCCACGCTGATTAATCCAGAGCATCTCAGCCACCCTCGCTGTAGCTCCGCTCTGTCAAAAAGTGCTTCTGAAAGGACAACACAGGACTTTCCAAACTGTAAACAGAACAACTTGTTTTAAAAAATGACAAAATAGAAAAAAAGAAGCAGCAAAGTCCTCACTGTGTGCCAAGCCTTGTATTAGGGGGCGGAAATTCTAGACACCTTTATTCTCATGGCAAACTGGCCATTATCTGGTGCATTCTGGCAAGTTCTCTGATCTGAACATCCAAGGAATCCAGACTCAGCATCATACCGAATGCTAGGCTTTGTGCCAGCACTTTCATATAAGTATAGGAGGAGTGTTAGCAGACTATTAACATTTTTCTTTCAACCTGTGAAGTATCGCATGCCATCTACTACCTGTCACACAGCTCCATGGGGGATGGGGGGGTCATTCCTTCTACAGCCTGGTCCCTGGACACAAAACCAAAGCATCCAGGGACCTCAAGGACAAATTGCAAGATGGGAGGCTGCAGAGCGAAAAGAGGCAGAGTAGGGTCTGATGAATTAAATTAATCAGGAGGTGTGGCCAATTCAGTCCATTGCCCAGGAAGTATTTAGTCTCCCAGCATTCCTTGTTCTGAGAAACTCAACTTTTGGGGGGTGCCAACTAAGGGCAAGTTTATTCAAAGACAATCCCGATAAACCTGATTCTCAGTTTCCCAGCATCTATGGGAAGACTTGTAACCCAGATCTGGTCAATAAAATTGAAGTGGAAGCCTGCTGGGAAGGGGGTGGAAAGAGGTGGTCTATAAAATGCTTGCTTTCCTGGGCTTCTGTGGTGGCGCAGTGGTTGAGAGTCCGCCTGCCGATGCAGGGGACGTGGGTTCGTGCCCCAGTCCGGGAAGATCCCACGTGCCGCGGAGCAGCTGGGCCCATGAGCCATGGCTGCTGGGCCCATGAGCCATGGCTGCTGAGCCTGCGCATCCGGAGCTTGTGCTCTGCAACGGGAGAGGCCACAACAGTGAGAGGCCTGCGTACCACAAAAAAAAAAAAAAAAAAAATGCTTGCTTTCCTGATTAACAAAAATGGATGTGGCTGCCAATACCTCTTCCTCCTTCCATAGACTTCCTGTCTTGTACTCAGATATGATGGCTGGAGCTGCAGCAGCCTTCCTGTGATCAGCAGAGGAAGGCTATAAGAACGGCAGAGACACTAGACCTACAATGGCTGAGTCACTGAAATGATTGTAATTACAGCCTACTTCTGCTATTGTTGTGGAAGAAAAGTGAAGCCTTGTTTTTGAAAGCCTGTGTAATCAGATTTTATATTACAGACAGCCAAACCTTTCCTAACTATTAATATGGTGGAAAGGGAAGGGACCGTTCCATATCTCTGGAGGGAGACTCAGCAATTGCAAATACCTAGTCTAAAGTGCATAACAAAATTGAGATTGACCCAAGTGATTATCACCATGTGGGGATTTGGGCAAGGAGATGTGAAGTCTTGAAGCAGCTGCTGGAGTTCTCCGGATGGGTGGAGATCAAAGTTGAAGCACCACAAAGCCTATTAGGGATACTGTGACTGCTCAGCTCAGGCCATATAAAAGCAGAGTCTGTCCCTGGGAGAGATGAACAGACCCAAGGAGGAAGACTGAGCTTCTACACTGATTTGGATTCATTTTTCTAGGGAACTGCACTAAAACAAAACAAAACAAAATAAAACAGAAAATCTGTCTTCCCTCAGGACCTTATGGCATGAGTCATTTTCATGCAAAAGAGGACCTCCAGCATTGTTCTGCTGTAAAGAGCCGGGTTGTAAACCCCACTCCTTGTGCCATCCCTTTCACCTCTCTCTTTCCATCTTGCTCTTGCTTCTTGCCACTTCTGACACATAATTCTCCTGTTTGCATTTCTACATAGCCTTTCTATGAACTTATTTCTCCCCTCAAGCCTTATTTAGTGTCTCCCTGCAGATGTGTGGCCTCAATGCTTTTAGTAAGCACCTATCTCTACCTAAGTGGGGAACAAACCGAAGCCCAGAACAAGGAGTAAAGCCAAGCAAATGCACTGGTCATTCAGGCTGAATCCTGATGGCCATGGGGAGAGAGTAGGTGCGGCATTTTAATGGAGGGCTTTGGATTTGGTCTTTCTTGTTCTGAAATGAATTTTTCTTTAGAGAAACTTACTTAACCTTTCAGAGTTTCTTAACTTGTTGATATGTGAAGTGGGGATAATAGTAATGTAGACCTCATAGGGTTGTTGTTTTAGCTGAGATGATTTATCAAAGCATTTAGAATAGTGCCTGATACACAGTAAGTATCCGAGAAACCTAACCTATTTGAGCGAGGAGTAGGTCATTTTATCAACAGATATTTATTAAGTGTGGTTTCTATTCTGGGCGCCTGGAGTACAATAATGACCAGTAAGCTTTAGTCCCTACCTTCAGGGATTGTACATATAAGAGAAAGTCAGTTGATAATCCGCATTCTTTGGTGTCACAAGTGCTATGATATGGAGTGAAAAACAAGGTGCTAAATAACCTACCTGCAAAGAAGATTGGGAAACATAGGGTTCCAAGATATATTTGAGGAGTACAAACTCTTCACCACAGTAAGTCCATCTGGTCACTAAGTAACTGGATGTTCCCTTCTCCCCAGTGTGGAATATATTTACCCCTCCCAAGGGAGACAACAACCCAGAGTTCAATGCATTGTATTGTCTGGTCCAATCAAGGGAAAGAAACCACATGGTAATCATAACAGGGAAACTTTAATATAAAGAACTATTCACTGTAAGAGGGGATTAGATTAACAAGAAATTCGCTAGTTAGAAGTCAAGAGAACTCTAAAGAATATGGGAACAGAAGATATAAGGAGAAGTCAGGACTTGGGACTGAGATATCACAGCCAAGGAGGAGCCTTATATGGTGTCCACTCCCCACCCCCAGTGGCCAGGGCTGAGATCCAGCACGGTTGGAGATTCATTGCATTGCTCTCTGATGGCAGAGAAGTCACTGTGGTGCCATGCTGGGAGACCTTACTGGAAATCTACCCTCTGGAATTTGCTGGAAAACTGTCCTCTAGAAAAGCTATTCTCAAAGAGATGTCTCACTGGAGGCACTCCACTGCAATATGCTCACAGAGGGGATGCCAAGCAACCTGCTGGCCTCGAGGAGCTGCGGGCCACCATGCACTGCAGGAGCCTCACGATGGTGAAGCCTCAGGCACTGTGGGAGCATGCCTCAAGAGCACAGCAGAAGCAGGGAGCAGACCCCTTCTTCTCCTGGAATCTCTCTCCATTGCCCTGTGCTGCATCGGTGCAGGCTGGTGAAGGCAAAACAGTTAAGAGCGCAACTCCATTTTCACAGGACAGTCAAAAAGGGTGAATTGGAGCTGTGAGGCAATAGACTGATAAACAGCACAAATGTCGAACTCAAACTAGGCAATGTACCATATTCTCTTTATTAAGACAACAGTGTCATCTCTGGGTCCAGAGAATTGGGAAATAAATTCTACATTCCTCCTTAAGCCCCTCCCCACTAAACACACACACACAGACACACACACACACTCACTCACTAAGAACACAATGGTGTAGCCAGAATAGGATGACTGTAGTGAACACTCCCACTTGGAAAAGGGAAGGTGAGGGCGGCAGCAGATACTGATCATAGTGATTCTACTTGTAAAACTGTGAAACTTTCTAACCCCAGATGGAGTAGAGTTCTAGATCAGACCATGCACATGCTCTCTGGAAGGGCTCATTTGTCCACTTCCTCTCTGTTCCCTGGCTCTGCTCTCTGAGGGTATCATCAGACATCTTAGAATTGATTAAAATTTCAGACAAGGACGTTTTGCAGTCTTGTGGCTTCTTAGGTTCATTCCCTTGAAGACTTAGCTGGATTCTGATTCATTGACTTTCACTCAGCTCCACGTGCTAGTAATTGTGCCCTGATAGCTTCAGAGATATTATACATTAGAGCCATTATATTACTCCTTGTTTTTGCCCTCACAATTCTCTCTCAGCTTAATTAAAACTACCTTAAAGCTCTCAGACTCAATCTGATCTTTGCCCCGAATCACTTTATCCTTCTGTGAGGTTATTCTGGACATTTGTCATTCAAAGCCTTGTCCGATTTCTTCTCTTACAGTTTAGGCTTCAGAAACAGTTTTCCAGCCCTGCAAGGCCCCAAATTTCCAGACTCTTTTTGTTGCACTCCAGTTCACTTCTGCTTGTACACAGGCTAATTTATTCAGCTCATCTCTTTCTTGTAAGACCTTCCTAAATCCAGAGTAGTAGCTAATATATCACTAATAATAGTTATTTAAAAATTTTTCCCTAGCATATTACAAGCATACTACATCTGTTCTCACTGTTTTCATTGCTAAACATGGATCATCTTTTCAGCCTCCAGTACCACGTTTTTCATAGCTTACTGTTCATGCCCTTATCCAATACCGCATACATCGAGCTTTTGTAATATGATACTACATTTTTGGAACTGATATTCATTTTAATCCGGATAATTAAGTCTTGCTGTTGAAGCATACCAACCTTAAAATCTCTGTGACTTAACAGAATAAAGGATTACTTCTCATTTAATCTAGGTCTGATACAGATTAAACAGTCTTCTTCTGTCCCCAAGCTATAATTCTGGAATACGCAACCTTCAAGATCAGCATGGCAGAGGAGGAGAAAAATGTTGTCAATAGTAGCTTCTTGAAAAAGGCACCCTCCTACACTGTTGGTGCGAATGTACATTGGTACAGCCAATGTAGAGAACAGTATGGAGGTTCCTTAAAAACTAAAAATAGTTACCATATGATCCAGCAATCCCACTCCTGGGCATATATCTGGAGAAAACTCATTCAAAAAGATACATGCACACCGATGTTCATAGCAACACTACGATAGCCAAGACATGGAAGCCACCTAAATGTCCACTGACAGATGAATGGATAAAGAAGATGTGATATATTTTTATAATAGAATATTACTCAGCCACAAGAAAAATGAAATAATGCCATTTGCAGCAACATGGATGGACCTAGAGATTATCATACTAAGTGAAGTAATTCAGAGAGAGAAAGACAAATATCATATAATATCATTTATGTGTGGAATCTAAAGAATGATACAGATGAACTTATTTACAAAACAGAAGCAGACTCACAGTCATAGGAAACAAACTTATGGCTACCAAAGGGGAAGTGGGGGGATAAACTAGGATTTGGGGATTAACAGATACAAACTACTATATATAAAATAGGTAGACAACCAGATCCTACTATATAGCACAGGGAACTATATTCAATATCTTGTAGTAAACTATAATGAAAATCTGAAAAAGAATATATATATATATATATATATATATATATATAGTGTATATATAACTGAATTACTTTGCTGTACACCAGAAACTAACACAACATTGTAAATCAACTATACTTCAATAATAAAAACAAACAAAAATCCCACAAAAAATGGCTTCTCAAAATAGAGTGAGGGCAAGTATGTTTCAGATTGAAGGATCAGCATGTGCAGAGAAAACATGGTGCCACATTGGAAATATACTAGGCTAAGACTCAAGGGACTAACTCAAAATCTTTCTTGATGATGGAGAGATACATCCCAAGATATCATTAGACTGGACTTCTTTCTGCTGAGGCTTTTAGCGATGTTGAGAACATGGAATTCATGGTAGGAATAGAATAGGGAGGGACAGAAATGCAGTATTTGAAATCTTCCAAAAATATGCAGTACCTACATATAGAGCCAGAATATTTTTAATGCCTTCACTTTCAGAGATGAATATATGTTTCACATTACTTAGAAAACAAGTTTAATTAATCATTATCTTTCGCATAGCAATTCTTCCTTCAGGAGTTGTTCTAAGGGCAATCATTATGGATCACCAAGATAGAGTGACAGTATAATTTATTGACCAAACTTGGATACTTTTGTGAGTGAAAGGATAAACTATAAGTACAGTAGGACAAGTGTTAACTGATCCTATCCTGGGCAAACAGGATATTTATATTCATATTTCATATGATGTCATGAAATTTCTATATGTTTCATGAAATGTGTCACATCACTATTTATAATGTAAAAGTAAAAAAATGATATTAATAAACACATAGAAAGGTATTATAGTTCTCATAAAATGATCTAATAAGCAGTTGATAAAATGATGTTATAAATAAAACACTGGGTACTATGGAAAGAGTTCACAATATGTCAAGATGTGAGAAAAACAGGTTAAAATTTTGTTTCTATTCATAGTGTAGGGGAAAACATAGTGAAAACTTCTATAGCTTATTAAAATTGTTTAACTTGAATGGCTGAATGGGAGAACGATGTGTGTGTGTATGTCTGTGTATCTTTACTTAATTGTATTTTCTAGCTTGATTTACTCTTCCTATTTGGTAGTCTAGGGAGTCTATAAAAAGTCTTTAACAAGTTACTTTTGGACTTAACCAAGGTTTTTAACTAGTGAATTCAGCTGAAGGGCAGCTTGGAGACAAAGAATAATAATTCTTCCCCAACATATAGCACTTTCACATTAAAGTGTTTTCATGTGCATTATCGGATTTGATCTACTCAACAGTAGATAGGTATTATAACTCTCATTTTACAGCGTCAGAATTAGAATTTCTGAAAGATTAACTTAATTGCCCAGAGTCAAACAGATATTTGGAGGTAAAGTGGGAATATACCTCACGTCTCCCAACTCTGAGTTCAAATTTCTTTCAACGCTAGCTTCTTGGGGTCCTCCTGGGTCACTAGTTGTGACCCAAATTTTTATTATTAACATTGCTAAGGGGCTGCTATTTGGTTAGAAGGGGATCTCTGGAAAATCCGTCTTGAAACTTCAGATGCACAAGTGATGTACTTAGCACTGGGTCTTGCCTGATCACCAGAAAATTAAAATACTGAATTTAATAAAAATTCAAACTCTAGTCACATAATCTGAAGACTTGACTGTGTTTTAAGGATGTAACATTTAAGATTTTATTTTTCTTCATGGTAGAATTTATTCCAATTCTATTTTATATAGTTTAAAGTATTTACTTAGTTTTTTTTCCCCATAAACAAAGGCACAAGACCATAAGCCTTATATACATTTATTAATAAATTTGCTATCATTATTAATGTATCTTAGGAGATGTTAATAAAGATTATGGGAGTGGTTGAAGGGAGTTAAGCATTAATTCAGTCTTTGCATGCCCTCTGCTTATGACTCATTTGGGCTTTAAATTCTTTCAAGGACTTCTTGAAGAGGTGAGCAATACTTCTTGTCAGGGCTCAAATCTAGCCAGGGAATACTAAATTAATCAGCTGGAAACACAAAGATCTGCCATTGTTGTTTCTTTGGAAATTAAATGCTAAATTTGGGAAGGGTGATGGGAAAGAGTTATGAGGTAAGTCCCTAACACATGTTTCCCGTTGCTTATTCTGATGAATAGAAGGCTGCCTGGCTCCTGTTGACTATGTGTGTTCTTGGGTTAGAGCAGCCACTTAATTTCATATTTAAATAATTGCTTTGAATGATCACAGAATTGAAGGACAGTCACTCACATCTGCATAATTTCTAGTCCTGAAATCTAACAACCTTGCCTTGCAGACCTGGCCTCAATTTATATTGTTGATATTTAATATTTAGTATAGCTTTAATATTTACATCAGTTATTTCATAAATTATTTTCAGTAGATTTTATGTCAGATACTTCAGAGTTTATGTTGTTCTGAGACCCAATAATTTGCAGATAATTTGCAGACATTTAAAATGGTTGTCTGACCATGTGTTCAGGTGGGAAGGGAGAGGACTTGGTGAGCTAATTCCACGGAAGTTTTTCTATTAATTTATTTAATTATTTTTGATATTTTTTTGTATTTTTATTTGTCAATAGTAAACAAATAAAATTAGATTTCGTTTTACAACATGAAGCAAGGAAATGCGGATGCAGTGGTCAAAAGCGTATAAATCTTGAGTGAGCTCCATAGTTCAAATCCCAGCTTCACCGATTAGCAGCTGAATGAGTTAGGGCAAGTTAGTCTTACATTTCTCGTTTAATTTCCTGATTTTAAAATTACCTAATTTGTGACGTTGTGAGGATTATATGAAATACTTATACAGAATGTCTGTTAAAGAAGAGGTGTGTGTTTTCTTTCTTTGGGTTTTATGTTAAAAATATAGTATTGGACCTATTATGCCTGATGATTATGGACTTTAGGGGAAACGTAATTATTTGGTTGAGCTTAAATTTTTTTTCTTTATGAGCTACCTATATGAGTTTTCTCATTCATATGATGCTAATTTTGGCATTTACCTCAAAAGATGAAATAAGGACTTTTAAGTCTGCAACATGGTGGAATATACTAGTGAGGAAATACCCAGAGTGACAGAAACAAGAAGAGCATTAATAGCTGAGGAAGAAACATGTGTGTTGATGCTGTGGTACCTTGAGGTGGGGAAACAGGACATTGATTTAGATCAAATAACACAAAGTAGACACCCAACGATTAAAGAGATTAAACAAATAAATGAAGCTTTAGAAAACACCAAGTAAGGTAGAGAACAACACTTTTAAATGGTGGATTTAAAAAAAGAACCATATAGAACTTTTAGAAATCAAAAGCAGTCATTAAATTAACATTTAAATGGACATTTAAAATTTAAAATATCAACATATCTGAGTCAAGAACAGGTAAATAAGAAAATAGACCTAAGGAAATTACTATCAGAATGAAAAATAAATGAAAGCTATGAAAGATAGGTTAAAACCCACAAAAGTAGGCATTAATGTCACTGAGCGTAGGCACATAATGTCTGTTGTTTGACTGCTGTGTTGGTGCACATAGGGTTGCATTTCCTGGCTGCTTTATGCATAGGTTGGATCATAAGTTCTGGCCAGTGAGTAATGAATGGATGTAATGAATAGCTCTTCTAAAGCAAACATTTAATTACCAGAGTATTCTTTTCTCTTTAAATGGTAACAGGTTCACTTAGCTTGGGTCCCTTAGTAACTACAATGAGCAGACTCCCTCTGATGAATCTAAAATTAACATGTAACATGAAAAAAAATGAATGAAATAAATCTTCGATGTTTTGGACCACTGAGATTTTGGGAATGTTTGTTACACTAGTAAACCTAGCCCAGGGATTATTCATCTAAGAACTACAGGCCCTAGACACCTCTTTTTGCAAATAAAACGTTACATATATATACAATAGACTATTGTTCAGCTATCAAAAAGAATGAAATAATGCCCTTTACAGCAACATGGATAGACCTGGATATTATCATATTAAGTGAAGTAAGTCATACAGAGAAAGATAAATGTCATATGATATTGCTTATATATGGAATCTAAAAAAAAAAAAGATACAAATGAACTTATTTACAAAACGGAAACAGACTCACAGACTTAGAGAACAAACTTATGGTTACCAGGGAAGGGTGGGGGGTGGGCAGAGGGATAGATTGGGAGTTTGAGATAGACATGTATACACTACTATATTTAAAATAGATAACCAACAAGGACCTACTGTATAGCACAAGGAACTCTACTCAATATTCTGTAATAACTTAAATGGGAAAAGAATTTAAAAAAGAATAGGTGCATGTATTAATATATGTATAATTGAATCACACTGCCGTACATCTGAAACTAACACAACGTAGTTAGTCAACTGTGCCCCAATATAAAATAAAAATTAAAAAATAAAATACTTCACACACACGCACATACACACACAAAATAAAATGCCATTGGAACGCAACCAAACTCATTCATTTATATAATATCTGTGTCTTCTATTATGCTACAACAGCAGAACTTAATAGCTGTAACAGGTACTATATGGCCCACAAAGCCTAAAATACCTGTTCCTTTATGAAAATATATGTAAATGTCAAATCACTATGTTTCACGCCTGAAACTAATATAACGTTGTATGTCAATTATACTTCAATAGAAAGGAAGAAAGAAAGAAAGAAAGGAAGGAAGGCTAAACTCTAACAAAGAAATGGAGAGAACAAAAACTCTCAAAAATCTTGTAAATGTTTCAATAGGTGATAATTTAGAAAAAAAAGACATATTATAGAAATAATGGAAGATAATTTTATTAAATTAAAACATAAAAAAGATAATAACTCATCAAGGATTGTGTTTCCTTTTATGTTAGAGTACATTGTAGCTGACCAGTGTTCCTACTGGAAAAAAATAGAAAATCAGGATGAAATTTTGCTATGTATATATAATTGAAGGCATTAGAGAACTGCCAACAAAAGAATACTCAGAGGGCTAAAATCACAGATGGAAGGGAATTGTAGAGAAGTAAGCCCATATTCTGTAACAGCTCCATTTTTCAAGGAACATGCAAATTTTGGGTGGCAATTTAGGCAGAAGGCCACTGTTACACAAAGAAGCTAGCAAACGTTTTGGAACTCATGGGAGTAGAGAGGAAAATATAGGTGTTTCAAGCAGTCAAATAACAAAGGACCTGGGGGGCCATAATCCTGTTGAGGAAGTAGGGTCAGTGTAGTAACTCCAACATTTTGCTGGTTTTTCTCTAGAGGCTTTTGCAGTGCAAATGTAGCATGATAAGCAACTAGGTAGAAAACAAAAACAAACATGCAAACAAATAAAAGGTAGAGGGAAAAGATTATAAACACCCTAAGACCTGGAGGGCTAAACACCAGGGGCGGGTGAAACATACAGTAAACAGACTCTTATGATACTTGCAACCCAGAATTAAATAAGCTCCCTCTCTGATTGAAATAATTTTATCTTCTGCTGCTCTGCTTAGTAGGGGAGAAGCCTACACTGGAGAAAGATAGACCAGGCAGAAGCTCTAAAATTTATCATAATGATGTCTAGCATTTAACATAAAATTACAAAACAAGGAGAAGAAAAAGGAATATAAAGCAGGATAAACAAAACTAAAAATAAATAATATAGTAGCTGTACACCAAATGGTAATGATAATTATAGTGCATTAAACAGTTCAAATACTCCAATTAAAATACGAAAAGAATAAAATTGGATTAAAGGAGAAAGAAACACATGCTGCTTACAAGACATGCTTCTTAAATATGAGAGCACAAAAAATTTCAATTTAATGGATGAAAAACAATATGCCAGGAACTAACCAAAAGAAAGTTGACTTAAATATATTAATAAATTAGACTCTAAGAAAAAAGTATTGCTAGAGAAAAAGAAGAAGCTTACACAATAATAAAAGGGTTAACTTACCAAGATCATATTAAACTTCTCTATTTTTATGTATATAATAATATTGCTTTGAAATACATAAAACAAATTTGTAAGAACTAAAATGAGAAATAGAAAAATACACAATTGTAGTAGTAGATTATTAATACACTTTATCGAATAACTGATAAAACAAGTAAACGAAAAAACAGCAAGGATATGGCCAACGTTAAGATGTACAAATTTGAGTTAATTGACACATACAGAACACTACACCCAGTGATAACAAAATGCATATTTATCAGAAGTAATCATTTACTGGGCCTTAAAGCAAGCTTAGCAAATTTCAGAGGATTGATTTTATTCAGAGTATGTTCTCTGATAACGGTGGAATCAAGCTAGAAATCAATAACAAAATGCACATTTACAGCTCTTTGGGAAATAAGATACACTTCCAAATAAGCCAGGGGTCAAAGAAATCATCCTAAAAATTAGAGAATATTCTGAACTAATTAATAATAAAAGTATGCCCTATCAAAACATGTGTGATAATGTTAAATCTCTATTTAGAGGAGAAATAATATTAAATGAATACACTTACAAAAGAAATCCTTAAAACCAATAACCTAGTAATGACAACAACAGAAAATTCCTTTCAGAAATCCACGGTTACACAGTAAATTCCATCATCCGATAAATAGTTTCTGAAAAAGAACTGTAGCAAATATACTTAATGGTGAAATCTTAAAGTCTTCTCCCAGAGGCTGGAGAGTCAGTAATGGAGACCTTCTGTCACCATTACTGAAGCTACTTGCCAGTGTAATGAGGCAAGGAAAAGGAATTCAAAGTACAGGGAATGGAGGTAGAAACTCCAATTTTATTTAGAGTTGACAATTATTTATGTAATTTTCAAAAATCTACAAAATATTAAAACTAATGAGTAAATGCATCAGAGTTGTTTGATACAAGGCTATTATGTAACATTGATTGTATTTCTATGTACCAGTAACAAACAAAAAGGAAATAAATATTTAATAATGAGACCTTTCATGCTAGCAGCAAAACATCAAATACTTAGTAATGATTCTAATAAAAGATTTCAAGAATCCATCTCTGAAATCTACAAAACCACTGAAAAAATTAAAGAATAATTAAATAAATGGAGTCATATATTATGTTTATAAATTGTAATAATGAATATTGTATAAATAGCAGTTCTCCCCAAATTGCTCTGTGTAGATTAAATACATCTCCAATCAGAAAGGTTTTGTGTTTTTTGGTGAATTTTGGGGGGGGCTGGGGGAGAGTAAAGAAAGTTTACACACTGATTTTAAAATTTATATGGAAATGAAAAGGGACAAGAACATTCAAAACAATCTTGAGGAAAAACAGAGTTAAAGAAATTGTAAAACCAGAAAGCAAGACATTATAATGTCATAGAAATTAATATAGAGCTTTTAGAAACAGACCACTGAAACAGGTTAGAGAGATCATAGTCATAAGTTCATCTCATATGAGACAAGATGACACTATAGTAGAATAGGGAGAGGATGATAATTTTAATAAATGATGCTGAGTTAACAGATATACATATATAAAAAAATTTAATGTTGACCTTATTTCACAGTAAAGGCTAACATCAGTTCCAAGTAAACTGTAGATCTAAATTTGAAAGGCAAAACAATAAAGCTTTTAAAAGGAAACAGGATGAATTAGTGACCTTGCAGTAGGACAGAAAAGCAATAACCAAGAAGGAAAACATATTAGTAAATTAATCTCAATTAAAATTAAGAAACTATATTTATTAGAAGAAACTATTCAAGAGTAAAAACAAAAGTCAGAGTAAGAGAAGATATTTGCAATAGAAAAACAAAAAACAGAAGACCCAGGCAGAATATATAAAAATAACTTCAAATAATTAATAACAGGAGACATAGCTAATTCAATTAAAATTGGACAAAAGACTTGAACAGACAGTTCATAAAAGAGTACCTCAAAATGGTCTATAAACATATGAAAATGTACTCAACATCATTAATCATCAGGGAAATGTAAATAAAACCACAATGCAATAGCACTACACATCTACTAAACAAATGAAAAAGAATGACTATATCAAGCAGGGTTGAGAGCAGAGTGAGGTAAGTGAGGCATCTAAGGTACAAATTTTAAGTAAGCACTTACTCTTAAATTTGATCAGTGCACAGTTCTGCACAAATCTGGAAGTGAGTGCCTCCTTACATTTTGCACTCTAGACATCTAAATCTTAAGGAGGAAACCCTCTCAGGTTCATGCAATAGACCAGAGTATAGAACTCAATGAGAGTTCCTAAGTTTTCATCCCTAGTTGCCTCCACCCACTTGTGACCCTGATGCTGAGTATTGGTGAGGATAAGAGCTAGTGGCAGTATTAATTTGCACAACGACCTTGATAGACTTTTTGGCATATTTACTAAAGAAGTATATCCACATACCCTATGACACAGCTATTCTACTCTTTGTTATTATACCCAAGACAAATTAATATGTGTGTTTCTCAAACGTCAAGTATGATAATGCTCATGACAGCACAATTCCTAATTACCCCAAAAAGAAAACAATTCTAATGTCCATCAGAAGAAGAATATGTAAATACACAGTCGTGTGACAGTTCAATGGGATAGTATATAGTAATGAAAGTGAACAAAGTGCAACTATACACGACATTGTATGTAGAGTTAATCTCACAAATATAATGTTGAGTGAAAGCAGGCCAACACAGTGCATCATACTTATTGATTTAGAATAATTTTAAAAGAAGGTGAAACGTATCTATGGGATTAGAACTCAGAAAAGTGGTTCCTTTGGGAAAAGAATTTACTGAGAAGAGGCACAAAGGGAACTTCTGGGATGCCAGTGATATCATTCTCCTTGACCTGAAGATTCTGAAAATTGTAAACATTTAGTCAGCTGTGCACTTATTATTGGGACAGGTTTTGTTCATTTTTCCTTGAAGGTCTATCGATTCTGGCTTCCTTATACTTGAAACTCTGTTGTTAGGTGCGTAAGAGTTTAGGATTGTTATGTCCTCTTTATGGCCTTGTAATCATTACGAAATGATGCTCTTTATCTATGGTAACATTCTTTACTTTGAAATTTACTTTGATATTAAAAATAGTCTTGATTTCTTTTGGTTGTTTTTGGCATGGTCTTTTTCCATCATTTTACATATAACCTATTTGCTTCTTTAAAGTGTGTTTCTTGCAAGCAGTACATAGTAAGGTCTTGATATGTTGTTATTCAATCTAACAATTTCTGCTTTTTAATTGAATTTTTAGTTGATTTACACTTAATGTGATCATTGATACAGTTGTGTTTACCATCTTGCTATTTTTTCTATTTCTCTCTTTTATTCTTTTTTCTACTTTCCCTGTTTTTCTCACTTTTTTAGATTAATTGAATATTATTTTATGTTTTATTATATCTCTTTTTTTGCTCATTAGTTAACTAATATCCACATATTACTTACTGTTGTTAGCATTTTAGTGGCTTTTTAGGGTTTATACATCTTTATTTATATATCTCTAACTTATCAGAGTCTAAACCCTACTAATATAACTTCTCATATAATTTAAGAATCTTACAAAAATATACTATAAGTTTTCCTCTCCTGGTCTTTATGCTACTGCTGTCATACATTTTACTGCTACATATTTTATAAACCCGACAATCCTGGTACTATTTTTGCCTTAAGACTCGTGCAAATTTTAAAATATATTTATTCCAGTAAAATGTTTACTAAAAATGAGAAAGTTTTAATATTACATATTTCTAAAGTTAAAATCAATTTTATTAAATATTCATTGTGGTTAAAATATTTTAAAATTCTAAGAAAAATTAGCAAATCCTTAAAATTGAATCACAGAATCAAATGAAAACCTTACAGATTAAAACAAATGGGTTGCTAACAAAACAGCATTTAAAGTGAAATCTACAACTCTAACTACACTTCCAGAAAACAAATTACTAGTCAGAAACAAAGGAACCAAGAATTCAACTCAAGGAGTGAGAAATAGAAATGAGTAAACCCAAATAAAGAAGCAGAAATTAGTGCTAAAAATAATGAGAAAAAAATGAAAACATTTTGAAAAAAAGATTTAAACACAAAACTAAAGGCTAGTTTCTAAAAGGACACTATAGACAAAACTCTAAGAAGTATGATTAAGAAAAAGAAAGATGAAAATAAATACTGAATGTAAAATAGATATAATGACAAAATTAGCAGAGGCTTTAAAAGTGTTGAAAGGGTACGATGAAATATACATGATTAAATGCATCAAATTATATCAAATGAATTAATTTCTCAAAATATGTTAACCACTAGATTTTGAAGAGGAAAATTTAAAAATCTTTTAGATTATATTTTTAATATATTGAAATGGAATTCCAAGCCTTCCCCCCATCCCCCTAACAAATAAAGTAAAAAAAAATAATTAACTTCAATAATATAGATATTACTGTGGCTGTGGAGAAACAGGTACCTTCATGTTGGAAATGAGACCCAGAAATGAGACCTGGAAGCCATGGTTTTAGAAAACAATCTATTATTATGGAATAAAATTAAGTACATGTGTACTAAATGGCATTATATACATATAAATATGGAGGGGAGTGGGATTTTAAGGAATTGGCTAATGGGATTGCACAGGTGGCAAGTCCAAAATCCATACAGCAAGCCAGCAAGCTGGAGATTCAGGTAAGGGTTGATGTTGATGACTTGAGTTTAAAGACTGAGAACCCAGGCAGATTTTCTATGTTGCTATCTGGAGGCAGAATTCTTTCTTCTTCAGGAAACCTCAGTCTTTGCTCTTCAACTGATTGTACGAGACTATCCACACCCACATTTTGGAGCGTAATCTACTTTACTTAGAGCCAACTGATTTTCAATGTTAATCACATCTGATACCTTACAGCAATATCTGGACTGGTGCCTGATCAAACAGGTGATCATCGTTGTTTAGCCAAGTTGACACATAAAATTAACCATTGCATATTCAAAGATGATTTACTATTTAGCAGTCTGAAGTAATGACCTGCATTTTCAAAGAGCAATGTAATGCTATCTCAAAAATATCATTAGTGAAATAAATAAGAAACTGAATGGAATAACTATTTATGTAAGTTAAGCATATGCAACATACGACAACAAGGACCCATGTATATGTGTACACAAAATGTATTGGAGTGGCATAGACTGTTCAAAATAAAGCGGGTGTCTAGGAGAGTGGGTGCAAAGGTGATGGAGCATAAAAAGAAAAAACAATGACATGAGATACTAGGGGTGCCTTGCATGGTCAGGTGATAAGGGAACCCGTTAATTAGGAAATGAGGAGTATGATTAGCTCGATTCTGTCCATGTGAGACCTGAAAACAAGTGTAATATCTTAATTCAACACAGTAACAGGTTAAACTAGTTTTAAAGTTCATGTTAAATATTCTATGACACCTTGAAATTAAAGGGCATGTACTGAACCTGGTAAATACATCTACTAAAATCCTACAGAAAATGCCACTCTTTAGGTTTGAGATCAGCCATCACCTCTAACATCATATGGTAGCAAGGGGCATAGCACTACCATAGAACAAGAAAATTAAACACAATATGTAGTGATTGAAAGAAAGTTAAAAACTCCTTGTTATTCCCAGATGGTAGATGAATATCTGCAAATAAAACTCTCAGAGAATCTGTAGAAAATTATTTAGAGGCATGAAAGAGTTTAGCAAGGATAATGGGTTAATATATAACATAACAAAATATCAATATATAAAAATTAATCAGGATTCTATATAGCAGCAACAAACAATGATATAAGCAATTAGAGAGATTACATACGACACAGCGAAAAGAAATCAGGTAATGATCTTGTAATATGTCTAACAAAAAAATGATCTTTCATAGTAAAAATATAAAATTTAACTAAACGTCTAAAATAAAAACCTAAATAAGCATAGATCTATACCATAGAAAATTGGAAGAATCAGTATAATTAAACTGTCAATTCTTGCCATATTATTGCTGACGCTAAATGCAAATTTAATTAATGTTAAATGTCAAAAGGGTTTTTCTTAGAATTTAAGAATCTAATCCTAAAATTCATACAAAGGAATAAAAGAGTAAGCACATCCAATATACTTCTGGAGCAACAAAACAGTTAAAAGGCAGTGGAGTGAGGGATACTTAAGATTTCAAATATGTGTGATGCTCAGTCTCTCAACTTATCAGGTAACATCAGGGTTTTTCAGCATTGGTACTTCTGACATTTTTGGACCAGATAATTCTTTGTCGTGGGCAATGTCCTGTGCACTATAGGATGTTTATCAGCATCCTTGGCTTCTACTTCTGCAGTTATGACAACCAAAGATGTCTCCAGACATTGCCAAATGTCCCCTGTGGGGAAAATCACCCCTGGTTGAGGACCACTGAGTTAGAATAATTAAAACCATTTTTGATACTAGCATAGGTGTGGACAAGTAGACTAATTACAAAGAGGAAAGAAATAAGAATCAGACCAACATGAATGGGAATTTGGCATATATAAAATTTCTATTACAAGCTAATGGGGAAAATTTAGTAGAGAATCCTGCAACAATTAGCTGTTTATAGAAAATGATAAATCACATAGATTTCTACCTTATATACAAAATAAATCCCCAATTGATTAAAAAACTAAATGCAAAGATCGGAATGCAAAATTAAAGCAGTACACAAATTTAACCAGCATTTTCATTTCTATAAAGCAATCTTAGAAAAACTTCAGACATATATTCAAGAAGATATTTTAAAAGATAGTTATTTTGGCACAGTCTGTAATTGCAAAATTATGCAAACAATTTTACTCTGCATCATTAAGATAAATAAACTTTATGTTTAATTCAATACCATGTATCTGTTAAAATGAGCTAACTGGATCTAAAATTATCACCATGAATAAACCTCAAAAATATATAATACCAGGCTTCCCTGGTGGCGCAGTGGTTGAGGGTCCGCCTGGCGATGCAGGAGACACGGGTTCATGCCCCGGTCTGGGAGGATCCCACATGCCGCGGAGCGGCTGGGCCCGTGAGCCATGGCTGCTGGGCCTGCGCGTCCGGAGCCTGTGCTCCGCAGTGGGAGAGGCCGCAACAGTGAGAGGCCCACATACCGCAAAAAAAAAAAAAAAAAAAAAAAAAAAAAAAAAAAATATATATATATATATATATATATATATATATATATATATATATAATACCAAGAACAGAAAGCAAGTTGCAAAGTGATACTTACAGTAAGACATTATATATTTAAAATGTTAAAACACTCAAAACAATAATATATATTGTTTATCATTGCCAACAAATGTATTAAATATATAGAACCTCTTAAGAGAAATTTCTTACCTTTCTAAAAAGGGAGGGAGGGCAATGAGATGATATGGGATTTTAATTACAGGTTTATGTAAATTTGAAATTTAAAAAAAAAGGAATTCTGAGGAAGATGTGGCAACATTTTAATATTTGTTAGTACTTGAGATCAAACATAAAAATATATTTATGTGTTTCTATATATGAAAATGTGCTATTAGTAAAAATAAAAGTCATTCTTGGTTATGTCTGTCCCATTGATTAAAGATACTTTAATGTGTAGGGATAAAATTAAACCTACCTATAAATACAAAAATTTCATTAAAATGAGTGGTTCAAAGGCCATTCGTGACCTCCAATGCAGGCTTTCCATCTGCATTCTTCCCCTATAAAAATGTCCTTGCACGGAGGAAGGATGTTCTCTGGTTTTCCCTGTAGACTTCCCACGTTCCTCAGTGTGGACTGACTTGACATATGGATTTTCTCCTTCTTGCTTTGAAGAGATTTGCTTATGAGATCATTATTACAACATCTGCACTCGAAGTCTTTTTCTGTTTTGCTTTGTGACTCTTTGGCAGGGATGAATTAAAATTTAAGTTCTACATTACAGAAAACTGATAAGTCAATGCTATTTTTCTTCCCTGTTTATCAATGAGCTTTCCCTCTCTTCTCTTTCTCCTCACTCTTTCCTTCTTTTTCTCACCTCAGTACATTCATCTCTGTTCTCATGTGCTTTAATGTCCTTTCATCAGCCTTATCGTTTTCTTCCAAAGCCAAAATAAGGATGCACATTATTCTTATCTGGGTCTCTCCCCACTTCTCTACTTCCAGAATAGATTTAGCTTAACCAGTGGATCATTGATTAGATGGTAACACAGCCACACTGGATCTTTATTTCTCTGTTCATTTGTCTTATTCAGGAGAAATGGGATTAGTTCTACTATAATTGTGTCATCTGTAAAGATACACAAGAACTCTTTTAAAGTTTTGGGGAAATACATAGTGGATAATATTTCAAAATATATTTTTTAAAACATTTCAGCAGGAGACCTCCTATTTCTTTAACTTTTTTATGTTGAACTGAAAATAAAACAAAATAAGAAAATACAGAGTACTATTTATCTTGCTTTCCACAGAGTCTGAGTTAACACCTCCTTATTCATTAAGTAGATGCAGACACAGGACTCTAGTTGATGTCTCCTGTTTGTGTTGTTGTTGTTTTTTCCTATTCAGGCACCTCTTCTAAATCTCATATCTACTCAAATTGTTGTCACTCTGTTTCTGAGTTTCTCTTTCCTTATATTATTTACCCGCTCAGATCTATAAACAATAGGCAATGCCGTATCACTTACAAGTATGAATGATCTGATTGAAATGAACCAAATTCACCACTCTCTTAGAAAATGAGAGGTGCTTTGTTTCCATACGGTACAGATCAGGTTCTAGTTGGGTTTGACAGTGAGAGAGTCATTGCCATGGGCTCTGTGAGAGTACTTGTAAAACCACCCAGAGTTTGAATTGCCTTTTTCTCTCTCAGAAGCAAAAAGGAGCCAATGAGTGTCCGCACTGCAGCTCTACTGTAGGATTCCTGACAAATAGAGCTCTATCATTATGGAGACCAAGGTCTCAACTCAGTGTTGCTAAAGACAGCAGCAGAGACAGTCAAAGAGCCATGGCCATTGAGAAGGATCTGATGCCAACCTTACAGTGGAATGTCCAGAAAGCCTAGATGTGAGGATAAACAAATTGTGTGCTTCATTTCTCCCCATAAAACACTGAACAAACTTCTTGTCATGTGTTGTTGAGTCCTTATTTGCAGTCAGAGGATGTTACCATTTTCTATCACAAATTGCAAATTCAATTTTTAAATTCAATTATCCCAGAGACAGCCAACCACTAAGCTTAGCAGTGTTTGAAAAGAAAGACAAGTAGCACCCAGGTTTATAAACACATATATAGATACAAAACCTTTTAACATAAGCCTTGGCAAAATTGACAATTTCCAGCTCTGGGCTGGGGTAGGAGTTGGGGGAGAGGATTTTGGGTGATCAGACATATGACAGACTCCTAGATTTGCGTGATCTCTGGAACAGTAACCAAAATGATCCTCCATGACAGACACTTTTTAAAAATGGCCAGTTAGGCTTGGGAAACACTGCATAATGTGTCTCATTCCTACAGATTCATCAGGCATATTGACAGATCCAAGATTCCTAAAATAATTAAATATTTTACTTTGTTTACTTAGCACTCCCCATATTTGACCACAAAACACTTTTCTTGAGAATCCTTATTAGCAGTTCTCAAAACTTTTGTTTCCTGCAGCTCACTTTGGGAAACAAAGATGCAGAATAAACATACTTCAAATTGTGGAGAACATACCTTTGAAGATAAGACTCATCTCAAGATAAGCTCTTCCCATGAAAATCCACAGACATTTACAAAACATATTTTGAGGCAGACCTATTTAGGACCTTGCTATTCCAAGTATGCTTCTTAGAACAGTTAACATGGAACCACCATTAAGCTTGTTAGAAATGCAGAGCTCTGGCTGTACCCCAGAGCTATTGAATCAGAATCTCACATCATCTGCAGGAGCCCCAGGAGATTCCTGTTCACAAAACAAGTTTGAGGAAGACTATTTTAGGAGATATTCTTCCTAAAACACATGAATTTTATGCCTTTCTGCATAAAGATTGGAAAACACAAGCTAGAATTTTATAATTAAGGTTCATGACATTTATATTTTAAAAGTTGAGCATTGAACAATTTTAGAGAGAAAAATATGTTAAAATATTATGTCAAATTTAAGTAGGGGACCAGTTCAAATTAACACATACCAGCTTTGGATCTGGATCAAAATAACTGGATCAGTATGTATTACGAAAGCAGGAGGTTGGCAGAAGACATGGCAAAAGCAGAGCAAAGCCTCAACTCTCACCTGTTTAGGACTTAAAACAAGTTACTTGTCAGAAAAGAAAAATATTTAACAGCATACGTGCAGTATGGTCATATTGACATATTATTTGCAGAATCCACATTTTTAAAAAATTTTTATTGAAATATAGATAATTTAAAATGTATTAGTTTCAGGTATACAGCAAAGTGATTCATATATATATCTTCATATATATCTTCATACATATTTTCATATATATATTCATATATATCTTCATATATATATTCATATATATATTCATATATATATATATTCTTTTTTAGATTCTTTTCCATTATAGGTTATTACAAGATATTGAATAGAGTGCCCTGTGCTACACAGTCGGTCTTGGTTATCTATTTTATACAAAATAGTGTGTATATTTTAATACCAAACTCCTAATTTATCCTTCCCCTTTTTTCCTTAGAAATAGAAAACAAAAGTTTGTTTTCTATTTCTGTGAGGATATTTCTGTTTTGTAATGAAGTTCACTTGTATGATTTTTTTAGATTCACATATAAGTGATATCATATGATATTTGTCTTTCTCTGTCTGACTTACTTCACTTAGTATGATAATCTCCAGGTTGCAGAATCCTCATTTCATTCACATTTTTGTAAGAGGACAAGAATTCCTGGTTTAGAAATATTTTAATTATTTGAAAATAACTGTCTTAACGTTTATTCAGTTACTCATTCACTGGATCATTAATTCATTTTACAAGTGCATTCTTTGGATCTATCACTATCCTCAGACCAAGAAGACATTAACTTTCCTTAAAAACAAAAATAAACAAATGGGACCTAATGAAACTTAAAAGCTTTTGCACAGCAAAGGAAACCATAAACAAGACAAAAAGCCCTCAGAATAGGAGAAAATATTTGCAAATGAAGCAACTGACAAAGGATTAATCTCCAAAATTTACAAGCAGCTCATGCAGCTCAATTTCAAAAAAACAACGCAATCCAAAAATGGGAAGAATACCTAAATAGACATTTCTCCAAAGAAGATATACAGATTGCCAACAAACACATGAAAGAATGCTCAACATCATTAATCATTAGAGAAATGCAAATCAAAACTACAATGAGATATCATCTCACACCAGTTAGAATGGCCATCATCAAAAAATCTAGAAACAATAAATGCTGGAGAGGGTGTGGAGAAAAGGGAACACTCTTGCACTGCTGGTGGGAATGTGAATTGGTACAGCCACTATGGAAAACAGTATGGAGGTTCCTTAAAAAACTACAAATCGAACTACCATATGACCCAGCAATCCCACTACTGGGCATATACCTTGAGAAAACCATACTTCAAAAAGAGTCATGTACCACAATGTTCATTGCAGCTCTATTTACAATAGCCAAGACATGGAAGCAACCTAAGTGTCCATCGACAGATGAATGAATAAAGAAGATGTGGCACATATATACAATGGAATATTACTCAACCATAAAAAGAAACGAAATTGAGTTCTTTTTAGTGAGGTGGATGGACCTAGAGTCTGTCATACAGAGTGAAGTAAGTCAGAAAGAGAAAAACAAATACCGTATGCTAACACATATATATGGAATCTAAAAAAAAAAAAAAAAGGTCATGAAGAACCTAGGGGCAAGACGGGAATAAAGAAGCAGACCTACTAGGAATGGACTTGAGGACATGGGGAGGGGGAAGGGTAAGCTAGAACGAAGTGAGAGAGTGGCATATATACACTTCCAAATGTAAAATAGATAGCTAGTGGGAAGCATCCGCATAGCACAGGGAGATCAGCTAGGTGCTTTGTGACCACCTAGAGGGGTAAGATAGGGAGAGTGGGAGGGAGGGAGACACAAGAGGGAAGAGATATGGGGATATATGTTTATGTATAACTGATTCACTTTGTTATAAAGCAGAAACTAACACACAGTTGTAAAGCAATTATATTCCAATAAAGATGTTAAAAAATAAAAAGAAGTCATTAACTTTCCTGTAGCAGGACACAGAATCCAGCATGTTAGATGGATTATAAACAATCTACCATTTTGAAAACACGTATACTTCAAGATTATAGCAACAAGTTCCATAAATCAGAAATATGCATGATAAATGTTAGGTACCAGAGTAGGATTAAGGATCTGAAAAAATCCCCATGTCGTTTTTTGTCTGTGCATCTTCATATCACTGGGAGTTAGTAGAGAATTAGTGTAGTATGTAGGTTACAGGGCAAGTAAGATTCTCTTTCTCCCAAGTATCTGTTACTGGTCGTTTTTGACTTACTCTTTTCTTCATTAAACTACTGTTCAATGATTTTCTGAACAATGGTTCTCTGAAGATGGTAGCTTCCCAGTGGAAGCTGGGAAGCACAACCTAGTACAGGGCTGGGCTCAGAGTTCTTACCTGTAAAGTCAGGGATAAGAGATCTTGGAGAAATAGTTATGAGTGATTCAAGGGTAAAGCATTGTCATAATTTAAGAAAAGAAAGTCATCTTTGCAAGCAATCACGTTAATTCAATGTCTGAGCCAGGAAACTTTCTGCCTGTGCACGCATGTGTGTGTATGTATGTTACTTCAAACAATTTAGAAGACTCAGTGTTATTATGCTAATTTTACAGTTGAGTGAAGATATACCCAGAGAGGTTAAGTTCAAAGCTAGTCAGCAGCAGAATAAGGAATCAAACATGTAAAACTAGACCCTTAATCTTCACTCTATTCCAGGGTTTCTTAACCTCAGCACTTCCGACATTTGGGGCAGGCTAATTCCTCACTGTGGGAGATTATTCTATGCACTGTAAGATGTTTAGAAACATTTCTGACCTCTACCCACTGAATACCAGTACATATCTGCCCCCTCCCATCTATCTCCAGATAACCAAAAATATCTCCAGACATTGCCAAATACCTTCTGGGGAAAATCATCCCTGGTTGAAAACTACTGTTCTAGTCATGGTAGGTCCTTAGGATCCTGAATATGAGCATTTTATAGTAAATCATCTGCGGAACATGGACCACTGATACAACTTCATTAATGTAGATGGCTTAGCAGGCTTGCCTATGGTGGCTTCCATTTTTTTTTTTTTTAATAGGAAACTGGTTTGCCCTCATTTTTAGCCATGTAATTCTGGTGAAGATAAATAAATATTTTTTTTTGTCCCCTGACATCTCCAAGTCTGAGGACAGAAATATGACCAAAGACAGGAGAATCAGGGTCTTTTCTGGTTCCTTTCCCTCTCAGGTGAAGACGGTTGGGGTGTGAGCTAAGGATGAATCTGGGAAATAGTTGACTAAAGAATGATGTCAATGGGCAGAAACAAGAGCTTACGGCTTCCATATCTCAGGTCTCCAGAACCATCCCTCTTCCTAACACCCTGAAGCTTTGTGGTTTATCTCCACCTTGACTCTGTAGGTTACTCAGATGTTTTTCCAATAAAACTTAATTTATACTTAAAGTAGTTCCAGTTTGCTTTTGTCACATGTAACCAAAGAATCCTAGCAAACAGAATTTGAGACAAGGAATCTAAAAGCTTAAGGAAGAAATACTTTCCCCTTTTCAAATTCCACCCCAGCCCCTCCCCCACCCAATATAAACACTTAGACCTGAGAATCAACTAAGAGTCAGATGTTTCCTGCTTGAAAAACAATCCCATATCACCCAAGGAAGTCTTACAAAAATCCCTCAGTTTTGGTTTAAGAGCCACTCCCTAGATTGGAGATAAGCCAGATATAAGGAAAGGGTCATTTTAAATAAATTTGATGATATGTGTTAATTAAAGAAAACATCTTTTTATTTTCAAAAAGGAGACTAGTACAATCCTATTTGTTAGGATTTAGGAAAAGATAACAGGTAATTCTATCAAGAATGACCCCAAATATGCAGAATATGGTGTCTTACACGTAGAGAATAGACAGTGTCAGTAACCCAGTGGGAGATGATTAGGATATAAATCAAGGTACTTTGCATGGAGATAAAGTAGCAGGGTGATGGGAAGGACAATATTTAAGTACATGGGGAATAAATGGCATCATGGGATGGAGTGAATAACCCCTGCTGGAGCAGAAGTGCAGGGAAGTGGTTATATATACAAGGTGGCAATAATGGTGCATAGGAGAAGTTTCTTAAGTTTTGGGGGGATAGAAAAACTATTTTGTCACATTCATTTTAAGGGCTTGACATGACTTCTGTGTTGGAAAAACCCTTAATTCTGGAAAATCAAGAGGGTACTCCAACATAATCCCCCAAAAAAGGAGCCAGGAGACCAATTGTTTTTTCTTCTTGAACTAGGCTGGAGTTCATGATACGGAAGTGCAAGGGTTCTCAATTTTCCTTTCACATGTTGCAGCTTTGTTTTCAGGAACAGGCAGGAAATCAAGTCAGGCTGGGCAGGAATAAAGATTAAATATTTCATATGAGAAATGTCAGTACTATATCCCTTTAGAACCAACACATGATTGGTAGGGTAAACAAGTAGAAAGGAGGGGGAAAAAGAAGGAAGATAAAGAGGAATAGGAAGAATAAGGAGAAAGACAAAGAAGAGGAAAAGGGGGGGAGACAGAAGAATAAGAAATGGGAAGCTCCCATCATTTGTGAAGCCAGCCCAAGGAGCCATAATGGAGCTTTTTGTTCTTGAAACGTGAACATACTTTTCCTTACCTCTCAGCTCCATCTTTTTGCTGTCTATGCTCTAGGACACCCTCCCATTCTTCATCGCTTTGCATAATAACCCTTCCCCCCTTCCTGCTCCCTTCCTAAAAGACACCAAAGATCAAACTAAAATTGCCATTTCCTTGGAGCCCAGCAACTGAGCCCTAAGTTGGAAATATAGGGCCTTCTGAGTTTGGCTGGAGATGTTTTGAAAGAAAAGAGGATGTGCTCTTCATCTAAGCAAACCCATCCTGATTGCCTTGCTGTTTTGGACCTCATCTGGTATGGATCTGATCCTTCTAATGAGAGCCACCATTGGGATCCTATGAATACCAACATGAGAACTGCTTTTCCATACAAGGCGGTGATAATAACAATGAAAGGATTTTCTTAGGCAAATTGTTTCCAAGGTCACCTGCAATCAAGTGAAAGCCTTGTAATGGGAGAAAGCATGTTCATAAAGTCACCAGTTGACATAAATGCTGAATCCTGCCTCACTTAATGCTATTCCTACTAACCCAGGTGTGTGGAAGTGGGGGAGATGGCTGTGCTTTTTAACTGAATAGGTTCAAGCCAAAAAAAACTGACTAACTCCTGGGTTAGGAAACAAAAAAAAAAAAAAAGGAGAGAAATTACTGGCTTCCCAGCGTTTAGTGTTACTGTGAAAGTCAAATGTACGGCCTAAATTAAATTACTTAGGTTATTAAACTTGCAACTTAATTCAGAGATAACAAATATCTAGACACTTGCCAGCCCCCTCCCTTTGCACTCTTTGGCCAATTGCACTAACTGATCATAATAGTTTTCTCTTCACCTTGGATAAGACCTCAGAATCCTTCTTAGCACAGTATGTCATAAAGCTGCTATTGATAGATGATTATCACTGTATGAACCCTACTTGTCAACTCTGTCATGCTGAGGAGAGAAGAAGAAAGTAGTTTCACAGGTACAATAGTTGGAATCCTTGAAGTTGGCTGACTTGGCTTACCATATGGTGAAGAGGTGAAATTCTGGCAGCTCCCACAAAGTAGTGACATCTTTTGGTGTAGTTCTAGAATAAGACTTAGCTTGTTCCACCAGACTTAGCTGATTAATGCTCTATCAGAAATAAAGATACTTAATTAAAGCATTTTACTTACATTATTAAATGCATAATCTCTGGTTTGCAATAGGGAGTTTTGTCCACTGTACTTTTACCATATCATGTTATTGTCCTGGCTGTCCTCATTTCATACATGGACACCCAGAGCTTTTGGCCACATGCCATTAAATATTTGAATTATGACTCATTTGCATTTCTCTGATTCCATGATCGCCAAACATTTGCATATTTCTTTGCTTCTCCTTTCCCTATTGGGAAAAAAATGCCCTGATCTTGCTAATGTAGGTATTCTGATTTATAAAAGCTAGGCTTCTCACTTGTATTCTACACTGACATATTGAAATTCTAATTCTTTTCATTCCGTTAACACTGAATTTTGCACAGCCTTATAAGTAATTTCCCTGATGCCCTTTCTTTTTCCTGATAATTGTAGATCCAGTGTCTCAATAACCAGAATCAGCTTTCCAGAGTAGTCATCTGTTCCTTTCATTATAATAGGTGTAAACAGAATAGCCGAGTGATTAAGCAAAGAATTTGGATCAGACAGATTAGAATTTGCAACTTCTTTTTTTTTAACATTTGTATTGGAGTATAATTGCTTTACAGTGGTGTGTAAGTTTCTGATTGTGTGACCTTTGGTGAACTTCAAAACCTTTCTAAGACAGTTCATGCTTGTGAAATAGTAATAATAGTGTTTATTAGTGCTGTAAGCTTCTTGTAAAGATTAACTAAAATGATGAAGAGATGTACTTAGGAGTCTCATTAGTTAGTACTCAATGTATAACAGCTATTGTCATAATTCCTTCTTTCTCATTCCAGTGGCATTAAATTACCACATGGAGAATATGGTGATGTGTGCATAGCATCAGGGTCCCTAATAATGTTGTACCCATGAGACCTAAACTTACTTTTTGACTTAATCAACTATTGTTCGTTGCTATCCTATCAACAGTTGAAGCTTCTTGATGGTGAGAAATCTATTTTCCATATAATTACTTAAAAGGGCATTTTAACTATGGTAGCAATTTCAACTGACTTCATGTCATTTCTTAGTCACTCAGTGTCAGAAAGCCTAGCTGATCTTCAGGGAACTAGTGCCTCCCAAGCTTTCTCATGTCAGGTTGGCCTACCACAATCACAGGAAAAAAAAAAAAAAAAATCGCAGGTTGGCTATCAATCATCCAAAGACCTTTCTTAGGCACCTAAAAGAGCATAATTCTCTGCTAACTATTGTGCAAAGTGAATTACACAGACATAGCCCCAGCAATCTAGGAACTCATATTGAACAAACGTGTCTCCAAAGAGAATGAGAGAGGGTCCTGGCACATTATGAGAAGGGGTGTGTTGTACTGGAAGGGGTGTTCACTCAAGTGTCAAGAGACCTACCTTTCCCAGGTTTGTCCTTCAGCAATTCACTTTACATCTCTGAATCTGCTTCCTCATTGAAAGGTGGAATTATAAAATCTGCCTACCTCCCAGAGTTAATACTTTGAAAACATCTGCAATGTGCCATGAATTTTTATATAACACTTTCTGCAAAAATAAAATAATAATAACAAACTGATCAGAACAGAGAGGAGATGAGCATAGTAGATAATTATAGGTATCATTTTTTGAATTTCCACTCTGGGCCAGATGGAAAACAGAATCTCAGGCAAGTTAGTTGGCAATTGGGGCGGAAATTACTCCACGTTGGTTAGCAGTAACAATCTAATGAGTTGAAAACTGGGAAATCATACTTCTAGATAGTTGTTTTGTATTAACTGAGCAGGGATCTGAAATAAAAGAATTTTTATGGGAAAATGGGCCTTTTCAAGGTGTTAGGGAGATTTGGCAAAGGGAATAAGAAGGCTCTAGAAGTGATTCTTGGAAGACTCCAGATATTCATCTGTCATCAGCTCTGAAGCTCTAGAGGCAGGACCAAGAATATGCTGACCTCCCCTCCCAAGGAGCCTTTGACAGGGGCATTAAGATAAAAATCCCCAATGGTTTCTGACTGCTCTTAAGGTACAGCCGCAGTCTATCTTGTTTTATAACTTGAGACTATCTGCAAATATCCCCGTTGTTCTCCTCACTCCAGCTTCAACAGCAACATTTTTGTAATTTTTCTAATGGAGCAGGCTCCCTCCTGCCATAAGGCTGTTGCAAATGATGGCCCCTCTGTCTAAGACCCTCTTTCTCTACCTCTTTGCTTAGTTAACCCGCTCTCGCTCAGCCTTTAGCCTTCAGGCCTCAGGAAGACATCCTCTGAGTCTCTAGACTAACTCAGATCCCTGTACAGGTTCTCAAGGGCACCCAGTCAGTTCTTTCCCTGTGTAGTCAAAGTGTCTGAAGTCTTAGAAATTTCTGTATGGTTATTTGGCTTGCCTCCCCTTTACTTGCATTACTTTAATTACTGTGCAAGCCCCACAGAAGAGAGAATTTTACTCGATGCCTTTGGTACCTAATAAAAGGCGTGCAGCTGTTCAATAATAATTGCTAAATGTGTTCATGAATAAATGAAACTGCATACTTTAAAATTATAAAATATGTTTTATTATTATATTGTTTACACATATTTGATATAGAAAATTTCAAAAATACAAAATTATAAATGGGACATTTTATTTCTATTACATAGGACTGACAATTTATTAAAATTTTACTCATTTATTATTTTACCTTTTATTAATGTATCAAAAAATTATGTTATTTGAGTTATTATAATTCCTTCCAGTTAAATATGAATGCATACATGTATATGTGTGGATAGAGATATAATTTTGGATTATTGGGCATACATTGCTTATAATTTAGCAATACCATGCAAATTTTTCAAAATCATTAAACCACTGTATACATATGGTTATTTGCAAATGCACAGGTAAGTGAGCCAATAATTAAAAAGAACATAATGCAGTAAGTCCCCTACATATGAACGGGTTCCGTTCCAAGAGCATGTTCTTAAGTCCAATTCGTTCATAAGTCCAACAAAGTTAGACTAGGTACCCAACTCACACAGTCGGCTATAAAGTACTGTAGTGTAATAGGTTTATATTAATACTTTTCACACAAATATAAAAACAAACACAAAAAATAAAGAAAACATTTTTAATCTTACAGTACAGTACCTTGAGAAGTACAGCAGTACAGTACAAGAGCTGGCATCCAGGGGCTGGCATCGAGTGAACAGGCAAGAAGAGTTTCTGACTGGAGGAGGGAGAGGAGGTGGGAGATGGTAGAGCTGAAGGGTCGTCAGCAATAGGAGACAGAGGGCAAGCTGCAGTTTCACTCAGGCCTGACGTTGATGGCACAGGTTCTGGTTGCTTACTAGAGCCAGATGCATGCTCTTATCTTTTAAAGTTTGCAACCTGAAGGTTCCTATGTAGGAGACTTACTGTAGTATTTCGCTGAAGAACTTGAATCTTAGAGAGAAGGACCCCCCCGCCCCGACTCCCACTGCCTGCATCCAATGCACGCCCTTCTTTTCCCCTCTCCCATCCCATGCAACAGAGATCACCACTACGGGATTTTTGCTGGGATCCATTTGTTGGGATTGAAGTCCAAGAAGAGGTTTCTTAAAAGAAAGAAACCTTTAATGTGTTAACTGTATTTACCCTACGTCTTGAATTTCTTACCCTCTTAGAGCAGCTCAACTCAATAATAAGATCCTAGTCTTAAACCACAAGTGGGATTTTAGCCAATATCCTTTGATAAATTGGTTGCTACAAGAATTTAACCACCTGTTTATATGGGGTGGCCAGGAGTTGGAGCTGCATGCCAATTGCTTTTTTTGTGTTATTGTGATTTAAAACTATATTTGATGGGCTATTTGAACGGGAGATTTTGCCACCCAGGAGAACATTCCAGAAAACTGCACAGGTCACTCGGTATATGAAGTCAAAGTCAGTTTCACACTTCCATGGAGCTGCAAAAATTGTGAAGGGGAAATGACCCAGAAAATCCAGCTAAGGCAACTTCCCCTTAAGTCTAATCCTCTGACACTGATATTTAAAAAGCAACTTCCATGTCTTCTCTGAGGTTACAAACTTCTCTCCTACATTAGCTATGAAATAGCTGTTAGATTGATTTGTTGAGAAGACATGCCTCCTGTATTTGTTTCATATATGGACAGATGTGCATATTCTGCCACTCACATAATATTGATAGAATACTAGCGCATAATACTAGTGTATTATGATTTTTTTCATTAAATATTTTGTATCCTTACTTATTCCCCTTGCCATTAATATTATTTTAAAAATGCAAAATTATGTAATGTACTATTTAAAAATCATGACTGTGTAAACATAATTTATTTTTCTTGTGAACATTTAAGCTTTCTCTAATTATTAAATATAAATCATGCTTCAAAAATGTCTTTGTAAATATTGTTCTCCATTTCTTTTTGAATATTTGCCTGCAAAGTGGGAGCCCTTTTTGAACATCTTTGTTTATCCCCAACTAGCCCTCTTCTGCATTTCCTAAACATTTCCTTCAAATATATCCATGATTTTTTAAAGCATAGAACACGTAAGTTAGGCTCAAAAGCAAATAAACCTTTATTCACACCTCTTACTATCTCCTTAGGAAATATTCCACAAAATTAATGGCTTGACCAGAACTCATGAAAATTTTTAAATTATTAATATATTTTAACAAAGTGCTTTCCAGAAAAATTTTATATTTTTTTATTCTCCTTAGCTGCATCGGAGAGTGTCATTCTAACTGCACTCTGTCTGCCTTTTTGATTGGACAGAAAAGCTGCCTTTTTTTTAATTTGCAATGCATTAACTACTTATAATAAATGATTTAAGTGTTTCTCAGCTCTTTGAGTCTATTTTATGAGTATTTTGTTCATGATTTTTTTGTCTATGTATCTTCTTGGAATTAGTTTTGTCTCTATGACTTGTAAGGTTCTTTACATAATTATAGTATAAACCTTTGTGTCATGGTTTATACATTGAAATTCTGTGTTACTAGGCACATAAATGTAGGATACTTTCAAAAGTACAGTAGAGCTGTACTTCTGTGAATTTGATATGATTGTCCTTACGTGATTTAACAGCTTTTAGTTTGAATCCCCATATAATACACCTGCTTCCTATGAAGACCAGCTTCTGTGCCCAGGAGAACTGAAGTTGTCTTGGGACAAAACAGGATCCATCACCGTTCCAAACCACTTGTCCTGTAGAGCTAGCTGAGCTGAGTTATGTTAAGGGGAGGCAGAGTTTAAGCATCTTGTCCATGAGAATTCTGCTTCCTGGGACCAGACAATTCCCCACACCTTCCATTACCTTCATAATAAACACTCATGTAATGAATGCATATAGAAGGCTTAAAATATAATAAAACAAAAACGCTTGTATTGAACACACATCCCATCATCTGGTAATAAAAATAGTACCAGTGCCTTTGAAGTCCCCTGGATGCCCTATGTTAACCCCACTTCTGAATTTTTTAAACTCACCTTTATTGAGATATATTTACATGCAACAAAATGTACACATTTTAAGCGTACAGTTTGATCCTCCAAGAATATATGTCTATAGGGCTTCCCTGGTGGCGCAGTGGTTGAGATGCAGGGGACATGGGTTCGTGCCCCGGTCTGGGAAGGTCCCACGTGCCACAGAGCAGCTGGGCCCGTGAGCCATGGCCGCTGAGCCTGCGCGTCCGGAGCCTGTGCTCCGCAATGGGAGAGGCCACAACAGTGAGAGGCCCGCGTACCGGAAAAAAAAAAAAAAGAATATATGTCTATAATCCAGATATACATCATGTTCATTACCTCCAAGGTTCCCCTTTGCTCTTTTGCAATCATTAGCAATTCTCCTAACCCCATGCCCCAAATATAACCAATATAAGCTGTCACTAAAGATTAGTTTTGAATGTTCTAGAATTTTATATAATGTACATTATATACATATTTGATGTTTCTGGCTTTTTTTGCATGGCAGTATTTTTGAGGTTTATCTATGTCGTGGCGTGTGTGGATATAGGAAGTTACTTTTTAGTTATGGGTAGTATCCCATTGTATACCACAGTTTGCATCCCCACTCTCCTGTTGAGGGACAGTTGAGTTGCTTCTGTTATATTTAATTATTAATATAGCTACTATAATATTTACGTACAAGTATGGGCATATACTTTGGGTGGACATATGCTGTTATCTGTCTTGGATATATATGTAGAGGAGAAATTGTTGGGTTGTATGTAAAAATTGTATGTAAGTCTGAGTTTTTCTTAACATTTCCAAAGTGTTTGCACTATGATACATTCATATCAGAAATGCGTGAATGTTTCAGTTAATCCATAACCACTGGGTAATTTTAGTTTAGTTTAGTGGTTTTGTTTTTGTTTGTTTGTCTTAATTTTAGCTACTGTGATTTTAGTATGTATTCCTTGAGCACTAATGCTGTTGAGCATCTTCTCTTCTGCTTATTGGTCATCCCTATATCTTCTTTGTAATGTGTCTGTTGACATTTTTTGTCATTTTTATTTTCAATTTAGGTTGTCTTTTAATTGTTGAGTTAAACGTGTCCATAAATTTTGGATACATGAATTTTGTGTATATATGTGATATGTCATTCCTATAATATATATATATTTCTAATATATATATATTAAATATTTATATTAAAATATATCTATCAATATAGTATATTATAATTATATTTACATTTTAGAAATATCTTTTACCAGTCAAGTGTCATGCCTTCACATTTTCTTAATGATGTCATTTTTTGTCAAATTTATTACAGTATAATTTGTATACAATAAACAGCATCCATTTAAAGTGCACATGTGATGAGTTTTAAAGATGCATACAATAAATATACAGAAAGAACACTTCATCACGCCAAAACGTTTTCTCTTCCCCTTTGCAGTCCATCCCTACCTCCACCCCTGGCTGATCACAGACAACTGCTGATCTACCTTCTGCCAAAACAGGTTAGTTTACATTTTCTAGATTTTATATAAATGGAAACATACAGCATTTATATCTGACTGCTTTCACTCAGCATCATATTCATCCATGACATGTTTTAGTAGCTTCTTACTTTTTATTGTGAAATAGTACTCCGCTGCATAGATACGCTGCATTGTGTTTATCCATCCTCTTGTTGATGGGCATTTGGATTGCACCTGGTTTTGTTTATTGTGAATATAGCTGTTATGAATATATGTGTATGAGTTTTTGTGTGGGCATCTATTTTCATTTTACTTAGGTAAATATCTAGGAATGGAATGGCTGGTCCATACGGTTGTTTATGTTTAACTCAGAAACTGCCTAATGATTTTCTAACAGCTGTGTCATTTTACACTCCTTCCAGCAATAAATGTGAGAACTTAAGTTGTCCCTTATCTCACCAGCATTTGGCATTATCAGCCCTTTTAATTCTAGCATGCTAATGTGTATACTGTGACATCTTATTATGGTTTTAATTTGCTTTTCCCCAATGACTGAAGCTGCTAAGCATCTTTCCATATGCTTATATGACATCTCTAAAACTTTTTGGTGATGTGTCTTTTCAAGAGTTTGCCCAATTTATAGAGTCAATTGTGTTCTCATTTTGGGTTTGTATATCCCTTTGTGGTTTTATTTGCTGGTAAACAAACACTAACATTTCCTGGGTGCATTTTTTGCTTACTCTTGATTCTTGTTTCTCTTTGAAATACCTGCTCATGTTTGTTTAATGTAGACTCCAGTGGCATTAAGTTTTAAGGATTAATTCGGAGAAAATTATATTTTTAAAATATTGAGTATACTTATTAAAAATCCTTTACTTTTGCCTTCCTTAATGCCATGAAATAAAGATTTATCATTTTCTCCATATATCTTTGTTGTTAGATGTATCCCAAGGTTGTTAAGTTTTTAATATTTTGACAACGCAGCTAGTATGTTAAAATTATACTTTATAACTCTGTATTGCTTGTGTATAAGAATTCACTTTATTTTTTATTTTGGTCTTATATCCAGAAGCCTAGCTATACTTTTAAAATTATTAATTTTAATAAATTGACTGTGGATCCCCATGCTTCTTTTATGTAGATATTAATATTCTCCTTTATGACCAGTATTTAGTTGTTTGTTTTTTCTTACTTTATGGGTTAAGACTTCCAATTAAATTTTGAATGGAAATGGTGATTATCAACATCATTTTTATTTGTTTCTGATTTTTAAAAAAGTGCTTCTAAGCATTTACTGTAGAGTTTGATGGGCTTTTGGTAGATACTTTCGTTAGTGTAAGAGAGTTTCCTTCTACTGTAAGTCTGAAGAGAGTTTTACTATTATTGTTTTAAATAGAAGCTAAATTTTATCAGTTCTTCCCCTTCTATTGAAGAGATTGTAAAGATTTTCCCCTTTAATCTGAACATATGGGAAACCATTAAAATATTTTCTAAAATTAACCAATGTTGAATTTGCTTCTCTGCTCAACAGATATTCATTAAATCCTACTTTGTGCCAGGTATTTTGTTTGGATTTGGAGATAAGTATATAACAATGAAGAAACAAAGAATAATAATTAAAGCCTTTATTATATTTTTAAAAAGCAAATAAATATATAATATGGCATGTGGCAATAAGTGCTTTAAATACAGATAAAACAAGATAGAGATTGGTAGGTGCTTATCTTAGTTTGTTCAGGCTGGTATAACAAAATACCAGCAGGTAGCTTATAAACAACAGAATTTTATTTCTCACAGTTCTGGAGGCTGAGAAGTTCAAGCTCAAAGTGCCAGCATGGTGAGAGCCTTCTTATTGGTTCATAGCTGGGGCCTTCTTGCTATGTCCTCAAAGGGTATAAGGGGCTAACGAGCTCTATCTCTTTTCTAAGGCACTAATCCATTCATGAGGGCTCCACCCTCATAACTTAAGCACCTCCCAAAGGTCCCACCTCCTAATATCATCATCTTTGCAAGTTGGGATTTCAACATATGAGTTTTGAGGGGACAAAAGTATTCAGACTGTAGCATTTCACCCTGATTCCCCATGTTAAAGAAGATGTTTAAGAATGTCCTATCTGATTTTAAAAAAAAATGGCATTTAAGCAGAGACTAGAAGGGAGTAAGAAAAGGAACTATGTGGATACATGCAGGAAGAGCTTTCCTGGGAAAGGAAATGGCAAGTGCAAAGGCCCTGCAGCACAACCACAGAGAACTAATTGGTTGGTATGACTGGGAAGCAGCAAGTAGCAGTGTGAGAGGTGGTAAATAGCCAAAAAGGCAGAAGCATGTCAGATTATGTAGGTTCCAAATAATCAGATGCTTCATTATGGGGTCTTGATGAACATGGTCAGAACATGGTTTTTCTTCTGAAGCAAATAATACCCTGGAGACTTTGAGCATGACTTCCTTGTAAATAGAATACTCTAGCTCCTTTGTAGAAGATAGAGAGAAAGCAAGAGGGCAAAGGTAAAAGCAAGCAGGCAGTTAGAAGGCTGATGCAAAACTCCAGATGAGAAAGAATGGTGGCTTGAGTGAAGAAGAAAGGTTATGACTCTGTACATATACTGAATATCCACGATGACAGCAAATACAGTTATTCACAACACTTAGGATTTGCCAAGCACTCTGAGGGTTGTATAAATATGTACTTGTTTCATTCACTCATAAGAGCTTCAGAAGATAACTACTATTATTACTTCCATTTCACATGAAGAAACTGAGGTACAGAAAGGTGAAATACCTGGGTATGTTTAAAAAGGGTCAAGGGATAGATTGGTAGCCCTGACACAATGAAATCTACCTCTAAAGATGGCACCAGGAAGGTATCCAAGGCACCAAAGAACAAGGGCAGGGAGGTTCCTTGACATATAGTAACTCAACAGAGGGAGGTTTACTGGCTGCCTGAGACCCCACTGGAGAGTTTCAGAGACACTTTAATTGTCTGTGATTCTAGGATGTGTTGCTTAGGATAGAAATCTTCGTTCTTGGGAAGGATACAAGAAGCTAGTGCAGGAGGAGAAGACTTATATAACTTATTTTTTTTTGTTACTGTTACTACTACATTTACAAGGGATATGTATTTTCCCTGAGTCTGAGAGCCACAGTGAACTTTTGTGTTAACAGACAAAAGGACAAAAAGTAGAGGATCTTAGATTCTTGCTATAGTCGCCTAACCTGCTTACACTGAATGGCCATTCCTTAATATTCAAGAGCTGAATCAGAATTTTCTTGGCTTAAAGGTAGAAAAGTCCTTTTCTTCTTGTTCTTTCTTTTTTTTCCCTTTTTTTAAATAAAGCTCTGTGCATTGTTAGTGTGATGGCACAGAAGACCAAGTTATTATTACTCGTTGCAGAAAACTGTCAATCATATGCCTCTGAGAGTCCCTCAGCATCCTAGCTGCTTACACATGCTTGGTCATTTCCATCATTTCCCAAGGGTGAAATCCACCAAGCCCCTTAGGTACTCTTTGTTCATCTTAGATTTATCTTTTGTTCGTTTTTAAACAATTGGTTTTCAAAATGCTTAGGAAACCAAAGTTTAGGAGAGAATAAAAGAGAACAAAAAGTAAAGAAGAAAATATTCCATGTATATGAAATTACATGTGTATAAAATTAATGTACATGTGAATGAAAATATTGTATATGTGTACAAAACATATATATTTGCATATATGTATACATATAAATATGTACAAGTGACATATATAAGTATACTATGTAACTATAAGTATACTATGTATGCATACATTTATATAATGTAATATATTTGTATTATATGATGATGTATATCTATAATACATATAATTACATACAATATTATGCATTTTAAGTGATTATATATAATCTAGCATATGATGCAATATATTATATATATGAAGGTTGAGCAGTTTTCAAAGACCGGAAGAACATATATTAGATAGCCATGTCTCTGAATCTTGGTCTGTAATCATGATTTATGGGACTTAGATCTGGTTGGGAGCCTGGACAATCACATCTAAATGGTCTGAAAGAACTAGGTCAGAATGTGCAGCAGACAAACCCAGGCATTAGGGCATCAGATTTACAAGTTTATAAATATTTATAGAATACCCTTTATGGGTAGAGAACTATGTTATATGTTGTGAGGTGTAAATAGTGTTATAATAAATGGTCCCTGATTTGTGGGAGTTTACAGTAAGATTAGCAAGACATGGTACCCATATACAGTGGCAGACCAAGGCAACCTAGCACACATTCCATAAGAATGATCTCGGCAATAAGATATTATTTTAGAGGAAGGAAAAATGACTTTTGACCAAAAGACCAGGGAGGACTTTAAAGAACAACTAAGGTTTGAACTTGAATATGAACACTGTATTTTTTTTTTGCATGAAAAATCCTTTATTTTTAAAATTTTTTTATTGAAGTATAGTTAATTTACCATGTTGTGTTAGTTTCTGGTGTACAGCAAAATGATTCAGTTATTCTAAAATACTCAGAATATTTCATATTCTTTTCCATTATAGTTTATTATATGATATTGAATATAGTCCCCTGTGCTATACAGTAGGACCTTGTTGTTTATCTATGTTATATATAGTTGTGTGTATCTGTTAGTCCCAAACTCCTAATTTATCCCTGCCCCCACCTTTCCCCTTGAAAACTATAAGTTTGTTTTCTATGTCTGTGAGTCTGTTTCTGTTTTGTAGGTAAGTTCATTTGTATCATATTTCAGATTCCACATATAAGTGATATCATACAATATTTGTCTTTCTCTGTCTGACTTACATGGTATATGTTTTATACAATATTTATAAACAGGGATGAGGATGCATGCCTGTTTAGACCTGCATCAGTTCTCTACACTTAGCTCACAAATTTATCTACTTATGGTTCCCCTATACATTCTGGTCCATAGCAATTCCTCCATAATTATCAGGGAGATCCAGAATCCCATTTTCAGTTTTACTTGCTCCAGGGACTTGGAATCAACTTTTAACTGAAAAAAATCTTATGATCTGAGTATATATAGGCCAAGACTATCAACTCTGTTTATCTCTGCATCTTTGCTATACCAGGTACATATTAGATACTCAGCAAATGTTTGGTTAATGCAAGAATAGTTTTCTATTTAACTTTAAATCTTTTGAACTCTACTCCCCATCTCCCAGCAAACCACAATTTTGTCCTATTATGCTAAACATAGAACTGGATATATTAGATTTATTTCCCATTGACCAAAAACCTGCTAGAAATACCATCCTTTACTAAATTCCTGCCTATTGGACAGGTATGGGTACTGCACTTAGCTTAAGTGTCACCTCCCTCATCCAGGGTCTCCATGAATGGCCAGATTACCATGAGGACAGGGCTACAGCCTGTCTCAGTTTGAATATTCCTTGCCAAGCAGGCTTGCCTTCTTTTGTGCTCTGTGTAGTGATTTTTTCACTGCCATCCCTAATTCTAAGCCTGTCTGATATCAACGACAACTTGAGCCATGCCTAAACTGCTAAATACTGTACAATGGCTGTATGACACACATTTTAGGACAGCTTCTGTCCCAGCTTGATTTTTCAAATAAGTTTTTACAGAGTCATAGTTTTCCTTCCTGACTGTTCCAAAAGGAAGTAATGGCTTGAGCAACGCGAAGAGGCATGAACATTCCAAAAGTGTTCCAAGCAAGGTGAGCGGGAGGAGCAATTTAAATAGAGCAACAGTCCTTAACCCAGTGAGAATGAACGTCCATTTTTTAATGATAAATATCTGTAATATCTTCTTTATTATCCCAAAATGAAAAGCAAAGGTGATATAACATCCTACACAGTTTCAAAATACCAACATTATGCCCTAACTGTAATATCAAGCAGAATCTTATTAAACTGGTATTAATTAGCAGTGTAAATGTTCAGACACATTTCACTGAATACAAACTGTCTTAAGTACCTGGTCTCTATTTTCTCACCTCCAAATCACTGTTTATTCCCAAGACGTTTTGTCTATTAACTCTTTTTTTTTTTGCATGTTCACAATGGCATTATTGTCTTTTATTTATTTATTTTTTCTCGGTTTCGATATTCAATGATTTTTTTTTAACATCTTTATTGGAGTATAATTGCTTTACAATTGTGTGTTTGTTTCTGCTTTATAACAAAGTGAATCAGTTATACATACATATACATGTTCCCATATCTCTTCCCTCCTGCGTCTCCCTCCCTCCCACCCTCCCTATCCCACCCCTCTTGGCGGTCACAAACCACCTAGCTGATCTCCCTGTGCTACGCGGCTGCTTTCCACTAGCTATCCACTTTACGCTTGGTAGTGTATATATGTCCATGCCTCTCTCTCACCTCGTCACAGCCTACCCCTCCCTCTCCCCATATCCTCAAGTCCATGCTCTAGTAGGTCTGTGTCTTTATTCCCGTCTTACCCCTAGGTTCTTCATGACCTTTTTTTCCTTAGATTCCATATATATGTGTTAGCATATGATATTTGTCTTTCTCTTTCTGACTTACTTCACTCTGTATGACAGACTCTAGGTCCATCCACCTCACCACAAATAACTCAATTTTGTTTCCTTTTATGGCTGAGTAATATTCCATTGTATATGTGTGCCACATCTTCTTTATCCATTCATCTGTTGATGGACGCTTAACTCTTGTTTTCCTTTTAAATCTTTATTCCAAATCGTTGTTGAGCACCAACTAGGTACCTGGCACTATGTTCGGTAATAACAGAGGTATTAATCCCCCTGCCCCCTACCCATGGCAGATGAGGAAATCAACAAGTTAATCAAATATCCCTAAACCTAATTGTTGGGACACAGTGGAACAAAGTTGCAAAAGTAAATCTGCCTGTTACTTCTGCTACAGCAAGCAGGAGGGCTGTTGTATGTTGGGTTGGTGTAGTCATTTGAAGGGAGCCTGGTGGGGGAGATCAAGGGACAGAGTTAGTGTTCTGTTTTTGCTCTGGGTGATGATTACATGGTTATGCTCAGTTTGTGAACTTTTGTGAAGCTTTACAATTATGATCTGTGCTATACACACTTTTCTCTATGTACATTATTATTCAGTGAAACCTTGGGTGGAGAAGGGGGGGAAGAAAAGCAGAGCTATCTGAATCCAAACAGAAAAAAAGCAGAACTATCTGAATCTAAAACAGTTTCCTTTGTCTGAAGTCAGACTCTCAATGAATCCCACTCCAAATATCAGATCTTCTTCTCAGTATGCTTTTTATTATTTTATTAGCACTGGTCTGCCTTTCAATGGTACCTCTACCTTCTTTATTGAGAAACCATATTTCCTTTGGAGAGGTGACTTTGGAGATATTGATCCAAACATGAGCTGTACATGAGTTCCGTTCAAACATACCAAAACTCAATCTCCCTTTAACATCAAACTTTCTATAATATGCGTTCTGAAAAAGAACTAAAGTTTGGGCCAGTGGTAACCACCAAATGAGGAAGCTCACTGTATCAAGCAAGTAGCCAGAAGTGAGTTTTGTGTGGGAAACTGAAACTTGTCCTCCACGTACAAAATAGTGCATTAGATTGTTTATTGGTGACCCAGTTTCAGGACTAAGATGACCCTCAGGAATTAGGGCACTGAATTTCACTTGAACGATGCTGAAAGTTCTAAACAATAAAGAAGTTACAGTCAATTGGCATGTAATTAAATTCAATTATAAATTGTCAGAAAAGAGAGAAAAAAAAAAGATAAAAGAACTAAAATGCTGTCTGGCGTACTGTTGTACCTCAAGCATGGAAACAGCCAAATCTGAAGTGCTCAGTGGTCACTCAGAACAGGCTAATGACTGTAAAGTTTTTCTAGCTACTGGAAAAGTGAAACATTTATTACTAGGCAACTGTTTGTTTGCTTCTTCATCATAGAAGAGCTTTAAAAATTTAAATGAGAATCAAAAAGAAAATGACTAAAGAAAAGTTGCTTACAAAGTAGTATTCAAATATCAGGTATCCCTTCTATATTTTATAAGCCATTAAAAGGTTTTCTAAGTATAAATTTAAATATTCTAATTGGCCACCTTGCAAGCTGACTTTACAACACAGTGTCCATGTATGATTTAACTTTATTTCTTAGCCTTATAATCAAAAGCAACTGATATTTCCAGATGAAGTAAAAATCTATGACCTATACAAAAAGGAGAAAAGACTATAATGAACTATTTTTTTTTTTTTTAAACCTGGTGTTTACCAAGCACAAAGCTAAATATTTTGGTGGCAAGGTGGTTTTATAATTTTTGGTTTTTGTGGCCAGGCACTATGATGAAGACCTTATTGCATTATTTCCTTTAATCCATACTACAATCCTGTGAGGTAGGTATTATACTTTGCTTTAAAAATAAAGATATTGAGACATATAGAAGGCAACTAAAGTTACCTTTAGTTAGGTCTGCTAAAGTTGATGATTCTACAGCTCACACTCAAAGGGATCCGATTTTGTTCCAGTGAGACTCCTGAGATGAGAGCATTTAGGAGACAGAGATGTGTGTAAAACTTCAAAAAGTTCTAAATATCATTTTCACAAGGAGAGAACAGAGGAGAGAGGAGAAAATATTTGAAGATATAATAGAAAATTCCCCTGACCTGAAAGATGGCATGTTGCCAATAACGTCTCGAGTATATTAATAGTACTTTGCTATGGTAATTTTTCCTCTTTAAATTTTAATTACTTTTCCTCCTGAGTTTGAATGTTGTGTGTTTGTTTCAGTGCTTCTTCTCGCAGGAGTAGATTGCTTTACATGTTTGGGGATTCTTAATCATCTTTACATATTTATAAATAGGAATCTGTATGATCAGTCTTGGTAGCAGGAGTACATTTTCTGTAGCCCCAGGCTCTGATCTTACGACATCACTGTTTATTACCTTGAAATTATTCTGAACTCTAATGAAAAAAGCAAATTTAGAAATCCTCTTCTTCACCTGCACGTGTTTGCAATTTTCTCAGCTTCATTGCATTTTGTTGCTTTTTAAGCTCTTTCCATCTGCTTTACACCTTTTACAAACTCTACAATGATCTTGTGGGCTGAGGGCACCCCTACCAGCTTTCCAGCCATGCTATTGATTATTTATTTATTCATTTGTTCACATACCCAATTATTTTATTAAAGCATATACATACAGAAAAAATCACATAAGGATATAACTTGATTATTTTTTTAGAAAGAGTGCACTTGTATAATCAACACCCAGATCAAGAAGTAGATGCCTATTAAATATCTCAGAAACCCACCCTCTGTGCCTTTCCTGTCACTAAGCTCCCTCCCAGAAGCGATCTACTATTCTGACCTATAAATCATACTAGTTTTGCCTGTTTCTGTGCTTTATGTAAGCAGGTTTCTAGTTTTGTGTCTGACTTCTTTTACTCAATCTGGTGTTTGGAAATTCACCCATGTTTTTGCAAGCATTTGTACTTTATTTGTTCTCATTTGTGTATATAATATCCAGATGCAACTATTACCCAATTAATTTATACTTTGTATTGCTGCTGGACATTTGGATAGCATCCAGGTTTGAAATATAAATAGGGCTGGTATGAACTTACTGTGAATATATGTATGCATTTTTGTTAGGCGTATACCTCGGAGTAGAATTGTTGGTTTTGATTTATTTTGCTATTCAATATATGTTGTCATTTCAATAGATTTTAGAACAGATGAAAATAAATGCATTGGATCAGTCTGCCATCTTTTACTTGAAAGACAAATGCATGATTTTGACTGACAGAATTATTTACAATCCAAAATTAATGATATTGTTCACACATTTTTGAATTAAATAACCCAGAATGAGGAAACTTAGAGTTCAACACTATTTAAAAACAAACACAAAAACTTGCAAACACTGAATATTCCTGTTTATTCCCTCCTAATACTTCAATGTACATTTAGCTTTTAACATTACTTAAGAAAGTCATGTATAGAAAATAACCATTATTAAACCTGCTTTTTCTAAAATCCTGATCTTATCATCTCTATAAGGCTGCAATTGAAAGCAAAAATAAAAAGAAAGAAAAAAGAATTCCATAGACAATTTTTTTTTGATTTGTATTTGTTCAATTATGCATCTCTGAATGAAACTAGTCCCTCAACCACTAACCTTCTTCTGAACTTAAATGATTTGTATGTGGTCTAATCATATTTCCTGGTCCCATGGTACTCCAGAGTCTAACTGTGCATACCTCTCTCTCATTTCCATACATTGTATCTCAGAGATAACCAAATGCATGGCCAACTTTCCCTAATTAGGTTTGCCGGGTCCTGGAGACCTCCCAGCAGTGCCCTCTTTTCCCTTCATTCTTTAAGTTATTTTTTTTTTCTCTCCCTCTCTCTCTCCCTGAAGTATCCTCTCCTTCAATTTCCCCATCCCTAAGGAGCCTGCTTTAACATTTGTTTATATATCAAAATAATTGAAAGCTAAATTAATTCTCAGCTTCAATTTATCAAGCCTCTTTTCAACTGTTGTAGCTTTTCCCTCCTTCAGAATCTGGACTTTGGCGACTAGAAAAGGCTTTGAAAACAGAAAGCACACAATAGATATTGATTGGTCAGCTAATAGACTGTCTCCTTCAATCCTGGAGTCTGTGATTTTATGACTAATTGATTTACTTTATTTTTTTTCTCATGGGCTCTCAAAACTTGATTGTTAAATTACACAGAGAGAGCCACCAACCATGTTTGTAAATCCCACATTCTTAATATCTGTTCCTTTTGTAAAAGAGGCTTAATAAAAATTTTAAAAGAAGCTAATTTAAACCCTGGACTGTGAGTTCTTTAATGACAGGGAAATATATTTCCTATCTCTTTACGTACTAAATTCTCAGTATATTGGGCAAGGCATAGTAGAATCTCAATATAGATCTCTCTTACTATCATTTAAGAGAAAATGTGATTGGGAAGTGTGTCAGGCCACTTCTATGTTGATCCCCAGTGATCTCTACCTCCTGATATTCATACTTGGTGTAATCCCCTCCCCATGAGGATGGGCTCGTCTAGTGACTTGCTTTTAAGTAATATAATATAGCAAAGGTGATGGGATGTTGCCTTATTGATTGGTTATAAGAGATTGCAACCTCCATATTTCTAGCAGATTCTCTTGATTGACTGTGTCCCATGCTGGCTTTGATTAAAAAAATTGTCACCTTGAGGAGGCAAGGAATTGAGGGCAGCCTCTAACAGCCATCTAGGAACTGAGGCCAGCAAGCCAACAGTCCTTGAAGAACTGAATTCTGTCAATAACTACATCAGCTTGGAAATGGATCCTTCCCCAGTTATGCCTTCACATGAGATTCCAGCCCTGACTGGCACCTTAATCATGGCCTCCTAGAGACCCTGCAGAAGGACCCAATTAAGCCACACCCTGACCCCAATTCACAGAAACTATAAGATAATAAATCTGTATTAATTTAAGCCCCTGTTCATTATAGTTTGTCATGTAGCAATAGATAATTTATACATTTGTGGAGTTGGAGTGCCAACTCTGTACTGGACATTGGAAGAGAGGAATCTGATGCAAAGAACCTTATTTGGTCTTAGCAACCATTTTGCAAGGTATGTTTTTGGTTGGTACATAGGGATGACTCTAAATTGCAAACTTAGAGGGGAAAAAATGTCAGAGAATTTAACCCAACCTGCCCAAGATCACACACAGCCAAGATTCCAAGACCCAGACTAGATTTTGTGAAGAATGGGAATGGGAAGAAAAAAAGAAAGGGCCATATATGAATCTTGGTTTCATGGGTCAGGAATGAGATAGGGGACTGAGCTTTAGGTAGACTGGGTGTTGGTGGCTCCCAAATACAAGAGGAAATGACTCAAAGTAAGGAAGAACTAAGTCATGATCTATAGAAATAAAACTCTAGGGAAGGTAGAAAATTAGTTTAAAATCTCTTGAATTGTGTAAGAATCAGTTGACAAATGAGAGCCACGGAGATTATGCCCAGTTTTTATTAAAAAAAGCTAATGTGGGAAATGTTTTTAGTAGTCATCTAACACGTGTAGCAAATTTTTCCAGGAAAGCCATGCTTTGCATTTCTACCAGGTTCGAAGGCTAGCTAGAAATATATATATATATATAACAATAATGCAGCTGAAGCACTACACGTTTGTAATGAAAATACAGAATACCAGACTCTAGAAATGACAACACATTTGACAACAGCCAAATGAACCCCAATAAGGTAGAAAAATAAATTGCTTAACTAAATTATTTCTTCAAGAAAATCAGTTTTAATGGAAAATTTGTGGGGATTCTGGGCTTTTGTAAGAGCTTTAAAAATTGATATCACTAGCTTTATATTATTTCTGATTTCTTTACAAAACAACATACTTTTTCTTGATATAAATATATTGCCATCACTAGTTTTGCTCATAATAGGCATGAATAGGGGCACAGAGAGGGTGGGGTGATTTTGTTCAGAAATAACTAGATAAGAAGTTGGAAAGGTGAGTACAAACAACAAAAGAATTAAGAAAATTACTGGATACAAAAAAAAAAAAAAAAAACGTAAAATGCTTGCTGGTGAAAGAATCAGCTCAGTTAGATATACAAGTAAATGCATCCCATGATCAAATAGAAACGCTGAGTTGACAAATCACTTCTTATGTATGCTTAGTCAATTCCTGGGCCTCAGATTTCTCATCTTAAAACAAATTATAATGATTCTTTCTATTTCAAATGGTCTAACACAGACGGTAATGCCTTGCATCAAGCCTGCCACGTAGTAGACTCTGAATGATGTTTGTTGAATCTGAAACTGAATGTGTTACCTTCATAGAGAGAAAGAGTAGAAGTCATAAAGAAGAAAATTTCGATTATCATCTCCCCATGATAGATTAATTTGGCAAAAGAAGGAGAGCCAGGAAGGGAGCAAGAAAAGGTCAAACAGAGGCAAAGCCTAGAAAACGTTGCCAAGGCTGGTTAGATACCTACTAAACCCATTTCCTCTCCTGTAAGTGCAGAGAAACTGTTTTCTGACCCCCTTACACATAAGGGAGACCATGTGAGCAGTTCTCACCAATGGATAGTGAGTGGAAGTAATTTGTCGTTTACAGTTAAGTGACAGAAGTTATACATAAATGCACTTTCCCCATGCCTTCCCTCCCTCCTGTCTGCCAGTTGGATTATGTCAGTCGTACTTCCCTGGTGGTCCAGTGGTTAAGACCCTGTACAGGGGGCAAGGGTTTGATCCCTGGTTGGGGAACTAATATCCTACATGCTGAGTGGTGCAGCCAAAAAAACCCTGAACTGTGTACTGAAGAAAACCATCAGATGTTTTGATCTTACCCCTTGAGCCTGAGTCCCTGAACGATTGCCTGACACAGAGGCCCACATCCACACTGCCTCTATTTGGTCTGGAAATGAATGAAAAAGAAACCTTTACTGTGTTAATCCATTGAGAATACTAAACTGTGACTGTAGTTGGCATTATTTAGAAATAGAGCCTAAATGGAAGCAAAAGGGGGCATCGTGTAGCTGACTTTATGTGCGTTTAGGAAGCGAAAGTCTAGATTTAGAGAACGGACAAATGACTTGGTAATTCTCTGCATCACAGAAATATTCCCCATAGATTCCTATCAGTGGCCAAATTCTCCTGTCCATTTATAATGATTGTGTTTACAGCAAAATTTTGTGTGTATAGCCATTATATATGAAAGGGGTAACGGCATGCTGTCTGAATTGTAATGGACACCCAAAGGAGGTGAGACATCTCTCCACCGGAGAGGCCTTTATTTTGGAGCCATTGCAGTGCAAGAGTGCAAATATCTGAAATATTTGCTTAGGAGCTCAGAATTTAAACTTGCAACATTGGCTTAGCCATTCATTTAAGGTAATAAAAGTTGCTTTCATTGGAGATATAATATTCAGAATACCCTTTGTGTATATTTTTCCAATTAATTGGACTTTAATTACTTTGCAGAAAATCTATAAAAGAGTTATCAAACTTTTCAAGATGAGAACAAGCTGGTACATATTCCAATTACTTCCCATAGAACTATCTCACCATGAAACTTAAAAAAAAAAAAATAGCCAATTTTATTTTCTTCTGTGGAGGTTTATAAAAGACCCGATAGAGGCTACTATCTCTAATTTTTACAGAGATAGCTCTATTTAGAGATATAAATGCTGAGAAAGAGAACAGGCTCAGGAATGCTGTTTTAAATCAACATAACCCTTTATATTAGTTTCTTACAGTGCCTCTGTGTGTGTGTGTGTGTGTGTGTGTGTGTATACACATTTATATATCTAAATACTTTTATGACTGCATCAGTATTCAGCACAAGCAAGGTAAAAAAAAAAAAAAAAATCCAGCAAGAATGTGGTAACATAAAGCTAATTTCTTGATTTTTCTCATTTCCATATCAACTATATTTCCGGGGTATTTTCTTCCCATTGGAGGGGGAAGAAAAATAATTATACATGTGAAAAATGTTTAATAAAATATGTTTAACCTCAATTACTGAATATATGTTTAGTGGGGTAGAGGGTAGAGATACACATTTGAATAAGAAATAATGGCTTAACTTGAAGAAAATTGTTTTACTGTCAACCGGTAAGAAGGATTTAGGTACTAATGATGCACAAGGGAAGGATGAAGGATTAAGAAGCAAGGAAAGCCATGCTGCATGTGATCTGGGGCTGTATCCTGCATCCTCTGTTACAATATCAGTGTTAAAACGGGGAGGAGACACTTTTAAATCCTATCCCAAACATGTCCAGTGTGGTCAATTAAAAACAAATTATTTTGGGCATTTGGAGCAGGAGAGCAGACTAGATGGGAAGCTAGAATCTAAATAAAAAGTGAAACCTGAAATTAAAAACACATCAAAATCCATCAGTTCAGTATGGCCGAAAAATATTCTTACCTAGAGGGAGCTGATTACCCCTTGAGGGTGTCTCAGATCTCTTCCCATCCCTGCACTTTGATGCTATAAGATGCTGAGCTGGGAGTTAATTGGCTGAATATTTTGCCTTTGATTTTGGAATTTCTAATCTTCAACCCCAGTCCTGTATGCTGCTGCTACACTGTTTATTTTCCGACCAGGGCCACTTAGACTTTCTTCATGTTACTGTCGGGTACTTTCCTATAGCCTGAATTAGTTTAATGTTTCTGACAATGAATTTCCAGGTAATTTCAATGGCTTCACTCCATGATCTGTCTCTCAGGGCACTCTTGAAAATTAAATGTTAGCTCTCACCAGTTATTTGCTGACGTCATCCTCATTTTATTAAATAATCATTTAAAAAAATCCTTTCAAATTTAAATATGCATGGTTTATTATCTGCAAGGCTTGGCAAGATGGAGAGTCTGGGGGAAACTAAGCCAACCTCATGCTCTCTTCATTCTTCCTCAGTGGATTTTCCATTGGTGTTCAGTGTTATCTTAAGTTGTGGGCTTTATGGAGCAACCTGTTCCGTGCCTACTGGGGTCCTGCTTTAATTGCAACAACTATAGCAGAAATTTCTGCTGTTTAGAGGTGGCTTGAACCTTTTAAAAACATTGAAAATACTGCAATCCAGTTATAGCAAAGGAGTAAGGTGATTTTCCATTTGTGTTGGAGGAATTTTCTACTCGATTTCTGAGGATTTATTTTGATTGAACAAATAGATAAGCAGGGTCCCAAGACACATGCATTGTCGTGTGATGATGATTGCACACTTTATCTGGGTCCAGTGGATAACAGTGATTTTCCATTTGTGTTGGAGGAATTTTCTACTCGATTTCTGAGGATTTATTTTGATTGAAGAAATAGATAAGCAGGGTCCCAAGACACATGCATTGTCGTGTGATGATGATTGCACACTTTATCTGGGTCCAGTGGATAACAAGGGCTTGTCCCTCATTCTAGGAGTGTTTCCCTTCTAGAGGAGTTGCATGAAGTTACCCTCCTGTAGAATTTGGAGGGGAGGATGTTATATTTAGTTAAAAGATTTCACTCAATGAGATAAGAAGTGACTTGTTCAAATTCAACAAAATAGGGTTCTGCTGAATTCCCAGTTCAGGTATTCTTGGTCTTGAGCTTTGCACATAGAGACACATGAGTTGAATTCTAGAAGCCGCCCTTTACTAGCTGTATGAACTTCCATATAAAAATAGCATCTGAGCTTCCAGTCCCTAAAGAGAAAATTAAAGTCTGCTTTACAGGGGTTATTGTCAGTCTTAAAAAATGCCTTTAATCTACCCCAAATATGAGACATAATAGTAAATAGTAAATAGTCTTATCATTATTTCTCTCATTACTATTTCCAACAGGCTGCTTGGTTTAAGGCTGACACTTGTGATATGAGTCATGATATAGTCACAGTCCAGAAATTATGTTCAGAAAAGCTTAAGTTTTATTCCCCTTACTGGAAATTTACTCAACCACGTGACATGGTAGATTCTTGTTCAACAAAAGCACAATATACAGATCTGATAGTTTCATAAAGTAAGGCTACATGTATTAGCTAATGAAAAAGAGAGGATTTGCATTCTCATTCCAGTATTCCCTGTCTAATTCTACTGTGTGATCTTAAACAAGCAAGGACATTTTTCCATCTCTTTGGGGAGGAAGAGCAGCGGGCTTTATCTGTAGTATCAAGGCTATATCTGTGTAAATTAGTTCCAAGAGACAAGTGAGAGAGACTGCAGTATTGTCCCTCAAGTACTTGGCATTCCTTGGAAGAAAATATGATGTAATTGGAACTTAATAACTTGGATGAAAATGTATCCTAGGGCCATAAAATGTTTCTCTACAATGTTAGATCTAGGCGACTTGTTATGATTACCTCTTAAGAAGAGTTCAGATTAACAGATATGTGATTATAATGTCCATTACAAAGGCAGAATCAGGAAAAAGAAGAGCTACAGAAAAGCACCCTGATATTTCAATGCTTCTCACTTCTGAACATTTCAGGCAGAGAAGTTTTTTTTATCACTTGCATTGCCAGGCTCAGTGGGGAAATAGCTGAACAAGGAGGGCTGCCCTCAATATCATTTCCACCTTCCTACTTCCCTTGTATCACATGTTATAAACCTGCTTAAAGGAGCTTCCCTCTTTGCAATGTATAGGTGAGCACTGTGATATGGGAATCAAAACACTTGGGTCTACCAGCTCAGCCCCCACCTAGCTATGTGATTCATACAACATCCATTATGCAGACACCAAGCACCTTCTGTACAAGGAGTTATAAATACAAAAATAAATACAACATGATCCTTGACCTCAGTTAAAAATGGTCTAGTGGAGGAAACCTGTTGTTGTATACAAATGCATCCGTTAATAGATTTCTAAAGCATTTTACAGCTGATTTCCTCACGGTTGATTATTCTTAACCAGTTTTGGTAATCTCATACCTGCCACCCCTTTGTTATTGATGGGTTCAGGGATGGAGTTGTGGATCCAAGCCAGTTTGGGGTATTGAAACACTAGGAGTGACTTTACAGAGCTTTCTAGGAAAATAAAAGAAAACAAGAATCCAAATAACCTCTTGGTTTTACGAGACCATTTAATACCCATAAGGGAAACCAGCCTAAAGATGAAGTTAAGGTTGTTTACAGCAGGGCAGAGAGAGGGAAGAAAACTGTCCTGGATGACATAATAACAACTGGGTGAATCAAACTGAGGTCTTCTCGCTCTTCGTTTCATGATACGTGAGCTAATAAATGACTTTTTTGCTGAAGCCAGCCTAAATTAAATTAAATTAAATGTTCACTTACTTGAAGCCAAAAGCATTCCAACTGACATTGGTTTAATGCAACACTTTCCATATTTCTTATCATGACAGTCCCCTCGGATTCTTGTTTAAAACACAGACTGGATATCACCTCATACCAGTTAGAATGGGCATCATCAGAAAATCTACAAACAACAAATGCTGGAGAGGGTGTGGAGAAAAGGGAACCCTCTTGCACTGTGGGTGGGAATGTAAATTGATACAGCCACTATGGAGAACAGTATGGAGGTTCCTTAAAAAACTAAAAATAGAATTACCATATGATCCAGCCATCCCACTACTGGGCATATATCCAGAGAAAACCATAATTCAAAAAGACACATGCATCCCAGTGTTCATTGCAGCACTATTTACAACAGCCAGGTCATAGAAGCAACCTAAATGCCCATCGACAGACAAATGGATAAAGGAGATGTGGCACATATATACAATGGAATATTACTCAGCCATGAAAAGGAACAAAATTGGGTCATTTGTTGAGACGTGGATGGGTCTAGAGACTGTCATACAGAGTGAAGTAAGTCAGAAAGAGAAAAACAAATATTGAATATTAACGCATATATGTGGAACCTAGAAAAATGGTACAGATGAACCGGTTTACAGAGCAGAAATTGAGACGCAGATGTAGAGAACAAACGTATGGACACCAAGGGGGGAAAGCAGTGGCGGGTGGCGGTGGTGGTGTGATGAACTGGGAGATTGGGATTGACATGTATAACTGATGTGTATAAAATTGATGACTAATAAGAACCTGCTTTATAAAAAAAAATAAAATTCAAATAAATAAATAATACAGACTGTCTTGTAAATAAGCTCACTTGTATTATTTTTTTAGATTCCACATATAAGTAATATCATATGATATTTGTCTTTCTCTGACTTATTTCACTTAGTATGATAATCTCTAGGTCCATCCATGTTGCTGCAAATGGCATTATTTCATTCTTTTTTTATGGCTGACTGGGAACTCTACTGAATATTGTGCAATAACCTAAATGAGAAAAGAATCTGAAAAAGAATAGATATATGTATATGTATAACCAAATCACTTTGCTGTACACCTGAAACTAACACAACATTGTAAATCAACTATACTCCAATATAAAATAAAAATTAAAAAAGAAAACCAGACTGTCAGGTAATACATATGAAGAATCAGGATCTCTGATGTACTTGTAGGGAGATGGGTCCCATGGGTCTGGGGTTTTAATAGGTGCAACGGGTGATTCTTGTGTTCAGGCAAATTTCAGATGACTGTTCTAATTGCTATAATAGAGGAAAGAATGAAGTGCAGGCTTGGCAACAAACTCAGCCTGAAGGAGTTAGGAATGGTTTCTTGCAGGAACATTTAATCTGTGCCTTAGAGAATGAATGCGGCTTGCCAGGCTGAGAAAAGGTAGAAAAATGGTCCCCACAAAGGGAATCTTAACAAAATTCGTATCTTTAAGGTCTTGCTTCATCTATAAAATGAGGACATTAAAAAGCATGCCTTCTCATCTGACACCTTCTGTTTCACTGATAACTTTGGAAACTGGGCAATTCCTTTTGCTTCTCAATCCACCTCAAAATGTTCAATGTAGTAACTTGTGAGATTTTCTTTATGAGAACTTCTCTCTACTGGAAAAATGGAAATATTTGGTAAGCTCTATTATAATATAACTGCCTTGCAGGTACAGATTATCTTTCTTATTCACTTTTGTATCCATATTGCCTTTCAGAGTATCTGGCCCATTTGCACTCAAATGTGGTTATTGTCTAACTGAATTGAATTAATTGTATTCAAGTGTTCAAATTCAGGTAGGCCTGTTAAAGGTGAATTTCATATGTAAACTAATATTTTAATTATAGTGACGATAATATCAAAAATGTAAATATTTGGAATTTGCCTAACCACTTTATATTTTTAAATCACCCACTCATTCAACAAGTACTTACTGAACATTTTTTAGGTGTCAAGTATTTAAGTTCTTGCAACGTGTCCAGTTTCCCCTGGATCTATGAGAATATATTTAAAACCTGTAAGATACGGTGTATGTCTTAAGAAAACTGTTGCTTCCTCATTCCTGCCCTCCTGATCTAGAATAGCTCCATGAAGAAGAAAACATAAGCACCAACAAGCTTCATAAAAATAGACTCCACTTATCTGGTCCCTACTACCCAGAAGACAGAACCATGGGAGGGCACACTAACATTCAATTAGTATGTGTTCACTAAATAAATGAAAGAATAGTAGAGGCACTTCACATAACCTATTTTCTACTGATGGATTAAAAAAATATCTCTTTCTAAGCCTTCATCATGTTTGAGATAGTACCTCTCTTCTTGCTTCAAGGAGCCATGAGTGGTTTTCCTAACATCAGGACTGAATGTCCTTTACACAGTACAGAAACAACTCAAGTATCCGGAGATCACTTTCTAGAAGCATCCACTAATTGAAACATGGACCAAAAGGAAGGACCCAGAATAAGGTCAATCTGAGTAGCCAAAAGAGAAGCCCCGAGTTCTTGCATGCTCTGATGTGCTAATACTTTACTCTTAGCATTGTTCTTAGCTCCTCCTTCAAAGGAGCTATACAATAGCAACAACAACAGTAATAATAATTGCAACAATAAGAATAGTGAGGACAGCTACCCCTTTGGGAGCATACACTCACATATGACTCCTTATTTCATCTTCCCACAAACTCTAACAAGGTAATTATGATTATTATGTCTACTTTATAATAAACTCAGGTTTACAGAGTTTTTATTTTTCAATGTCAAAAATGTAATCTGTTGTTAAGCAAGAATTTTAATGTCTGTATATGTATATCTGTCTGTAAAATACAATCTTACCCTAAATTATCTGATTTTCTAACCCACAATAGTTAATAAATGGAGAGAGGCAGAGATAAAACAAGGAGAGAGAGAGAGAGGGAGAGAGAGGGGCAATTCATAAAACAAAAATGTACAGCAGTGCTGGATGTTTTAGTCTAGTGGCAAAGAACTCTGCATCCTCAAGGCTTCTAGGACAGTACGTTAATTAAGGTATATAGAGATAATTCTGAAAACTAAACTAAAAGTGAAATTCCATTGAATCCTTTTGCCTTAGGGTAAATGGAAGAGATAGCTGCATTTTCAAGATATGTCTAAACAAATTATTGAAATTAAAAGTTTGCATACTTAAAATGAACTAGACTTCAAGATTCTGGAAAATTTATTTACCTTGCGAAGCTCATTTATAGCTGTAGTTGTTGTTACTATTACCAGCATTACCTTTCTGCACCTACTGCGTAGCCGTACCATTTTTAATACAGTATACAAGGATTCAGAAATCTTAACAGTGGATAAATTAATACAAGGTTAACCAGCTGAATAGATAAAAATGATAAAAACAGCTGATTCTATCATTAAGACTATGCCAAATTCAACTATGAATATCAATGTCCAAATACTTACTGGTTTTAAGAACCAAACGCCTGGATACTATTTTTATTTCCATTGAAGAATCTTGAACAGAGAAGTATTTCTTATCGAAAGTTAGTAATAAAGGTAGATGTTCTTCTTTGTCCTTCACCGTATTTAAAATTCTGTGCGTGGATATATAGTATATCACTAACAAAGTCACTGATGTTTAGCATATTAGAATAATCAAAACCAGTTTTGCCATCAAGGCAAACACCTGTGAAAAGAGCAAAAGAAAAGCAATGCTGTTGCAAGTAAGCCCAGCAAAAATTTCTCCTGGTGGTTTCCAGATATGAACCAAGCTACTTTGAACATCTTCATTTTTCCTGATTCTAAATAAATTTATCCTGATTCTAGATAAATTCTAAATAAATTTAAAGGATGTAATGGCATCATTAACTATACTGGGTAAATTCACCAATTTACTCTCTTCTCATGAGTAAAATTTACTTTTTTTTTCCCCTTGGGAAAATCTCCCAGTCCCTTCACTGGTATACATTTCTCAATTATCAGTGTACTTGACCTCTTTCATTCTACTTGGCCCCAGTCACAACCTCTCACCCATTTACAAACATCTCCAATAGTTAGAAGCATTGCTCCCATATGATGCGTTACTATAGAGAGGAGAAATGGCACAGGGTGGCATCATAGGGTCTCATTTTTCGGTACAACCAGCACTGCTTCCCAGACGAGCGACACTGATTTGCTCTCAACTGAAGGCAAATATTTGCTATTATTGAAAAAAAAGGATTTTTCATTTTCAGGCAAACATATTTGCCTGCTTCTTTGGTTCCCACTACAACACCTTGGGTTTTCTGTAAGCCAGAACAAATTCAACCTTCCCTTATCTTTTTATGTGTCAGCTTTGTGTATTAAAGGAAGTGACTTTCCAAACAATCCTGATATTGCTGAGATTTTGCCTCATTTACTTCTCAGTATATTTTTTAACCAACATCTGTGGTGCCCTGATATAACCATAGCTGCGAAGTGAGGGATTAGTCACTGAGAAAATTGGAGAAAGGAGATGTATTAATAGGATAGAGAGACATTTCTTATAGAAAATATACATGTGCACTGAACAGGAATACATTGCTCACCTCCTATACTAAGACAACAGAACAGCCTTAAGAGGAAGTAAAAATTAGATCTTTATTTCAAATCACATCATTTTTTAATGTGGGAAAATAAATGGATTTTTCTTTCTTCCCAGTATTTTTACTAAAGTTCTACTCTTTTTCAATACCTTCCATTTTACTGTACCTACTTTAGCATGGTTTATTACATTGTTTTGACTTTATTTGTTACTGTTGCTGTTGTTGTTTTGTTGCTTTCTTTCGTGTTTTTGCCGGAGTTGAACTTGTGAATGGATCTATATTTAATCTGACTAATAGTCGTGGCAAGCCCTGGTGCACTTATCTAATCAGTCAGAGATGTCCTATTGCGTGCCATGCATGTCCTGTACACATGACATTTGAAGAAGAATAGTCCAAATATACTTTTCTCTAACACAGAGGATTATTTTTCAGATCAATCTGGGCTTGTTTACAATAAAATTACCTTTCTCAGTAGCCAAAGAAAAGGCGTTTCACAATTAGACATCATCCTTCAGTGTTGTGTGCACTTACTACTTGTCGATTATTTGAGGACAGAGATATGGATTAAGACCCTGCAGTTGTAGATTTCTTTAGACTTCATGTGTCTAAGCAAAAGACTCTCCAAAGCATAGGCAACAATGTGGTTCATCAGGAATCATACCCTTATTACTAAATTCTGTCCAAATGCCAATTAAAGAAAATCACCCTGTGTCTTTAGTTAAACTCCCCAGCTGCAGAGCCTGAGATGAGGATTCACTTGCAAGTGATTTATGAACTTAGCGCTCCCAAGATAGCCTGGTAAAAGATTGGGGGAAACAAGACAGGGAAGGGAAAGAAGTTGGTCAGGGGTGATTTCAGGCAAAGTCTAATCTCAGTCTGATCCTGTGGGGAATTTGGAGTGTATATAGTTTGCATCTCAGTTTGTCAAAACTCAGAGCAGTGGAGCTAGGCTTTCTTAATCCTCTAACAGTCAGCCATTGGTTATAAGCTGCCCTGGAGGGATGGAAGCTCCCAGGCATACAGTGGGAGGTGGCTAGAGTAGCCAAAAGACCTTTATCTGAAGGTACAGGCCACTTACAGCAAAGTGCACAGAGCTGGAGATAAATTCAGAGATCCAAGGGGACCTTGGAGGAGCACTGGCAGTGTTTGCTAAGGCCATGTGTCCTCCTCCTAATATTTGCACATACGTGGTATGCTATTCATTCCGTGTCGAAATATACAATGAATCTAGTCCAGTGTTGTCCAATAAAAATATACGAGCTAAATATGTAATTTAAGGTTTTCTAATATTCACATTGAAGTAAAAAGAAATAGATAAAATTAAATTCAATCATATATTTTATTTGATGCAGTATTTCCAGACATGTAATTAATAAAAAAATCAGTGAGGTATTTTATACTCTTTTTTGTACTTTGTCTTCAAAATCCAATGTGTATTTTGTACTTATTATACATCTCATTTTGGACTAGTCTCATTTCAAGTGTTTAGTGGCCACGTGTGGCTAAGGGCTACTATTTTGGACAGCACAGATCTAGCTGGTTTCTTGAGCTGGTCTTTTGGGCTTTTACTGAGTGGTACAGTCAGAGAAAATTATATGTTAAACTTGAAATAAGTTGCCTCTGTACTATACTATCCATAATACACTCTCTACTATAAGAAGAATAGTACAATTCTTCAGGCATCTTCCCTTTCATGAAAATACCCCACCTCCTTCCACAAGGGGGCCCCCTGTGGCACCCTTCTACAATGTGACTGTCCATTTGGACATAATTGTTTAGATCCTGATAATGTGACCCGATGGCGTAATCCCATTCACTTTTTTGAGGATTCCCTGAGTACCCATTGGCTTTCCAGATCCTGATTCCAGTATCTCTGACACTTGGCTTCCTTTTAGCCTTTGGGTGTGTTGAAATATGACTATAAACGTAAAGAAATCCTTTATAAAGTTGCTTACAACCTAAGGAATCTCAACTAGTCATGAGAAGTGGAATCATAAATGCAGAGACACTGTGAATCCGACTGAGTCAAGGCAAAAGGCAGTGAATCTTGCCCATGCTTGGCTGGGGAGCCAACAGACCACAAAATTATATTGACATTCACTGTCTTGAGACCAAGACCAATAGACCTCATTGATCAGGCAGTCTTTAACTTGGTTATCAAACGTAAGGATGTGATATCATTGTGTATAATTATTCCTTAGGAACCCCAGAAAAGTGCAGCAGGACAAAGAAGCAGGTTATCTAGCTAGAAGAAGATAAAGAAAATCTGCATTAATACCCTTGTTGTCCAAGAGAATTTTTTTCCCAACAAAGAAGCCAGAATGATTCTTTTAAAATCTAAGTCAGATAATGTCACTTCCCTCCTAAAAGTATTCAGATGGCTTCCTACATCACCCAGAGTAAAAGCCAGTCCTTAAAATGGCCCACAAAGCCCTATGGAATCTGGCCTCTCAGTGAAAGGATGCTCAACATCACTAATCATTAGAGAAATGCAAATCAAAACTACAATGAGGTATCACCTCACACCAGTCAGAATGGCCATCATCAAAAAATCTACAAACGATAAATGCTGGAGAGGGTGTGGAGAAAAGGGAACCCTCTTGCACTGTTGGTGGGAATGTAAACTGATACAGCCACTATGGAGAACAGTATGGAGGTTTAAAAAAACTAAAAATAGAACTACCATACGACCCAGCAATCCCACTACTGGGCATATACCCTGAAAAAACCATACTTCAAAAAGAGTCATATACCAAAATGTTCATTGCAGCTCTATTTACAATAGCCAGGACATGGAAGCAACCTAAGTGTCCATCAACAGATGAATGGATAAAGAAGATGTGGCACATATGTACAATGGAATATTACTCAGCCATAAAAAGAAACGAAAATTTGTAGTGAGGTGGATGGACCTAGAGTCTGTCATACAAAGTGAAGTAAGTCAGAAAGAGAAAAACAAATACCGTATGCTAACACGTATATATGGAATCTAAAAAAAACCAAAAATGGTTCTGAAGAACCTAGGGGCAGGACAGGAATAAAGATGCAGATGTAGAGAATGGACTTGAGGACACGGGGAGAGGGAAGGGTAAGTTGGGACGAAGTGAGAGAGAGGCATGGACATATATACACTACCAAACGTAAAACAGATAGGTAGTGGGAAGCAGCCACATAGCACAGGGAGATCAGGTCGGTGCTTTGTGACCACCTAGAGGGGTGGAATAGGGAGGGTGGGAGGGAGGGAGACGCAAGAGGGAGGAGATACGGGGATATACGTATATGTATAGCTGATTCACTTTGTTATAAAGCAGAAACTAACACACAATTGTAAAGCAATTATACTCCAATAAAGATGTTTAAAAAATAAATAAAATAAATAGGTATAGTCTCATAAAAAAAAATGGTAGGAAAGCTATGTCTCATTTTTTTGCCCCTGCTCTTTACCCTCCTCAAGGTGGCAGAAGTTTTGAAGACAGTGGTTTATTTTCTCAGTGTGGGACACTAGTCACTGATTCTGGAGGGAGCAGAATAGACCTTATTTGCAAAGAATTATATTTGTCTGTTCTAATCTGCCTGCAGGCTGCCTGAAGGCCTGACACAAGTCCCTTGCCTTTGTTTCACCTAACCCAGAAGTAAAGTAGGGTGAAAAGCAGCAGGCATTCCTCAAAACCATTGTAAAGCAATTAAACAAACCACAGTCACCTGGGGCAAAAGACTACGGTTGAAGCATACAATAGAGCACCCAAAGCTTGGGGACACATCTGGGAAGAGAGATTCTTTGGGAAATTAGGTCACTCAAAAGCACCTGTGTATACTGGGAAATTTAGAGTCATAGAAAGGTCCAAGGCAAGATGAATCTTCAAAAAGACCTCAGAACATCCTAAACTTTCACTCTGGCTAATCTCAAGGCTGAGAGCAAGCAGGAAGTGAAAAGTAATGCAGAGTTGTAAATGGCCTAAGTGTTGGAGAAGAGCTCCAGCATATGGCCAACCTGCAAAGACCAAGTAAGCTTTCTTCTTCTCGTTCTTCTTATCATCATCATCATCATCATCATCATCTGTTTCTTCATTTTTATATTATTTTCTCTGCTTTGTCGGGGCAAGACTTTGGCATTCAAGGAAATACCTGTCAAAACACTAGCTGAACACAAGCAAAAGGAACAGAGGCTTCAGGGACCACACGTGAAAAGGAAAATATACTTTAAAAATTAGTTCAGCCAAGTCACTAAGCAAACAGCTACAGACTACAGCAGGCAATCAAAACAACTCAGAGGAGGGGGAAGAATCTGATTTCCAGAGTTACCACGTTATAATATTCAATATGTCCCATTTTCAACAAAATATTATAAAACATGCAAAGAAACAAGAAAATGTGTCTCTTCATGGAAGAAATTTACAAAAACTATCCCTTAGAAGTCACAGACATTTGGTTTACTAGAGGAAACTTCAACTGTGTGGTATTGGTAAAAAGCAGAACAGTAGAACATAAGAGAAAGTACAGACACATGTACGTATAAATATCCACTTGATTTATGACAGAGGTGCCAAGGCAATTTAATGGAGAATAGAAAATCTTTTCAAAGAATTGTTCTGGAAAAATCGTCTATCCAAACAGGCAAAAAAAAGAGTCCTTCAAACCATACAGACACAGGCATATGTGAGTACACACACAAATGGAATCATAGACCTACAAGTAAAAAGCTGAACTATAAAATTTACAGAAAGAACCATAAAAGAAAATCTTTGTAAACTTGGGACAGGCAAAAATTTCTTAACTGTAAATCAATGAAGGCAAACTTTAAACACACAATATTGATAAATTGGATCTCCTCAGAACTAAAACCTTTTCTTTAAAAGATACCAATTAGAAACAAATAAGCCATAGAACGGGAAAGAAATATTTGTACCTGTGTCTGATAAAGGACTTGTATCCAAAATACAGAAGAAATCTCTTAAAACTCAGTAATATAAAGACAAAAAAAAAAGTGGGCAAATAATTTGAACAGATACTCCACTAAATAAGATATAGAAATGGCTCATATGTACATGATTAAAGATGCTTAGCACCATCAAGATTTATTTTCTAATCAAGGTAGTAGCTAGAACATGTTGGAATGTGCTGGATGGTACAGTGGACCCAGCAGACTGATCAGAGAAAAAATAGGCCAGCTTCCCCTATTATTGAGAAAAAGAAAAAATCTGGGAGGAAACTATGGTAATCTATATGAAATTTATTACATTTGTTGCTCTTGGATCACCCTCTCTGTTGAAACTGGGCTGGACCTGGGACTTTCTTTAGTCAAGTACTTAACTTCCAAGATTGAGCCTAAAGAGTTATGCAGCTTCCACCCTCCCTTCAGGAATGTTCTGTCTTGGAAAACAGCTATTATGAAAAATGTATTACTATTCTGAAACCACCATGCTGTGAGGAAGCCCAACCTATCCACAAAGAGAGAGAGGGGTCATAAGAAGGAGCATGAGGGCTAAGCATGTGAATGAAGCCTTCTTGTATCTTTAAGGCAGCTCACACATTAGCTGAATGCAGCCATGTGAATGGCCCAAGCTGAAGCCGTATGGAACAGTGGAACTGCCAAATTGAACCCTATGCAAATTATAGACCCACACAATTATGAGAAAATAAAATGGTATTGTTTGGATTCACTATGTTTTCGAGTTCTTTGTTACACAGTAATAAATACCTAAAACTGACATTGGTGCCTTGAAATGGGGTGCTGCCATAACAAATACAGTAAGTCCACTACATTAGAACCTTCAATTTGTGAACTTTCAAACATGCGAACGTGTGTTTGGTCAACGTCAGGCGTAAGTGACATTGCAGCTTCCCCTCCACCTCCTGTTGCTGACGATCCTTCAGCTCTACCATCTCCCACCTCCTCTCCCTCCTCCAGTCAGTAACTCTTCTTGCCTGTTCACGCGAGGCCAGCCCCTGTACGCCAGTTGTTGCACTGTACTACTGTACTTTTCAAGGTACTGTAGTGTAAGATTACAAGTGTTTTCTTTATTTTTTTTCTTTTTTATGTATTATTTGTATGAAAAGTATTATAAACCTATTACAGTACTATATAGCCGATTGTGTTAGTTGGGTACCTAGGCTAACTTTGTTATACTTAACGAACAAAATGGACTTACGAACATGCTCTCAGAATGGAACTCGTTCATATGTAGGGGACTTACTGTATGTAATGTATGTGCCAGAGGCTAGAAAGGCAATGAAAAAATTTGTAAATAGAAGTTGGAAGGAAAGAGAGGCATGCTATGCAGTGGCAAAACACTTGGCAACACTACCACCTATGCAACTTGGAATACAGAAAATGTATTCAATGAATTTGTGCTTCTGGCTGAGGAAATATCTAAGGTGAATGCTAAAAGTGCCAGCTGACTTTCTTCTAGCTATATCAGAGGCTAATGAACTAAGGAATAAACTGTTCAGTTTTTGAGCAGAATCTAGATTAAAAAAATAAATTCAAATCTGAAATTGCTAATTTGGAAAACAAAACTGTTTCTCACTCCCAGATCCCCTGTCAGAAAAAGATTCTCAAAGTAATAAATGTCCTCAGGAGAAGGATCAAATCCAGCGATTCTTCCGTAAAAGGTGTCCTTAGGGTCAAGATCAAATCAAGAATGCAGGTGTTAAGTCCTCTGTTAAGCCTTCAGAAAGTTGTAATGTGGTGCCTTATAGACTCAACTAGATGAAAAAAAGTGTTAAGAATCTTAAAGGCACCTTTTCACAGCAACCCAAAGTAGAGTATGACTTGTCTTGAATATATCTGGGGGTGAAGTAAACACTGACATGATTCATAGAAAACCTACAAAGTTTTTAAACATAATTACATTAAAGGAAGCGTTACCAGCTTGGACTAAAAGGGATAGGGATAGTTAAAAATGTCAGGAGGCTTTCGGGCATCTGAACTTCTATAGACAGGGAGTAGTAGGATGAGAAGATCTTTAGCTACAAACAGGTTATTTCATTTTTGAAAGGAAGGATGATGGATGGTGCAGAGGACAGGACTAACAGCTCAGAGAGCAGAGCCAAGACATGCACGCGCACATGCGTGCACACACACACACACAGACACAGAGTCTTTCCAAGGAATAAAATTGAATCCATCCGGCCCTTATACAAGAATATTTCCTGCTCCTGGGGTAGGAGAATTGGTGATGCATGCCAAGGTAGATTTCAGAATTTCCATGAACCAGTTCCTGATAAGCAACTTCTTTTACTTCTTGTTTGTGTGGGAGTGTTCACTACAGTTATTCAGCTGCTGTATTTAATTCTGTGCCACACCTTTGGGTGTATGGGGTGAGTTTACAGATCTTCAGACTAAGAGGACTTGCACTTACTGGGCTGACCCTGAGGAAAACACAAACAGAGCCCCCTCTACACCTGGGTCTGATTTAGAAGACAATACTCTGGACCTTCAGTCCAAGCATGATGTTAAAATGGGTCCAAATCTGGACTCCTGTGGAGTAGAAGGTGAGTATATTGCGTGTGGAAAGAATGTAAATCATTATCAATGTCTGGAAGCTACTGCTTTTGTGCTCTTGGGAGACTTAAGCCCCTGTGCAAGAAGCCCAGTCACACCACTGTCAAGGGCACATGGAGAGACAAAGTGGAGGGTTCCCATGGAATGGGAGAGGCTCCAAGACCACACAGGCAAAGATGTCCATGTGCCAGCATCCCAGCTGAATGGAATCGCAGGAGCGAGCACCGGAGAGACCAGCTGAGCCCAGCCCAAAAAACAGAATCATGGGCAAATAAAATGGTGGTTGTTTTAAGCCACTAAGTTTTAGTGTGTTTGTGAGACAGCCATAGATAACCAGAACAGAAATGCTCTGGTTGGATGCTCTGATGACTGAAGCAGCTGATATACATCATCACAGGAAGTGGCAGGGGAAAGCAAAAAACAGGGGATAGCCACTGATAGGCAAGAAGCATCTATGAAATGTCCTTGTGGCTTCCCAGGGTATGATGGGCTGAAGGCCTGGATACTCAGAGTAGATGGGGTCACAGAAAGACTAGGAATATTATCTTGTTACTAAGTTACCTTTTTTCACCAATCTGGTTTAGTCTTGAACAAAGAGACTCTTCACCTGGTAGTGCTATATAAATAGAAGTTAGCGTTATTCACCTATCACAAAAGAAACAAGCAAAACAAAACAAAAATCTGACAGGTCAGGGGCCTGATAGATTTATCCAGCAGAGAGGCACTATGATGCTTGGCCTCTGAAGACAGGCCCCATCAGAGATTTAACACAACAAGCAAGAACCCAGATTGCTTCATACCAAATGTCTCAGCACATATATATGTATATGGTGCTGAAGGCACTAGAACCTCTGAGCTAACATAAGCACAACCTAGGCATCTTGCAAAATCTAGGCTTTGGGAACTCACTTTGCCCTGGCTATGATTGTAAACCCGGGTCTAGAAGCATTGCGCAAATTACAGACCAGCGGAGTCTAAACAGTGAGTGAATGTAAATGAATGTGGCCTCCCAGGAAATAAAAACATGGGCTCATTATTTTGTTTTTCAATCCAGAAAGGAGCACACTTTGAAATGGCAGTTTCTGGCAAGAATAAAAGAATAGTAGTAATAATGATAGCTCTGCCTGAGTCATTTTTCTCCAAGTGGCAAAATCTTTTAGGAGCTCACAAAGTAAAAGGACCTCATCTTATCCAAAGCACAGCGACCACCAGCGAACTTGTCATGAATCTATCATCTCGGGGCATTTTACCAACAGTATTTATTCAGCACTTTCATCCCATGAGGTGTGTGTTGGGGGGGCCATAACAGTACCCCTTGTGCAGGCTTCACAAAATGTACTGTGAAGGGATGGGTAATATAGGAGGTGATGTAAAAATGTTCCGTTTTAAACATTTTCAAATTGGCCAATTTCCTTGATCTTTAAAAACATTTGCAAAGCAGTGATGTGGAAACATTTTTCTATCTTTAAAATGCATAGACCAGATTTATCTTGGAGATGGCTATGCTATTAGAATATTTTATGGATGCCATTTCTGCAGGCTACCGGTACTTGGATAATGTAGCAAATGGTGCCAGGAATGTTTACTGGGTTTGCTCCTCTGGGCTCCTTGCTATAGGAGGTTCTAATCCATAGAAGACACTGCTGAGCTGAAATTTCTTATGAGGTCTCTATTCCTTTATATCTCCATTCAAAGGTCACCTTTCTTGATTAGGCCCATTGCTCTATTAATACTGAAATCTGCTCCCTAACCCCTTGCATTTACTGATCCCTCTTATCCTGCTCTATTTAAAAAGAAGTCAATGAATTATTTCTGTTAACTACAGATGAAATGTAAGTTCAATAAGAGCAGAAGTCTTGGTCTTCTTTTTTTCTTCCACTGATATATTCAAGTGTCTAGCACAGTGCCTGCAGCTCAATAAGCATGCATGGAATAAATAAATAAATGAATTCATCTCTGGTAAGGCATTCTATTTATCTCATCTATAAATCTCATTTCCTGAATGAGAGTGATTATTCTAGTTTCCAGGACCTATAACCTATATAATCAAACATGGTTCCATGCAAGTCTAGTTCATGTTGGGTGAGACCCAAGGTGGTTTGCTTTTTTATATAATCCCAGTGAGTAGTGATATCAGGACATTTCAGTTTTGATTCTCAACATAGAAATTTTCTCCACAGATGTCCAAACTGTTAGTTTCCACAGCATGGACCAGCATAATAGGATCGAACTAGCATGACTCATTCACACGTTTGTTAGACAGACATTTATTAAGAGCCTACTGTGTATCAGATGGGTTCAGCCCGTGGATGCAGAAATGAATCAATGGTCAGCACGTGTCCTCAAGGAGCTCACCATCTGCTACAAGACGAAGATGTGCACATTTCTACAGCAATGGTAGGATGCAACTTGTACTACAAAGGAGGCAGAAGCAGAATGTTGAAGGAGCACAGAGAAGAGAGCCACTTACTCTGCCTGCCACGGAAGAGGTGATCAATGAACTGGATCTGGGAGGAAGAATGGGAATTTTCCAGGTAGATGGGATGATGAAGGAGGGAAGGTCAGAGGAAAAGCATTCTGGGCAGAACAAACCAATGTGAAAAGGAAAGGGGTGGTCCTGGAACATGGAGAGTTTGGAGTAGGACACAGTGTTTTGTGGAGTTCTGGATGTCTTGATCAAACTCAGTTCTTGGGAAAGACCTCCCTGACTCTTTGGACAAAGAAATGACACAGCTTCTCAGACTCCAAAAAAAACCTCACCCTACTATGGAGGCAGCATCTTTGTTTTTTATTTATTTTTTAAACTGAAGTATAATTTATTTACAATGTTGTGTTAGTTTTTGGTGTACAGCAAAGTGATTCAGTTATATATATACTATATATATATAATATGTATTATTTTTCATATTCTTTTCCATTGTGGTTTATCACAGGATATTGAATATATAGTTCCCTGTGTTATACAGTAAGACCCTGTTGTTTACCCATTCTATATATAATAGTTTGCATCTGCTAACCCCAAACTCCCAATCCATCCCTCCCCCGCAGCCCCTGCTTTGGCAACTACAAGTCTGTTCTCTATGTCTGTGAGTCTGTTTCTGTTTCATAGATAGGTTCATTTGTGTCATATTTTAGATTCCACATATAAGTGATACCATATGATATTTGTCTTTCTCTGTCAGATGTACTTCACTTAGTATCATAATCTCTAGGTCCATGCATGTTGCTGCAAATGGCATGATTTCATTCTTTTTCATGGCTGAGTAATATTCCATTGTATATATGTACGACATCTTCTTTATCCATTCATCTGTCAATGGACATTTAGTTTGTTTCCAAGTCTTGGCTATTGTAAATAGTGCTGCTATGAACATAGGGGTGCATGTATCTTTTCAAGTTATAGTTTTGTCTGGATATATGTGGAGGCAGCATCTTTAGAGGCAACGTGTCTAGATGTGATTATATCTCATATGCACGTAATGATTTCGTCCAAGTTGCTCTGTTCTCAGTTTGATGGGTGCCCAAGCATGTAACTAAGTGTCTAAAAACAATAACAATAAGTGATATCATCTAGAACAAACCCATTGGCAAGCTTCTTGTTAATAGATGTATACAGAAACACACACATTTAAGGAAATTAAGGTTGGATAAGTCTTTGTACGATGACAGGGTTGGGCGTGCTTGGTATATCAGTAAAGATGATACAAAAGGTGATTTAGCTACAACATCTGTTGCCACAGTATCATCAGGACTCTTATCTGACCTGGATGGCTAGAAGATTAAACCTTCCTCTCTCATATTTCCAAATGCACCTTCTTACTGTGTTTCAGACAAGCTCAGGGGTTTGCAATGGTTGTTCCCTCTACCAGCAATGTTCTTCCACCAGGTGGCCACATGGATCGCTCCCTCACTTGCTTTCAATCATTGCTCAAGTGTCACCTTCTCAATGACGTTTGCCTTGAGCACCCCCTTTCTTCCCCACATCCCTATCCCATCCCCTAGCTCCTCAGCCTCTGGCATTCCTGATTGTCCTTTCTGTTGTTTAATTTCTTCTACAACAGTGGTTTTCAAATTATATGTTTGCCGGCTTGCTTCAGGGTCTGTAGAAGGAGAAGAAACGGGGAGGTTGAACAGACAGGGTCTAGTTTTCCAGCATTTATTTTAATTTAGCTCTCTTTAATGAGTTTTCTATTCTTTGACTCAACAGAATACATCATTTAAAGTGTTCTGAGGCTTTGCAAAGTTGGAAAATGACTGATAGAGAAGAAAGCACACAGGACTGAATTCAGGAAAGTTAGATTCAAGCCCTACATCTCCTATAGACCAGCTGTGTGTAAACTTAAGAATGTCATGCTCCTACTTTGTAGCTGTAAGATGGTGAACAAAGCAATGGTGTCTTGGTCCTATTCAAATGGAGTGTTTCTGTGATTCTGAATAGCTAAACATAATCCCTGCTGTTGCAAAACAATGAAGGGGCTGCTCATGAAAACTGTTATTATTATGAGACAGAGACAAGAGCAAGAACTGACATTAACTAGGTGTGAGGAGTTGCATTTGTAAATCCATGTGATGTTCACATAGGGACCAGGTGCTGAAATACAAGTAGTGGGAAAGAGGAAACAGGCTAGATGTCAAAAGGTGAGAAGGGTCAGCTTTGGCTGTTTGGGAACAAATATAAGACAATATAGGGATTCTTGGGACGCATAGGGAAGGATTTGGGGTCTGGCTTTTCAGTGATTCATCTGGTGAAGACTGAAGTATTGTTCTGTCGTTAAAGTCATGTTTTGAAACTCATCCCACAAATATGCCTTCCACAGTAGTGATGCTTCAGGAAATATGGACCTTTTTGCACTTGTGTTTTTTAATATCAAAAGCAACAGCAGCTTCTCTTTAGAATGCATTGTTTCAAAAGAAACTGGATATCTTCCAACTCACCCACAGGGTTCCTGATAGCAGCTGTCATGGACATCGTGGTGAACATGAGCCCGATCTTACTGAAAGGTCAAAGAAGAAATCAATAGAGTAGCTTAAAACAGTATAGACTTCCCCCTTATGTGTGATGTGTTGAAACAATTCCTGTCCATCAGCTGCTAAGCGTCATTTCCCCCCTTTGATTATTTAGTCATTTCGAAGGACTAAAAGGACACAACTCTTGTCAGAACTAATTTAGCGTTATACCACATTATTAATTCTGGCCCCGATGCTCTGATCTTTAGAAGTTGTTTGAATTATGGTTTACTTTTGCACTGAGGGACGTAAAAGTTTGTTTAAAAATAATGATACCATATGAGATATTACTTAGACTTAGCTCCCAGATTTAGAAGCTGATGAAAAACCCTAAACCTCTTCCTAAGTTTCTTGATTTAGATACTAATACAGTAAGCCGAAATCTGACTTGCCAGATTATATTACATTAGAAAAAATTTTTACTAAACATCATAATAGTAACTGCGTAAGGGCTGTTATTATTTTAAAATGAGACTCAAGTACTTCAATACTAAAAACTATGAGCATTATAGAATGTTTACAAAATACATACCTACTTGAAATAGAAAAATAAAGAGGATGAAAACAGTCCACCAAACAGTTCTAGGATCAAAGACAATGTATTGTGTCCAGTTATAATCTTAGACACTAATGCCAATTAGAATAATAAACATCCATGAAAACTTAAAGGAGGCAGAAAAATATGCCTTCAGAGGCACACATTAACTATTGAACTAGGAAAATGAGGATTAACTCTTCAGGTGATAACTCACTTCCCCTACCCCAGCCCCCTCAAATAAAAAAAATGAAAAAAGAAATAAAAAACACCTTGGTGATAATATGATAAATTACAAGGACAAAAATCTGAATTAATATATTAGAAAATTTTAAAAATTAAAAAGACAAATGTAAGAACTAATGTTTTGAGTAAATTTAATAGTCAAACTTCTTGTAAATCAAGAAAATTTCAGGAAATTAAGAATAAGAAATTTATATAACAGCAAGGGGCCACAAATATGGGAGAGATTAAACACTTAAAAGAATAATATACAATTATATGAATAACACTGGAAAATTTGTATGAAATAAGCTATTGTCTATGATTTGTTTCAAAACAGAAGATGTGACATAATAGACTTATTAAAAGGGAAGATATTGAACATGTTATTAAAGACCTTCAAAATGATGGGTCCAGAGAGTTTTAAGTTCTTAAAAACAAAGAACAGATAATGCTTATGCTGTCTAAATTTCTCTGTGTGTGGAAAGCAATATATTTCTTCTCAATTAAACTTATAAATCAAGTATAATTATCATAATAAACCATGAAGATAACTCAAGAAAACCTACAGACTAATTTTTAAGAATAGAAATGTATTAATAAAATATTAATAATATAAATCAGCATGTTCAAATTATAAAATACATTTAAATAAAGTTTATACAGGAATGTGAGGCTAGTCCAAATTAAGATATATATTAATATATTAAGATATACTTTAATAAGCAACGAAGAGAAGATATTAGTAGATGTTAAAAAATTTGAAGAAATTTTATATTATTTCTTTACATTCAAGAAAATTTAAAAAAGCTTTGAGCAAACTATCAATAGAAAAATACTAACTTTACATGATGAAGACTTCAAAACTAATAAATAATATCAATATTATTAAATAATATAACATTTTACTGTGTGCACACTATAATGTATATAATATATAATATGTAATATTTTACTGTATATATTCTCTGTATAGTATGTATCCTTTTTAAAAAAATTAGAGTATAATTGATTTACAATGTGTTAGTTTCTGCTATACAGCACAGTGTATCAGTTATACATATACATATATGCACTCTTTTTTAGATTCTTTTCCCATATAGGTCATTACAGAGTATTGAGTAGAGTTCCCTGTGCTGTACAATAGGTCCTTATTAGTTATCTATTATATATATAGTAGTGTGTATTTGTCAATCCCAGTCTCCCAGTTTATCCCTCCACTCCCCCACCCACCTGCTTTCCCCCCAGTAGCCATAAATTTGTTTTCTACATCTGTGACTCTATTTCTGTTTTGTAAATAAGTTCATTTGTACCAATTTTTTAGATTCCACATATAAGCGATATTATATGATATTTGTCTTTCTCTGTCTAACTTATTTCACTCAGTGTGACAATCTCTAGGTCCACCCATGTTATTGCAGATGGCATTATTTCATTCTTTTTATGGCTGAGTAATATTCCATTGTATATATGTACCACATCTTCTTTACCCATTCCTCTGTCAATGGACATTTAGGTTGCTTCCATGTCCTGGCTATTGTAAATAATGCTGCAATGAACATTGGGGTGCATGTATCATTTTGAATTATGGTTTTATCTGGATATATGCCCAGGAGTGGGATTGCAGGGTCATATGGTAGGTCTATTTTTAGTTTTTTAAGGAACCTCCATACTGCTCTCCATAGTGGCTGTACCAACATACAGTGTATTCCCACCAACAGTGTAGGAGCGTTCCTTTTTCTCCACACCCTCTCCAGCATGTATTGTTTGTAGACATTTTTTTGTATAAATGTGTTTATTTATTTATTTATTTATTCATTTATTTTTGGCTGCATTGGGTCTTCACTGCTGCATGTGGGCTTTCTCCAGTTGCGGCAGGTGGGGCCACTCTTCGCTGTGGTGCGTGGGCTTCTCATTGAGGTGGCTCCTCTTGTTGCAGAGCATGGGCTCTAGGCGCGCAGGCTTCAGTAGTTGTGGCACATGGGCTCAGTAGTTGTGGCCCATGGGATCTAGAGTGCAGGCTCAGTAGTTGTGGTGCACGGGCTTAGCTGCTCCGCAGCATGTGGGATCTTCCCAGACCAGGGCTTGAACCCGTGTCCCCTGCATTGGAAGGTGGATTCTTAACCACTGTGCCATCAGAGAAGTCCTGTTTGTAGACTTTTTGATGACGGCCATTCTGACTGCTGTGAGGTGATACCTCATTGTAGTTTTGATTTGCATTTCTCTAATAATTAGTGATGTTGAGCATCTTTTTATGTGCTTTTTGGCCATCCGTATATAGTATGTATCCTTAAACTTGCTATCATACTATATTTAAAGTTTTCCTGGAAGTTCCAACCAATACAATAAAAAAAAAAAAGAAGAAATAAGAATATTATTTAGAAAAGGGGAGATTAAAAATAATTATGACAATTTAGTAATTGAGTTACTTACGTAGTAAATTTATAAAAATAAGTTGTTTTCCTATATAACAGCAGTAACAAGTCAGATCAGCAGACACAAAGAAAACTAAGAGCACACACACACACACACACACACACACACACACACACACACAAATACACACTCATTAGAAACAGACTATTTGAACCTGAAAGTAAAATAAATTGTACAGTTAAGAGAAAATGTCTTTAAAGGATATTTTCATTAGAGTAAGGAAGAAATTATGTTAAAACATAAAAATATGTTTTAACATTGTCACAAAATATAGTAATCAAGAGAAAAATAAAAATATATCATTTAGGCTAAAAGTTATTTGGGAAAATGAGTAAAATTTTATTTTTTTAAGTCCAGATAGTTTGGCAAGAGAAAAAAGATGGAATATTTGAGAAAAAAGCTAAGAGTGAGAAATAACCAGGTACACAACAGAAGGAAATGAAACATGAATGGAGAATATATTAAATAAACTACAGGAATAAATATTACCAGGGTTTAAGAAAGGCGTTTTCAGTTTGCAAAAATCCAACAAGTGCCAAGTCATGTGAATGAAAGAAGCCACATCTATACCAGCAATGAAGAAAAGGGTACTTCCAAAGTGTCAGAGAGTGATAAAACAAACAAACAGAAAGCAAAAGAATACAAATATTTATCCCCACAAAGGGAAAAAAAAAAAAGTCAAAGACCTTAGCCTTCTCTTCAGCAACACTCTACACAAGAAAACAATGAATTAATGTTTTCAAAGCTTTGAGGGAAAATAATTTTATACTTAGAATTCTAAGTGTATCAAAAGAACAAGTCAAATGTGAATACAAATTTAACATATGTTCAAATGTGAAGAACTCAGAAAGATTATTTCCCATGTACTTTTTCTCAGGGAAAAATAGCTTTAGCAAATGAAAACAGAAACTAGAAAGAATGAGAAAGAACCAAACGTGGAATCAAATCACCATGCTGTTACTTCACAAGTGCATCAGATAACTTCAATACAAAGCAGGCCTAAAAAGTTTAAAAAAAGATTATCCCAATCTAAAGGAAGAAATGAAATGGACCCCAAAATAATGGCCCCATTAAGAAAAGGTAGGGGCTTCCCTGGTGGCACAGTGGTTGAGAGTCCGCCTGCCGATGCAGGGGACGCAGGTTCGTGCCCCGGTCCGGGAAGATCCCACATGCCGCCGAGCGGCTGGGCCCGTGAGCCATGGCCGCTGAGCCTGCGCGTTTGGAGCCTGTGCTCCGCAATGGGAGAGACCACAACAGTGAGAGGCCTGTGTACCGCAAAAAAAAAAAAAAAAAGAAAAAGAAAAGGTAGATTTTATATTAATAAAGGTGGATTTTATATTAATCTTTATTTTCTCTTTCTACAGTTTCTTATTTTTCTGTATTTAGATATATGGTCTTTATAATTAAGAGAAAGGAGCCAATGTGTCAAAACAAACAGTTTTTGAGTGAAAATGCTATCAGACAGTGTCACATGAGAGCCTGGACTTGAACTGCTTTGTCCCCAGCTATTTCCCTAAAGGAGGGCACTCATCCCCACCATGTATTAGGTTGTTGGGGAAAAAAATGAACACACTGACAAAATAAATTCCCTCGAAGCACTGAAGAAGTCCTTAGGGCACACAGTCTAACCAGCATATACTTTAAAACTTGACTTTGGATAAAAAAAGATGCAATTTGTGCCCTCAGGAAACTTACAGTCTAGTGGGGGACTCAGATACACAAAAATGTAATTCTGTTGAGCAGGAGTGTTGGTAGGATCCAAAAGTGTACCTGTTTTCACCACAGACCACCCTCAAATTATGCTCTTACCACCAAAAGTGATGGATTTTAATGGAGATCCATGATTACATACTCTATATTATTTCAGACTTGGGAATTCTGCTCTTGCACAAGAGGACACATGGGACAAGGCTTTCTTTCCATGTGGCCCCAACTATACAATGCATCTACAATGCTAAGATCTCAAATGTTAAGATCTCAGAGAACAACAGACATCTGTAGTTTTTGACACTATAACAAGTCATTCTTTTTGTTTTTCATCATTAAATTCATCTTTAATTTTAAAAAATTTCAATTCAAGTATAGTTGATTTACAATATTGCATAAGTTTCTGGTATGCCACACAGATATTCTGTATATATTTCTTTTTTTTTTTTTTTTTTTTTTTGCGGTACGCGGGCCTCTCACTGTTGTGGCCTCTCCCATTGCGGAGCACAGGCTCCGGACGCGCGGGCTCAGCGGCCATGGCTCACAGGCCCAGCCACTCCGCGGCATGTGGGATCTTCCCTGACCGGGGCACGAACCCTTGTCCCCTGTATCGGCAGGCGGACTCTCAACCAGTGCACCACCAGGGAAGCCCTATATTTCTTTTTCAGATTATTTTCCCTTATAGCTTATTGCATAGTATTGAGTATAGTTCCTTGTGCTATACAGTAGGTCCTTGTTGGTTATCCATTTTATACATAGTTGTATGTATATGTTAATCCCAGCCTCCTAATTTATCCATCCTCCCATCCCCCTTTCCTCTTTGGTAACCATAAGTTTGTTTTCTGTGTCTGTGAGTCTCTTTCTGTTTTGGAAATAAGTTCATTTGTGTCCTTTTTTTTTTTTCTTTTTTTGATGCTGCATAGAAGTGATATCATATGGTACTTGTCTTTTCTGTCTGGCTTACTTCACTTAATATGATAATCTCTAGGTCCATCCATGTTGCTGCAAGTGGCATTATTTCATTTTTTATGGCTGAGTAATATTCAATTATCTGTCTATCTATCCATCTATATATACCCCACATATTCTTTATCCAGTCATCTGTCAATGGACATTTATGTTGCCTCCATGTCTTGGCTATTGTAAATAGTAGCAAATCATGCTTATGTTTACATTTTGTTATTGCAAAGTGAATCTGGGTGACATGTGGAGGGAGTTGGTAGTTGTCTTGCTTAGAAACTCAGTCCTGAGTTCTGTTTATGGTTATGATGGACTAGCACATAGCAGACTAGCCCTCCCCATGAGAACAACTAGAAAAGCTGGATAACATGTATTCTTTTTTTAATTATGTGGGGACCTTAAATATCTAGCAAGGCAGCCAGGACATGAGATGCCAGATCCCAAAGGAAAAGTGTTGAGGTGAGTCTGATATTCTTCTCTACCTTTTCACCTCAGCAACTTACTGATTCCTTGACAAGTTATGTGGAGAGTCTGAGAACCAAGTTAAAAACAGCTGCTCCAAGACAGAGAGGATGAGCAGAGCTTTTAGCTGTCTCATGGGGATAAGAGGAAGAGTTCATGGATCTTATTTCTTGAGTGTCCAAGATTCCAAACAGAAGGGAAGAGGAGAGAAGTGAAAATGACTTTTTCCCTAGATATATTCTCTTTTATATATATATAAAAGAGATCTCTCTATATATCTAAATATATATATATATATATTTTCTTTTCCCTAGATATATTCTCTTTTGTGTAACTTGTGCTGCCTGAAAGGTGGAGAAGCCAAGTAGAAAGTATAAGCCAGGGGACTGAGGGTCTGAGCAGAGCTACGAACAGCTTTATGGAACAAGAGAGATGAATATTATGGTTCAGAGCACTCCATGGTCAAGAGGCCCTGGTAAATACCCCGTGACTTCAAATAGACATCCCTTAAAGGCTAAGAGAGTCAACTGGACTCATGTCTTACAACACCTAGAAATCAGCCTCAAAGTTGCTCAATCCCAGATTGGTGGCCTGCTACTAATCTCACTACAAGCCATAACCTAAAGAAAATAATCTCTGAAATCAGAGAACATCACCCAGATACTCTATATACAAAGTACAGAGCATATTTAACATCCACCATTCTTCATTCTTTTAAAAATGATTAGGAATTCCAAGACAAAGGACCAAGAGAAGGTATAGACTATATAAATATATCCATAGTTGATGCAGATATTGAAGGTGTCAGACGTGGACTTTAAAATAACTTTTAATATGTTTAAAAATAAGCAGAAAAAAAAATAAGCAGAAACTAACACACCATTGTAAAGCAGTTATACTCCAATAAAGATGTTAAAAAATAAATAAAATAATTTGGAAAAAAAAAGTAGATGACAAGAAGGAAATTTTCACTGGAAATTATATATATATATATATATAAAATAAGATACCAGAACTGAAAATCTCAGTACCTCAAATAAAAACACTATAGATGAGCTCTTCTTGTCTTCCCTTCTCATCCATCTTCTCTTTCTCCCTTCTTTTTCTTTTGTCTTAAAAACAGTGATTCTATACCCATCCCTTTCCTTGTCTTCCATTTCTTTTGTTTTTTTTCCTCTTCCCTGAGCTGACCAGGAGCAGTGGGTCCTGCCTGGGGAGCCCCTTAAGGCTGAGGAGTTGGCCTGGACTGCAGGTCTTGGGAGCAAGAACTGACTAGGCAGACAGGGCTGAGGAGGCAGCTGGAGTGAGAAGGTCTGAGGGGCTGGCGCTGAGGAGGTGACCAAGACTGCAGGGTCTGTGGAGTCAGACACAAAAGTACACATACAATATCCTTCCATACATATAAATGGTATAAACTTGCAAATCTGCATATAAATGGTACAAACTTGCCAAAAAACCCCAAAACAAAACAACTAGTGGTGACGGACGAGTCAGGAGAGTGGTTACCTTTAGGGAGGGAGATAGAGATTAAGAGTTCAGAAAGGGGAAGTCTGGCATGCAGATACATTTCTATCTCATCTAGATAGTGAATTACTTGATTATGTGGGGGGTTTTTAATCTATGAGTGAAAATTACTAAGCTGTACACTCAGTATTTGTAGTTTTCTACATGTAAGTTATACTTTAATAAAAATGTGATTGGAATATAAATTCTGATCTGAGTTTTTATGAATAAATAAGGTTTAGCAGAAAATAAAGCAAGGAGAGTTAAGTATTTGGCAATGTGAGTACAGGTGCAGAAGCATAAAATAGTATGATAAATGTATAAACTATAGCAGTTCCACAAGTGAAACAGAAACTTTGAGGCAGAAAATGGTGGAGATGAAGCTGAGAAAGCAGGGAGGGACAAAGACATGGAAAGACTGAATATAATACTAAGAATTGTGGCTTATAGGATGTAGAATGGGAAACACTGAGGGTTATGAGGGGAAGAGAGTGTGTATGGGAGGGGGGAAAGGGATTGTCTTTTACTGGTGACATTCCAGCAAGTGAATGGTTAAAGAAAATGAAAAGGCTGGGGTTGGAAAAGCTGGGAGGTAAGAAACTGGGTGGAAGCGTGAATTCCATTTATATTAAGAACTGTGCCTAAACAAATGTGGTAAGTTTCACCACAAAATGTAAAGCTTTTTAAACTTGACAACTCAAAAATCATAGTGTAACTTACAAAGATTTGGTGTTATATATGGAGAGTTGTGAGAAAATGTCAAGAGTATTTCCTCATTTTTTATTTGATGCTACTTGAAATTGATAGATTGATACGGTTATTTATCTATCTCTACACATATATATTATGGTATTTAAAGTTATGAAGACAATGATATGAAAAATAGAGTCTAAAAACATTAAACTAGGAAAAGCAAAACCAAAATCATACACACCAGGTAAAAGAGAACATAGATCATCGAGCAAATAACAGATACCATAGGAAATATTAATACAAATGGAATAACATAAATGACAGAATTCAGAACAAAAATATCTGTTATAGCAACAGATGTCAGTGGGATAAACTAACCCATTAAAAGAAAAAGACTCAGATTATATAAAGAAACTAAAACCCAACCACATGCTATATAGATGAGACATCTGAAATGCACTCATAAGGGTTGAAAATGAAAAGACAGACTAAAATCACACCAGAAAAACACAAACACATACATCACAATATTATCCCCCATACTGTACACTGGAAGGCAATGTCTTTTCAAGTATCTATGTTTACAAACACTGACCACATATTAGGCAATCCCTTTCTTTAGTACTACCATATTTCTCATATTTTTACCTCCATTATTTTGTTCTAAATCACAATCTCACACCAAGACTCATCCAGTATTCTCCTAAAAGTACTCTCCCTGTCCTGTTCTCCAGACTTAATCTCTAGTCAATAGACAAAAATATTTCCCCATAAATAAAGAAACAATCTCTGGGAATACTGAACCAAAAAATCATAAATAAATTACTGAATGGAACACTGTAACACTTTAAGATATTAATGCATGCTAACAGAAGGAATGATGTTTCAGTATTAGGAACTGTGTCTAACTTATTAATGATCATCTCCATATAGACCAGAAATACTGTGGATAAAATGAAGCATTTATTCCTGATCTGAGTTATATTTCTATTATATTGTCAATACCTTGTGAAAAGGTAGCCTATCTTAATATATTTAATATATAAGTACATATATATATATCATATTTTAATTATATATCTTTTATTTATGCATACATATATATATACATACACACAGAGACACACATAAATATATTTTATATCACTGCAGAGATGTGATCCTAAGCTTACATTTTTTCATGTTTTTAAATTAATTTTTATTGGAGTATAGTTGATTTACGTTGTGTTGGTTTTTTCTGTACAGCAAAGTTAATCAGTTATACACATACATATATCCACTCTTTTTTAGATTTTTTTCCCATGTAGGTCATTACAGAGTACTGAGTAGAGTTCCCTGTGCTATACAGTAGGTTCTTATTAGTTATCTATTTTATATATAGTAGTGTGTATATCTCAATCCCAATCTCCCAGTTTATCCCTCCCCTCCTTTCCCCTTGGTAACCATAAGTTTGTTTTCTACATCTGTGACTCTATTTCTGTTTTGTAAAAGCAGACAAAGACAAATATCATATGATACTTCTTATATGTGGAATATAAAAAAATGGTACAAATGAACTAAGCTTATTTTTAATGTATATTTTTTGCTTGCTTCTCTCTTCTTCCCTCTCCTTCCACCTTTATCCTTCCTACAAAGTAACCCAGGTCATCAACTTAGCATATGTTCTTTCTAATTTTTACTCATGCTTACATAATTACATATAAACATATGTGTATGCACATATACACATATAGACTCAGGACATATACATAAATCCATATACACAAAGGTGTTGTTTATGAGTTTTGACATAATTTAATAAAAATATTTTTATAATATACACAATTGTCTATATATTGCTTTTCTCCCTCAACAAAATATCTAATGCAAATCCCTCCACATCTTCTGCCACTCTGAGGCATTTTATTTCTGGTATAATATTCTACGATATGGATATAAGATAAAATATTCAGCCTATAATTGGAATTCACATTGTTTCCTCATTTTGTCACTACAGACGATGCATCATAAAATATCTTCATTTCATTGTAGTGGGTTGGGTTTCCTGGGAAACAAATTCTGAGTTCCTGAGTGTTGCAGCAGGAGACTCAGAATTTCTATTGGATTCTATGTATTTTTATGTTAAATTTGTAAATGTGCTTTGGGCATTAAAGACATGGGTCCTTTATCTGCTATCCCTGGTATCTGCATTGAAAAAAATTTTAGTAAAAATCTATTTTTCTCATATATTGAATTTATTAATGGCATATTTTACCATCAATAAGGTATTATTTTTACATTGGAATGTTTATTTCACTTGGAATTTCTTTGGGGAATGGTACAAAATAGAGGTCCAAATATATTTTCTGGTGATGGATAATATTCCAGTAGCATCACTTATTAATTAATCCATCATTTTCTGTTGATTTGATCAATACATGTATCTATATTAATTCACATATATACAAAGATCTATTTCTGGAATATTTATTTATTTTACCATTAAAAATTCAATAAATTAAAAAATATATAAATCTTTAATCTGATATTTATATACATGAAATCAAAGGTAAACATCACAACTGATAAGTGAAATACAAGAAGTCTTACCATTAAAATAAGGAAACAAACCACCTTTTATTTAAATTATTTTGAAAGTATGAATCAAAACAATAAGAAAAGAAGCAAAGTTAAAGTATTGACTATTAAAAAATGGAGGCAAATTTATTAATATTTCACACGATATGATTGTATATTTGGGAAGTGAATTAACTGAGCAACCATTTTAACAGTAAGAGAGTTTTTATAAATTGTCTGGTTAAAAATTAATATACAAAAATCAATTGCTTCCTAGACACAAAGAGTAAAGTTAAAAAATCAAATTCAGGAAAGATCCCATTTACAAGAGCAACAAAAAAGATCAATAATTTGGAAAGAAACTGGAGAAATGTTCAGTGTCTGTTGGAAGAAAATAATAAAGCTCCACGGAGAGGCATAAAAGAAGAATTGAGACAAAGGAGAGGCACATTTCTTGTAGCTATAAAGATTCAATATTGTGAAGAGTTCAGTTATTTCTAAATTTATCTATAAATTCGTTTTAAAGTTTGGATATCTCAAGGACAGTGAAGAGGTCCTGGGCTCCCAGGACATGGGTAAAAGGGATGACCCCACCTGGAGTTAAGATAAAGATTTGCTACCACTATTGTCCTACTTATATGTAGTAAGAAATAACAAATTACTTTCTTATATATTCTTTTTAACTTATGCTTTCTGATTGGTTAAGTAGGCCCATTCCTCAGGAAGTCTTGAAACGTTTGGTTTCTCAGTCAGCCCTGTAGAAGGACAGGGGTTCCAGAAGCCCATGACCTTAACTTAGAGCATGCTTGTGGGCAAGGCCAGCAAAGAATAAATGTGAAAGTATTTCCTTAGCTTATAAATTGTACCCTCAAGCAATGTACAAGTACTCAGAAAACTTTGAAAATACTCTCTTAATGTCTCCACTATATTGCATTGTCATTTTCTTATTAGCTGTCTGTCTAGATAAGGGGTCAACACACTGTGGCCCATGGGTCAAAGCTGGCTTGTTGTCTGCTTTTATAAATAAAGTTTTATTGGAACACAGCCACACCCACTCATTTACATATTGTCTATGGCCCCTTTCACTCTGCAATGGCAGAGTTGAGTAGTTGGAACAGAGATAGTACGGCTCACAAAGTCATTTACTATCTGACCCTTTAGAGGCAAAGGTTGCTGAACTTGTTCTTGACCATAAAAATATTGAGGACAAGCTCATTTCTTTCTTATCTCCGCATACTCCACATTTTGGTCATACATGGTGCTTAAAAACTATTTTTGCATTAATGAATTAAAAGAAGAAATATTCTTTCAATTCTTTGTTAAATTTAGACTATTAGGGCTTCCCTGGTGGCGCAGTGGTTGAGAGTCCGCCTGCCGATGCAGGGGACACGGGTTCGTGCCCCGGACCGGGAAGATCCCACATGCCGCGGAGCGGCTGGGCTCGTGAGCCATGGCCGCTGAGCCTGCGCATCCGGAGCCTGTGCTCTGCAATGGGAGAGGCCACAACAGTGAGAGGCCAGCGTACCGCAAAAAAAAAAAAGAATTTAGACTATTAATGTTTTATTTATTTATATGTATTTCCTTGACTATTTTCAATGGAATATGGGGTGGGGAGTAAATCTGAGAAGAGCAGCAAAAACATGTGTGCCCGAAATGGATAAAAGGTGAGGTTGAGATATGATGAAAGGATTAGAGGCAAATTAAGAGAGAGGATTATAGTAGAGATGGAAAGTGTGGCATGGGGGTAAGATACATGATGGTGGCTGGGAGAGGCAACACTAGTAAAGTCTCCCCAGATCGAAAGATCTGGTGTTTGTTTCTGTTTCTGATTCTTATAATAGTCGACCATTTTTCCCACTCAAAATTAAGCCCCATAACTTTTTATTTCTAAATATGTAGAAACTCTTCACTTGTCTTTATTCCCAATTCCACTACCCACTTGCCGTAAGCCACCAATGTACATTCCATGGGTTCCACAACAGTCTCTTAATTGGACTCTGTTACCACTATTAGTCAGGGTGCTTTGGGGTCAAATAAGAGAAAATCCAACTCTAACTGGCTAAGGGATAAAGAGAATTTACTGTATTATTTAATTAGAAATTCTAGCAGCAGTTCAGATTTCAGGCATGATTGTATCAGTAACCTAGGTCCATTTCTGAACTATTATTTTATTGTGTACTCCTCTGTGGTGGCTCTTTTCCCACTGGCTTCCTTCCTGGTGTAAGATGGTGACCAGCAGCAATCTAGACCTCAGCTTTCGTCATTCACATTCAAGGGGAGAGAAAAGATATATTGTTCACCAAATATGAATCAACAGTCCCAAGCTTGAAAACGGTTGACCCAACCTCAGCCAATCACATAGGCAAAAAGAATGAGATCATACTACATGGCCTCTTGGTTTTGTATCGGTAGAGATGCTTACAAATAGGGTGAATGAAAAGTTGAGTGGTTCTCAAAGTTGAGTGTACATCAGATTCTCCTGGAGGGCTTGTTAAACCACAGATCACTGGGTGCCTCTTGCAGAATTTCTGACCTAGTAGGTTTGGGGCGAGACCTGAGATTCTACGTTTCTAACCAGTTCCCACGTGATGCTGATGTTGCTCGTTTATACTGTGGGAATAGCTGGTGTAGAGAAAGCTGTATTTAAAAATCCTTTCCCAAGTTATGGGGAGGCTGGGAAATATGTAGAGTCCCATTTATGTTCAGGGAGAGCCTAAATATACTGTTAGGTACGAGAGTGTTTAATGTTTTCATTTTACAGACCCAGAGCCTTGAGTTCTGGGAAGACTGAGGGAGTGCTGAGTTACATGTCTGCCTTAAGCTTGGACATGGATCTTTAATTCTTTTTGCTGGGGAAATTTCAGCTCTTGAAGTTTTGTCCAACTCCCAAGTCTAAGGAAAGAAGAAAATGCTCTAATCATTTCTGGAAAATAAAAGCACCAAAGTGTAGACTGAGGGGCTTATAGCTCCAGTTGTACCCATACATTTGGAGAGCTGAGTCGAAGGATGGACCCAAGAATTAACTGCAAGGCTCTAAGGAAGTAGTTCATTTGCCCTCATGCCTCACTCTCAGATTCCAGGGTGATCTGAATGACACGGAGACCCATATTAATAATAATAAAAGTTACCACCCACAGGAGGTTAAAAATGGCAAAAATCAGTGCTAGACTGTGCTGGCCCCTGCTGGAGTCTATAGTCATTAAGAAGGCTTTGAATCAAGAGGAGACTGACACCAAGGCAGAGTCCCACTGAGAGAAGTGCTAACTAAAAAAAAAAGGAAAAAACAAAAAAACCCTGCCCCTCTGGCCCTACCCTAGCCCTCCGTAGCTGATAAATAAAAGGACATTTTACCAGGTTCACCAAGTAGCCACAGTTTCCTCTGAAGTCACAAAAGTGACATCATTTTATATCTCTTTCATTGGATAGAGAAAGAGATACTCTATACTGTCTTAGGCAGCTTGAGCCGCCATACAAAATACCATAGACTGGGTGGCTTTAATAGCAGAAACGGATTTCTCACAGTTCTAAAGGCTGGAAATCCAAGATCAAGGTGTCAGCAAGGTGGGTTTCATTCTGAGGCTCTTCTCTTAGCTTATAAGCAGCCACCATCTCACTGTGTCTTCACCTGGCTTTTCTTCTGTGTGTGCCTTTTGAAGAGAAAGAGCTCTCTGTCTCTCATTCTGCTGTCTTTCCTTATAAGGGTAGTAATGTCATCATGAGACCTCCGTATTCATGACCACATCTAACTCTAATTAATTCCCAAAGGCTTCAACTCCAAATATTATTACCTTGGAAGTTAAGGCTGCAACATATGAATTTGGGGGGTCCCAAACATGCAGTCCATAACACTGACTCTTGATTTAATTAGGCAAGGGTGCATTTTTTCCCCTTTAAAAGTAAGAGAGAATAAGCCAGACCTGGCAGAGAAAATCTTAACTTGGGCAAAGAAATTAGAATTGGGCCTCTGGCGCTGCTCAGTTAAGAAGATTCCATGACCGATAAATGTAATTGTGGGCAGCTATCAGCACTGGGTGGAAAAGCTTTCCAAAACCCCTCTGCATCTCAGAACAGATATTCTCCCTTCTTTTACAGGGAGAGGGCAGAAGTAAATGGAGACACGTGAAGCCCAGGGAACAAGCCTGAAAAAGGCTCCCTCCCTAGGCTGTCAGTCAGGCAGCTGCTTTTGTCACAGGAACTAGGAATTGTGAATCACAGACACCCTGCCTCTGAGCCAAAGCTGCCCCCATGGACCTCTCTCTTGTTGCTTTCTGATTATTTCAGATTCCTGTAAAACAACCCTGAGTTCAGAAGCTCTTGTTGTGAAGGGAGAGAAAACACGCAGGTGACGAAGCCACTGCACACAGGTTTCGTGCAGAAGCGATGCCTTTTACCAAACAGCCTGCATCCTAAGGCATGTGTAAGGCATATTCAGAGTTGACTCTCTTGGTAGAATAGTAAAAACCCACAGATAGTGGTTTTTAATATGTAAAAGCAAATCCACGTGTACCATCTGACTATATGTACGGAACAACACAGTGAGCTAGAATTACAATAACCTTCCCCCACCCAACTTTATAAATAAAGATATGTGAATTGTGTTTTCCTACCTTCTTATTGTGGGTTGTGTGATTGTTTGACATCAGATTCCAATAACATGAGAAAGTATTTTTAAGGGTGTGGTTTGAGATAGGGAAGAGGGCTGTACCCAACACACACACACACACACACACTGCAGTCAGAGTAATCTTGTCAAAATGGAAATCTGAGTATGTCACTTAGATAAGCAATGAGGAAAAGAGAGTTCTGATATGGGAAAAATGCAATGCAGTGTCTTCCGTAAGCTGTGTGATGCTGGGAAAATCACAGTCTCCTCTAGATTTTCCTTCTAAGATGAAGCACTCACACTAGATGATGCCAGGACACTAAGCATTTACTGTCCTCCAGGCACTCTGCTTGAAGCACTTTAGCTATATTATCTCTTATAATCCTTATAGAAAACTGCGTTTTTAGGAATTTTATTATCCTTATTTTTTCTGTCTTTCATTTCTTTCTTTCTTTTCTTTTTACAGATAAATTCTAGGCTGGGAGAGTAAATTACTTACTTAAAATTGCATTGCTGGTAAGTCATACAGACCTTTGTATGACTCCAGCTATGCATGCAGTATTCATCAATTTAACAAAGTATTATTGCATCTTTATTTTGTCCCAGGCACTGCTCTAGACATGAGATATAAAAACCTGCTTGCACTCTGCCCTGATGGAATTTACCATTTAAGAGGGGGAGAGTTTTTAATCAAATGAGTAAAACTGTACTTGCAAAAGAGCAACACTTCTAAGTGTTGTGAAAGATAAGCTCCTGGTGATATGAGAAAATAGAACATCATATGGAAGAATGTGCTAAACCCCTCCTGGGAACGTTAGCCTAGGGAGAAGATTGTTCTGAAGCCTTCTAGCCTTTCTTACTCAAGGCTGACCCACCTGATGCAGACCAAACATTGGGAACATAGGAAAAAAACACTGAGGGTTAAAGTAAAGAATGGCTGTCAGTTTGTCATGGCTTATGGAGTGGTCAGACATAATCAACCTGAAGTGCTATTGAGACGCACACAATTGTATAGAATATAACTGATCTGACAGAAAGAAATGGAAGGAACCAGGCTATACCTCTCCAGTTGAGGAACTAGAGAAGAGACTCTTTAGTTGGTGCTAAAGAGTCTCATTGGACCTGATTCTGAGGTAGCAGTCAGTTAGGATGGAGTTAATTGAGGCGGGGTGGAACGGTGTCGTCTAACCTTAAGAGGCTGCCTATATTATAGATAATAATAATGTTTAATAATGTTTTTAAAATAGATTTCTCCATTTATTTATTCCCTAATTTCTCTCAACAATGCTTTATCAGTTTTCTGTGTACAGATCTTGCACATCTTTTTTTTTTTTTTTTGGCCATGCCATGTGGTATGTGGGATCTTACTTCCCCGACCAGGGAGTGAACCCGTCTACCCTGCAATGGAAGCGTGGAGTCGTAACTACTGGTCCGCCAGGGAATTTCCAATAATAATAATGTTAAGTAAAGCTGTCTCCATTTGGGGGGTACCAAAGTACAGTGAAACCACTGTACTTAGACATAAGGGCAAAAAGAGGCTCTAGTCTGCTAGGACACAGCAGCTGAGATTAATGGTTCAGGTTTTTGCCTATCAGACTACATCCAAATGAAAGGATTAAAAATCCTGATTACACCCACTTCAAAATGGATTGCTCTTCTGACTACTTCTCTTAAAGAATCTGATGAGAAACATCCTGTATTTCTATCTGGAAAAGCAACTTCTGTTGGCCACATTCTCAACTGGGCCTCTTACCTTTAGAGCCAAGAGGGCTTCTTTGTTTGTTTGTTTTTAATTATTTCATTTGGCTTCTCTAGCCACATCCCCTTTTATTATTGTACTTGCTATCTATTGTTTTTCTCTGGTTAATAGAGTTATGAAGAAAAAAAATAACATCTTTTAAAAAGCTTGGCTCTTCTTTTGACACTGATCTCCTTAGTAATCTTGGGATAGAACTTGCTGTTACAAGGGCAATTTTAAAATCATCTTAATTAGGGTCTCTGAAGGTCAACGCAATCATCCCATTATTTGTCATTTTTAGGAAATCACAGGATAAAACAAAATTAGAAGATCCTTAGCACTAAACTCATGCTGTTAAGGACATTTACATTTTGATCTTTCTGTTTTTATTTGTATAATAAATTTACTGGATCAGGGTTTCTAAGAATGCCATGTATACAACAGATAACCAAACTGAATTCTCCAGGGGTTCCATTTGAATCCCCTGAGAAGCTAAGTCATCCACAGCTTCAAGGAATGAAGGCTAGAAATACAGGCTAGTTCATTTCTGAAGTGAAAGAGGGACCAGGGCTAAAAATAAAATGGCTAGCAGAATTTTAAAATCCCCTATTAGTAAGAGGAAAAACAGACATTTGAATAATTAAAACTTACATAAGATCTTGGCAAAGAGCTGTTGTTTAAAAAGTAGGTAAAGAAGAATTAAGTAGAAATTAACTAGAAAAAGAGTGTCTGAATAATATTCATGGAATTTTCTAATTTATCAAACCACTTCCACTTAATTTTAAGCAGAATGAAAGGTGAGAAGGATCTATGGATGTGAACAAGAAACAATGTTATGTTTCCTAGTAATTATCTCAAGTACTTATACCATTTCTCTTTAGGAATTAAACTTAAATATAGAGCAGAACCAGAAACATACAGACAGTGTGGAATTTTTGAGGTATGTTCCCAAGAATGTACTACTTTAAGGAATATGAGAGATTAAAATCCTGTCAAAAAATCACTGCTGGACAGGAAGTATTTAATGGATCTCATTTTTGGGGTCAGAGTTATTAATTCCTTGTCTTCACTGCTTCTCTCACAATGCTGACATAGGAGCTGAAGAGAGCTCCAAAATATATACTAAACACCATGACAATACACACAGCCTGGACCACGAAGCATTCAAGTCATCATCCTTGAACTGCAAAAGAAAGAGAAGGAAGGCTGGCAAGGCCAGTGTAGGGCTAGCACTTTGTGGGGCTCCGTAGACCATTGGTTAAGGAGTAAACTGTCATCTGCTGGCCCAGGTTTGAATCCAGGTTCTCCTTACTCCCTGTGTATCGTTGGGAAATTCTCTCAAGCCTCTGTCCTCTACTTCTTCTGTATGCAACATGCATAAGAGTAGAATGTAGCTTGTGAGATTAAGTTGCACGTAGAACATGTTGAGTTATTCTCTGAATCTTAGAAATCATTATTGGGATTATTGGGGCCCTGAGGGAGACGACCTTTGGCTCATTCTGAATTGCACTAATATACAAGATTTGGTTTTGTTCCTTTTTCCCTTTTAGTCTATAGGGAGTGGTAATACTCAATGTTAATGATGTTTTGGTTCTAGCCACTGTTTCTTATGTGAATTAAGGCCCCAGATAGCAGCTGGTTGGACAAAGTCCAGGCTCCAGAGAGAAGGGACTGGGGTTGGCAAGGGTTTGAAATACTTTCAAGGCCCCAATAGAATGGTTTGAGGTTCAAAGAAGAGCTCTCATCCCATCAGGAGAAGCAGGCAGCAAATCAGGAAATTAAGTTCTACAGGCTGGATTAATATGCGGACAGGAACAGTAATGCCAGTGGGAACAGCAACTTACTAGACATTAGGTGCACTAACCCTCAGGTGGTCTAGATATTAGTGTGTACCTCCCAGGACATTCAGGTGACTGTCTTGCTGTTTCTGTAGAATTCCTCCCCAGTAGGTCATTATGATTTATGTTATGCCATCCAAACCTGCCCCAGTTGACAAGACCAGGGATGGCCATCTGAACTAAAGGCAGACCTCTACAGTCTGGCCAGTGGCCCAGGTAGTTCCAGAAAAGTTTTCCAGAAATAATTGTACTGTCAGTTCTAAGATGTGACAGCTGACCTATTACCACAAAGATATAGGTGGGGACTTGAATTCACTCAACAAGAAAAAAATATACATGTAGCAAGCAGGGACCTGTAGTGTACTGGCAAATGGGGGTATAATAACTATATGACAATGAAATACAATAACTAGCTTTTATAACAACTGAGTGATCAGTGAACATTTACTTTATGTTCAGTATATTGTGCCTCAGAATCAGGAAAAAAATATAATAGATTGTAAAAAGAACTTAACTTCTAAATTAGAAGGATTTTTTTAAAAATTGAAGATTACAAAAATGCATTTTTGTAAACATAACTATCTAGATTATCCATTCTTTGGTGTTTTCTAGATGGGTAAGATTCAGCTGTTATTGAAAATAGTGAGTGATTAAATAAATAGATATTTTTGAGTGCCTCCCTTTCCTAGGGATTTTTAGACAGGTAAACTTGGGAGGGAATCAAATACAGACCTACAACAAATTAATCACAAATTTGTAACCTGTTAGAACTGGAAGGGAAGGGGAGGTGACAGTTATTAAGAATCTCCTCTTGCCAGGTAATGTGCTAAGGGATTTACCAGTTTATACTTAAATCTTCTCAATATTCACAGGAGTTAGGCGTAAGTATTTCTGTTTTATAGATAAGGAAACGGAGCTCTTTTCTCATATATTCTAGCTACCTCTTGGTGCCACACCAACCATCTGAAACTTAGGGGCTTATAAAAATACTATGATTTCTCATGGCTTTGTGGGATGACTGTGCTCAGCTGGATGGCTCTCACTTGGGCTTTCTAATGCTTAGCTGGGCCTAAAGTCATCTGAAAACTCTGCTGAGCCGAACATCCAAGATGGTGCACCTTTAGTCACATGTCTGTTGTCTGAGCTGGGATGGCTTGGTCATCAGGGGCCTGGCTGAGTATCTCTCTCTTTCCCTCCATGTGACCTTCCACATGGGAGGCATTAGCTTCCTCAACACATGGTAGTGTGAGGACTGTCAGACTCTTTATATGGTGGCTGGCTTCCTGCAGACAGGACAGGGAGCAGGCCAAGAGGCCTGGGCTGAAATATGTCTTATGTCTTGCCCTCAGAAGTCTCAAAATGTCATTCTTTTGGTAAAGTAGGTCACTAAGCCCAGCTCAAATGAAAGGATGGGGAATTAGACCCCCACCTGTCATTGGAAGGAGTGTCAAAGGATCTTTGGCCATCTTTAAAAAATTATACCCTGGTAACTCAGTTAGGATGAGAATTGAATCTTGATCTACCATACAGCAGTATCCGTTTTATCACATTTCTGGTAATTGAACCTAAGAGGATGTTTTATTTTGCTGATGAAGTAGCCAAGCTACAGGTAGGTAAAGTCCTGTGATCAAATTCACAACATTATCTAGGAACTTTCCCACATATAAGGCTGCCCAGTATTGATTTGCTTAAAAATGAAAAACTGCCTCTAGGAAGGAGGTGCAAGTTCAACTCATTGAAAACAACTCAACACAAAGCACTATGAAAACCCTATAGGTAGCTCTCCAGAGCAGGTTGGATATACAGGAATCTGTAAAGCCCTAAAACCTGGTGGCCGTGCCAGGAAAAAGGCTGCATGCTGCTCTTTCTGTATAATCACCAGGTGGCTGAGACTTGGAACAGATGGGCCAATTCCCAGAGAGTGACTCATGCCATACATCTGGGATGTTAACATGTTGGGGTTGAAGGTCCTGGTGCTTATAGTAGCAGAAAGCTCTGAGTAGATCACTTGTGTTTCTCTCCACATTTAGAGCCATGAAAAAAAAAAATCTGCAGTAATCTGAATATTCAGGAGGAAATCCAACAGTGATGGTAGTGCGGTGATCCAAAAGAGAAGACGGAAGAGGGAGGCATCCCCGGGATTTAGTGCTTAACATATAACAGATCATACATGGGTAGATTTGGAAGGTGTCAAGAGTGGTGAGTGGGAGAGATATCCCAGAGAATGGGGAGAAAAAATCTTTTTTTTCCAATGGTGATAATAAGAAATTAGACCAGAAATCACTATAAAAAGCCATTCTCACAAAACTGCTTTATATAAAAAATGAGAACAGAACTAATTTAGTTAGCTAATTATCACATGCATTTCACATCAGCCCACAAGCAGCCGAAAACCATTAGCAGTACACCCTGCCGTTCTCATCAAGCAGGGGATTAATGGGAACAGACCTGGCATTGGCTTTTGCAGAAATGAATCCACCATCTTCAAAAGGTAATAATCGCCCTGGGCCTCCCCTTGTGATCGGCACTGCGCAGTGAGGTTCCCCCTGAAGAACTGAGTGGCAGAAATATCTGTCCTTACCTCTCTCTGGTTGCTCCCCTCATCCCCACACGCTGCTCTGAGCGTGTACAAAGTGTACACGTACAAAGTGCATCATTTTACGTGGATAATCCTAGTGCTTAATTCATCTCATTAGTGACAAAACCCAGTTTCATGATGACCTCTGACCTCTTGAAGTGGGCACTGTTACCTTCCTTAGACCACACACTGTATTAGGTGGTGAGAAAGGAGACAAATGATTTCTGTAAAGGGCTCATAATATGATGTAAAAGAAAACAAACAAGAAGAAAACAAACGAAAATTAGGGTGCACTGTGATGCATCACAACGAGGTAGTTGTATCAAAACTCACTGACAGGAGACAGAGAACTCAAAGTATCAGGGGGATGGACCTGAGGATTGAAAACTGCAAAGATCTAAACAAACAGCGAATCTGGGTAGTTCATCCAGAGAGAGGACAAAGAGCATGGACAAAACATAAAGATGAAAATTACAGGTGTTTTGCATCCTGGGACTGTACGGTGCATATGGAGAAGTTGCTGAAGAAATACAGCTACCACCTTGTACTCAAAGTATGGGCACAGCACCCAGAGCTCTCTAGAAATACTGAATCTCAGGCTTTACCACAGATCTGCTGAACCAGAATCTGCATTTTGAAAAGCTCTCCAGGTGACTTGCATGCACGTTAGAGTTTGAGAAGCACCGGGCTAAGGTGTGCAATAGCTAACAGGTTAATTTGAAAAATAATAAAAATAAAAATAGAGCTTCCAGCCTTTGACAGACACAAACCTGCCAGGAAGTGAGACAGTGAGCAATTGAATTACATCTGTAGATCCTCAAGGTTCTTTTTATTTCTCTGCTCTCCGCAGTAAACAGCATGCTTAAGAACTCATAGTTAAGCAGGGTTGTTGGGTTTTAGATGAGCTTGACCCATTATTTTTCTCACTGGTTAAGATGGCTAGTAGGCATCATTTTGATGGTATGTTTTCCTTCCTATCTTTTTACTTATTTATTTATTTTAATGTCATGGCTCTTCTCCATTCAAAATAGACTCGGAAGGATCCACTGCCTTGGGTTGGAGTTGTTACAGCAGAGCCCAGAAAATAAGTCAGTTTTAGGCTTTTGATATTCAAAATGGATTCTGAAGGGGAACGTTTGGGGAACTGAAAAACATAAGATTTTATCTTCAAACTCCTAAACCACAAAGAATTGGGGGCATAAACCTCAGGCTATTGTGAAGAGATAAAGAACCAAGCAAACTTGCTCTCAGATTAGGTAGAAAGTTTATGGACTGTGTGGAGACGAGACAGTCGGGAAACCAAAAGGAAACCTCAGCTGCTCGTGAGCCCTAGATGTGACGCCACGTGTCCTGGAGTTTAGACTGGATCTTGAGACTCCATAGGTTTGAGAGAGAAGACCTGGGTTCTGCCCCCTGGGCTGCCTCAGATTTCCCGGAGCCCCTGATGGGAAGGGAGAGTTCTTGGTGTCTCTGAGCACACAGGGTCTGTAGGATGTTCTCTGGGATTCCACGAAGAGATGATGACAACACAGATGAGAAAGGTAGTGAACATGAAAAGACCTTGCTGCTAGTTTCAAGAATGAGAAGCAACAATATGTGGAGACTGATGACAAGAGATCTCTTTCACCTCCATCCCCAGCAAAGCTTGGCATTTGCTGACTGCTCTCCCAGATAGGAGAGACACGACCCAGCTGACAAAGATGCCCCTTAAGCTATTGAGAGTAAATATTTGTGTCTGTCAAAATGGGAATTTAAAACACATATTAAATTCTACTTTAGGAAAAAAAAACCCCAGTACTCTCTCTGCCACTCTGTGTACGTGATATGAATGTTCATACCTGCCGCAGACACTTGTAACTCAAGAACAGAGTCAGGGCCAGCCCTGCCACACAGATCTCCTGTGATCTGCCCACTGGCTGAACAGACCCACATGATGATGAACATTCTCCTGGGTAGTTCATTCCCTTGGTTTATTCAGCAATTTGGGGTAAGCTAATTGTAACTCCATTTATTTATTTTTCTCGTTTAAGAAAGAACATAGAGGGGCTTCCCTGGTGGCGCAGTGGTTGAGAGTCCACCTGCCGATGCAGGGGACACGGGTTCGTGCCCCGGTCCGGGAAGATCCCACATGCCGCGGAGCGGCTGGGCCCGTGAGCCATGGCAGCTGAGCCTGCACGTCCGGAGCCTGTGCTCCGCAACAGGAGAGGCCACAACAGTGAGAGGCCCGCGTACCGCAAAAAAAAAAAAAAAAAAAGAAAAAAAAGAAAGAACATAGAAAAACAAAGATATCTGAGTGAGCTACTATGAAGATAATGTTGGATCTTCTCAACTGTAAAATTCCTTCAGTTATATAAAGCAGTACCCTAACTCTTATTAATAACAAACACTAGAGAACACACCCCCAAATTAATCAACATATGTATGTATTGTAATATTGAAATGGGGATTCACTCATTGGGCTAGAGGAGACATTGATTTGCTATTCAGATGGCAGTAAAGTTGGGGCCAGGCAATGTCTCATCCAGCACCTTTAGAAAGCTAGTTTTTCCCAACACAAAAAGCTGCCTCTCCTCTAGGTAGATAAGGAAGACAGTGTGTTAGGTCCTGGTATGTCACCAAATTAAGGGCTGTGTAACAATGTAGTGAAAGCATTTGAATGTGGGATCCAGATTGATCTGGATTTGACAACTAATTAGATTCCTTACTTGCTATGTGACCTTGAGCCAGCAACCTAATTTTTTTCTGAACTTGAGTTTTTAGATCTGTAAAATAGAGTTTCTGTGTGATGTAAACTATGGAATTGACTGGGGCCAAACAGATTTTTGGTGAATGTAAGATCCTTCCTCCATTATTATATAATGAGAGTTGAAATTTTGGTGCTTTTACAAACCAGTACACAGAGACCTAGCCAACATCCTTCTCTCTCTCCCTCTCTCTCTCTCTCTCTCTCTCTCTCTCTCTCTCTCTCTCTCTCTCTCTGATTCTTGCTTCTTGGGAAACTAAATTTGCCTGGAGCAAACTAAACTTGCCTCCAATTTTGGCCTCATAGATATCCATTCATTCATTCATTCAACAGATATTTCTTGAGTGCCTACTTTGTTCTTGGAATGTGGTATGCATAAAAGCATATTGTTTCGTGTTTATTTTAGAGGAGGGTGACAGGCAATACCCCAAAACCTAAAAAGTAAATAGATTTTATAATATATTTGAATGCAATAACTGCTGTAGAAAAAACAAAAAATGCATGGGTGATCAGAGGTGTAGGATTGGGGGAGTATAATGGCTTACAACTTAAAATAGAGTGATGAGAGTAGGCTTCAGTGAGAGATTGAAGGAGTTTGAGGAGTTTGCCACTTAGATATCTGAAGAAAGAATGCCATGAACAGAAGGAGTGGCCACTGTGCCTTTGTCTGCTGGGGCTGCTGTAACAGAAGACCAGACTGGGTAAATTATAAAAAACAGAGATTTATTTTTCATGATTCTGTCTGCTGGAAGTCTGAGATCAGTATTCCAGCATGGTCAGATGAGGGCCCTCTTCCAGGTCACACACTTTTCACACATGGCAGATGGGGCTAGAGATCCTTCTGGAGCCTCTTTCATAAGGACACTAATCCCGTTCATGAAGGTGGAGCCCTCATGACTTAGTTACTTCCCAAATGCCCCACCTCCTAATACTTCTGGGGGTTAGGATTTCAACATATGAATTTTGAGGGGGCACAAATATTCAGACCGTAGCACACTGCAAAAGTCCTCAGACAGAATAAGGATGCCTGACATGTTCAAGGGATAACAAGGAGGATAGTGTGGCTGGAGCTGAGTGAGCTGGGGGAGAGGGAAGGAGATGAGATACAGAGAGACCACTTCCCAGGATCAGGGGGCATCTGGGCCCAGGTGTTTTCTTGCTTCCTGAAGTAGAGTTCTGTGCTGAGAACCACACTTCCCACTATACTGCACCAGGATCCTGTAGACAAAAGACCTCAGTTGGGGCACAGTGGAGCCTTTACCTTGTCCTGCAGTGGAATCTGACAGATTCACCCCTCAGGATGGGGGCAGTGGGACTCAGTTGGCCTCTGACTCTTCCTCAGAATCCTTCTGTACTGAGGCTTATACATTTGTGGACTCTTGTCTGGAATACAATTAACTGGGACTGCTTCAAGGAAAGAAGGGAAAGTCTAGGGGTGAGAAGGAGGGAAGAAAGAAGTGATGACTTACATGGTGCCTCAGACTATGAGACTCAAAAGGCTGGCTGTGAGTTTGCCTTCTGTAGTCCTGGGAAGTCTACCTAACCCACCTAAGCCTCACCTTGTTCTATAAAATGAGGAATCCCCAAGGTGCTAACAAACCAACAGTGTCTCTCTGCCCAAGTATATATTGTGTTATACCCCTTGCCACCTGACTTGCTTTATGCTTTGAGCTAAAGCATGACAACTGTTATGGGCTGACTTGTGTCCCTGCAAAATTCATATGTTGAAGTCCCAATCCTAGTACCCCAGAATATGAATGTGGAGATAAGGTCTGTGAAGAAGTGATGAAGTTAAAATGAGGTCATTGGGGTGGGCCCTAATTCAATATGATCGGTGCCTTTCTAAGAAGAGGACATTTGGACACAGGCACAGAGAAAAGACCATGTGAAGATGCAGTGTGAAGACAGCCATCTACAAGCCAAGAAGAGAGACCTTAGAAGAAACCAACTCTGCCAACTCGTGGCTGTGGACTTCTCGCCTCCGTAACTGGGAGAAATGTTCCTGTTGTTTAAGCCACCCAGTCTGATATACTTTGTTATGGTGGCCCTAGAAAATTCATACAGCAACTACTTAATGGAGCCAAAATGATGCCCATGGAATCAGGCATAGCTTTGGAGCATATTAGGAATAGGAGGGAGAGAATGAGCAGGAAAAGAGAATCAGTCCCTTCTCTGGAGCAACCCAGCTAATGCCTGGGTCAGACTCTTTTTAAAATATATATGAAAATGTACTTCTGTGACTCCACTCTGGACCCTTGAGCCAAATTCATCTCTTCATTCCACATGAACTAACAAACCTGTAAAAGAGCGTTCATAACTCTGAGCCCCTCCAGCTACAGCTGTCTTATAAACCAACGCCCTCTTCCCAGCCTGCATTTCGACATTCATTCTGGACTTAGCTCATTTTCTTGCATCCAATTTGGAATGTCCCTTGTCACATTGCCTTTTGTGGCTTCCGTTCACTGGATCCTGATCTCCTGCCTGGGGTCTGGTGACTAACCAGGGTGACCCTGTAATATAAATTACATTTTTCTTTAATGGTCAGAGAGCATCAGAGTGGTTTTATATCAGGACCCTCTGTGGATGGAACAATGCCTATGAGCTGTCTTTTTCTTTTAAATAATAGAAAGGACAGGCAATATATTAAAGTAGTCATGGAACATACAGCACTACTGTAATGGTAATAGCAGTATTAAATAAAAAGAAAAAAATCTCAAGTTCTTCATCCCATAGCAACTTAATTATTAATTTTCCATGTCCTCTATACATAAATATTTTACACTTGTAATCATAAAAGAAATACAATTTTACTGTGCTTTTCTCATTTACATCACAGTGCAGATGGTTTTCTTTATTGCTCAGTGATCTCAGTGATTACTTTTAGTGCCTTCATAGTATTACATATAAATGGATATACCTTATCTTTAATATTTTTTTGTTTGTTTGTTTTTCTCTTTTTTTTTTTTTTAACATCTTTATTGGGGTATAATTGCTTTACAATGGTGTGTTAGTTTCTGCTTTATAACAAAGTGAATCAGTCATACATAAACATATGTTCCCATATGTCTTCCCTGTTGCGTCTCCCTCCCTCCCACCCTCCCTATCCCACCCCTCCAGGCTGTCACAAAGCACCGAGTCAATATCCCTGTGCCATGCGGCTGCTTCCCACTAGCTATCTACCTTACTACGTTTGTTAGTGTGTATATGCCCATGACTCTCTCTCGCCCTGTCACAGCTCACCCTTCCCCCTCCCCATAACCTCAAGTCCGTTCTCTAGGAGGTCTGCGTCTTTATTCCTGCTTTACCCCTAGGTTCTTCATGACATTTTTTTTCTTAAATTCCATATATATGTGTTAGCATAGGGTATTTGTCTTTTTCTTTCTGACTTACTTCACTCTGTATGACAGACTCTAGGTCTATCCACCTCATTACAAATAGCTCAATTTCATTTCTTTTTATGGCTGAGTAATATTCCATTGTATATATGTGCCACATCTTCTTTATCCATTCATCCGATGACGGGCACTTAGGTTGTTTCCATCTCCGGGCTATTGTAAATAGAGCTGCAATGAACATTTTGGTACATGACTCTTTTTGAATTTTGGTTTTCTCAGGGTATATGCCCAGTAGTGGGATTGCTGGGTCATATGGTAGTTCTATTTGTAGTTTTTTAAGGAACCTCCATACTGTTCTCCATAGTGGCTGAACCAATTCACATTCCCACCAGCAGTGCAAGAGTGTTCCCTTTTCTCCACACCCTCTCCAGCATTTATTGTTTCTAGATTTTTTGATGATGGCCATTCTGACTGGTGTGAGATGATATCTCATTGTAGTTTTGATTTGCATTTCTCTAATGATTAATGATGTTGAGCATTCTTTCATGTGTTTGTTGGCAGACTGTATATCTTCTTTGGAGAAATGTCTATTTAGGTCTTCTGCCCATTAGAAAGCCCAGAGATAAACCCATGCACATATGGACACCTTATCTTTGATAAAGGTGGCAGGAATGTACAGTGGAGAAAGGACAGCCTCTTCAATAAGTGGTGCTGGGAAAACTGGACAGGTACATGTAAAAGTATGAGATTAGATCACTCCCTAACACCATACACAAAAATAAGCTCAAAATGGATTAAAGACCTAAATGTAAGGCCAGAAACTATCAAACTCTTAGAGGAAAACATAGGCAGAACACTCTATGACATAAATCACAGCAAGATCCTTTCTGACCCACCTCCTAGAGTAATGGAAATAAAAACAAAAATAAACAAATGGGACCTAATGAAACTTCAAAGCTTTTGCGCAGCAAAGGAAACCATAAATAGGACCAAAAGACAACCCTCAGAATGGGAGAAAATATTTGCAAATGAAGCAACCGACAAAGGATTAATCTCCAAAATTTACAAGCAGCTCATGCAGCTCAATAACAAGAAAACAAACAACCCAATCCAAAAATGGGCAGAAGACCTTATCTTTAATATTATTGGGCATTCAGGCCGTTTAAAAATCTCTGCTGTTTTGAAAAATGCTGAAATGAACATATTTATGAAAATAATGTTTTCTGTCCTTAGGGTTACTTTCCATACAAAATGAACAAGTCAAAAAATCTGATATTTTTTTATAATTTTAAAAGCATAACAAATCTTCAAAAGAACTTGCCAATTTACATTTCTTGTAGCAATGTATGAATGTACAACTTTCATTTAAACCTCATGTGAAATTGGTGTTATCATTATTTTTTATTTTTCATTTTTTAGTAAAAAATGAAATATGACCTCACGTTTGTTTTGATCATAATTCTTTGATCAAAATGTTCTATTTTATACCTCCTCTAATTTGTGAATTTACTTTAATATTAAGAGGTAGATAAAGTCATGGTAGGGTGTAATGAATATTCAATACTCACTATCTGCCAGTTTACTAGGGATTTTATACTTGCTACTATTTTTTTTTAATTTTTAAAATTTATTTATTTTTTAATGCAACTTCTTATTAGTTATCTATTTTATACATATTAGTGTGTATATGTCAATCCCAATCTCCCAATTCACACCACCCACCCCCCAGCCACTTTCCCCCCTTGGTGTCCATACGTTTGTTCTCTACATCTGTGTCTCTACTTGTGCCATGCAAACCGGTTCATCTATACCATTTTTCCAGGTTCCACATATATGCGATAATATATTTGTTTTTCTCTTTCTGAGTTACTTCACTCTGTATGACAGTTTCTAGATCCATACACATCTCAAAAAATGACACAATTTTGTTCCTTTTTATGGCTGAGTAATATTCCACTGTATATATATACCACACCTTCTTTATCCATTCATCTGTTGATGGGCATTTAGGTTGCTTCCATGACCTGTCTATTGTAAATAGTGCTGTAATGAACACTGGGGTTCATGTGTGTTTTTGAATTATGGTTTTCTCTGGGTATATGCCCAGTAGTGGGATTGCTGGGTCATATGGTAATTCTATTTTTAGTTTTTCTCGGGGGTTTTTTTTTTTTTTGGCAGTACACGGGCCCCTCACTGTCGTGGCCTCTCCCGTTGTGGAGCACAGGCTCCGGACGCGCAGGCTCAGCGGCCATGGCTCACGGGCCCAGCTGCTCCATGACATGTGGGATCTTCCTGGACTGGGGCACGAACCCGCGTCCCCTGCATCGGCAGGTGAACTCTCAACCACTGCACCACCAGGGAAGCCCTATTTTTAGTTTTTTAAGGAACCTCCATACTGTTCTCCATAGTAGCTGTATCCATTTACATTCCCACCAACAGTGCAAGAGGGTTCCCTTTTCTCCACACCCTCTCCAGCATTTGTTGTAGATTTTCCAATGATGCCCATTCTAACTGGTGTGAGGTGATACCTCACTGTAGTTTTAATTTGCATTTCTCTAATTATTCGTGATGTTGAGCAGCTTTTCATGTGCTTCTTGGCCATCTCTATGTCTTTGGAGAAATGTCTATTTAGGTCTTCTGCCCATTTTTGGATTGGGTTGTTTGTTCTTTTAATATTGAGCTACAGGAGCTGTTTATATATTTTCAAGATTAATCCTTTGTTGATTTGTTGCAAATATTTTCTCCCATTCTGAGGGTTGTCTTTTCGTCTTCTTTATGGTTTCCTTCACTGTGCAAAAGCTTTTAAGTTTCATTAGGTCCCATTTGTTTATTTTTGCTTTTATTTCCATTACTCTAGGAGGTGGATCAAAAAGATCATGCTGTGATTTACGTCAAAGACTGTTCTTCCTATGTTTTCTTCTAAGAATTTTAGTGTCCAGTCTTACCTTTAGTTCTCTAACACATTTTGAGTTTATTTTTGTGTATGGTGTTAGGGAGTGTGCTAATTTCATTCTTTTACATGTAGCCTTCCATTTTTCCCAGCACAACATATTGAAGAGAGTGTCTTCTCTCCATTGTGTATCTTTTTTTTTTTTTTTTGCAGTATGAGGGCCTCTCACTGTTGTGGCCTCTCCTGTTGCGGAAAACAGGCTCCGGACACACAGGCTCAGCAGCCATGGCTCACACGCCCAGCCGCTCTGCGGCATGTGGGATCTTCCCGGACCGGGGCATGAACCTGTATCCCCTGCATCAGCAGGTGGACTCTCAACCACTGCCCCACCAGGGAAGCCCTCCATTGTATATCTTTTCATCCTTTGTCACATATTAGTTGACCATAGGTGCGTCGGTTTTTCTCTGGGCTTTCTATCCTGATCTATATTTCTGTTTTTGTGCCAGTACCATACTGTCTTGATTACTGTAGCTTTGTAGTATAGTCTGAAGTCAGGGAGTCTGAGTCCTCCAGCTCCATTTTTTTCCCTCAAGACTGCTTTGGCTATTCGAGGTCTTTTGTGTCTCCCTACAAATGTTAAGATTTTTTGTTTTAGTTCTGTAAAAAATGCCATTGGTAATTTGAAAGGGATTACATTGAAGCTGTAGATTGCTTTGGGTAGTATAGTCATTTTCACAATATTGATTCTTCCAATCCAAGAACATGGTATATCTCTCCATCTATTTGTATCATCTTTAATTTCTTTCATCAGTATCTTATAGTTTTCTGCTTACAGGTCTTTGGTCTCCCTAGGTAGGTTTATTCCTAGGTATTTTATTCTTTTTGTTGCAGTAGTAAATGGGAGTGTTTCCTTAATTTCTGTTTCAGATTTTTCATCATTAGTGTATAGGAATGCAATAGATTTTTGTGGACTAATTTTGTATCCTGCAAATTTACCAGATTCATTGATTAGCTCTAGTAGTTTTCTGGTGGCATCTTTAGGATTTTCTATGTATAGTATCATGTCATCTGCAAACAGTGACAGTTATACTTCTTCTTTTCCAATTTGTGTTCCTTTTATTGCTTTTTCTTCTCTGATTGTCATGGCTAGGACTTCCAAAACTACGTTGAATAATAGTGGTGAGAGTGGACATCCTTGTCTTGTTCCTGATCTTAGAGGAAATGTTTTCAGCTTTTCACCATTGAGAATGATGTTTGCTGTGGGTTTGTCTTATACAGCCTTTATTATGTTGACGTAGGTTCCCTCTATGCACACTCTCTGGAGTGTTTTTTATCATAAATGGTGTTGAATTTTGTCAAAAGCTTTTTCTGCATCTATTGAGATGATCATAGGGTTTTTGTTCTTCAATTAGATAATATGGTATATCACATTGATTGATTTGTATATATTGAAGGATCCTTGCATCCCTGGGATAAATCCCACATCATCATGGTGTTTGATCCTTTTTATGTGTTGTTGCATTCTGTTTGCTAGTATTTTGTTGAGGATTTTTGCATCTATATTAATCAGTGATATTGGTCTATAATTTTCTTTTTTTGTAGTATCTTTCTCTGATTTTGGTATCAGGGTGATGGTGGCCTCATAGAATGAGTTTGGGACCGTTCCTTCCTCTGCAAGTTTTTGGAAGAGTTTGAGAAGGATGGGTGTTAGCTCTTCTCTAAATATTTGATAGAATTCACCTGTGAAGCCATCTGGTCCTGGACTTTTGTTTGCTGGAAGAATTTTAATCACAGTTTCAATTTCATTACTTGTGATTTGTCTGTTCATATTTTCTTTTTCTTTCTGGTTCAGTCTTGGAAGGTTGTACCTTTCTAATAATTTGTCCATTCCTTCCAGGTTGTCCATTTTATTGGCATAGAGTTGCTTGTAGTAGTCTCTTAGGATGCTTTGTATTCCTGAGGTGTCTGTTGTAACTTCTCTAGTTTCATTTCTAAGTTTATTGATTTGAGTTTTCTCCCTCTTTTGCATGATGATTCTGGCTAATGGTTTATCAATTTTGTTTATCTTCTCACAGAGCCAGCTTTTAGTTTTATTGACCTTTGCTATTGTTTTCTTTATTTCTATTTCATTTATTTCTGCTCTGATCTTTATGATTTCTTTCCTTCTGCTAACTTTGGGTTTTGTTTGTTCTTCTTTCTCTAGTTCCTTTAGGTTTTAGGCTACATTGTTTATTTGAGATTTTTCTTGTTTCTTGAGGTTGGCTTATATTGCTATAAACATCCCTCTCAGAACTGCTTTTGCTGCATCCCATAGGTTTTGGATCATCGTGTTTTCATTGTCATTTGTCTCTAGGTATTTTTTGATTTCCTCTTTGATTTCTTCAGTGATCTCTTGGTTATTTAGTAATGTATTGTTTAGCCTCCATGTGTTTGTGTTTTTTACCTATTTTCCCTGTAATTGATTTCTAATCTCATAGCATTGTGGTCAGAAAAGATGATTGATAGGATTTCAATTTTCTTAAATTTACTGAGGTTTGATATGTGACCCAACATGTGATCTTTTCTTGAGAATTTTCCATGTTCACTTGAGAAGAATGTGTAATCTGCTGTTTTTGGATGGAATGTCCTATAAATCTCAATTAAATCTGTCTGGTCTATTGTGTCATTTAAAGCTTGTGTTTCCTTATTAACTTTCTGTTTGGATGATCTGTCCATTGGTGTTAAGTGAGGTGTTAAAGTTCCCCACTATTACTGTGTTACTGTAGATTTCCTCTTTTGTAGCTGTTAGCAGTTGCCTTATGTATTGAGATGCTCCTATGTGGGTGCATATACATTTATAATTGTTATATCTTCTTCTTGGATTGATCACTTGATCATTATGTAGTGTCCTTCCTTGTCTCTTGTAACATTCTTTATTTTAAAGTCTATTTTATCTGATATGAGTATTGCTACTCCAGCTTTCTTTTGATTTCCATTTGCATGGAATATCTTTTTACATCCCCTCACTTTCAGTCCGTATGTTTCCCTATGTCTGTAGGGGGTCTCTTTTAGACAGCATTTCTATTAGTCCTGTTTTTGTATCCATTCAGTGAGACTGTGTCTTTTGGTTGGAGCATTTAATACATTTATGTTTAAGGTAATTATTGTTATGTATGTTCCTATTACCATTTTCTTAATTGTTATGGGTTTGTTTTGGTAGGTCCTTTTCTTCTCTTGTGTTTCCCACTTAGAGAAGTTCCTTTAGCATTTGCTGTAGAGCTGGTTTGGTGGTGCTGAATTCTCTTAGCTTTTGCTTGCCTGTAAAGCTTTTGATTTCTCCATTGAATCTGAATGAGATCCTTGCCAGGTAGAGTAATCATTGTTGTAGGTTCTTCCCTTTCATCACTTTAAATATATCATGCCACTCCCTTCTGACCTGTAGAGTTTCTGCTGAGAAATCAGCTGTTAACCTTATGGGAGCTCCCTTGTATATTATTTGTCATTTTCCCCTGTTGTTTTCAATAATTTTTGCCTTTAATTTTTGTCAATAGATTACGGTGTGTCTTGGCATGTTTCTCCTTGGCTTTATCCTGCCTGGGACTCACTGTGCTTCCTGGACTTGGGTGGCTATTGCCTTTCCCATGTTAGGGAAGTTTTTGATTAAAATCTTTTCAAATATTTTCTCGGGTCCTTTCTCTCTCTCTTCTCCTTCTGGGACCCCTATAATGCGAATGTTGTTGCACTTAATGTTGTCCCAGAGGTCTCTTAGGCTGTCTTCATTCTTTTCATTCTTTTTCTTTATTCTGTTCCGTGGCAATGAATTCCACTATTCTGTCTTCCAGGTCACTTATCTGTTCTTCTGCCTCAGTTTTTCTGCTATTGATTCCTTCTACTGTATTTTTCATTTCAGTTATTGTGTTGTTCATCTCTGTTTGTTTGTTCTTTAATTCTTCTAGGTCTTTGTTAAACATTTCTTGCATCCTCTCAATCTTTGCCTCCATTCTTTCTCCAAAGTCCTGGATCATCTTCACTATCATTATTCTGAATTCTTTTTCTGGAAGGTTACCTATCTCCATTTCATTTAGTTGTTTTTCTGGGGCTTTATCTGGTTTTCTCTGGTACATAGCCCTCTGCCTTTTCATCTTGTCTATCTTTCTGTGAATGTGGTTTTTATTCCACAGGTGCAGGATTATAGTTCTTCTTGCTTCTGCTGTCTGCCCTCTGGTGGATGAGGCTATCTAAGTTGCCTGTGCAAGTTTCCTGATGGGAGGGACTGGTGGGTGGTAGAGCTGGGTGTTGCTCTGGTGGGCAGGGCTCAGTAAAACTTTAATCCGCTTGTCTGCTGATGGGTATGGCTGGGTTCCCTCCATCTTGTTTGTTTCACCTGAGGGACCCAACACTGGAGCCTACCTAGGCTCTTTGGTGGGGCTAATGGTGGACTCTGGGATGGCTTACGCCAAGGAGTACTTCCCAGAACTTCTGCTGGCAGTGTCCTTGTCCCCACGGTGAGCCACAGCCACCCCCCACCTCTGCAGGAGACCCTTCAACACTAGCAGGTAGGTCTGGTTCAGTCTCCCCTGAGGTCACTGCTCCTTCCCCTGGGTCCTGACACACACACATGCCCTCCAAGAGTAGAGTTTCTGTTTCCCCCAGTCCTGTTGAATTCCTGCAATCAAATCCTAGTAGCCTTCAAAGTCTGATTCTTTAGGAATTCCTCCTTCCATTGCCGGACCCCCAAGTTGGGATGCCTGATGTGGGGCTCAGGACCTTCACTCCAGTGGGTGGACTTCTGTGGTATAAGTGTTCTCCAGTTTGTGAGTCACCCACCCAGCAATTATGATTTTATTGTGATTGCGCCCCTCCTACCATCTCACTGTGGCTTCTCCTTTGTCTTTGGATGTGGGGTATCTTTTTTAGTGAGTTTCAGTGTCTTCCTGTCAATGATTGTTCAGCATTTAGTTGTGATTCCGGTGCTCTCGCAAGAGGGAGTGAGCTCACCTCCTCCTACTCCGCCATCTTGAGCCAATCTCCCTATACTTGCTACTCTTTCATCTTCGCAGTGACCTCTTATTACTTCACAATTGAGTCACCAGAGACTTTGTATAGTTAAGGAACTGTCCAGAATTACATGTCTAGTAGGTCAAAGAGCGGAATTAAAACTCAGAACTGTCTCCGTTTAGGAACTGACTGATAATGTTAGAAAATTGATTTATAGACATCAAAGCATTGACACATAGGTTCACACCAGGCCAGAAGCTGAGACTGACCTGTGAGTAGTTAAAATACGGTATCTGTGCCCAGAACTCAGATATTCCAATACAGTGAGTCTGGAGTGCGGCCTAGAAATCTGCATTTTTAACTAACACTCCAGGTGATTTTCATCATCAGGCAAGATTTGCATGTGGCATTTGTCAGTAGTGTCTACTCTTAGCTCTCAGAATTGTGTATAGAGTTTTGTAAAACCTATAGATCTTGGAACCCCACTCCAAACCTACTGAATAAAGTCTCTTAAAGTGGGGCTCAAGAGTCTGCCTTATTAGCCACACCTCCCAGGGTATTCATACCAAGCAGACACACAGAGCTCCTCAGTGGCATTTGGGAAGTCCCACACACAAGGATGTCACTTTTATTGCCCTTTGGGTCTATGTCATGTGATCCTGTATTAAGTGAAGGACTTTTGTAGAAGTCTTCAGTTAATTAAATAGAAGCCTCTGGAATGAGGTGCCAGAGGGCCTGGTACACCCGGTAACTGAGTCTGCTTTCCTTTTTAGAATCTCCCTAAAGATCACTCTAAGAACTCTGAAGGGAGGGAGGTTCAAGAGGGAGGGGATATGGGGATATATGTATGCATGTGGCTGATTCACTTCGTTGTACAACAGAAACTAACACAGTATTGTGAAGCAATTATACTCCGATAAAGATCTATTTAAAAAAACTATAATTTATTATATTTCTTAAATACACTCATGCATCTTAGTTCTTACATATGTTAAAATTGTATTTCCTTCTTGCTGCCAAAAAAAAAAAGTGTCTGGGGGCTTCCCTGGTGGCGCAGTGGTTGAGAGTCTGCCTGCCGATGCAGGGGACACGGGTTCGTGCCCCGGTCCGGGAAGATCCCACATGCCGCGAAGTGCCTGGGCCTGTGAGCCATGGCCACTGAGCCTGCGCGTCCGGAGCCTGTGCTCCGCAACGGGAGAGGCCACAACAGTGAGAGGCCCGCGTACCGCAAAAAAAAAAAAAAAAGTGTCTGTTCTCATGACAAGGCATGTTTCTAAAATCACCCTCTTTCTCTCCCCTCAGTAGTTGTTATATTCACACTTTGGATGAAGAACCTAAGATAAAGTTCTAATTTGGGTTAATAGGATAATTACTACTTGACAAAGCAATGCCAAATAATGTGAGGAACTGCTTTGTGAGAGATTTCTTAGTCTGACAAAGGTTTGTTTTCAGGTATGCAACCTGAATTTCCAACTTCAGAATTATTTCCCAGGCTTCTGATGAAATTTATATTTAAACATATGATGCAACCTTGCCATTTTAAGAGTCAGGTTTGAACTCTCTAGTGGAATCTTTCTATCATTCCTCAGGCTTTGCTGAGGCAGCTGAATTACCACCTCAACCTTGTTGATACCCCCAAGTGCAGCTTCCCGAAAATGAGGAGGGAGAATCTCGAATCTGCGAGTGGGAGAAATGCATCCCGCCTCTAGGGCTCACGCCTCCGTTCACCAGGACATCCTGCACGCTCTCTGGTGATTGTCAGTTTATGTGTTTCTCACCCCTATTAAGCTGTGAGCTCCATCAACATCAAGGGCTGTGCAGTCATTCTTTGAAAATAATGACAAAACATCTTCAACGACTAACAGCTTTGGAGCCATTAGGGCACCACAGGTGCTGTGCTGGCATCTATTAGTCACGTTTCAGGGAAAAGAGAATGTGACAGAAGAAGGTAAAGAAATTTGCCAGAGTCAATGCATAGTAAGTGGCAGACCCTGGGATTCTAATTCTAAACTGACTGCAAAGCCTGAGGGATCACCTTTTCTTTTGTATCACCACTACCTGACCCAGAGTAGGTACACAGTAGGTATTAAACACACTGAATTATTGAGGAGCTGCCCTCTGCTGGATACTGTGCTCAGCTAGTCACAGACACTATTAACACCCAGAATCTAACCACCCCACTTCTGTGTGGGGCTTGCCTGTGAAGACGGTGGCCACTCTGAGATAGCTGTAGGGTAAACTGGCTCTGACCCATTTGGGACTGGCTCACATTTCAGTAAAACTCAAGGCTTCTGTTACCTGAATGAATCCTTTCATTTTCTCTTCTCTCCCAATTTCCCTACTCTCCACCTTATTATGGGCTCTTTTCCATCTACTTAAACACTTTTCCCTCCCTACTGGAGTCTCCTCGGGATGCATGAAACATATAATGGGCACCTACCACCTGCTTTGTACCTAGCACTGTTCTCACTTCAGCCCTATGTGGTCCCATGTCCACCACCCACCTCTCTGGGTTCCTTCCCAGCCACTATGAAGAGGGGTGCTTGTGCTGCCCAGGGTCACAGCCTCCTTTTACCTCTTACTATTTTATGACCTGGGGCAAGATGCTTAACCCAACTGTGCCTCAGTTTTGTCATCTTTACTAATGGGATGATAATAACACTGCTTACTTCATCAGCTTGGGGGAAAGTTAAATGAATTAATATCTGTAATGAACTTATAAAAGTCCTTGGTTTGTAATAAGAGCACCAACAACATTGGCACATTAACCTACTCTAATGCCCTTCTCTTAACGGACCTCAATTTGGGATGCCTGGTATTCTGTGTCCTCTGTAGACTGTCATTCCTTTCTGCTCCCCTTTCTGACTCATTCCTGAGGGTTGTATTCCATTTACTTTTTAATTTTCTTCTCTGCCTCTCTTTCACATTTCCTCTGAGTTCTACCTGAGACCACACAAGGATGTATTTGTGCTTCTGTATACACAGTCATCAGACCAGTGGAAAAGTAAAAGGTTCAGACAATTTCATGGCTTGATCTTTTTAACAAAACAGATTTTGAGACTGAATTAAGAGAATCAATGACCTGTAGGCACAGTCTCATAAAAAAAATCATAGTTTCACCCAAGTGAATTTGTTTAGGGGTGTGTGTGTGTGTGTGTGTGTGTTTGTGTGTGTTGCAAGGCTGATGTATACCCATATTGCAAACAAAGACCAAGTCTGCTGGTCCTTAATAAATCTTGGTAGGAAAGATATTCAACATCTCGAAGCCTCAGCTGTCATATCTGAAGAGCAGGGATAGGTGGGTCTCCTACATAATGGTGTTTGGGGGATGCCTTGTTACTGTTAAAGGTTTAATGCAATTGGAGGGAAGTGCTAAGAAGAGGTTTTACAATCTATTTCCTTCCTTTTTAAGTGGGTTTTAACCATGAATCTATAGAAACTACCATCTTTACCCTAGAGACCATGTCTTTGTAGCCATGTGGTAATGTCTGTGTGTGTGTATGTGTGTGTGTTCTTCTATATTCCTTGTCTACACAGTTTTATGTCTCTCTCCTTGGAAACAATCTGTAATTTGAAATGCTGAATGAATACCATGAGTCATGGGGAGGACATTTGAACACATAAAACCCATGACATTGTCACCAAGTATTCTGCAGGAGTTGGGACTCAGGCTCAAACTGATGATGATATACATGATGAAATGTTAAAGAAGATGAGACACAGAAAAGAAAAGAAGTAAATTTCTTTTCTGGTATCCTTTATCAGTTATGAAATGATTGAATCTTTTAGACAATAAGTAAGAATCAAGTTGGGAGAAGACATTGTAATATCACACACTATTTCTTGTATAAATCTTTGTGAAATTTTTCCTTTTTTAAAAAAAAGAAAGCTCAAAGATTGGTATCCTGAGGCTACAAATGCTCCTAAAAATCTTGCCATCCAGACCATTCCATGCCTTCTCTATGTTACCTAAAAAGCTGTGGCTGCAGGAATGGGAAGGTTTGGAGGCTGGTAATAGAATGAAGTTATGTGTAAGTTAAATGTGTTCATTTAAGCATCTCAGCATCTATTCAATCAACTTGTAACAATAGTTCTTAAAGTTCTACCTCTCCTATTGTGGTTCAGGTGGATTCCTGTCACCATACAGGTGAGTTTCCCTAACCAAATACCTGCTCTGAGTCCATAATTCCTAGTATATGAGGTGGAAGAAATAAGGAGAGAATAGGGAGTCCAGAGTAGAGGCAGAAAAAGATAAGATTAAAAGAGGAATAAAAAGCATGGAGTATGCTAATATTAATTTAGTGTTTACTATGTCACAGACATCCATGCCAGGCACTTTATGTGACTCACCTTGTTCATTTTCACAGTGGCTGGTTATTGTTATTCCATTTTTAGAGAAGACTACATCAATTGCCTGACTTGCCAGGAGTGATGAGTGAATTCCCTCACCTAAGGAGTATAACTAGGTTCTTCCAGCTTCTTCTCATTCAGCATTTCTGCAGCATTGCACACAGGTAACCTCAGAAAGTTTAGCAAGCTTTCCCACATCACACAGTAAGGAAGAGTTGATATGGTTTGGAAATGAAATCTATACAGAAAACTTTAAATGCTCTATTGGCTACAGATCCCTGCTGCCATGAAGTCATTTCTTTTGTCAGCATTAGGTAACATGTTCATTACTAGAGGAAGTTCATAAGATTGTGATTGTTTTGAAGTCCTGAGTCCAACTGATCTTGCATCTCAAACTCAGGTCACTCCTAGTAAGAATGTGAGCAAATCTGTGGGAGATAGGAAGACTTTCTTCTTAGTTCTCAGGTTATTTGGTTTATTTTAGATGACATATAATATTGATCCAATTCCAAATATTTTCCCAAACCTTTTCATGCTCAGGCATCCATTTAAAGGAGGCACTGTTCTGAAGGCACTTGTTGTTTGGTGGCACAAAGATTTAGAGGATCTTGCCAATGTATTATTCAAGCCATTTACCCACATTAATGTATTACTGACACACAAGCTTAACAAGTTTCTAAAAGAAACTGTTGCTTATGAATGGGAACAATACCATGGTGACACTCACATGATACATTATATAGAGCTATTCCTTATCCTCTAGAACATGGATCCAATTCCACTTTATCTGACCCAGCCTCCCACCTGGTTCCCTGGTTCCCTTGCAGACAAGTGGGATTGGACAAAAGCCATTGTTTTGCTTGATAATCTCTGACCCATCTGACATTCATTCCATCAGTGACTCAGCCTTTCAACCACATACTCACACAATCACCAGATAGACACAAAGTGTCTATTTGTCTAACAATTCTGTTTTATGGAAAGTTCCACCCTGAATCAAGAAAGAAGAGTTGTGTATATGTGTCCACGCTACTCTACACTACCAAACGTAAAATAGATAGCTAGTGGGAAGCAGCCGCATAGCACAGGGAGATCAGCTAGGTGGTTTGTGACCACCTAGAGGGGTGGGATAGGGAAGGTGGGAGCGAGGGAGACGCAAGAGGGAGGAGATATGGGAACATATGTATATGTATAACTGATTCACTTTGTTATAAAGCAGAAACTAACACACCATTGTAAAGCAATTATACTCCAATAAATATGTTAAAAAAAAAGAAAGAAGAGTTGATAACAAATTGCAAATGACACACTATGCTGATGAAAACACTTATTGACACCAACAAACCATTCATGTTCAAAGGTTTATCCTTTCAGATTTTACAAATACTGAGATGTGCAGACACTCTCTCAGATGTTTCCAATCAGTATTAGCATGCAGAGGGACCAACTCAATATCTGAAATACTGAAGAGAAATCTACAGCTGTCTGCATGGAATATTTAGTTTTTTAGAAAATCTCCCTCTTTCCCTTATTTATAATTCTAAAATTTGGAACACATAACAACCTTTTTAAGGTAGGAAAAAAATCTATTACTTCAGCATTCTGAAATAATCCCTTTCAATATTTTGGTCTTTAACTTTTCAATCTTCCCTGTGAAAAAAATTTAAATTATATATAAATGTATAGATGCATACAGGTAGAAATCTACACACATATTTTCTACCAAAAAAAAAAAATAGGAAGCACAGTATGTAATAGTCACATATTCACTTAGCAAGTCTATTATGAGCATTTTGTATGCCAATGAATATTTTTCTATAATATTATTTTTAGCAGCAGCACATCCATTGCATGAATATACCATAGTTTACTTAGACAATCCTATTCTTGAACATTTAATTTGATTCTAAATTTTTGTAAATTGTAAATTATACTATTATATCAGTCAGCTATTGTTAAAATAATGCTGGATAACAAACCACTGCAGAGCTCAGGGGCTTAAAATAATCCTTATATTCACAGATCTACTGGTTGGCCATGGTGGCAGCTCTGGTTCCCTTTGCAAATCTGCAGTTCAGCATCTTCTCCATGAGTCTCATCTTCCTTGAATCATCAGGCTAACTGGGGCATGTGATTTCCACAGCAATAGAGATAAGCCCCACTTGGCAAACATATTCCAAACCCTTGTTGACATTACATCTGCCTATAAACAATTGTTCAAAGCAAATTACATAGTCAAGTTCAAAGCTTAAAGTATATTTCACCTTTGTTAATAGAAACCTTAAGAGAACATGGAAAAAGGCGTGGAAGCTGAAAGGGGTGAAGAATTTGAGAAATAGTGCACATTACCATGATTATAATTAACATTCTAATATATGCAAATTGATAGATAGATAATCTTGAAATGTTTGTTTAAGATTATTTTATGAAAGTGAGGTTGGACAATATAATTCATTTTCTATGTGCCCACATCACGTGCTTCAGGTATAAAAACCTGCTGTACACTTAAGATCCTCTCTAAGGATTTGATTCAGGCTGTCTCAGAATTGATGATATTGGTTTCTCTATTCTTGATCTGCTGGTTGGTGCTGCATCTCAGGTACCATTTTGCTTCTCTCCCTCCTGATTAATGACCTTGGATGATCTTGTTTTTTTCTTTGAGTAACATCATCACTATTATCTGGGACACATGTTTGATATTTGCCTTTCTGAACCAAGCCAGGTGGCCTTGAGGGAAAGGCCATTGCCAGCATACCTGCTCCAGCCTTGCCAGCTCCCATTCTAACCTGAACTGGGAGAAGGAGATCAATCCTAGACCAGCGGTTTCATTCTTGAGAAGTGTATCTCCCTTCCTTATCAAGATTTGGCTTCCCTATTTTGCCAGCTATGGTGACTACCGTGGATGTCTCCATTTCTGTAGAGTATGGGGTGGGCATTCCCTGAAAGCCTTTAAATAGGAAACTTGTTAAATCTTTACAATCTCTGTGGAGGAGGTAACAGATGTGTCACTTACAATTTTTTCTTCCTATGTCTTTAAAATACTAGATCCGTGGTTCTCAAATTTGAACATACATGATAATATCCTGGAGGGTTCTTAAAACATGGGTTCTTAAATTTGGCTTTTTATCCCTACTCCCCAAATCATGGTTTAGTAATCTAAAATGATATCCAGAATTGTCAGTGTAAAGAGTTCTTCTGAAGCAGTAAAATTCAGATAGCATCTTAAGCAACATTGTCAAGACAGAGTTATTGTTGTTATTGCTTTTAATCTGATTTCATTTTTTAATGTGAAAAGATTTTTTTAATTCCTCAGTCAAAAAAAAAATTTAATTCCTGAATTCCACCCCCCCAATTTTTTATTTACTTGGTTTTAGATGGGGCTGGAACGATAGTATCCTTCAGAATGTCCCCCATAGGATTTTGATATGTAGACAGTAAGAGTTATGCTCCAGACCCTGAAAAGCTTACTGAGAATTGATGGGTATTGCTATTTGGCCATCCATAGGCACATTCACATGTACACACGTGTATCCTCTGGACATTCTTTTTTGTTTGTCTTCTTTTTTCTCCAAGAAGAGAAAGTCCTGTCGTTAACTACAACACTAGCTTTGTGTAAGAACTTCTGTGAGGGAGAATTTGTGATATTAAAATTGCTCCTTGGAAATTCTGGCTTCAGCTCTGACATGTAAAGAGCTTAAAAGTTATCTTTCCCATTCTTCCAATAAGGAAAAGGTGGAAAAACTGCAAAGCAATGACTTTTCTTAGACCTCTCAGAGAACGGAGGTTTTGCAGGATAAACTACTACATTGAAATCTGGAGAGACAGGAGCATCCAGAGAGACAGAGCCACTGAGATCTACCTGCTGGAAGCAGCAGCCACTGTGATCATAAACTAGTAGGAACACTGGGCAGAACAGTTATGTAGCAGGGCCTAGAGAGGCCTGCTTGCAAGGTTGGTGCCTGGCAACTTCGACTTTAGGAGGGTTCCCCTGATTCACAGAACAGTGCTCACTCACTGTGCCTAGGCTGCTTATATAAACCATGTGGTTTAGCTGACACCTGTTTTCCATCTGGGAGATTGGAATTTTGGTATGTGCCAGGCAGAGCGTGAGCTCAGTAAAAACCTTGGGCACTAAGTCTCTAAGGAGCTTCCCTGAGAGGCAACATTTAATATGCATTGTCACAACTCATAGCTGTAAGAATGAAGAGCATCCTCTGTGTGCCTCCTCTGGGACAGGACGGGGGGAAGCTTGTGCCTGGTTTCCTCCAAATTTCACACATGCACATTTTTCCTTTCATGATTTTGCTTTCTGTCACTTTACTGTAATAAATCCTAGCTGTATGGTGGTATTCTGAATCCTATGAGGCTTTCTACTAAATTATTGAACCTGGGGTAGTCATGGGGACCCTGGACAGAAACATTTAGGTAGCGAATTAAATAAGTTGCAGGAGGCTGTGTACGGATAAGCTTGAGAGTGAGAAAATCCTGAAGACCATTGTTTTGGGCTGGCGGGGTGGGAGAGGTAGCTCATATTCATGGGCTTTATCTCCGTGAACCATAGGGACTCCACCCAGTTCTCCTGGTGAACTTCTCTGTTTTGTTTTGTTTAACATCGTTTTTGGACTATAATTGCTGTACAATGTTGTGTTAGTTTCTGCTGTATAGCAAAGTGAATCAGCTATATGTACTCATATATCCCCATAACCCCTCGCTCTTGTGTCTCCCTCCCACCCTCCCTATCCCACCCCTCCAGGGGGTCACAAAGCACCAAGGTGATCTCCCTGTGCTATGTGGCTGCTTCCCACTAGCTATCTGTTTAAAATTTGGTAGCATATATATGTCCATGCCACTCTCTCACTTCATCCCAGCTTACCCTTCCCCGTCCCCAGGTCGTCAAGTCCATTCTCTACATCTGCATCTTTATTCCTGTCCTGCCCCTAGGTTCTTCAGAACCTTTCCTTTTTTCTTAGGTTCTGTATACATGCATTGGCATACGGTATTTATTTTTCTCTTTCCGACTTACCTCACTCTGTATGACAGAATCTAGGTCCATTCGCCTCACTAGAAATAACTCAATTTCGTTCCTTTTAATGGCTGAGTAATATTCCATTGTATACATGTGTCAAATCTTCGTTATCCATTCATCTGTCAATGGACACTTAGGTTGCTTCTATGTCCTGGCTATTGTAAATAGAGCTACAATGAACACTGGGGTACATGACTCTTTTTGAATTATGGTTTTCTCAGGGTATATGCCCAGTAGTGAGATTGCTGGATCATATGGTAGTTCTATTTTCAGTTTTTTAAGGACCCCCATACTGTTCTCCATAGTGGCTGTATCAATTTACATTCCCACCCACAGTGCAAGAGGGTTCGCTTTTCTCCACACCCTCTCCAGCATTGTTTGTAGATTTTTTGATGATGGCCATTCTGACCTGTGTGAGATTATATCTCATTATAGTTTTGATATGCATTTCTCTAATGATTAATGATGGTGAGCATTCTTTCATGTGTTTGTTAGCAATCTGTATATCTTCTTTGGAGAAATGTCTATTTAGGTCTTCTGCCCATTTTTGGATTGGATTCTTTGTTTTTTTGATATTGAGCTGCATGAGCTGCTTGTAAATTTTGGAGATTAATCCTTTGTCAGTTGCTTCATTTGCAAATATTTTCTCTCATTCTGAGGGTTGTTTTTCCGTCCTGGTTATGGTTTCCTTTGCTGTGCAAAAGCTTTTGAGTTTCATTAGGTCCCATTTGTTTATTTTGTTTTTATTTCCGTTTCTCTAGGAGGTGGGTCAGAAAGGATCTTGCTGTGATTTATGTCATAGAACGTTCTACCTATGTTTTCCTCTAATAATTTTATAGAGTCTGGCCTTACATTTCGGTCTTTATTCCATTTGGAGTTTATTTTTGTGTATGGTGTTAGGGAGTGTTCTAGTTTCATTCTTTTACATGTAGCTGTCCAGTTTCCCAGCACCACTTATTGAAGAGACTGTCTTTTCTCCATTGTATATTCTTGCCTCCTTTATCAAAGATAAGGTGACCATATGTGCATGGGTTTATCTCTGAGTTTTCGATCCTGTTCCATTGATCTATATTTCTGTTTTTATGCCAGTACCATACTGTCTTGATTACTGTAGCTCTGTAATATAGTCAGAAGTCAGGGAACCTGATTCCCCCAGCTTCATTTTTCTTTCTCAAGGTTGTTTTGGCTATTCGAAGTTTTTGTGTTTCCATACAAATTGAGAATTTTTTTTGTCCTAGTTCTGTGAAAAATTCCATTGGTAGTTTGATAGGGATGCACTGAATCTGTAGATTGCTTTGGGTAGTATAGTCATTTTCACAATGTTGATTCTTCCAATCCAAGAACATGGTATATCTCTCCATCTGTTTGTTTCATCTTTAATTTCCTTCATCTGTGTCTTATAGTTTTCTGCATACAGGTCTTTTGTCTCCTTAGGTAGGTTTATCCCTAGGTATTTTATTCTTTCTGTTGCAATGGCAAATGGGAGTGTTTCCTTAATTTCACTTTCAGATTTTTCATCATTAGTGTTTAGGAATGCAAGAGATTTCTGTGCATTAATTTTGTATCCTGCTACTTTACCATATTCATTGATTAGCTCATAGTTTTCTGGTAGCATCTTTAGGATTCTCTATGTATACTATCATGTCATTTGCACACAGTGACAGTTTTACTTCTTTTCCCACTTGGAATCCTTTTATTTCTTTTTCTTCTCTGATTGCTGTGGTTAAAACTTCCAAAACTATGTTGAATAATAGCAGTGAGAGTGGGCAACCTTGTCTTGTTCCTGATCTTAGTGGAAACGGTTTCAGTATTTTCACCACTAAGCACGACATTGGCTTTTGGTTTGTCATATGTGACCTTTATTATGTTGAGGTAAGTTTGCTCTATACCTACTTTCTGGAAGGTTTTTTATCATAAATGGGTGTTGAATTTTGTCGAAAGCTTTTTCTTCATCTATTGAGATAATCACATGATTTTTATCCTTCATTATATTAATATGGAGTACCACACTGATATATTTGCATATATTGAAGAATCCTTGCATTCCTGGGATAAACCCCGCTTGATCATGGCATATGATCCATTTAATGTGCTGTTGGATTCTGTTGGCTAGTATTTTGCTGAGGATTTTTGCATCTATGTTCATCAGTGATATTGGCCTGTAGTTTTCTTTTTTTGTGACACCTTTGTCTGGTTTTGGTATCAGGGTGATGGTGGCCTCGTAGAATGAGTTTGGGAGTGTTTCTCCATCTGCTATATTTTGGAAGAGTTTGAGAAGGATAGGTGTTAGCTCTTCTCTAAATGTTTGTTAGAATTCCCCTGTGAAGCCATCTGGCCCTGGGCTCTTCTTTGTTGGAAGATTTTTTTTTTTTTTTTTTTGCAGTAAGCGGGCCTCTTACCGCTGTGGCCCCTCCCGCTGCAGAGCACAGGCTCTGGACGTGCAGGCTCAGCGGCCATGGCTCATGGGCCCAGCCACTCCACGGCACACGGGATCCTCCCGGACCGGGGCACGAACCCGTGTCCCCTGCATCGGCAGGCGGACTCTCAACCACTGCGCCACCAGGGAAGCCCTGTTGGAAGATTTTTAATCACAGTCTCAATTTCAGTGCTTGTGATTGGTCTGTTTCTATTTCCTATTTCTTCCTGGCTCAGTCTTGGAAGGTTTTGCTTTTCTAAGAATTTGTGCATTCCATCCACGTTGTCTGTTGTATTGGCATATAGTTGCTTGTAGTAATCTCTCATGATCCTTTGTATTTCTGCATTGTGAGTTGTTACTTCCCCTTTTTCATTTCTAATTCTTGATTTGAGTCCTCTCCCTTTTTTTCTTGAGGAGTCTGGCTAATGGTTTATCAATTTTGTTTATCTTCTCAGGTAACCAGCTTTTAGTTTTATTGATCTTTGCTATTGTTTCCTTCATTTCTTTTTCATTTATTTCTGATCTGATTTTTATAATTTCTTTCCTTCTGCTAACTTTGGGGTTTTTTTTTGTTCTTCTTTCTCTAATTGCTTTAGGTGTAAGATTAGGCTGTTTATTTGAGATGTTTCTTGAGGTAAGATTGTATTGCTCTGAACTTCCCTCTTGGAGCTGTTTTTGCTGCATCCCATAGGTTTTGGGTCGTCATGTTTTCATTGTCACTTGTTTCTAGGTATTTTTTGATTTCCTCTTTGATTTCTTCAGTTATCTCTTGGTTATTTAGTAGTGTACCGTTTAGCCTCCATGTGTTTGTATTTTTTACAGTTTTTTTCCTGTAATTGATATCTAGTCTCATACTGTTGTGGTCAGAAAAGATACTTGGTATGATTTCAATTTTCTTAAATTTACCAGGCTTTATTTGTGGCCCAGGATATGATCTGTCCTGGAGAATGTTTCTTGAGCATTTGAGAAGAAAGTGTATTGTATTGTTTTTGTATGGAATGTCCTAAAAATATCAATTAAATTATCTTGTTTAATGTGTCTTTATAGCAGTGCTTCCTTATTTATTTTCATTTTGGATGATGATCTGTCCATTGGTGAAAGTGGGGTGTTAAACTCTGCTACTATTATTGTGTTACTGTCAATTTCCCCTTTTATGGCTGTTAGCATGTGCCTTATGTATTGAGGTGCTCCTATGTTGGGTGCATAAGTATTTATAATTGTTGTATCTTCTTCTTGGATTGATCCCTTGATCATTATGTAGTGTCCTTCTTTGTCTCTTGTAATAGTCTTTATTTTAATGTTTATTTTGTCTGATATGAGAATTGCTACTCCAGCTTTCTTTTGATTCCCATTTGCATGGAAAATCTTTTTCTATCCCCTCACTTTCAGTCTGTATGTGTCCCTAGGTCTGAAGTGGATCTCTTGTAGACAGCATATATACAGGTCTTGTTTTTGTATCCATTCACTCCCAGTCTATGTCTTTTGTTTGGAGCAATTAATCCATTTACACTTAAGGTAATACTAGATATGTGTGTTCCTATTACCATTTTCTTAATTGTTTTGGGTTTGTTTTTGTAGATCTTTTCCTTCTCTTGTGTTTCCTGCCTAGAGAGGTTCCTTTAACATTTGTTGTAAAGCTGGTTTGGTGGTGCTGAATTCTCTTAGCTTTAGCTTGTATGTATAGGTTTTAATTTCTCCATCAAATCTGATGAGATCCGTGCTGGGTAGAGTATTCTTGGTTGTAAGTTTTTCCCTTTCATCACTTTAAATATGTCCTGCCACTCCCTTCTGGTTTGCAGAGTTTCTGCTGAAAGATCAGCTGTTAACCTTATGGGGATCCCCTTGTATGTTATTTGTTGCTTCACCCTTGCTGCTTTTAATATTTTTTCTTTGTATTTAGTTTTTGATAGTTTGATTTATATGTGTCTTGGTGTGTTTCTCCTTGGATTTATCCTGTATGGGGCTCTCTGAGCTTCCTGGACTTGACTATTTCCTTTCCCATATTAGGGAAGTTTTCAACTATAATCTCTTCAAATATTTTCTCAGTCCCTTTCTTTTTCTCTTCTTCTTCTGGGACCCCTATAATTTTTGTATGTTGGTGTGTTTAATGTTGTCCCAGAGGTCTCTGAGACTGTCCTCAATTCTTTTCATTCTTTTTTCTTATTCTGCTCTGCAGTAGTTATTTCCACTATTTTATCTTCCAGGTCACTTATCCGTTCTTCTGGCTCAGGTATCCTGCTCTTGATTCCGTCTAGAGAATTTTTAATTTCATTTATTGTGTTGTTCATGATTGTTTGTTTGCTCTTTATTTCTTCTAAGTCCTTGTTACAGGTTTCTTCTATTTCCTCCATTCTATTTTCAAGATTGTGGATCATCATTACTATCATTTCTCTGAATTCTTTTTCAGGTAGGCTGCCTATTGCCTCTTCATTTGTTTGGTCTGGTGGGTTCTTACCTTGCTCCTTCATCTGCTGCATATTTCTCTGGTCCTCATTTTGTTTACCTTACTGTGTTTGGGGTCTCCTTTTTGCAGGCTGCAGGTTCATAGTTCCCATTGTTTTTGGTGTCTGCCCCCAGTGACTGAGGTTGTTTCAGTGGGCTTTGTAGGCTTCCTGGTGGAGGGCACTGGTGCCTGTGTTCTGGCAGGTGGGGCAGGATCTTGTCTTTCTGATGGGCAGGGCTGCATCTGGTGGTGTTTTTTAGGGTGTGTGTGAACGTAGTATGATTTTAGGCAGCCTCTCTGCTAATGAGTGAGGTTGTGTTCCTGTCTTGCTAGTTGTTTGGCATGGGGCATCCAGCATTGGAGTCTGCTGGCCGTTGAGTGGAGATGGGTCTTAGCATTGAGACATAGATCTCTGTGACAGCTCTCGCCAACTGATATTATGTGGGGCTGTGGGGGGGGTCTCTGGTGGTCAGATGTCCTGAACTCGGCTCTCCCACCTCAGAGGCTCAAGCCTGACACCAGGGCAGAGCACCAAGACCCTGTGAGCCACATGGCTGGATCTACGTAATAGAAAGGACTTATTCAGAACTAAAAGCCTCGCTGTCGGCCTCCTGGCTGGGTCTCTGCAACACGTAATCCCTTACGTCATAAGCTGATGGCAGGTCCAAAGCATTGCTCTCCTCTGACTGGCTTCCTGGAGTGGCTTCCTGAGTTGCCATAGTCTGCCCCACCACAGCAGCCACCTTGAACCAGAAGCCATGGTGAAGTTTTTAGAAAGATTATTTCCTTGTTCTGGCAGGGAAACGGGAAGAGTAAACACTGTGAAATAAACTCAGAGATTTCTATTTAACAGAATCCCACTCTCCAGGGGAAAGGTCTTTGCTAAAGGCTTATACCAGGAAGAAAATTCCTTCTATTCCAGTCCCCTTCAAGTTTCCAATCTTACCTAAGAGGGCAAAAATCCAATAGGGGGTCAGAGTTTCAAGGAAATAGGTTGAGAACAATGCACCCATTGAAGGATTTGGGGATATACAAATATCAAATCATTATGTTCTACACCTGAAATTAATATGTTATATTACAATTATACCTCAATAAAAAATTAATTAAAAATGGATCATATACTTAAATGTAAAATGCAAAAATATAATATTTCTTTAAGAAAACATAGGAGAAAATCTACATAATTTTCAGTTTGGTGATAGGTTTTCAAATATAAGACAATATCATGACTCATGAAAGAAAAAACTAATACATTGGATTTTATGAGAATTGTAAACTCCTGCTCTGGGAAAGACACTCTTAATAGAATGAAAAGACAGGCACTACATTGGGAGGAAATATTTGCAAAATACTTATGTGATAAAGGACTTGTATCCAAAATATACAAAAAACTCTAAAGACTCAATAAGAAGAAAACAAATATTCCAGTTAAAAAATGTGCAAGATATTTGAATAGATACCTCACCGAAGAAAATATACAGGTGGCAAAGAAACATATGTAAAGCTGCTTAATATCGTTTGTCATTAGGAACATGCAAAAACAACAAGATGTCACTACATGCTTAGTAGAATGGCTAAATTTTTTTAAAAAATGCTATACCTAGAGTCTCATACAGAGTGAAGTAAGTCAGAAAGAGAGAGACAAATACCATATGCTAACACATATATATGGAATTTAAGAAAAAAAAATGTCACGAAAAACCTAGGGCTAAGACAGGAATAAAGACACAGACCTACTAGAGAATGGACTTGAGGATATGGGGAGGGGGACGGGTAAGCTGTGACAAAGCGAGAGAGAGGCATGGACATATATACACTACCAAACGTAAGGTAGATAGATAGCTAGTGGGAAGCAGCCGCATAGCACAGGGAGATCAGCTCCGTGCTTTGTGATCGCCTGGAGGGGTGGGATAGGGAGGGTGGGAGGGAGGGAGACGCAAAAGTGAAGAGATATGGGATCATATGTATATATATTACTGATTCATTTTGTTGTAAAGCAGAAACTAACACACCATTGTAAAGCAATTATACTCCAATAAAGATGTTAAAAAAAAATGCTATACTGACTACTGGTGAGGATGCAGAGCCATAGGAACTCTCATTCATTGTTGGTTCAAATACAAAACAGTACAGTCTCTCTGGCAGACAGTTTGACAGTTTCTTACAAAGCTAAAACATAGTTTTACCTTATGATCCAACATATGCACACCTAGGTATTTGCTCAATTGATTTGAAATTTTACATTCACATAACTGCTGCATGCATATGTTTTTAGAAGCTTTATTTATAATGACCAAAAACTGAAAGCAGCCAAGATGCTCTTTAATAAGTGAGTGAATAATTAAATTGTGTTATAATCACAGAATGAAATATTATTCAATATTATAAAGGTATATAGACAAAAAAATCCACAAAATAAGCAAAAAAAACAAGCAAACAAAAAAACCCCAAAACACAAGGTTAAACTTTAAATGCATATTACTAAGTGAAAGAAGCCAGTCTGAAAAGGTTAAATATTATATGATTCCACTTGTGTGACATTGTTTAAAAAGTAATATTACAAAGACAGTAAATAGATAACTAGTTGCAAGGGATACCACGCAAAGAGTGAATATTAATATATGAAAAGTGAAAAAGTATCTAAAAAAGCACTTAGGAGTTTGGGAGATCCAAGGATGGAAAGCAGGCAGTGAGGTTGTGTGAAACAACCTTACTGAATGAGGTTCAAGCAAATGTCTTAAGCTATGTAATTTGGGAAATGAGTGGAGTCTGTAAGACTAAAAGCAAAAGGATTTCTTCCTAGTAATGCAGCTATTTCCTATGGAAATGTGGGTTGATAATTCTGAAACTGCTATAGATATAAATCTCATTTAACAATTAAATAAATGGATGACAGAACAAGGGGATGAGGATAGAATGATCTATGTGGTAATATTAGCCTTGGAGATATCAGTATGCGCTCATATTTAGCTTACAGGCATGGTTACATATTGAAATATTTATAGATATGTGTGCATACATAGGTTAGTATACACTCCTATATTTCTTTACTCTGTCAGCTGAGAAGGCCTAGAAGTCATAACACTACAGTAGCAACAAACACCCAGCACTACGATCTTGGTTTCTAATTCCATTCTCCGATTAAGGGATGTGGAACATCTTGGAGAAGTGGTCAATTCTAGGAGTAGGACTGAAACTATGGAAGATGAACATGGAGAACCTGTAGTGCTGGTAAGTAAGCAGTTGCTAAAAGCAATTAAAGAGATTGGTTCAAGATGGCAGAGTAGAAGAATGTGCGCTCACTCCCTCTGCGAGAGCACCGGAATCACAACTAACTGCTGAACAATCATCAACAGGAAGACACTGGAACTCACCAAAAAAGATACCCCACATCCAAAGACAAAGGAGAAGCCATAGTGAGACAGTGGGAGGGGCGCAATCACAATAAAATCATATAAAATCCCATAACTGCCAGGTGGGTGACTCACAAACTGGAGAACACTTATACCACAGAAGTCCACCCACTGGTGTGAAGGTTCTGAGCCCCACGTCAGGCTTCCCAACCTAGAGGTCTGGCAACGGCAGGAGGAATTCCTAGAGAATCAGACCTTGAAGGCTAGTGGTATTTGATTGCAGGACTTCGACAAGACTAGGGGAAAAAGAGACTCCACTATTGGAGGGCACACACAAAGTAGTGCACGCATCAGGACCCAGGGAAAGGAGCAGCGACACCATAGGAGACTGGACCAGACCTACCTGCTAGTGTTGGAGGATCTCCTGCAGAGGCAGGGGGTGGCTGTGGCTCACTATGGGGACAAGGACACTGCCAGCAGAAGTTCTGGGAAGTACTCCTTGGTGTGAGCTCTCCCAGAGTCCGCTATTAGCCCCACCAAAGAGCCAAGGTAGGCTCGAGTGTCGGGTTGCCTCAGGCCAAGCATCCAACAGGGAGGAAACCCAGCCCCACCCATCAGCCGACAAGCAAATTGAAGTTTTTACTGAGCTCTACCCACAAGAGCAACACCCAGCTCTACCTACCACCAGTCCCTCCCATCAAGAAACTTGCACAAGCCTCTCAGATGGCCTCATCCACCAGAGGGCAGACAGCAGAATCAAGAAGAACTACAATCCTGCAGCCTGTGGAACAAAAACTACATTAACAGAAAGACAGACAAGATGAAAAGGCAGAGGGCTATGTACCAGATGAAGAAACAAGATAAAACCCCAGAAAAACAACTAAACAAAGTGGATATAGGAAACCTTCCAGGAAAAGAAATCAGAATAATGATAGTGAAGATGATCCAGGACCTCAGAAACACAATGCAGACAAAGATCTAGAAGATGCAAGAAATGTTTAACAAAGACCTAGAAGAATTAAAGAACAAACAAACAGAGATGAACAATACAATAACTGAAATGAAAAATACAGTAGAAGGAATCAATAGCAGAAAAACTGAGGCAGAAGAACAGATAAGTGACCTGGAAGACAGAATGGTGGAATTCACTGTCACGGAAGAGAATAAAGTAAAAAGAATGAAAAGAAATGAAGACAGCCTAAGAGACCTCTAAGATAACATTAAACGCAATAACATTCGCATTATAGGGGTCCCAGAAGGAGAAGAGAAAGAGAAAAGGACCCGAGAAAATATTTGAAGAGATTATAGTTGAAAATTTCCCTAACATGGGAAAGGCAATAGCCACCCAAGTCCAAGAAGCGCAGAGAGTCCCAGGCAGGATAAACTGAAAGAGAAACACGATGAGACACATAGTAATCAAATTGACAAAAATTAAAGACAAAGGAATTTATTACAAGAAACAAGGGGGAAATAACATAAGGGAACTCCCATAAGGTTAACAGCTGATTTCTCAGTAGAAACTATACAGGCCAGGAGGGAGTGGCATGATATATTTAAAATGATGAAAGGGAACAAACTACAACCAAGATTAGTCTACCTGGCAAGGATCCTATTCAAATTCGACAGAGAAATCAAAAGCTTTACAGACAAGCAAAAGCTAAGAGAATTCAGTACCACCAAACTAGCTCTACAACAAATGCTAAAGGAACTTCTCTAAGTGGGAAACACAGAGAAGCAAAGAACTTACAAAAACAAACCCATAAAAATGAAGAAAATGGTCAAAGGAACATACCTATTGATAATTACCCTAAACGTGAATGGATTAAATGCTCCAACCAAAAGATACAGGCTCACTGAATGGATACAAAAACAAGACCTGTATATATGCTGTCTACAAGAGACCCACTTCAGACCTAGGGACACATACAGGCTGAAAGTGAGGGGATGGAAAATGATATTCCATGCAAATGGAATTCAAAAGAAAGCTGGAGTAGCAAAACTCGTATCAGACAAAATAGACTTTAATATAAAGATATTACAAGAGACAAAGGACACTACATAATGATCAACGAATCAATCCAAAAAGAAGATATAACAATTGTAAATATTTATGCACCCAACATAGGAGCACCTCAATATATAAGGCAACTGCTAACAGCCATAAAAGGGAAAATAGACACTAACACAATCATACTAGGGGACTTTAACACCCCACTTTCACCATTGGACAGATCATCCAAAATGAAAATGAATAAGGAAACACAATGTTTAAATGACACATTAAACAAGTTGGACTTAATTGATATTCATAGGACATTCCATCCAAAAAACAGCAAATTACACCTTCTTCTCAAGTGCACATGGAACATTCTCCAGGATAGATCACATCCTGGATCACAAACCAAGCCTCAGTAAGTTTATGAAAATTGAAATCATATCAAGCATCTTTTCTGGCCACAATGTTATGAGAATAGAAATCAATTACAGGGAAAAAGCCTAAAAAACACAAACACATGCATGCTAAACAATATGTTACTAAATAACCAAGAGATCACTGAAGAAATCAAATAGAAAATCAAAAAATACCTAGAGACAAATTACAATGAAAACATGATGATCCAAAACCCAAAGTTTATAGCAATAGAAGCCTACCTCAAGAAACAGGAAAAATCTCAAACAATCTAACCTTACACATAAAGGAACTAGAGAAAGAAAAACATACAAAACCCAAAGTTAGTAGAAGGAAAGAAGTCATAAGTTTCAGAGCAGAAATAAATTAAATTGAAACATAGAAAACAGTAGCAAAGATCAATAAGACTTAAAGTTGGTTCTTTGAGAAGATAGGCAAAGTTGATAAACCACTAGCCAGACTCATCAAGAAAAAGAGGGAGAGGACTCAAATCAATAAAATTAGAAAGGAAAAATGAGAAGTTACAACAGACACCGCAGATATACAAAGCATCCTAAGACAGTACTGCAAGCAACTCTATGCCAATAAAATGGACAACCAGGAAGAAATGGACAAATTCTTAGAAAGGTTTAATCTTCCAAGACTGAACCAGGAAGAAATAGAAAACATGAACAGACCAAACACAAGTAATGAAATTCAAACTGTGATTAAAAATCTTCCAACAAACAAAAGTCCAGGACGAGATGGCTTCACAGGTGAATTCTATCAATCATTTAGAGAAGAGCTAACACCCATCCTTCTCAAACTGTTCCAAAAAATTGCAGAGGAAAGAACACTCCCAAACTCATTCTATGAGGCCACCATCACCCTGATACCAAAACCAGACAATAATACTACAAGAAAAGAAAATTACGGAACAATATCACTGATGAATATAGATGCAAAATTCCTCAACAAAACACTAGCAAACAGAATCCAGCAACACATTAAAAGAATCATACACCAAGATTAGGTGGGATTTATCCCAGGGATGCAAGGATTCTCCAATATACACAAATCAATCAATGTGATATACCATATTAACACGTTGAAGAATAAAAACCCCATGATCATCTCAATAGATGCAGAAAAAGCTTTTGAAAAAATTCAACACTGATTTATGATAAAAAACTCTCCAGAAATGGGGCATAGAGGGAACCTGCCTCAACATAATAAAGGCCGTATACAACAAACCCACAGCAAAATCATTTTCAATGGTGAAAAACTGAAAGCATTTCCTCTAAGATCAGGAACAAGACAAGGATGTCCACTCTCGCCACTATTATTCAACATAGATTCGGAAATCCTAGCCACAGCAATCAGAAGAAGAAGAAATAAAAGGAATACAAATTGAATAGAAAAAGTAAAACTGTCACTTTTTGCAGATGACATGATACTACTATACATAGAGAATCTTAAAAATGCCACCAGAAAACTACTAGAGCTAATCAATGAATTTGGTAAAGTGCAGGATACAAAATTAACACACAGAATTCTCTTGCATTCCTATACACTAATGACGAAAAATCTGAAAGAGAAATTAAGGAAACACTCCCATTTACCGTTGCAACTAAAACAATAAAATACCTAGGAATAAACTACCTAGGGAGACAAAAGACCTGTATGCAGAAAACTATAAGACACTGATGAAAGAAATTAAAGACGATACAAACAGATGGAGAGATATACCATGTTCTTGGATTGGAAGAATCAATATTTTGAAAATGACTGTACTACCCAAAGCAACCTACAGATTCAATACAATCCCTATCAAATTCCCAATGGCATTTTTTACAGAACTAGAAAAAGAAATCTTAAAATTTGTATGGAGACACAAAAGACCCCGAATAGCCAAAGCAATTTTGAGGGAAAAAAACGGATCTGGAGGAATCAGACTCCCTGACTTCAGACTATACTACAAAGCTACAGTAATCAAGACAATATGGTACTGACACAAAAACAGAAATATAGATCAATGGAACAGGATAGAAAGCCCGGACATAAATCCACATACCTATGGTCAACTAACTTATGACAAAGGAGGCAAGGATATACAGTGGAGAAAAGAAAGTCTCTTCAATAGGTGGTGCTGGGAAAACTGGACAACTACCTGTAAATGAGTGAAATTAGAAAACTCCCTAACACCAAACACAAAAATAAACTCAAAATGGATTAAAGACCTAAATGTAAGACTGGACACTATCAAACTCTTAGAGGAAAATATAGGAAGAACACTCTTTGATATAAATCACAGCAAGATCGTTTTTGATCCAACTCCTAAAGTAATGGAAATAAAAACAAAAGTAAACACATGGGACCTAATGAAACTTAAAAGCTTTTGCAAAGCAAAGGAAACTACAAACAAGATGAAAAGACAACCCTCAGAATGGGAGAAAGTATTTGCAAACGAATCAATGAACAAAGGATTAATCTCCAAAATATAAAAACAGCTCATGCTGCTCAATTAAAAAAAAAAACCCTATAAAAACATGGGCAGAAGACCTAAATGGACATTTCTCCAAAGAATACATACAGATGGCCAAGAAGCACATGAAAAGCTGCTCAACATCACTAGTTATTAGAGAAATGCAAATCAAAACTACAATGAGATATCACCTCACACCAGTTAGAATGGGCATCATCAGACAATCTACAAACAACAAATGCTGGAGAGGGTGTGGAGAAAAGGGAACCCTCTTGCACTGTTGGTGGGAATGTAAATTGATACAGCAACTATGGAGAACAGTATGGAGGTTCCTTAAAAAACTAAAAATAGAATTACCATATGACCCAGCAATGCCACTACTGGGCATATACCCAGAGAAAACTATAATTCAAAAAGACACATGCAGCCCAATGTTCATTGCAGCATTATTTACAATAGCCAGGTCATGGAAGCAACCTAAATGCCCATCGACAGACGAATGGATAAAGAGGACGTTGTACACATATACAATGGAATATTACTCAGCCATAAAAAGGAATGAAATTGGGTCATTCCTTGAGACGTGCATGGATCTAGAGACTGTCATACGGAGTGAAGTAAGTCAGAAAGAGAAAAACAAATATTGTATATTAATGCATAAATGTGGAAACTAGAAAAATGGTACAGATGAACCAGTTTGCAGGGCAGAAGTAGAGACACAGATGTGGAGAACAAATATGGACACCAAGGGGGGAAAGTGACGGGTGCAGGTGCTGGTGTGATGAATTTGGAGATTGGGATTCACATATATACACTAATATGTATACATTGATAGCTAATAAGAACCTGCTTATAAAAAATAAATTTAAAAAATTCAAGAGAAAAATAAAATAAGACACTTAGGTTGGGCTTGAAAATAAATAAATAAAAGCAGTTAACACACGTGCATACGTGCGTGCGCACATACACACACACACAGCGACAGGAAGATTTCAGAGGTATAAAGGATGCAAATGAAAGACCTCCTGCTGTTCAAAGTGGGTACAATTTTAGCAAGAAAACAAATGAAGTAGTATCAGATTACAACACAAAATATAAAATTTGAGTCTGTATTGTTATAAACAAGTAGTTGAATGAATAAATGAATAAATAAATACATACATACATAAATAGATAAATAAATAAATGAAAGAGAATAGCCAAATATTGCATGTAGAAGAATTCCAAATAATTTATGTAGACACTCCACTTCAAGGAGATGGAATATAACTGTTCTCTCACTTTTTAAGTGTGCTATGCACATGGTAATTTCTATCTACAATGTACAGTATGGAAAGGGGTAAAATAGCATAATGGAGAAACCTGACAAATACTCCCTTAGCCAGTTCATCAAGGTTAACATCAACAGAGATAAGTCATGAGACAGTATGTGGACTCAATATGACAGGACAAACATGGTGTTTTACCTCTGTGTCTTTCCCCGAAACACATAACTCGACCCTTAAAAACGTCAGACAAATTGCAAAAGAGGTTTATTCTACAAAATATCTGACCATTAATCCTCAAAATTTTCAAGGTTGTCAAAAACAAGAAATGTCTGAGAAACCATCACAGTCAAGAGTGGCCTAAGGACAAATGATGACATTTCTTTTGGTATCCTGGATGGACACAAATAGGGCATTAGGTAAAAACTTGTGTGAGTAAATATGAACTTTAGTTAATTTCTAAAAAGAAAATCACTTTCAACCAACAGTTATGCATTATGTCTTCTATTCATGTTTATCTATTTGTATCATCCGCTGTGAATTAACCTCAGCCATACCGCTTCCGCAGTCTTGGAGTACTAGAAAGGAGATAGTCTGTTCTTAACTTTCAAGGGCCTTTCCCTAACACTAGTTCCATACAGGAAAACCAAGTCCTCTCAACCTGCCAGTTGGAATGTATCAGTATAACTAGATCTGATGCCCCCATGGAAACCAGAGCTTGCTCCAACCTGTTGACTGGCTTCTATAGCTGTCATGGTGAAAACAAGCTTGTTCCTGACAGATAGATAGGAATTTGAACTGGGCTTGAACTTGGCTGTAAGTTGGTGTATCTCTTATGGAAAGCAGTAGTTGTTTTTCAGAAATTTTAATTTATGAATTTAAACTAGTTCTCCATCCTGTGTCTGAAGCCTCACCTCTACATCATGCAGGGTAATTTCCACAGTGCAATTAATCTCTTTTCCAGGCAGCATTTGTAAGCAAACAATTAATTCTGTGACAGCATGTTGTTTGGAATATTAATAAACATCTTAAAGGTTTAAGTTATATTATCTTACTTAGGAAATTAAAATCAAATCATTCACTCAACACATATTTATTGATCATATACTATATTCAAAGCACTCCACTAAGCATTGGAATCTTTCAAAGCTAAAGCTCCCTGCCTTTCTAGTGTTTCCCATCTAGTTGCAGAGATAAAAGAACTGACATGTTTCTAATGCAGGACAGTATATGGTGGTTACTCTGAGAGCATTATAAACTTCCTAAGTAGACCACAACTTTGTGGGCTGGGATTATCAGGAAAGACTTCTTTTAAGACCTCTAGGATGCTGTTAGCTAGAACTGGTAGAAGAGGGCACTCCAGGAAGAATGAATGGAAAAGGCAGGTGGCAAAACAGGGCAAGCATATCAGAGGATGAAAACTGGAGCTATCTGCTCTGAGTAATGTTATGGAGGGTGTGAGGAGGGAAGGACCTATGACATAGATTGGGTCCTTTGTGTGCAAAGCAAAAAGAGTTGAAACTTTATTTGGTAGGCAATGTGGAGCCATTGGACAGAGCCACTTCAGATCATAAAAGTGCCATAATCAGAGTGATAGTTAAGAAAAATTAGTCTGGCAGCATGCAGAGGACAGATGGAAAGAGAATTTAGTGGTAGCACACCTAGAGTGTAAAGTGAGAGCCTGAATGAAAGCAGACCCTGGGCTGTGGAATTAGAAAGGAGAGAACTAGTATGAGAGACAGGAGGTAATTAAAAATGATGTTTCAAGCCTGGGTGAAGGAAATTTGGATTGCAGAGGAAAAGAGAACAGGAGTAGAGTTTCTGCAAGAAGGTGCTGAGACACACCATGATGGTCATCCTTCCCAGTTAATTCTTTCCAATTAACTTCCAATGGAGGAGCATTAGTTGAATTGCACAATATTCAATATTCTCTACATATTTTTTTCTGTTTCCACATTGGCAATCAGTGATCATGACCAACTGTGGCTTATCTTATTGAACATATCCATTGCCACTAATGTAACTCATTTGCCGGAACCCAGGAGCTAGCACTGGTTCCTCCAACTACTTGTTAGTAAATGGGATGTCCAAGAGATACTCCTCTGATTCCACTGTGGATCCGAACTCCACAATACCAAGTCCTTAAAGACAGGGAGCGTCCCTTGATTTTTGCCCTACAGATGCTTAGAGGGAATGCAATGAGATGAAAAGTGAGAAGTGATTTGCTTTTCTGATTCCAACGAACTAGCCAGTGTTTTTGTAGGAAGATGCTCCTCATACTGTCCTCCACCACAACTCCCCATGGGGAACTAATAGCGGCAGGTGATGAGAAGATATCCCCAGGGACCAGGAGGTGTAAACAAAGAGGGCTACAGGAAGCCCAGACACTTCTTTAAAGTTTTTCTGTTTTAACCTATATTTTTTTTATGTCTAGAATTATGATGGACTTTTGTCTTCTGTCCAGTATCATATCTGTGTTTACTTTGATATAAAAGTGATGTATTCTTTCTCATTATTGGAGTAAAATTTGTGCACTGGAAGATGTACCATGCTAATCCAATGGCATTGAGTACTCTCTGCAGAGCCCTATGCCACCCAGGGCTATCATTATAGCCCTCTATAATAAGTATAAGGAGGATAATTATTTTTTTCAGAAGCATGCAGCATGGGAAGAAGGTAGTTCTCACATCTACCAAGCTTGTCCTAAGGACAAGTGGGAATTCAAAAGCCAGCTGGACCTATAATTGCTGAACCTCTAAAAGGAAGTGAGGCATGCAGACCCTCCAACATGGTCAGCTTTTCTACCCATTCTGGCAGAGAGAAATACCATCCAAAGGCCTTTGGAGATTGAACAGTCAATCTTGAAATAATCAAGCCTAGCTGTTTGAAACAAGGAGCCAAACTTTCCCTAACTCCATTAACATTTCCCTCCATCCAAGTATGAAAAATCGGCCCATTTATTATTTATCATCTTCTTATTGGATATTATATTGGATATTGGATATTTCACCTCCTGCCAACACAGCTAAGCCCAGCCAAGTTGCCTCCATGGCCCAGAGGCAGATGATCCCAGCAAAGCAGCATCATGACACCCAGGGAACCGGATGGGTGACCTTTTCCTTTCCTGCTCTCCAGACTAGAGAACAGACTGTCAAACTCTCTGGGTAGCCCAGGATCTTTGCTTCTATAAATTCAAATGTACATTTTCAGACTGATGGTCTGTTTCTCAAAAACGTTGATCACACATTCGCCAAACACCATCTTTCACACATTATGCCAGAGTAGCCAGTTTTCCTGTTATCTGAAATCCCTTACATCACGCTCTTACTTTCTTGCTGAACTCCCCTCAAAATAACATGGTGTGAACTTTTTCTGTTGCCTTTCCTCTCCTCCTATGTAGCCCATGTGTTTGAAATATGTTTAATATATCGTCACATCTCATATTTTAAATATCATGAGGATAGGCCAATTCTAGGGTATTTTAAGTGCCCTCGTTATGAAACATATGGCCAGAGGGGTGGGGATAGGGAGGTAGAGAAAGAAACATGGCACATGTAATATTTTCCCAAGGGAAGGGGGCAGGGAATATGACCTGCAAGATGTAAGAATCTATGTGCATCACTACTGAAATACCATCTGTTTCCATTCAGATTATCATCTTGAAATTATAACTTTTTTTTCATATGCCATAATGTATAGGATTCAAGGGCCAAAACACATCATAGTGTTTGCAACCAACTGATCCAGTTGCTGCCAAAGCTGTGGCAATTTAAGAAACAGAAGAGAAAAACAAGAGAACGTTATAGTTGTTGTGTTTTCATTTTTACTTCTCTTTAAAATGGAGGCATTGTTACTACAGACAAAGTGATAGGGATAGTCATTAAAACATCATTCATTGATTCATTCAGTGTCATTAACAACATCATTCATTGATCATGAATTGATTCATTATTCATTGATTCATCATTCACTTATTCTTTCATTTATTCAACAGCTAGTTAATGTATCTTTTTTTTTTTTTGCGGTTCGCGGGCCTCTCACTGTTGTGGCCTTTCCCGTTGCGGAGCACAGGCTCCGGACACGCAGGCTCAGCGGCCATGGCTCAGGGGTCCAGCCGCTCCGCGGCATGTGGGATCTTCCCGGACCAGAGCACGAACCCGTGTCCCCTGCATCGGCAGGCGGACTCTCAACCACTGCGCCACCAGGGAAGCCCTAGTTAATGTATCTTGTAAATCACACATGATGTGTGGAAGTGGGACTATGGACATGAAAGTACCATTGTCTTCAGTTAATAAGAGACGAAAGGAAATGGGAAGACAGTGAGCAGACTTAATTTATGAATGCCAAGGCCAACTGTAGAAGCTCACAGAGATGTGACAGGAATACCCATATTTCGGGGAAGAGGTGGTGACATTGCTCAGCGATAGGGAATTCTTCTTAAAGAAGGCTACTTTTAAGCTGATATAAAAATCAGGTAGAATTTATCTGTACAAAGGGGATATTAATGTTCTCGAGGCTTTGGAATCAGAATATGCAAATATATGGAAGTGTCCACAACCCCTGGCTATGAAGAATTCATTCTGGCTGGAACATAGAGGAGCAGAGACAGAAGGGAGGCAGATAGGGATGGTGGAACTCCTCAAGAGCCCAACTCTATTGAAAACCAACAGGTATTTCAGCAACTAACACCTGAATTCCTAATAGGAAGACAGCTGTCTTTCATGGAAGCTCTGTCTTTTTTTTTTTTTTGCCTTTTTATTTAGTTTATTTTTTTAACATCTTTATTGTGGAATGCCTTCTTTTTTCTAAATGTCTTTATTGGAGTATAATTGCTTTACAATGGTGTGTTAGTATCTGCCTTATAACAAAGTGAATCAGTTATACATACACATATGTCCCCATATCTCTTCCCTCTTGGGTCTCCCTCCCTCCCACCCTCCCTATCCCACCCCTCAAGGTGGTCACAAAGCACGAAGTTGATCTCCCTGTGCTATGTGGCTGCTTCCCACTAGCTATCTATTTTAAGTTTGGTAGTATATATATGTCAATGCCACGCTCCCATGTTGTCCCAGCTTACCCTTCACCCTCCCCATATCCTCAAGTCCATTCTCTAGTAGGTCTGTGTCTTTATTCCCGTCTTGCCCCTAGGTTCTTCATGACCATTTTTTTTTTTTTTTTTAGATTCCATATACATGTGTTAGCATACGGTGTTTGTTTTTCTATTTCTGACTTATTTCACTCTGTATGACAGACTCTAGGTCCATCCACCTCACTACAAATAACTCAGTTTTGTTTCTTTTTATGGCTGAGTACTATTCCATTGTATAGACGTGCCACATCTTCTTTATCCATTCATCTGTAGATGGACATGTATGTTGCTTCCATGTCCTGGCTGTTGTAAATAGAGCTGCAATGAACATTGTGGTACATGACTCTTTTTGAATTATGGTTTTCTCAGGGTATATACCCAGTAGTAGGATTGCTGGGTCATATGGTAGTTCTGTTTTTAGTTTTTTAAGAACCTCCATACTGTTCTCCATAGTGGCTATATAAATTTACATTCCCACCCACAGTGCAAGATGGTTCCCTTTTCTCCACACCCTCTCCAGCATTAATTGTTTGTAGATTTTTTGATGATGGCCATTCTGACCTGTGTGAGATGATATCTCATTGTAGTTTTGATTTGCATTTCTCTAATGATTAATGATGTTGAGCACTTTCATGTGTTTGTTAGCAATATGTATATCTTCTTTGGAGAAATGTCTATTTAGGTCTTCTGCCCATTTTTGGATTGGATTCTTTGTTTTTTTGACATTGAGCTGCATGAGCTGCTTGTAAATTTTGGAGATTAATCCTTTGTCAGTTGCTTCATTTGCAAATATTTTCTCCCATTCTGAGGGTTGTCTTTTCATCTTGGTTATGGTTTCCTTTGCTGTGCAAAAGCTTTGAAGTTTCATTAGGTCCCATTTGTTTATTTTTGTTCTTATTTCCATCTCTCTAGGAGCTGGGTCAAAAAAGGATCTTGTTGTGATTTACATCATAGTGTTCTGCCTATGTTTTCCTCTAGCAGTTTGATACTGTCTGGCCTTACGTTTAGGTCTTTAATCCATTTTGAGTTTATTTTTGTGTATGGTGTTAGGGAGTGTTCTAATTTCATTCTTTTACATGTAGCTGTCCAGTTTTCCCAACACCACTTATTGAAGAGGCTGTCTTTTCTCCACTGTATAGTCTTGCCTCCTTTATCAAAGATAAAGTGACCATATGTGTGTGGGTTTATCTCTGGGCTTTCCTTCCTGTTCCATTGATTTATATTTCTGTTTTTGTGCCAGTACCATACTGTCTTGATTACTGTAGCTTTGTAGTATAGTCTGAAGTCCAGGAGCCTGATTCCTCCAGCTCCATTTTTCTTTCTCAAGATTGCTTTGGCTATTTGGGATCTTTTGTGTTTCCATACAAATTGTGGAATTTTTTGTTCTAGTCCTATGAAAAATGCCAGTGGTAGTTTGATAGGGATTGCATTGAATCTGTAGATTGCTTTGGGTAGTAGAGTCATTTTCACAATGTTGATTCTTCCAATCCAAGAACATGGCATATCTCTCCATCTGTTTGTATCGTCTTTCATTTCTTTCATTGGTGTGTCAATTGTTAACTTCTTTTTCATTTCTAATTCTATTGATTTGTATCTTCTCCCTTTTTTTCTTTATGAGTTTGGCTAAAGGTTTATCAATTTTGTGTATCTTCTCAAAGAACCAGCTTTTAGTTTTATTGATCTTTGCTATTTTTTCCTTAATTTCTTTTTCATTTATTTCTGATCTGATCTTTATGATTTCTTTCCTTCTGCTAACTTTGGGAGGTTTCTGTTCTTCTTTGTCTAAGTACTTTAGGTGTAAGGTTAGGTTGTTTATTTGAGATGTTTCTTGTTACTTAAAGTAGGATTCTATTGTGATAAACTTCCCTCTTAAAACTGCTTTTGCTGCATCCCATAGGTTTGGGTCATCGTGTCTCCATTGTCATTTGTTTCTAGGCATTTTTTGATTTCCTCTTTGATTTCTTCAGTAATCTCTTGGTTATTAAGTAGTGTATTGTTTAGCCTCCATGTGTTTGTATTTTTTGCAGATTTTTTCCTGTAATTGATATCTAGCCTCACAGCGTTGTGGTCGGAAAAGATACTTGATACGATTTCAATTTTCTTAAATTTACCAGGGCTTGATTTGTGACCCAAGATATGATCTATCCTGGAGAATGTCATGAGTACTTTAGTAGAAGATGTATTCTGTTGTTTTTGGATGGAATGTCCTATAGATATCACTTAAGTCCATCTTGTTTAATGTATCATTTAAAGCTTGTGTTTCCTTACTTATTTTCATTTTCCATGATCTGTCCATTGGTGAAAGTGGGGTGTTAAAGTCCCCTACTATGATTGTGTTACTGTCGATTTCCCCTCTTATTGCTGTTAGTATTTGCCTTATGTATTGAGGTGCTCCTATGTTTGGTGCATAAATATTTACAATTGTTATATCTTCTTCTTGGATTGATCCCTTGATCATTATGTCATGTCCTCCTATGTCTCTCGTAACAGTCTTTGTTTTAAAGTCTATTTTTTCTGATATGAGAGTTGCTACTCCAGCTTTCTTTTGATTTGCATGCAATATCTTTTTCCATCCCCTCACTTTCAGTCTGTATGTGTCCCTAGGTCTGAAATGTGTCTCTTGTAGGCAGCATATATATGGGTCTTTTTTTTTTTTATTCATTCAGCCAGTCTATGTCTTTTGATTGGAGCATTTAATCCTTTTACATTTAAGGTCATTATCAATATGTATGTTCCTATTATGATTTTCTGAATTGTTTTGTTTATGTTTTTGTAGGTCTTTTCATTTGCCTGTGTTTCCTGCCTAGAGAAGTTCCTTTAGTATTTGTTTTAAAGCTGGTTTGGTGGTGCTGAATTCTCTTAGCTTTTGCTTTTGTGTAAAGGTTTTAATTTCTCCATTAAATCTGAATGAGATCCTTGCTGGGTAGAGTAAGCTTGGTTGTAGGTTTTTCTCCTTCATCACTTTAAATATGTCCTGTCACTCCCTTCTGGCTTGCAGAGTTTCTGCTGAAAGATCAGCTGTTAACATTTATGGGGATTCCCTTGTGTGTTATTTGTTGTTTTCCCTTGCTGCTTTTAATATTTTTTCTTTGTATTAATTTTTGATAGTTTGATTAATATGTGTCTTGGCATGTTTCTCCTTGGATTTATCCTGTGTGGGACTCTCTGTGCTTCTTGGACTTGATTAACTCTTTCCTTTCCCATATTAGGGAACTTTTCATCTATAATCTCTTAAAATTTTTTCTCAATCCCTTTCTTTTTCTCTTCTTCTTCTGGAACCCCTATAATTCGAATGTTGCTGTGTTTAATGTTGTCCCAGAGGTCTCTGAGACTGTCATCAATTCTTTTCATTCTTTTTTCTTTATTCTGCTCTGCAGTAGTTATTTCCACTATTTTATCTTCCAGGTCACTTATCCGTTCTTCTGCCTCAGTTATTCTACTATTGATCCCTTCTAGAGAATTTTAAATTTCATTTATTGTGTTGTTCATCTCTGTTTGTTTGCTCTTTAGTTCTTCTAGGTCCATGTTAAATGTTTCTTGTATTTTCTCCATTCTATTTCCAAGATTTTGGATCATCTTTACTCTCATTATTCTGAATTCTTTTTCAGGTAGACTGCCTATTTCCTCTTCATTTGTTTGGTCTGGTGGGTTTTTGCCTTGCTCCTTCATCTGCTGTGTGGTTCTCTGTCTTCTCATTTTGATTAACTTACTGTGTTTGGGGTCTCCTTTTCGCAGTCTGCAGGTTCATATTTTCCATTGTTTTTGGTATCTGTCCCCAGCAGCTAAGGTTGATTCAGTGGGTTGTGGAGGCTTCCTGGTGGAGGGGACTAGTGCCTGTGCTCTGGTGGATGAGGCTGGATCTTGTTTTTCTGGTGGGCAGGTCCATGTCTGGTGGTGTGTTTTGGGGTGTCTTTGGCCTTATTATGATTTTAGGCAGCCTCTCTGCTAATAGATGATGTTGTGTTCCTGTCTTGCTAGTTGTTTGGCATAGGGTGTCCAGCACTGTATCTTGCTGGTTGTTGAGTGGAGCTGGATCTTGGCGTTGAGATAGAGATCTCTGGGAGATTCTCGCCGTTTGATATTACGTGGAGCTGGGAGGTCTTTTGTGGACCAGTGTCCTGAACTTGGCTCTCCTCAGAGGCACAGCCTTGACACCTGGCTGGAGCACCAAGAGCCTGTCATCCCCATGACTCAGAATAAAAGGGAGAAAAAAAAGAAGGAAAGGAAGGAGATAAAATAAAGTAAAATAAAATAACAAAGTTATTAAAATAAAAAATACTTATTAAAAAAATTTTTTAAGTAATAAAAAATAAAAAGTTTTAAAGAAAGAAAGAAGAGAGCAACCAAACAAAAGAACAAATCCAGGGCTTCCCTGGTGGCGCAGTGGTTGAGCGTCTGCCTGCCGATGCAGGGGACACGGGTTCATGCCCCGGTCCAGGAAGATCCCACATGCCGCGGAGTGGCTAGGCCTGTGAGCCATGGCCACTGGGCCTGCGTGTCCAGAGCCTGTGCTCCGCAATAGGAAAGGCCACAACAGTGAGAGGCCCGCGTACCACAAGAAAAAAAAAGAACAAATCCAGCAGTGATAACAAGTGCTAAAAACTATACTAAAAAAAAATCAAAAAACAACAATAACAAAAAAAAAAAAACGGACAGACAGACCCCTAGGACAAATGGTGAAATCAAAGCTATTGAAACTGTGTCTTGATGAACACAGTATAGAAACTGATTGCAAGGTCCTATATGTCAAATGTGGCCAATTTCAGAGACACAAAGCTACTTTAAGTAAGGCATGAAGAATATGTAAATGTATCACCCTGGCAAGTGTGTGGAAGAGAAGAGAATAGAGAGGAAGAAGACAAAGGGATCAGGGGATGGAAGAATAGGGGACTTCAAGGACAAAGGGCAAAGAGAGAAATTCTAAGTATCAGAAAGAACAGAAAGGACTTTTGGAGGAAAAGCCTGTATAACATGCCATTGTTTTGTTTGCTTTTCCATTGTGAAGTATTTTCTCTCCACATCCCCTGCTCTTCCCCAAACTCTCTTTTCAGCTCCTTTACGAAGTCTTCTGCAATCTTGTATATTTTTATGGTGGGTTTGATCTTCTTTCCGAAAAGGTAGTAAAGGGATGGAGTTACTTTATTGAAACAATATGGAGTACTGAAGATATCAGAGAAGAGAGAAAACAGGATCTAATATAAACCTTCATGGAATTAAGAAAAAATCATGATATGGATGGGCTTTGAACTTCCACAAAATGCATAAATGAGGTTTCAAGCCAATCTCACTAGATTTTTAGGTCTGAGGAAGCACCCTGGCTGCTTTTTAAGTTGTGTCAGCAAAGATTTAACTGTGATAACCATAGTTGAGAAGAATTATATGAGGTCCTTTTACTATAGCACTCATAGTCAATTTTGGGAGACAGTCGCATATGTACAAAGGTAATGAACCAGGTAACAATATTCATCCTTAGCAGGGCTACCTGACCATTTTCTCTCTGACACCCTGAGAACTATTTGATAAGTGTTGAATAAGGTATTGACACTTAGACTTTGGGTAGTAATCATTACAGGCTAAAGAATAGCCACCAACAGATGAAGGTTTCCCATATTTCTGGACTACTTTTGACAATCCCCTCTTTCAACCCACATATTTTTTTTCTCTCTCTCCCACTATACTCCAAGATATAGAAGAGTCTTGTGGATATGTGTCCCTTGGAATCCTCAGTGCTATCCTCTGGTTCCCCAAATGTTGGCCAAAATATAAATCATCTTGTATTTTTAGAATTTTAAGAAAATCTTGGTTGAACTAATAAGTGCATTATGAACTACTGTGGATTGATAAAGAGCAAATTTTCCAAAGAAATTGCCCAAGATTTGTTTCTCAGTGGTGCATGTATTTTAAGCAGATTAAGAAGTCTGAGTAATTTCTAATACTTCTGCATGGAGTGGCTACTAATATTCAAAATTATATAGTCAGAGTGTATCACTCATAAAACTGATATTTGATGAACTCATCAGAATATTTAATTGGCCAGGACTTGTTTTTAGGCATTTCTCAATTCATTATTTCATCTGTTTCTTACCACACTGCTGAGAGATGGACAGCATCATTCCTCTGTTCTGTGGAGGATGCTGAAGTCTATGGATAATCATCTCTGGGATTTAAACCCAGATGCTTTGATGCCTTCCTAGGGCCCATGCAGCCTCTCAGGATGGAGAGTGAGATGTGAGTCCCGAGACCATTCCCCACTGATTTACCTACGCTGTGACCTTAGGCAAGTCATTTCCCTAATCGATGCAGTCTTTCCTTACTTTCCCATCTCTGCATCCCACCTCTTGTATATCTGGTACTACTTGTCCTCCATTTCAGACAGCCTGGTTTATCGGACCAATCTTTGCCCCATGCAAAAGGAGTTAAATCAGTCTTAATACCCAGCATTCCTTTATGAGTTTACTTAGTTTACTCATTAATTTATGAGTTTACTCAGCCATTCATTTATGCAGACATATTTCTGAGTGCCTGCTATTTGCCAGGCATTGTTCTAGGTGCTGGGAGGTGGAACAGTAACCCAGACTAGAGTCCTATGCTTGAGATTCACTCTGGTGCCTGGTAAAGAGTGTCTCCCCAAGTGACAGGCAGTGTAGTAAAATGGGGATGACACATATTTCAGATGTGATTCCTGGGTTCAAATTCTGTTTCTACCACCTAGTATTAGGTGGAATGAAGGACAAGTCACTTTATTTTTTTTTTAATGTTACTGGAGTATAGTTGATTTACAATGCTGTGTTATTCTCTGCTATACAACAAAGTGAATCAGTTATACATAGAAACCCATCACTTTCAGTCTCTGAGTTACCATCTATTTAATGGGGATACTTACCCACCAGGAGTATAATAGGCACCAAGGAAAATCCATTGTCAGATTGTCAAGCCAATGGACAATATAATAGGTGCACAGAAAAGCTGCTAAATTCCAGTGCCTCCTTTCTTAGGGGCTGTGACACCGCCTCCTTTGTAATCCACTTGTTTCCTTTAAATGCCGACATTTTTATACTCTGTTGTCTGGCTCAATAGACCCCTGCTTTCCTTAGTTTCTCTCTTTTTCCCATATGATTGATTCTCCATTCAGCAATTAGAGAGATGTTTTGAAAACATGAACTTGATCATGCCAACCTTCAACCCTTCAACAGTCTCCCATTTTCTTGGAATAACATTGAAATAACTCATCATGGCCTATGATTGACTTGCCTGCCTGCCTCTCCTCCCTCCTCCCTGACCTTGACACCTTTTGTTCACTTTGCTTCTAGCCCTCCTTGTCTTATTGCTAGACCTCAGAACACAAGTTCACTTCTACCTCACGGTCTTTACATTGTTTTGCCTTCTTCCAGGGATACTATAATATTTTCCCCCAGATTTCTGTCTCACTGGTTCTTAGCAAAAATGCCACCTACTAACAGAAACATTCACTCACAATTCAATCAAAAATGCTTCCATTAACAAATGGGACCTAATGAAACTTAAAAGCTTTTGCACAGCAAAGGAAACCATAAACAAGATGAAAAGACAGCCCTCAGAATGGGAGAAAATATTTGCAAATGAAGCAACTGACAAAGGATTAAGCTCCAAAATTTACAAGCAGCTCATGCATCTCAATAACAAAAAAACAAACCACCCAATCCAAAAATGGGCAGAAAACCTAAATAGACATTTCTCCAAAGAAGATACACAGACGGCCAACAAACACATGAAAGGATGCTCAACGTCACTAATCATTAGAGAAATGCAAATCAAAACTACAATGAGGTATCACCTCACACCGGTCAGAATGGCCATTATCAAAAAATCTACAAACAATAAATGCTGGAGAGTGTGTGGAGAAAAGGAAACCCTCTTGCACTGTTGGTGGGAATGTAAATTGATACAGCCACTATGGAGAACAGTATGGAGGTTCCTTAAAAAACTAAAAATAGAACTACCATATTACCCAACGATCCCACTACTGGGCATATACCCTGAGAAAACCATACTTCAAAAAGAGTCATGTACCACAATGTTCACTGCAACTCTATTTACAATAGCCAGGACATGGAAGCAACCTACTTGTTCATTGACAGATGAATGGATAAAGAAGATGTGGCACATATATACAATGGAATATTTCTCAGCCATATAAAGAAACGAAATTGAGTTATTTGTAGTGAGGTGGATGGACCTAGAGTCTGTCATACAGAGTGAAGTAAGTCAGAAATAGAAAAACAAATACCGTATGCTAACACATATAAATGGAGTAAAAAAGAATGGTTCTGAAGAACCTAGGGGTAGCACAGGAATAAAGACGCAGAATTAGAGAATGGACTTGAGGACATGGGGAGGGGGAAGGGTGAGCTGGGACGAAGTGAGAGAGTGGCATGGACATACATACACTACCAAACGTAAAATAGATAGCTAGTGGGAAGCAGCCACATAGCACAGGGAGATCAGCTCGGTGCTCTGTGACCACCTAGAGGGGTGGGATAGGGAGGGTGGGAGGGAGATGCAAGAGGGAGGGGATATGGGGATGTATGTATATGTATAGCTGATTCACTTTGTTATAAAGCAGAAACTAACACACCATTGTAAAGCAATTATCCTCCAATAAGAAAAAAAAATGCTTCCATTCTTAGTCATGACATGTTGTACTATCTAAAAGTACTTATCTGTTGATTTATTTATTTTCTGTCCCCCCCTACAAAAATGTAAGCTCTATGGGAATGCCAACAACCAAGATATGTCTGTCTGATCCATCACTATGTCCCCAGCATCCAGAACTGTGCCTAGTACATAGTATGTCCTCAACAAATATTTGTTGAAGGAATGCATAAAGGATGCTTCCCATTTTGAATACCCCAGCTGCTGGGCAAAACTTCACACTAGCTTATCTAAATTGAACTTTAACTCTCTTGGAAGAGACATCATTAAGGTAGTTAGAAAAAATAGGCAGCTATAACTGTCTCCAGAAAACACCCATGAGCAAGTGCACGCTCCTTATTAAAAGTCTCCCTTTGGGCTTTGCTGTTGGTAGTTGTTTCATAAGGACAGGTGGGTGGATGGCCTGATTATAGAGGCCATTCCCCATAAGCAAGTTTCTAAAAAGGCACACAGGATATTGAATTGTGATTAAAGATCTCCATCCACCTTTCTTCTCATCCTCTCCGCCCTCTCTCCTAGGCACTTATGTGAAGGTGCTGCCCTGTCATCCCATCTCTGACAAATCGCTTCCATCACCTCCCCCTCGTTGCCCTTCATCCCTTTCCAACATAATTACTATCTTACTAATAAGTCAAATGTGGGTAGCACAAAGTGGGCAGCTCCGTTTGGCTGCCTTACTGAGCACCGGCATGGAGTGAATGGGAACTACGGATAATAGGCTGCTGCTGCCCTCGGCACTCCAAGGGAAGCCTGCTAATGGGTTTTCTCTTCAGTGGTTCTTGCTTACACACGTGGCACAGGGAACCAGCTGGAGGAAGACAGAGCTATAGCCCCATCTCGGGCCCCAAGCTATGTCCCTCTGGCCATGGCAGTGCTTCCCCAAACACCACAGAAAAGAGACAGATCCTTCTAACCCTGAAAAAGACTCAGCTGCTCTGTGCTGCCTTTCCCCCCACCCTTAACCCAAGCCCATTCCTTTCAGACATATTTCCAAGGGAATGTTGCCCTTCCCAACATCTGTGCCACCCCACAATCCTGACTCTCAGATGAATTTATCAGGCAGCAACGACTGCCTGGCAAATCCTAATTCCAGGCTGGAAGAAGGATGCTGGGGCAGGAAGGCAGCAGAATACTTAGGGCCCTTTCCTTATCCAGAATGGTGAGCCAGGCATCCAGGCAACTCGCACAGACCACAGGACCTCAAGGAACAGGACATCTTTACTAATTTCTGCGATTTTGTAACACATTAGCATGAACATTCAGCAACAGCACTAGTGCTGAGTGCTTAAAATGCAGTACCCAGGCTATTGGTGTAGAGTTCCTTAATTTCATTTTAAAACCAGTAGAACTTAGATTGGCCGGGGGCGGGGGGGGCGGGGCGGGTGGTGGAGCAGGAGTGAAGAGGGCGTGGCCTTGCTCCCACCTAATATAGAAAGATGCCAGATTAAATCATTGTGGCTGGAAAATCTCCAGTGCCTGGGCACCAACTCGATTTAACATACCAGAGTGTGTTTTCTTCCTTTTTTTTTTCTTCTATTTTTTCTTCATTTGCACAACTGAGCTCTGAACAGCGTTTTAAGGGGCACATGGCAGGAAGGAGGTGAACTTCTCATCTCATGAATAACTCCTCCCTGTGAACTCTGAAATATTAATCTACACCAGATTATTAATCATCAGGAAGGCAGCCATGGGTACGGGCCACACACGGACTTCATCTTTTATCACACAGATCTCTGGATACTAAAAGAGCAGATGAAAAATGATCAGGGAATGGCCCAAAACCTCTTCACCTTGTCACCATCTCCTTCCTTCCCTGGGACCCCCAGGGGCTGCAGTGACACTCTCCCTGCCTCTATTGTGCAAAATGAAGGAAGAGAACATGGGATGTGAAACACACTCAAGCCTCACTGATTTGGAATGAAGGGGTGAAGGTGAGAGCAGATGAGTGGAAAGCCCAGGTTCAGAATATTTTTAAAGAAATCTATCCATACCACTTTTAGGGATGACATGTACACACTGCTATATTCAAAATGGATAACCAGCAAGGGCCTACTGTATAGCACAGGGAACTCTGCTCAATATTATGTAACAACCTAAATGGGAAAAGAATTTGAAAAAGAATAGATACATGTATATGTATAACTGAATCACTTTGCTGTACACCTGAAACTAACACAACACTGTTAATCAACTATACTCCAATATAAAATAAAAAGAAAAAAACAAACATACAATTATAACTAATGAAGTGTTGCTGAAAAGGAGGTCTATGAAGGACAAAGTAAATGTCATTTTTTAGAAGCTTACTGTTTATATATTGATGACTGGTGAAAATTTGGCTATAGGAGGGCTTTTGAAAGCACTTCCCTTATATAATTTTTATACATTCTTCTACTCAATTTGGTTTGGCATGAAGGTGATCTTTGATTTCATTTTTATTTGATGTTTTTGCCATTTTTTCAAACATTTTTATTGGAGTATAATTGCTTTACAATGGTGTGTTAGTTTCTGCTTTATAACAAAGTGAATCAGCTATACATATACATATATCCCCACATCTCCTCCCTCTTGAGCTGCCATTTGATTTTGTGTGTGTGTAAGAACTAGCATTAGTTTAGTGACTATGATGTGCCAGGGAACTCTTATTTGTCATTTTCATCTATACTAAATTCTGCAAAGTAGATAATTTTAGGTCTACTCAGCAGATAGAAAAATTAAAGCTCAGAGAGGTTAGATCATTTATTTTAGGTCACAAAGTTTGTTAAAAATAAGTAAGGTGGCAGCAACATGGATAGACCTAGAGATGATCATATTAAGTGAAGTAAGTCAGACAGAGAAAGACAAACATCATATGATGTCACTTTTATGTGGGCTAAAAAATAATACAAATGAATCTATATACAAAACAGAAACTGACTCACAGACATAGAAAACAAACTTATGGTTACCAAAGGGGAAAGGGATGGGGGAAGGGATAAATTAGGAATATGGGATTAATAAAAATAAACTACTACACATAAAATAGATAAGAAACAGGGATTTACTATATAGCATAGGGAACTATATTAAATAACTTGCAATAAACTATAATGGAAAAATAATCTGAAAAAAATATATATATATACCTGAATCACTTTGTTGTACACCTGAAACTAACACAATATTGTAAATCAACTATACCTCAATTAAAAAAAGATAAGTAAGGTAAATCCAACTTCATGTCACCCTGTTTTCCCTCCTTAATAGAATTGCTAAGTTTGTAGATCAGTGCTATGCTGATCTAAATGTAATACATATGGGTTTTACTAGGTATTTATTATTATGGACTCAATGTTTGTGTCCCTCCCAAATTCATGTGTTGACACCTAATCTCCAATGTGATGATACTCGGAGGTGGATCCTTTGGGAGCTGATTAGGTCATGAGGGTGAAGTCTTCATGAATGGGATTAGTGTCCTCACAAAAGAGACCAGAGAGCTAGCTCTCTCTCCTTCTGCCATGTGATAATACAATGAGATGTTGGCAGTCTGCAATCAGGAAGAGGGCTCTCACCAGAAACTGACCATACTGGCACCCTCAAACTTATCCAGAACTGTGAGAAATAAATTTGTGTTGTTTATAAGCCACTTACTCTATGGTATTTTATTATAACAGTCCAAATTAAGATAGCATTTAATGAATTTATACTACTAAACAAATTATTAAACTATTTATACTACTAAAATTTATAGAAAATATGGGCTCAAATATTCATGAAGCTTAGAGTATTTGTTCCTGATTGAGCTTTTATTTATTTATTTTTTGCGGTACGTGGGCCTCTCACCGCTGTGGCCTCTCCCGTTGCGGAGCACAGGCTCCAGACGCGCAGGCCAAGCAGCCATGGCCCGTGGGCCCAGCTGCTCCGCGGCATGTGGGCTCCTCCCGGACCGGGACATGAACCCGTGTCCCCTGCATCGGCAGGCGGACCCTCAACCACTGCGCCACCAGGGAAGCCCTGAGCTTTTTGATGGTTTCCCCAGGTGATCACATCGGGATCTTATGTAGGTCCCAACTGTAGGTCCAAATGCACCTTCATTCTCTGGGCCAAGAGATAGATTCAGCCACATCATCTGTTGGTAATTAGCACTGTGCTGCCTTCTAGACTCAGGAGTCATTGTGCCAGAGATTAGTCCTGAGTGTTGTGTAGACACTAGAGCACTTCCCGTGTAGGCTTTATCTATATGTCTTTCTTTGTAATCTTTCTGTTTATTGGAACTATCTCCATTAATAAATGGAGTTTTTCAGTAACTTTACTTACTGAACTAAATCCTTATAATTCTTGCCAGTTTACTGAACTGAATCCTTACAATTCTTGCCAGTTACCATTCCCCAACAAGCTAAAACTGACCCCATCATAAGTTACCATTGGAGGACCCTTTCTTAAGTAAACAGTTATATCAGTTTCATGACATAGCTTTGCTTGATTCCCAATATTATTGACAATTCCAAGATTTCTTTTTCAGTCACTACTGTCCAGCCTCAGGATGCTTTATGTCCAAGTCTACCTTTACTGACCCAAAGACTGGTAACAAATGGATAGGTTTTACCATAAGACAACATCAGTTTTTTTAAAATAAACTTTATTGGGCTTCCCTGGTGGTGCAGTGGTTGAGAGTCCGCCTGCCGATGCAGGGGATACGGGTTCGTGCCCCGGTCCGGGAAGATCCCACATGCTGCAGAGCGGCTGGGCCCGTGAGCCATGGCCGCTGAGCCTGCACGTCCGGAGCCTGTGCTCCGCAACGGGAGAGGCCACAACAGTGAGAGGCCCGCATACCGCAAAAAAAATAAATAAATAAAATAAAATAAACTTTATTTTTTAAAATCTTTAGATTTATAGAAAAAGTGTGACAATAGTACAGTGTTCTCATATACCCACACCCAGTTTCCTCTGTTACAGACACTTTACATTACTATGGTATGTTTATTACAATTAGTGAATCAATATGGATACATTATTTTAAGTTCATACCTGATTCTCATCTTTTCAGTTTTTACCCACTGTCCTTTTCCTGTTCCAGGATCCCATCCAGCACCCCACACGACATTTTGGGGTCATGCCTCTTTGGCCTCTTGTGGCTGTGGCAGTTTGTCAGGAGAAAGTCACTCTTTAATCATGACTTTGGCCTACATCTAATCGACATTTTTGTCCTTAACTTAGATGAGGACGCATATGACTAAATCAACCTGTGCGTGACACAAAGCTGGGAAGGAGAGCTAAAAAGGGATCCAAAAAAATGTTCCAAAAGCTTCAGCAATAGACTGAACATAACATGATGAAATTTAACAGGCACAAATGTGAATTTAAAAATGAAAACCACCAACTACTGCACACATGAATTAATTGGGGGGAATGTATCAGTAACACATGAAAAAAAGACACAGGGGTTTTAATTGACTCTAAGCTCTACATGAATCAACTGTGTGATGTAATTGCCAAAATACTAATGCAATCTTGGGGAACAAGGACAGAAATAGAATCAACCTTTCAGAACAAGAGGCAATCATCCCACTCCATTCTGAGCCAATGAGACCACACCTGGAGTGCTGGATTGGATTCTGGGGAGTATTCAGGTAGGGGAGGAACCTGGAGCTATGTTATATGAGGAATGATTAAAGGTATTCATGGTCAGGATGGAAGAAAGCCAAGATGAGTGTATTAAAGTATCCAAAAGACTGTCACATAGAAGGTAAAACAAAATGTTTCTATGGGATTATATACATGGGAGGGGAGTCTGGGATCAATATAAAGGGGACCTTTTTACAATTTAGAATGTTCTTAAATAGAAATGGCTGCATTAGGAAAAATGAGTTGTCAATCAACAAATTAAGCAGATTCTGGAAAATCACTTGTAGGGCTTTTTAAAGTAGATTTATGCCTTCAATAAATCAGGGTTGGACAAGAGGCATTTTAGCATGGCCATGTTACATAGTCCATACCATTTACACATTGTTGGACAATCATGGATCATTTGTTATATTTTTCAGTGATTTTCTCTTGTCATCCCAATTAAAATGGAAATTCGCTGAAGCCAGGGACAGTGTCCTTATGAAGTTCTTCTACTTTCCTCATTCCTTCTAGTGTAGCACAAAGATGAACCCATAATAATTACATACTGATTGATAGCTGATATTATTAATTTATGGAAATAATATTTCCCCTGTGAAGTATAAAGTTATGTGCTACTTCAGTCCATGTTGTTATTGTCCTGTGTTATTTGAGTTAATATTCTATGATTTTGGCAAACTCCTGTTTGTTCATCTCATTGGAAAGCACTGTGCTTTTACCCCAAAATATCCAGTTCTGATTAATATGGACATGCTGGGAAATCTCCCTATGTCTTAGTGTTCTCTTTGTGAAACACAGAAATGGGATTTCCAAGGTCCCCTTTAATTCTGTCATTCTGTGAATCTAGTCATGTAGACTGCCTTAGGAGTTCTGATTATTTTGTCTTTTTCATGTGTTTCCTTCATCTCTCACCGTCTAGGTTTCTTTAATGACTTTGCTAGTATCAGTACTGAGCCGGGTATGTTAGCATCATATTCTGAACATAGCATCTCGAGAACGCTTAAAGATTAAATATGTAGAGAATTATAAATATTTGAAATACCCCGGGGCTGGTGTATGTACTGTCTTTAAACAGATTTTTTGATCTAGTATCTTTTATTTGCTTGCTTGTGTGCTGGCTTTTTCCCTTTTGTTGGAGCATCAGAACCTTTGCAGACTTTAAGACTGGCAAAAGGCCCTGCAGACAGTCACGGAAACCTAAATCTTTGCCCTCCATACCTGCTTTAGGTTGAGGAAAATGAGGGGATACTCGCAAGCAATGATACTACAACAGACTACAATACTAAGATTTGCTTTTGCTGATCCTGAACTGTATTAACAATTAACTATTGAGAAGTCCAAGCTCTGGTATTACTGTTGCTATTCACGCACTTAGGAAAGACTAATAACCTTGTTGGGAATCCATTTCCAAAGTGATGACCCATATATTCCATATATATTTTTATGACTTTCTTGAATATCTATTTTCTAATTCTTAATTTATTAGAATCAAAATTTTTCATTGCAGCTCTGCCACAAACATAAGTGAAAAAGACACATACCATTTATTTCCATTTTCCTTCTTTGCTTGCTCCCATTCTTATTTCTGCACTTTCCCTCTCTTTCTTTCCTCCTTCTTCACTATATTTCCTCAAAATTGCTTTAAGCTGGCTTACAAAATGGTGAAGAGGAAAAAAGTGAAATTTACAAGAAAAGAGAAGTTAAGGCAGAAGAAAAAACTGGATGAGCCCAGGATAGAGGCAAATACAGAAAACATGTTGCCAAGTCTACGACTCTTTCTAGAATGTTTCGCTGTGTTTTGTAATAGCAAGGAAAGGGAGGAACTACATATTTCAACCTGTCTACAAGATAAAAACAAACTTATTGAGCAGGAGAAGTATGAGTATCCCTGATGCTGGGACCAGAGAGAAATACAGAGAATACCATGGATTGATGCAGACTTGGTTTTCAACATACTATTTACAAAAAGTACAACAATAACTTTTGTTAGAATGCTTCTTTATTATTTCTCAAAGGAAGCATTGGCCATGATGACAAATAGCTCTTCATTTAAAGGCATTCTAGTAAGGATTTATGGTGGGAAAAGAAGGAGTGGGGAAGAGGGAGAGCCATAATGTTTCTTTGGTTGTCCAGCTTAACCTAAGGATGGATTTTCAATAACTAGAGGACTGGGTCACCTGAATATTATTCAGACGACAACTTTCTATAAACTCAGAGACCCAAACTTTCTCATAAGCCCAGCAGAGTTCTTAGTTATTGTTGATGTTCATGGGTTTGAATTTATAATATCTGATAAGGACCAAAATATCACTATTTCCTACATCCAGCAAAATCCAGTCCTAAGCATTAAACAGTCAAGTCTGGATTAAGGTAAAAGTCCTATGTTAAAAATGATTGTGATTAAATACTTTTCTATTGGTATGTTGCATACAGCATTTCTCATATTAAAAAAAAAAAAAACCCTCATGATAAGTGTTATGTAGAAACTGAGGCATTGAGAAATGCATTTAAGTAACTTGTCCAAACTCACACAGGAAGTAGAAGGGCCAGAATTCAAAACTATGTCTCTCTGACTGTGAAAACTGGTTGCTCAGTGGTCCCTGCTAAAAATTCACCTCAGCTAATTTCCTGACAAAGGTTTATTACATCTCTGGGCTTTCTTTTTGTAACTGCTATTGTTCATTCAAATATCTGTGTGGTTTTGCAAAGGCTTTATGATTCCTGTTGGCCATAAGTAGAAGATAAAAAGGACATTTATATCCTCTCTATTTATCTACCTCCCTATCTCTTTCTCTTCCTCTCTTTTTCTCTCTCTTCCTCTAATATTACAAAGCCTGTCTACATCTTTGCAGACATAAAACATACCCTGCTTTTTAAAATCTAGCCTCAAAGGATAGATTTTGTCTCTTATAGGGTCAAGGTTTATTGGTTATCATAGGGCTAAGAGAAGAAATGCTGCATTTGGCCCAAAGCAGAAAAGAGCCAACTTGTAGTCTTCACTTTTCCTTTTATTTGTCCTGTTTTAGATGGCCATCATTTTTATATACTCAGGATGCTCCAGAAGAACTTTCCCTGATGTTAACTACCAGAATGGGCAGGGATGGAGATCAAGATAATAACCATATCCATGACACAACAGCACACTTGTCCAGCCCACCAGGTAGAGTCCAAAATCAATTTTACACCTGTGTAAAAAAGTTGGATGTTATCTCACCATTCTTTCCCTGCCCAACACCTATGCCCCTAATCTCTTAAAACTTACTTAAAAGTTACTTAAAACTACACATTTTATAAAACATCTTCAAAGGTTAATGTTTACAAAGACTATAACAATAAACAGTTGATAGGCAAAATATAGAAAACAAAAATGTGAAAATAAGAAAATAAAAATCATCTATGATTTCAACTCCATGACACTACTATTTACATATTTGTGAATATATATGTCAGCTTTTTCCATGTGTGTAAATGCACTAAAACATACACAAACATACATATTTGATTTTATGAAAACTGGAATTTCATTTAATTCATTCCATGTAACTGTGCCTTCTTATTATTCAATTTAATTTTATAAGCATATTATATATGTTTATAGAAATGTCTAGAGTACTTTTTAAATGGATGTGTATAATATTCCAACATAGGTTATACTGTAACTTCTTTAGTTATGCCAAATTAGTGCATATTCATATTTTTAATTTTTCACTATGTATAAAAGTGCTGTAATGATCATTGTTGTTTATATATACATAAAATTGTGATGTACATTATATCACTTTTACATCTACAAGAAGCAAGGCCTTGAATTAATAGGTCAAGAGAACACAGAAGGAATTTCCATATAAAAGGGAATAACATATGCCAGGGTCCTGTGGTAGGAAGGAGGATGGCAAAAAAAAAAAAAAAAAAATGCAACAAATCCTAAAAACAAACAAACAAACAAAAAACATAATGGCAAATGTACAGAGAAGGTGAGGAAGGATAATACAGGGAACTGGAAAAAGATGCATGGGCCAGAATATGCCTTGGTCTTTAAAAAGCAAAAAAAAAGAGAAGGCTTTGAAATTTTATTCTTACACTAGAGTTGAGAAGTGGGGCATAAAAAAATTTATGCTTTTAAAGTTCTCTTTGACTTTCAGTGCAGAGGATGGACTAAAGGCAAGAGTAGAATGCTCATGGATGAAACATCTAGGAGGCTATTGCCATACTCCAAGTGGAATAATTGTAGCTTGGTGTAGGATGCTAAAAAAAAAAAAAAAAGAGAGAGAGAAAAATGGATGGACTCAAGAGATATTTAGGAGACAAAACTGACAGGATTTTATTGTAGGTGGGATATGGGTGGGAAGAAAGGTACATAAATTTACAAAGATGTCTCCTAGATTTCTGACATGCAGAACAGGTGCTGCCATTCACCAAGACAAGGAATACTGGAGGAGAATCATGCTTGGTGGGTGGATATCTTGTGCTCAGTTTTGAAATTCTTGAAACATCTAAGTACACGTGCTTACATATCAGAAATTTTAGGAGCAGTCCAGACTTGAGGGGGTACATTTGACTCTTATTGGCATGTAAATGGTCATGAAAGCATGGACTTGGATAAAATATCTAAGGAGATGGTAGAGAATGGGGAAAGTAGAGAGCCTAGAATAAGCATTAAAGTGCAAATAAGGATGAGGGAAAAGAGGCAAAGTTGAAAGCGAAAGGATAGCCAGAAAACTATCAGGAATACTAAAGGTATGGGAACAGGAGGTGATGAATTCACGAATGAATCACCTAATTCTATTGGCCTCTTAGTGTGTGCTCTTTTGACTTTAATGTGTGAAATCCTCTTAGTGTGTTAAAATGACTTTATAACAGAGTAAGGAAGCTCAGGCACTAACTATTGTTAGGCAGGTAATTGAAGACAGTTTTATTGCTAATTTTAGCTTGTCAGAGGCATTTTTAAAATGGCATAAAACATTCACTCCTGCAGAGACAGGAAGATAGGTGAGGATTGAGGAGATGGGGTCATTCAGCCCAAAGGTCTCCACAAATGTAGGACACACGTTCAGGCCAAATGTAAATGAACAATGGAGCCCAACTGCTATTTCACCCTAATGGTGCTTTTGGACCTCTGTACTGGGAAAGAGGACACTCCATAAAAGGAGTTATTCTACATGAACTGGACTCCAGGCTATAGAGGACAAATCAAGAAGAAAGGTTTGGTGAAAGCCATTCTGAGATTTAAGGGCCATTGGAAGCCAGTGAAATATTAAGATATTGGCCTGGTCAGTTCAGCTGCTGTAACAAAATACCATAGACTGGGAAGCTTAACGTACAGAAGTGTATTTCCACTATGGAGGCTGGGAGGTCTAACATCAGGATGCCAGGATGGGTGGGTTCTGGTGAGAGTCTTCCTCTTGCCTTGCAGATCGTTACCTTCTAGCTATATCCTCACATGACTAAGAGAGGAATCTCTCTTTTATCAGGGATTTAACCCCACCATAAGGGTCCCACACTCATGACCTAATCTAAACCTAATGACCTCCCAAAGGCCCCACCTCCAAATGCTATCACAGTGGATTTTAGGATTTCAATATATGAAATTTGGGGGGACTCAAACATTTAGTCCATAGCAGATATCATCTGAGAAAGGAAATAAAAAGAGTGCAGGAACCAAGCTTCTTAGAAACCCTAAGAAGCTGAACATTTCCATCAGCCTGTGTTTATTAATTTGTTTATTCAATTCCCCATACTGATGAACAAATAAAGCCCCAAGGCCAAAGGACTCTTCTTGTTGGTTTTGAAAGCAACTGGAAAAGAAGGTGGTAGCTGAAGAGGGGAAAACTGTGTCCCAAAATATTTCCAATCTTGGGACTGAAAAAGACCTAAGGATGCAGTGTGGTGGCCCTCATAAAACAAAACGCCAACCAGACTGAGTTTAGTGAGCCCAATGGATTCATCCTGGAACACTTAGGTCCTAGGAAGAAGGTCGAGGTGGGGGTGAATACTCATCGATGGAATGTTTAAGGAGGTCCTAATGCGGGCCAAGTCTATGAGTTACTCAGCAAAATGTTAACCAACTGATCAGGCTCTTATAAGGAAATATAGATCTACTAGCTACTGTGTTTATTTTAATTTATTGATTGATTCATTCATTTGACCCATTTTTATTGAACACCTACTATGTCTCAGGCATTGAGAATATAACTCAACAAAAGAAGACCTAGTCCTTATCTTTATGACACAGCTTGGTGACATTTTAATTCTTCATTTGATTCTGTAAGAAATTTCTTCTCACATGATCCCTGGATCTACCTCAATGTTGCAACATGAAACACTTTTCTATATAGTCTCACATTTCAGTAACTATCCCGAATCCTGTCCCTAAAATATGCCTGAACATCCAGCCAATACAAGGGTCAAGGAAGCCCAGCATGTGTGAGTTTTCTTCCCTAATCTCCCCTCATGCTCTCTAAACCCTGCTGATTCCCAAAGACTCCAGTTCTTCATATTCTGTCCCCTCATCCTGAAGTCATATGGGCATCCTGGGACATATGACTCACTCCCACAATTCCTTGTCTAATCATCTTCTTGTTGAATAAATTAGCATAACATATAGGATATCTAAAATCCAATTACGTGTTAGTTACTCTAGCCACAGACAAATTTGGTTATTCTCAGTCCACACATTAATTGGAGGCAGAAGACAAATGTTGTTCATTCGTTTTCGAGTGTTTGTTTGAAACAGTCCTTTAGCTTACCTTCTCTTACTCCATCTCCCCAGGAAGTGGGCTTTCTGTTCACAGACCTACAGGTCTACCTCCAGCTGAACTAGAACCCTCATTCTTATTGCTTCTCTGTACACACACCTTCCATTTCAAGGCATTTCCTTCCCATTTCTATGCTGACTAACCCTTATCCTTTGAGATGCAACTTAACTTTACTTTTGAATTCTTCAGTTTCTCATCAGAACCCTTAAAATATACAGTGGTACATTTGATATACACAAAACGGCTCTTGTTTCAGATTCAAAGGATGACTTAAAGGATAAATTATGTCCAAACAGAGGTGGCTGAGAAGCATTCATTATAGTGATTTTTTAAATTCCTGGCAAATAGCCAGGAAAAATCATATGAGCCAGGATTTCACTTCTAAAAATCTACTCTTAAAATACACTGACAAGAATATGAAATAAAGTATGCACAAGGCTATTTATTGCAGCAATTTGATATAACAAATGATGGAAAACTACTTAAATACCCCAATGGCTATTATAGGAACTAGTGAAATAAACTATGAAATCTTCCCAGATGGAGTAGTAAGAAGCTAGACAGAAAGGAATAATAATTTATATATGAGATGATAGATAGATAGATAGATAGATAGATAGATAGATAGATAGATGGTAGAGACTGGTTCATTTTAAGGAATTGGCTCACACAATCACAGAGACTGGCAAACCCAGAATCTGCAGGGAAGTCTGAGAGGCTGGAGACCCAGGAAAAGTTGATGATACAGTCTTGATTCTCAATGAGACTGCAGACAGAATCCATTCCTCTTAGGAGGACTTCAGTCTTCTCTCTTAAGGCCTTCAATTGATTGCATGAGATACATTCCCATTATGGAGGGGTAATCTTTTTTACTCAAAGTCTAATGATTTAGATGTTAATTGCATCTTTGAAAATACCTTTACAGCAAACATCTAAACTGATGTTTGACCAAATAACTGTGCACCATGGTCTAGCCAAGTTGACATATGAAATTAGTCATTATGTATATAAAATACTGAGTTAGGAGCTCAGTTCTATATAAATATGGATATAATTTATATTTAAAATATATATACATTATATATCTATATTTATATTTTATCTATATGTTCATTATCTATCTATCTATCATTCTATCTGCTAGCTCTCTACTTATCTATACAGGCATACCTCGCTTTATTGTGCTACACAGATATTGTGTTTTTTCATAAATTGAAGGTTTGTGAGGAACCAGCATTGAGCAAGTCTCTCTGCTTTGCTTTTCCATTATTTTTCATTATTATTATACTTGTTAAGATGATCTGTGATCAGTGAATTTTGATGTTACTCATGTAAAAATATTAAGTTGTTGATGTTTAGCATTTGTTAGAAATATAGTATTTTTTAATTAAGGTATGTACATTAATATTTTAGGCTTAATGCTGTTGCACACTTTATAGACTACAGTATACCACAGTACAATGTAAACATAACTTTTATACAGGGAAACCAAAAAATGTGTAACTCAATTCATTGTGGTATCCTTTTTTTTTTTTTTTGTGGTATGCGGGCCTCTCACGGTTGTGGCCTCTCCTGTTGCGGAGCACAGGCTCCAGACGCGCAGGCTCAGCGGCCATGGCTTACGGGCCCAGCTGCTCTGTGGCATGTGGGATCTTCCTGGACCGGGGCACGAACCTGTGTCCCCTGCATCGGCAGCCAGCCGGACTCTCAACCACTGCACCACCAGGGAAGCCCTGTGGTATGCTTTTTATTGTGGTGGTCTAGAACTGAACCTGCAATATCTCCAAGGTATGCCTGTACATTACTCAACTAAACTTCACTTTTTATTTGGATTCCACTAGTTTTCCCCAATGTCCTTTCCCTTTCTTTCTTTTTTTTTTTTTTTTTTTGGTTCCAGGAATCCATCCAGAATACCACTTAGGGCTTCCCTGGTGGCGCAGTGGTTGAGAGTCCACCTGCCGATGCAGGGGACATGGGTTCGTGCTCCGGTCTGGGAAGATCCCACATGCCGCGGAGCGGCTGGGCCCGTGAGCCATGGCCGCTGAGCCTGCGCGTCCGGAGCCTGTGTTCCGCAACGGGAGAGGCCACAACAGTGAGAGGCCCGCGTACCACAAAAAAAACCCAAAAAAACAAACAAACAAACAGAATACCACTTAATATTTTGTTATCTTAATACTTAGCTAAGACAACTTAGCTCTCCTTGTGCTGTGACCATTTCTCAAATTTCCTTTGTTTTCCAGGAAGTAATTTATTATTTTATTTTTTAAACATCTTTTGCTTTTGTTAGTTACCTTTACTGTTTCATTGCATTCTGCTTCATTAAATTCTGCTTTTTAACTTTATTACATCCATCCTTTTATGATTTTCCTTGTGTTCACTCTCTTTTTTAGCTCAGTAGAATTCTTAGCTCATTATTCTCTTTCTTGTTTTCTAAAATTTGCATTTAAGGTTATACACGTTCTTTATTTTTTTAATTGAAGTATAATTGACTTACAATATTATATTAGTTTCAGGTGTACGAGACCATGATTTGATATTTTTATACATTAAAAAATGATTACCATGATCAGTCTGGTTACCATCTGTCACCACACAAAGTTATTACAATATTATTGACTATATTCCATATGCTATATATTACAACAGTTTAAATTATTTATTTTATAGGAAGGAAGTTTGTACCTTCATCACCTTTACCTATTTCACCCATCCTTCCATACCCCTCTCCTCTGCAACCACCAGTTTGTTCTCTGTACCTATGAGTCTTTTTCTGTTTTGTTTACCCATTTGTTCTGTTTTGTAGATTCTACATATAAGTGAAATCACATGATATTTGTCTTTCTCTAACTTATGTCACTTAGTATAGTACCCTTTAGGTCCATCCATGCTCTTCGGAAATGGCAAGATTACATTGATTTTTTTTTTATGTATATACCACATCTTCTTTACCCATTCATCTATGGATGGCCACTTAGGTTGCTTCCATAACTTGGCTATTGTAAACAATGCTGCAATGAACATTGGAGTACATATATCTCTTCAAGCTAGTATGTTCATTGTCTTCAGATAAATACCCAGAGGTGGATCATGTGGTAGCTTTATTTTTAATTTTTTGACAAACCTCCATACTGTTTTCCACAGTAGTTATACTAACTTATATTCTCAACAATATCACACAAAGATTCCTTTCTCTCCACATCCTCACCAACACTTGTTATTTCTTGTTTTTGTTTGGTTGTTTTTTTTTTTTTTTAAATGGTAGCCATTCTGACAGGTGTGAAGTGACATCTCATTGTGGTTTTAATTTGCATTTCCCTGATGGTTAGTGTTATTGAGCATCTTTTCATGTGCTTGCTGGCCATCTGTATGTCTTCTTTGGAAAAATATCTATGTCTTCTTTGGAATCATGTCTACTCAGGGACTCTGACCGCTTTTTAATCAGATCGATTTTGTGTGTGTGTGTGTTGATTTATATGAGTTTTTCATATATTTTGGGTATTAGCCCTTTTTCAGACACATTATTTACAAATATCTTCCTCCATTCAGTAGGTTGCCTTTTCATTTTCTTGATAGTTTTCTTCATTGTGCAAAAGCTTTTTAGTTTGTTATAGTCCAATTCATTTAGTTTTGCTTTTGTTGCCCTTGCCTGAGGAGATATATCAAAAAAAAATATTCCTAAGACCAACGTCAAAGAGCTTACAGCTTATGTTTTCTTCTAGGAGATTTATGATTATCAGATTTTACATTTAAGCCTTTAATTCATTTGACTTTATATTTGTGTATGGTGTAAGAAAGTAGTTTAGTTTCACTCTTCTGCATGTAGCTGTCCAGTTTTCCAATGCCTTTTGATGCAATTGTAAATGGGATTGCTTTCTTCATTTCTCTTTAAGATAGCTCATTATTAATGTAGAGAAATAAAACACATTTCTGTGTATTAATTTTGTATTCTGCAACTATACTGAATTCATGCATTACTTTTAACAGATTTTGGTGGAGTCTTTAGAGTTTTCTAGGTATAGTATTATGTCATCTGCAAATAGTGACAGTCTTACTTCTTCCTTTCCAAGTTGGATGCCTTTTATCATTTTTTTCTTTTCTGATTGCTAAGTCTAGGACTTCAAATACTATGTTAAATAAAAGTGACATGAGTGGGTATTCTGGTCTTGTTCCTGATCCTAGAGGAAAAGTTTTCAGCTTTTCACCATTGAGTATAATGTTAGCTGTGGGTTTGTCATGTATGACCTTTATTATGCTGAGGTATGTTACCTCCATACCCACTTAGTTGAGGACTTTTATCATGAACATACTTTGAATTTTGTCTAATGCTTATTCTGCATCTACTGAGATGGTAATTTAATTTTTAATCCTTCATTTTGTTAAAGTGGCATATCTCATTGATTGATTTGCAGATATTGAATCATCCTTGCATCCCTGGAATAATTCTCACTTGATTATGGTGTATGATTCTTTCAATATATTGTTATGTATAACATAAACTATATTTACCAGAAAACAAGAAAGCTATCAATGCCTGCCTGGGTTATGCCCAAAAGGGTCATAAGCACCAATGTGACAAGGATCCCACTAAAAAATAATGAACATTTAGAGCACCAAAAGAACTCATCATCCTTAAGTTCACAGTGACACAAAAATAAATCTCACAATCACTCTAGGAAACTGTTAAGGCATAAAATCATACTGAAAACTGGTTTAAAAAAAAGGTAAGACAGTGTAATTGAACATCTATCCTGCCTTTCCCATACCAATTATGTTTCAAGGTACTTTAATAGCAGAAGAGTAAAGGTTCTTTATAGAAGAATCCCATGGTTCATAAGCACAGATGGAATGATAGAATACCATCATTTAGCCACCCCTTAATGTAGTAAAATATCTAAACAGTGATCCATCATGGCTGCTAAAACTAGTAGGTGAAAGGCTAATGAAAAACTTAAAAATGAATTGAATTGATAACTTCTAAACATTAACATAAACAAAGAAAGAAACACAAAAGATATTCTGTGACTCTTGTAGTGATAAAGTATAGAGAAGTGTTTATGAAGATAAAAAAAAATCAAACATGATTCTGATCAAATCTCCGTGGAAGCTCAACATTTACAGAGGAAAGAAGAACATGCTAAATGACATATGGCCAGATCTCCAGAATGTGAGAAAGATGACAGAAAAAAAGACTTGGGTTTTCCCCCGAAATAAATGAGTGAGAGAAAGAGAAAGAGGGAAACAGAGAGGACACTCAAGTCATATCAATCAAATCACATATGCAGACATTGTTTAGACAGTGATTTACAAACCAAGTAAGGAAAGTGGTAGAACCATTATAGACTTGAACTCTACATATTTATAGTTTTAATATAAAGAATTTTTTTGATAGAATACTGGTATGTGGTTACTAAGCTTCTTTCTTTCTGGCACTTGAATGCCAAATAGTTTTGTGTTTTTTTTTTCATGCAGCCTCAGCATTACTAAATTTATGAGTTTCTTCCACATAGTATCTCCTTGGGTCCCCATGATCAACTAAAGAGTTATAAAGTACAGGTATTATGAGCCATTATTTTTCTTGTGGGAAACTGAGACTTCAAAGAAATGTAAATGTTTTATCCCAACAACTTCCAGAAAGTGGACTAATCACATCCTCTACTGATTGGCACCATGTGCTGCTGGTTCCCTATCTGAGCTGCTCACATTTACACATTAGCATAAAAAAAGAAAGAAACAGTCACAGCTTAGGATTCTCTAGGCTTTAAAACTTTTTTTATCAAATTTGTTTAATTTTATTTAACACATTCAGAAAAAGCACACACACACACAGAAAGACGCACGCACATACACGCACACACACACACACACACACACACACACACACACACACACACACACACACACTGGGAAATAGCCTAAAATCCTTGTGCTCTTTTCGACTTTACCTATGCCCAATATTAAAGGTTCTACTCCCTTGCACATTTCCTGGTCACACTTCAGGACAAAAAAGCAATCCCAAGTAACTTAAGATTTCAATGACCTTGATTTTAATATTAACAAAGTAGCATTCAGTAAGCCGCCTAAATGTCTATTTCATATTAAGGTACCTGAGATTTTCCATTACAGGGAGTGCAGTGTCCTTATGATTTAATGAACAAGTCAAAGTTGACTGGCCCATCCTGAATTTCACATATACTTTTGTATTGTGCACGGTTCACTTCACATTACCCAATTTTATGCAAAACTAATCTTAAGGGGTGTATAATATTCCAACAAACTTTCTAGATATTTCCTAAATTAGAGAATATTTAGATTAATTATTTTCTGATTTGTATTATGCACAAGCTTTGATCTACATTTATGTGCATAAGATTTATATATATATATTATGAGATAATTATTGAGGATTGCTTTCCAGAAGTGGAATTAATGAATCAAAGGAGTTTTAAGGCTTTTGATTTGTATTGTCAAAATGCTTCCAAAAGTGTCCTACCAAGCCTCTTGCCTGCCAGGAATGCACCTCTCAAAACCCTCCGCAGCAGCAAGAATCTGCATATTTAAAAACCTATGTGGATTTGATGTGCATTTCTTCTGGGCTTTTATCCTGAAATGGATCTGGTCTTAGATTTTGTGTTGGTTAAGAGTAGGTGGAACAAAAAAGCTTTTCCACTTAAACTTGAAAAAGTTAAGTTCCCAAGAGACCCCTACATCAACCACGGAAGCTCATTTGGCAGTAAAAATGATAACATTCAGCGAACAACAAGAAATCTAAAATGATAGTTGTTTTATCAAAAAAAAATCCAGCAGCTAATTAGTGTCTTTCCTGTTTGAAAGAAGGCAGTGGGAAGTGGACAGAAGACCTTATAGGAAAGATAAAAAGAAGAGGAAAATGAAAATAAAAGTTTCCAGTTCGACAATCAAGCTGTCGTCTACATCCATTTCATCCCAAGACCACCAAGCCAATGTGGAGGCTTTTTCCTCCTTTCCTTTTCATGAGACTGATCACAACCAGCACTGCAGAGTCCATTAAATTAAGAAATGCTGTTGCCTACATGTGTGAATGAGCTGTGAGTAAAGTGCTGAAGTAGAGGACACCTAAAGTGAAACGTCCTCATGAATGTCCACGTGGCTGAGCAGGAAGGTAACCTGTCATAGATGTGCTAAACAAGAATAGTTGGGTTTTATTTTATTTACTTTTCCCTGGACTCTGTTGAATGACTGTCATCTACAAGTTCAGGCTACTTTTTGCTGAGGATTAATGCACTGGGAGAGCTGAGAGAAAACTGAACAGTAGAGCTGTCTTTTTCTTGACCAGTTCACCTTACTTTCCCAAACTCAAAGTCTTTCCCTATTTCTTTCTCCTTTTTATTGTAGTAAAATGAACATAACATAAAATTCACCATTTTGATCATTTTACAATTCACTGTACAATTCAGTGGAATTTAGTACTGCCACATGCTGTGAAACTGTCACCACTGCCTAGTTGCAAAACATTTTCATTACCCCAAAAGGAAACCTACACCCATTTTAAGCAGTCATTCCCTATTTCCGTCTCTTCCAAATCCCTGGCAACCACTAAGGTATAATATTTTCCGTGTGTATGGATTTGCCATTGCTGGACATTTCATATAAGTGGAACCATACAATAAAAAAAAAAAAAAGAGTAGGTGGAAGAGACAAGCTTGAGGTGTTTCTTCCCCTTGAGCTGCCTATCCCAGTCCTATTTTGTTCAGTCACTTCCTAGAAATGATTTCATTCAACACTGCCCCCATTCTGATGTATGAAGTCACTGAGGTTTTCTGCTTTTAACCCCCTTAATTCTTTTGATTTGCTGGATGGTTGAAAACAGAAGGAATAAATAGCTGACACACAGGAAGCTGTGCATGTTTCAAATGAAGTTTCCTTTTTGTAAAGCTGGGCAGTTTACAAGCTTGGCTCACTCCATCTCCATTCCAAATGGTTCTGTGCATGGCAGCAATGGTGTCTGGCTCAACCACTACCTTGACCAGGCTGTTGGTCAGAATTAGGCTTAGTTCTGAGCTGTTTTTTCAGGCTGTGTTTAGAATTTGCTAGTCAGAGAATTGAAACAGTGTGCACAACAAAGACTAGTTTTCTTTAAAAAAACACAGGTTGATGTGCATGTTCTCCTGCCCCTTTCTTATTTTCAGGAAGCTGAAACTTGCTTGGTGCTCATCACACACATACACAAAAAAAATTGTAACTATGTGAGTGGCTGGATGTTAACTAAACTTACTGTGATAATCATTTTGTAGTGTAGTATGTACATATACTAAAGCATTATTTAATGATTTAATATGTGCACACTTTGAACTTATACAATGTTATGCTAATTATATCTCAATAAAACTGGAAAAATAAGTTAAAAAAATATGCTTGGTGCTTTGAAAAAGAGGCATGGGACTTAAAAAACACAGTATGGCCTGAAAGAAATATAACGTGTGATTTAAGCTCCCATCTCTTTTTATGAGTTTCTTTTTTCCCTTTTTGTAAGAATCTTTGAAGAACTTACTGAAAATTGAAAGCAATGCTACAAGACTCAAAGCCTCGCTGGAAGCCAGGTCTATGTCAGTAACCCATATATATATTTTTTAAACATCTTTATTGGAGTATAATTGTTTTACAATGGTGTGTTAGTTTCTGCTTTATAACAAAGTGAATCAGTTATACATATACATATGTCCCCATATCTCTTCCCTCTTGCGTCTCCCTCCCTCCCATCCTCCCTATCCCACCCCTCTAGGTGGTCACAAAGCACGGAGCTGATCTCCCTGTGCTATGCGGCTGCTTCCCACTAGCTATCTATTTTACATTTGGTAGTGTATATGTGTCCATTCCACTCTCTCACTTTGTTCCAGCTTACCCTTCCCCCTCCCCGTATCCTCAAGTCCATTCTCTAGTAGGTCTGTGTCTTTATTCCCGTCTTGCCCCTAGGTTATTCATGACCATTTATTTTTTAGATTCCATATATATGTGTTAGCATACGGTATTTGTTTTGCTCTTTCTGACTTACTTCACTCTGTATGACAGACTCTAGGTCCATCCACCTCACTACAAATAACTCAATTTTGTTTCTTTTTATGGCTGAGTAATATTCTATTGTATATATGTGCCACAGCAGCTCATGCAGCTCAATATCGAAAAAACAAACAACCCAATCCAAAAATGAGCAGAAGACCTAAATAGACATTTCTCCAGAGAAGATATACAGACTGCCAACAACACATGAAAGGATGCTCAACATCACTAATCATTAGAAAAATGCAAATCAAAACTACAATGAGATATCATCTCACACCGGTCAGAATGGCCATCATCAAAAAAATCTACAAACAATAAATGCTGGAGAGGGTGTGGAGAAAAGGGAACCCTCTTGCACTGTTGGTGGGAATGTAAATTGATACAGCCACTATGGAGAACAGTATGGAGGTTCCTTAAAAAACTAAAAATAGAATTACCATACGACCCAGCAATCCCACTACTGGGCATATACCCTGAGAAAACCATACTTCAAAAAGAGTCATGTAGCAAAATGTTCATTGCAGCTCTATTTGCAATGGCCAGGACATGGAAGCAACCTAATTGTCCATCAACAGATGAATGGATAAAGTAACCCATGCATTTTAGCGCTTGGGTCACCACGTGCATTCTACAACCATGCATCCATGCACTCATTCATGCGATAGCCATCTGTTTTTCATCATATGCCAGTACCATGCTAAGCACAAGTGATTCAAGACTGAAAACAAGATGATTCTTGTTCCCATGAATGTCAAATTCAAGGAAAAGGCAGATCCATTTCTGATTAACACTAATATAGAAACTTCCAGAAGGACAAACAGCTTTGACTCCTGCCACTTGTGAAAACATAATGAAAAACAAACAAGTAACAGAAAAATGCCAAGCCTGTTACAAACCACCATGACACTCTTAACTACATATTTACAATGTTAATTTTGTGCAATTTATCAAAAATGGCTTTCACGTAACAGTAAATAAAAATTTGCTGGGGATGCATTTTTTTTTCATTTTCCTTTCTTCTATTTCATTCCCATCAACAGACCATTAAGTTTTCTTGAATCCTCTTTTCTGAAAAAGTATCACAAAAGCATCCAATGCAGGTTCAATATATTATAGAGTATCCTAAAGCATCTGGACTTGGTGGTCCAGAGATGGGATCTATGAGTTTTGACAAGTGAAAGTTATTCCATTCAGCTTTGATCATGTAAACGTCTTGGCCTTATTTTTCTGTGGCAGAAAACTTGGTGTCAATTGTTGGCTTGAAACCAAGCAGAAGTACCATCTCCAACCATGGAGACTTTTCTCTGTGATAGGTGGACCTAGTCTTGCCAGAATTCTCTGCTAACTAATGTTTCATTGGTTAATGACCTATCACAGATTCCCTTGTTTAGGCCTTTTCCATGCCCCCAAGAACTCTAGGAATATCCACAAAAATAAAGGAGTTTTTTTTTCCCTTTAAAAGTTATCCATGGTGTGGTTTAGACAGACCTGACTGCAATCAGTTCCACATGGCCCCAACCATTTTTATTCATCATTATATCCTTAAGAGTTAACAGGCTCTGGCACATGTCTAATCAGTAATTTTGGAATAAGTGATAAGAAGAGGCATTAATATATTTTCCTGATTTAGTGCAGAATTTTAAAAATGCACCCCCCCTTGCCTTCGTGGAGTCCATCACTTTTTTGGACTTTCCATGTTGCCACATGGAGCTCACCAGAGAAGGCAGCTCCTCCCAGAGTGCCAAGATTACTTTGACCATCTCATTCCCATGAATCATGGCACTAAAAAATGTTTGGAATAGTAGTTTCTTTCCTCAGAGCAGCCTTTTGTTTTGGATATCCTTAGTTTTTAATGCCTTTCTTGGCAAAAATAATAATAATAATAATAATTCTTCCTTTTTCTGTTATGAATACAAACCAGGCTCTTCATGGAATGAACGTTTCTAGCCACATTGACTCTCTGTCTTTGACAAAACCAAGCTCTTTCTTGACTTTGAGCTCTTGGGTTTGTATGTCTTTCTATTTGGAATATTTCCCTAGTTTTTCTTTTTTTCCCCATGGTTGACCCCAATTGTTTATGCAGGTATCCACTTAATTGTGGTCTCTTTTGGGAAAGTTATTTCCTGACTGAAGTATCCCTCCACTGCATATCCCAATCACTACCTATATCCTGACTCCATTTCTTTTTATCGAAATCACCCATGTAAATTTTCTCTCCTATTTCCTACTGAATCCCCAGTGTCAAGCACAGTGCCTGACGAATTGGAGAAATTCAATAATTATTTGTCAAATCATTTAACGAATGGATGGATTTAAGAAAAACACCAGGTGACCTGAAATAGTTCATCTTACCTTTAGATTTCTTGACAGTCTGATGCACCAGGTACTATTTAACTTTCCTTTGTAATGGGCGGCTGCTGGGGCAGTGTCCAGACTTCAGATTTCATGGTCTTTATGTGAAAGGCTTATAGATAGCGATCTACAATCATCAAAAGGAGGTTGCTTACTTATAGGTTGAGAACTTGAGAAGGTACATCAATCGCTGCCCAATTTTACCAAATCTGAGAAAGATGACTGGTGAAAAATTGCCTTTATTCAGAAGGCTGCACTGATCAGCAAGATTTACTGACAGCTGTTAGGAGTCTGAAGTAGAAATTCCTGCAAACAGTAACAAGATTGATAATGAAGTATTGATCGGGGTGTACACTGCAGGGCAATTCTGTCCATTTCCTTGTGGAAGCCAGAGTATCCTCAGTCTACAAGGAGGGTCTGGATTGGCATCTGCAGCCCCAGCATTTCTTTTCTCAGAGACTGATTGTGATGCTTATTTAGAACTGTCTGGAAAGTGTAACTATTTCTAATTTTCTCTAGACCCTTGGGGTCTCCCTTTTTCTCTTTCTCTCATTCTCTCTCCTTAAATATGGCTTCAAAAATGAGCCCGTGTGGCTTGGGAAAGACTTGTGCAAAGGAAACTTTGAAATCAATCCATCAGGCTAGGCCTGTAGCAGCAGCTATATGGCTCAGGGATGACTGCCAGATGGCTCAGCCATCACTGACATCAGAGAGCACTTCGTCTGCTTTCTCTCCCACTCATGCCCACCCGAACCCCGGACAGATGGAGCATTTTTGCACAATGTCAGATGGTATTACCTTTTGGCTGGAGTGCTAATCAGAGAGCTCTGGTGCTGCAGATTTCCTTTTACCTCTCCACTGAACAGATAATTCACAGGCATCAGAAGCATGGGCTATCCCCAACCATCTCCTGAACTTCCTCACACTTCTTCTTCTGTTGACACCTGAGCCATGTGTCATCTGAGAGTACAGAGAGATGCATTCTGTCTCAGAACCCAGTATGATCTTGTGTTAACCAAAATAATAAAAATAAAATTGTATTAACTAATCTTACTGTGGTAATCATTTCACAATATATATGTGTATCAAATCATCACGTTATACACCTTAAACTTATACAGTGTTACATGTTAACTATATCTCAACAAAGCTGGAAAAATAAATAAATTATAGAACTCCTACAAGGCATAAGAAAAAGACAAATTGGCCAACTAACAAATGACCAAAATAATTTAACAGATAATTATCAAAAGAAGATACTAAATGGCCAATAAGCATACGTAAAGAAGGTCAAACCATTAGTTATTAAGGGAATGAAAATCAAGACTACACTGAAGAATGAAAATACTATTGCAGCTCTTCTGAAACCCCAGCGAGGAGAGCAGGAGGCCTTGTTATCACCCATAGGTGGACTTCCTGGCATGCCAGCTTCCCGTTCAAGCTTCTCTGATACTGACAGGAAGAAGTATGTCAGAAGCCTGGACATGCCGAGGCCCAACAGCAGAGTGGAGATTGTGGCTGCCATGCGTCAGATCCGGATTTTAGTGAAGGACGAGGGGAAGATGGTGGAAGGGTAAGACACGGAGATCACCTTCCTCCCCACAGATACACCAGAAATACATCTACACGTGGAACAACTCCTACAGAACACCTACTGAACGCTGGCAGAAGAACTCAGACTTCCCAAAAGGCAAGAAACCCCCCACGTACCTGGGTAGGGCAAAAGAAAAAAGAACAAACAGAGACAAAAGGATAGGGACGGGACCTGCACCAGTGGGAGGGAGCCACGAAAGAGGAAAGGTTTCCACACACTAGGAAGCCCTTTCGTGGGCAGGGACTGTGAGTGGCGGAGGGGGAAAGCTTTGGAGCCGCGATGGAGAGCGCAGCAACAGGGGTGCGGAGGGCAAAGTGGAGAGATTCCCGTACAGAGGATAGGGGCCGACCGGCACTCACCACCCCGAGAGGCTTGTCTGCTCACCCACTGGGGCGGGCGGGACTGGGAGCTGAGGCTCGGGCTTCGGTCGGAGCACAGGGAGAGGACTGGGGTAGGCGGCATGAACACAGCCTGCAGGGAGTTAGTGCACCACGGCTAGCCGGGACGGAGTCCGGGGAAAACTCTGGACCTGACGAAGGGGCAAGAGACTTTTTCTTCCCTCTTTGTTTCCTGGTGCGCGAGGAGAGGGGATTGAGAGCGCTGCTTAAAGGAGCTCCAGAGATGGGTGCAAGCCGCGGCTAAAAGCGCGGACCCCAGAGACGGGCATGAGACGCTAAGGCTGCTGCTGCCGCCACCAAGAAGCCTGTATGCGACCACAAGTCACTCTCCACACCCTCCTTCCGGGGAGCCTGTGCAGCCCGCCACTGCAAGGGTCCCGGGATCCAGGGAAAACTTCCCCGGGAGAACGCACGGCGCGCCTCAGGCTCATGCAACGTCACGCCGGCCTCTGCTGCCGCAGGCTCGCCCCGCACTCCGTGCCCCTCCCTCCCCCCGGCCTGAGTGAGCCAGAGTCCCCGAAACAGATGCTCCTTTCACCCAGTCCTGTCTGAGCGAAAAACAGACGCTCTCCGGCGACCTGCACGCAGAGGCAGGGCCAAATCCAAAGCTGAGCCCGGGAGCTGTGAGAACAAAGAAGAAAAAGGGAAATCCCTCCCAGCAGCCTCAGAAGCAGCGGATTAAAGCTCCACAATCAACTTGACGTACCCTGCATCTGTGGAATACATGAGATTTTTGTCTGTATAGCTTTGCTTCCACCATTTGTCCTAGGGTTCTATCTGTCCTTTTTTTTTTTTTCTTTTTTAAAAAAAGTTTTTTTTCTTAATTATTTTTTATTTTAATAACTTTATTTTATCTTCTTTCTTTCCTTCCTTCCTTCCCTCCTTCCTTCCTTCTTTCCTTCCCCCCGCCCTCCCTCCCTTTCTTCCTTCCTGCCTTCCTTCTCCTCTTTTTTCGTTCCTCCTTTCTTTCTTTCTTCTTTCTCTCTCTCTCTCTCTCTCTCTCTCTCGCTCTCTCTCTTTCCTTCTTTCTTCTACTAACTCTTTCTTTCTACTTTTTCTCCCTTTTATTTTGAATGTGGATGAAAGGCTCTTGGTGCTGCAGCCGGGAGTCAGTGCTATGCCTCTGAGGTGGGAGAGCCAACTTCAGGACACTGGCCCACAAGAGACTTCCCAGCTCTACATAATACTAAACGGCGAAAATCTCCCAGAGATCTCCATCTCAACACCAGCACCCAGCTTCACTCAACGACCAGCAGGCTACAGTGCTGGACACCCTATGCCAAACAACTAGCAAGACAGGAACACAACCGCATCCATTAGCAGAGAGGCTGCCTAAAATCATAATAAGTCCACAGGCACCCCAAAACACACCACCAGACGTGGACCTGCCCACCAGAAAGACAAGATCCAGCCTCATCCACCAGAACACAGGCACTAGTCCCCTCCACCAGGAAGCCTACAAAATCCACTGAACCAACTTTAGCCACTGGGGACAGACACCAAAAACAACAGGAACTACGAACCTGCATCCTGCAAAAAGGAGACCCCAAACACAGTAAGATAAGCAAAATGAGAAGACAGAAAAACACACAAACACACAGCAGATGAAGGAGCAAGATAAAAACCCACCAGACCTAACAAATGAAGAGGAAATAGGCAGTCTACCTGAAAGAGAATTCAGAATAATGATAGTAAAGATGATACAAAATCTTGGAAAAAGAATAGAAAAAATGCAAGAAACATTTAACAAGGACCTAGAAGAAATAAAGATGAAACAAGCAATGAGGAACAACACAATAAATGAAATTAAAAATACTCTAGATGGGATCAGTAGCAGAATAACTGAGGCAGAAGAATGGATAAGTGACCTGGAAGATAAAATAGTGGAAATAACTACTGCAGAGCAGAATAAAGAAAAAAGAATGAAAAGAACTGAGGACAGTCTCAGAGACCTCTGGGACAACATTAAATGCACCAACATTCGAATTACAGGAGTTCCAGAAGAAGAAGAGAAAAAGAAAGGGACTGAGAAAATATTTGAAGAGATTTTAGTTGAAAACTTCCCTAATTTGGGAAAGGAAATTGTCAGTCAAGTCCAGGAAGCACAGAGAGTCCCATACAAGATAAATCCAAGTAGGAATACACCCAAGATACATATTAATCAAACTGTCAAAAATTAAATACAAAGAAAACATATTAAAAGCAGCAAGGGAAAAACAACAAATAACACACAAGGGAATCCCCACAAGGTTAACTGATGATCTTACAGCAGAAACTCTGCAAGCCAGAAGAGACTGGCAGGACATATTTAAAGTAATGAAGGAGAAAAACCTGCAACCAAGATTACTCTACCCAGCCAGGATCTCATTCAGATTTGATGGAGAAATTAAAACCTTCACAGGCAAGCAAAAGCTGAGAGAGTTCAGCACCACCAAACCAGCTTTACAACAAATGCAAAAGGAACTGCTCTAGGCAAGAAACACAAAAGAAGGAAAAGACCTACAATAAAGAACCCAAAACAATTAAGAAAATGGGAATAGGAACATACATATCGGTAATTATCTTAAATGTAAATGGACTAAATGCTCCCACCAAAAGACACAGATTGGCTGAATGGATACAAAAACAAGACCCATATATATGCTGCCTAGAAGAGACCCACTTCAGACCTAGAGACATACAGACGGAATGTAAGGGGATGGAAAAAGATATTACATGCAAATGGAAACCAAAAGAAAGCTGGAGTAGCAATTCTCATATTAGACAAAATAAAGACTTTAAAATAAAGACTATTAGAAGAGAAAAAGAAGGACACTACATAATGATCAAGGGATCGATCCAAGAAGAAGATATAACAATTGTAAATATTTATGCACCCAACATAGGAGCACCTCACTACATAAGGCAAATACTAACAACCATAAAAGGGGAAATCGACAGTAACACATTCATAGTAGGGGACTTTAACACCCCACTTTCACCAATGGACAGATCATCCAAAATGAAAATAAATAAGGAAACACAAGCTTTAAATGATACATTAAACAAGATAGACTTAATTGATATTTATAGGACATTTCATCCAAAAACACCAGAATACACATTTTTCTCAAGTGCTCATGGAACATTCTCCAAGATAGATCATATCTTGGGTCACAAATCAAGCCTTGGTAAATTTAAGAACATTGAAATTGTATCAAGTATCTTTTCCGACCACAATGCTATGAGACTAGATTCAATTACAGGAAAAGATCTTAAAAAAATACAAACACATGGAGGCTAAACAATACACTATTTAATAACGAAGTGATCACTGAAGAAATCAAAGAGGAAATAAAGAAATACCTAGAAACAAATGACAATGGACACACAATGACCCAAAACCTATGTGATGCAGCAAAAGCAGTTCTAAGAGGGAAGTTTATAGCAATACAATCCTACCTTAAGAAACAGGAAACATCTCAAATAAACAACCTAACCTTGCACCTAAAACAATTAGAAAAGAAGAACAAAAAACCCCCAAAGTTATCAGAAGGAAGAAAATCATAAATATAACATCAGAAATAAATGGAAAAAAATGAATGAAATGATAGCAAAGATCAATAAAACTAAAAGCTGGCTCTTTGAGAAGATAAACAAAATTGATAAACCATTAGCCAGACTCATCAAGAAAAAAAGGGAGAAGACTCAAATCAACAGAATTAGAAATGAAAAAGGAGAAGTAACAACTGACACTGCAGAAATACAAAATATCATGAGAGACTACTACAAGCAACTCTATGCCAATAAAATGAACAACCTGGAAGAAATGGACAAATTCTTAGAAATGCACAACCTGCCAAGACTGAATCAGGAAGAAATAGAACATATGAACAGACCAATCACAAGCACTGAAATTGAAACTGTGATTAAAAATCTTCCAACAAACAAAAGCCCAGGACCAGATGGCATCACAGGCGAATTCTATCAAACATTTAGAGAAAAGCTAACACCTATCCTTCTCAAACTCTTCCAAAATATAGCAGAGGGAGGAACACTCCCAAACTCGTTCTACGAGGCCACCATCACCCTGATACCAAAACCAGACAAGGATGTCACAAAGAAAGAAAACTACAGGCCAATATCACTGATGAACATAGATGCAAAAATCCTCAACAAAATACTAGCAAACAGAATCCAACAGCACATTAAAAGGATCATACACCATGATCAAGTGGGGTTTATTCCAGGAATGCAAGGATTCTTCAATATACGCAAATCAATCAACGTGATACACCATATTAACAAATTGAAGGAGAAAAACCATATGATCATCTCAATAGATGCAGAGAAAGCTTTCGACAAAATTCAACACCCATTTATGATAAAAACCCTGCAGAAAGGAGGCACATAGAGGGAAATTTCCTCAACATAATAAAGGCCATATATGACAAACCCACAGCCAACATCGTCCTCAATGGTGAAAAACTGAAAGCATTTCCACTAAGATCAGGAACAAGACAAGGTTGCCCACTCTCACCTCTCTTATTCAACATAGTTTTGGAAGTTTTAGCCACAGCAATCAGAGAAGAAAATGAAATAAAAGGAATCCAAATTGGAAAAGAAGAAGTAAAGCTGTCACTGTATGCAGATGACATAATACTACACATAGAGACTCCTAAAGATGCTACTAGAAAGATGCTTCCAGAAAACTACTAGAGCTAATCAATGAATTTGGTAAAGTAGCAAAGTAGCATTAATTAATGCAAAATTAATGCACAGAAATCTCTGGCATTCCTATACACTAATGATGAAAAATCTGAAAGTGAAATCAAGAAAACACTCCCATTTACCATTACAACAAAAAGAATAAAATATCTAGGAATAAACCTACCGAAGGAGACAAAAGACCTGTATGCAGAAAATTATACGACACTGATGAAAGAAATTAAAGATTATACAAATAGATGGAGAGATATACCTTGTTCTTGGATTGGAAGAATCAACATTGTGAAAATGACTCTACTACCCAAAGCAATCTACAGATTCAATGCAATGCCTATCAAACTACCACTGGCATTTTTCACAGAACTAGAACAAAAAATTTCACAATTTGTATGGAAACACAAAAGACCCCGAATAGCCAAAGCAATCTTGAGAACGAAAAATGGAGCTGGAGGAATCAGGCTCCCTGACTTCAGACTATACTACAAAGCTACAGTAATCAAGACAGTATGGTACTGGCACAAAAACAAAAAGATAGATCAATGGAACAGGATAGAAAGCCCAGAGATAAACCCACGCACATATGGTCACCTTATCTTTGATAAAGGAGGCAGGAATATACAGTGGAGAAAGGATAGCCTCTTCAATAAGTGGTGCTGGGAAAACTGGACAGGTACATGTAAAAGTATGAGATTAGAACACTCCCTAACACCATACACAAAAATAAGCTCAAAATGGATTAAAGACCTAAATGTAAGGCCAGAAACTATCAAACTCTTAGAGGGAAACATAGGCAGAACACTCTATGACATAAATCACAGCAAGATCCTTTTTGACCCACCTCCTAGAGAAATGGAAATAAAAATAAACAAATGGGACCTAGTGAAACTTCAAAGCTTTTGCACAGCAAAGGAAACCATAACCAAGATGAAAAGACAACCCTCAGAATGGGAGAAAATATTTGCAAATGAAGCAACTGACAAAGGATTAATTTCCAAAATTTACAAGCAGCTCGTGCAGCTCAATATCAAAAAAACAAACAACCCAATCCAAAAATGGGCAGAAGACCTAAATAGACATTTCTCCAAAGAAGATATACAGACTGCCAACAAATACATGAAAGAATGCTCAACATCATTAATCATTAGAGAAATGCAAATCAAAACTACAATGAGATATCATCTCACACCAATCAGAATGGTCATATCATCAAAAAATCTAGAAACAATAAATGCTGGAGAGGGTGTGGAGAAAAGGGAACACTCCTGCACTGCTGGTGGGAATGTGAATTCGTTCAGCCACTATGGAGAACAGTATGGAGGTTCCTTAAAAAACTACAAATTGAACTACCATATGACCCAGCAATCCCACTACTGGGCATATACCCTGAGAAAACCAAAATTCAAAAAGAGTCATGTACCAAAATATTCATTGCAGCTCTATTTACAATAGCCCGGAGATGGAAACAACCTAAGTGCCCATCATCGGATGAATGGATAAAGAAGATGTGGCACATATATACAATGGAATATTACTCAGCCATAAAAAGAAACTAAATTGAGCTATTTGTAATGAGGTGGATAGACCTGGAGTCTGTCATACAGAGTGAAGTAAGTCAGAAAGAGAAAAACAAATACCGTATGCTAACACATATATATGGAATTTAAGAAAAAAACAATGTCTTGAAGAACCTAGGGGTAAAACAGGAATAAAGACACAGACCTACTGGAGAACGGACTTGAGGATATGGGGAGGGGGAAGGGTGAGCTGTGACAAAGCGAGAGAGAGGCATGGACATATATACACTAACAAACGTAAGGTAGATAGCTATTGGGAAGCAGCCGCATAGCACAGGGATATCAGCTCAGTGCTTTGTGACCGCCTGGAGGGGTGGGATAGGGAGGGTGGGAGAGAGGGAGACGCAAGAGGGAAGAGATATGGGACATATGTATATGTATAACTGATTCACTTTGTTATAAAGCAGAAACTAACACACCATTGTAAAGCAATTATACCCCAATAAAGATGTTAAAAAAAAAAAAAGACCAAAAGACAACCCTCAGAATGGGAGAAAATATTTGCAAATGAAGCAACTGACAAAGGATTAATCTCCAAAATTTATAAGCAGCTCATGCAGCTCAGTAACAAAAAAACAAACAACCCAATCCAAAAATGGGCAGAAGACCTAAACAGACATTTCTCCAAAGAAGATATACAGACTGCCAACAAACACATGAAAGAATGCTCAACATCATTAATCATTAGAGAAATGCAAATCAAAACTACGATGAGATATCATCTCACACCAGTCAGAATGGCCGTCATCAAAAAATCTAGAAACAATAAATGCTGGAGAGGGTGTGGAGAAAAGGGAACACTCTTGCACTGCTGGTGGGAATGTGAATTGGTACAGCCACTATGGAGAACAGTATGGAGGTTCCTTAAAAAACTACAAATAGAACTACCATATGACCCATCAATACTACTACTGGGCATATACCCTGAAAAAACCATAATTCTAAAAGAGTCATGTACCAAAATGTTCATTGCAGCTCTATTTACTATAGCCCGGAGATGGAAACAACCTAAGTGTCCATCATCGGATGAATGGGTAAAGAAGATGTGGCACATATATACAATGGAATATTACTCAGCCATAAAAAGAAATGAAATTGAGCTATTTGTAATAAGGTGGATAGACCTAGAGTCTGTCATACAGAGTGAAGTAAGTCAGAAAGAGAAAGACAAATTCCGTATGCTAACACATACATATGGAATTTAAGAAAAAAACAATGTCATGAAGAACCTAGGGGTAGGACAGGAATAAAGACAGAGACCTACTAGAGAACGTACTTGAGGATATGGGGGGTGGGAAGGGTAGGCTGTGACAAAGTGAGAGAGTGCCATGGACATATATACACTACCAAACGTAAAATAGATAGCTGGTGGGAAGCAGCCGCATAGCATGGGGAAAACAGCTCTGTGCTTTGTGACCACCTGGAGGGGTGGGATGGGGAGGGTGGGAGGGAGGGAGACACAAGAGGGAAGAAATGTGGGAACATATGTGTATGTATAACTGATTCACTTTGATGTAAAGCAGAAACTAACACACCATTGTAAAGCAATTATACTCCAATAAAGATGTAAAAAAGAAAAGAAAATACTATTGCAGAGGATGTGGAACAACTGGAATTACACATTGTGAACTGGTTAAAATACTTTGGAAAATGAGTAGTCTCTACCTATTAAAATCAAACAGTTGCTTAACCTATGACCCATTAATTTTACTCCTAGGTATGTTCCCAAGGAGAAAATGAGGGCATAAGTCTACCAAAGGACATGTTCAAGAAGGTACATGGCAACTTTATTTATTATAGCCCAAATCTGGAAACAACCCAAATGTCCATCAACAGGAAGATGGGGAAATAAATTGTGTTTTAATCTCTCAGTGGAATGTTACCTACTCAGCAATAGAAAGAGGTAAACTCTTGATCCATGGAATAGCATGGATAAATCTCACAGACATAATGATGAAAGAAAAAAGACAGACACAGCAGAGTATATATTGTTTGACTCCATTAATGTGACATTTAAGAATAGGCAAAACAAATCTAGGGTGACAGAAATCATAATATGGGTTATCACTTGGCAGAAGGCAGTTATTGACTGTGAAGCAACACAGGTAGGACTCTTAGTTGCTGCAGGTGATTTTATTTTGAACTAGGCTGAGATTACATGATTGTATTGACATGTACATATTCATTGAGCTGTACACTTAAATCTGTGCAGTTGGTGTATTATACCTCAATGAAAATAATAACTAAATGCAAAAAGATAATATTTTGGATTAGGTCAAACATGTTATGATCTGAATTGGTCCTTAGTGCATTCTTTATTGTGTTCCAAAGCCACCAATCAGAACAGCTTAGGCAGAAACATCAGTCTGCCCTTTTGCTTGGGATAGCATAAATCAAATGAGTATATACCCTGCTAAAAACAATGACCAATGTAAAGAAGTATTTCTGTATTATTTCCCCTGAAAATGAGAGGACTGAACATATTCATTCAGCAGCAAGGCAGGCTTCAATCAATTACCATCAAAATACTGTATGATTTCAGGTCTTTTCCAAGAAGCTGACTTCAGCTGGTCAAAGATGGTCTCTGTAGCTTTGCAGTTATAACATGAAGCACTACCACTTAGGGATGTTATAGAAGGCCGATTTTAATATTTCATGCAAGACCTAAATACCAAAAAATAAACTTTTGTGAAATTTGGCATTAACACGGTTTTGGAGTCAGGAGACCTGTAGTCTAAACTTCATTTTGATATTAAAACCAACTACATAATCTTCAAAGAGTTATAGCTTCTTTGAGAAATTTTGCTCTCCTGCAAAATGCAGAAATATTTTTCTTTTTCCTAAACAGCAGAATTATTTATCCAAATTATTTTTTAATAGAAAAGTATAAATTAAGATCTGTTCGTGTTGATGGTGAGGTGGCATTATGGCCGAAGCTCTGTCCTTCTGTTCTCCCGTTTTTGTCCTCCGTGGTTCCCTGAGAGCCAAGGAAAACAGTTGGAAAAGCACTGAAAGTAGATAATATCTAGCTCTGGCATTGGAAGATGAAAGGGAAATCTCAAAGGCATTGTTAAGATATGCTCGCTTATCACTTTGAATTTTAGTCAGTGATTCTGTTTTAGCCACGGTGCTCAGAAGAGGCAATATTATTCCTTTTCATGTTCATAGAGATCCCTGGTTACAGCATGTCTTCTACTTTAAGCCTCACATTTTCCTACCCTTCTACTTCCTTGCACTCTCCTCTAGAACTTTCTCTACCACCCTCTCATAATGCCCTTGGCCCTTCAGTCACAGCCCTCTGGAGCAACATATATTCCCTCTCAAAGATCTAATTCGTTTTGGGCTATAAAATCTTGCTAACAATGTTAACTCCGATACCAGGAATAAGGGAAGAAAAAAAGGATGATAGAATGGAAGGAATTATAGAAGCAGTCATCCTTGATTTTGGCTTTGCTGTGTGGTCTTGGCAAAGACAATATATTTCTCTGAGCCACTTACATCATTTGCCAAATGGCAATAATAAACTCCTTGTAGAATGCTATATGAAATAAAGTAAGTCTCTATGAAGTGCTTAATATACCTGGCACATAGACTTTATTACAAAAAATTTTATATTAAAGAGAATATCAAACCATCTGAGTCATGGTTTTCTGACACCATGGCAGAATAATTTGATGGGGACTGGAGGTTTGCCAGTAGACCCCTTAATCGTAAGGACACCTCAGTCTTTGGTGTTGCTAGGGGAACATGACTTATAAATGCCAGATTGTCATCAAGCAGCTTTACCTAAAACTCCAATGAAAAACATGACGGTGGACATGAACTTCAAGGGCATGATCAACTTCTGTGATTCGGGTCGATCGTTTAATCTTGCCTCAGTTCAAGTATTCTGGGAGCATGGAAGTGTAGACCACTGTCACCTGCAGAATTATTCTTCAGGGATTCTCAAAATCCATTACCAATTCCTACTCCTTAGGACCTAGTAAGGGAGAAGTCATTCAATGCAGATTTTATTTCCTTGAGTTCATCCTTTCACTGTCATTTAGATGGACTGAAGGAAGCAGCACAAACTCATGAGTAGACATGACAGGTAACTGGATTCAGACAACTGCAAGCTCTGCAAGGAGAACTTGGACAAAGTAAACAATTTCTCTTAGCCTCAGATTCCACATAAGTTAAGTGGAGATAATAATGTTTCATATCTAATCTTGAAGATTAAATAATAATTGGCACATGGTAATGGTTCACCAAATGTCAGCACTTAATTTTCAAAGACAAAGAACTGGCCTAAAATCTGGATGTCTGGGATATACTTTTGCTTTTTTCATACATTAGGTAAGGTTACTTACCCTTTTTCACTTTGGTTTCTTTGCCTATTAAACAAAGTGGGGGAGGTTGGATTAAATGACCTCAAATATCCTTTTTTAACTAAGATTTTGAGTTCATCAAAACCAAGGATGCTTCCATGCTTTAGAAAAACAATTCTTCAAAGTCTCTGCTCTACCTAGAATCTTCTCATTTGAGATAGGCATCTGAATATCACCTTAGGGAACAGAAGACATATATGCCAGATGTAATGAATGCCTCAGTAAATCAATTCAGTACTCAACAAATATATCCTTGTCATCTAACATACAACTGGGCATCTAAGTCACTTACCTAGCAAGCCATTATGCTTGATAAAGTTGGGGATGTAAAAATTGTTTCTAGAGGGAAAATGGGTCTACAACTGGAAAATTGCAAGCAAATAATCTTGAAAGATAAGATAGTGAAGTAGTCATATGGGGAAGTCAAAGATCAAAAAAACAAAAGAGCATCTAGTGCGACTGATAAAAAAAGGCTGTAGATATGTCCAGGACAAAGTGGGTAATCTTTAAGAACTCAGGGACAATAGGGGCAATGTCAAAAGACATATAGGTGACAGAGAACACTAGTATCAGTAAGAACCTACTGCCTAGCAGGCATTTTCACATTCTTGATTTCAGAACAATTCAATTTTAGTAGGAGGAATCTGTGGATCAATAAGACGATGTGACTTGCCTGCAGAAATGAAGCTAGTAAGTGGTTGAGCTAGAATTTTAACTCAGGCCTGTCTACCTATAAAACCCATGAATTGTCATTCATATTGTATTCATACTTTAAGTATTCCTTCCTTCCTTCATTCCACAGCGCCAGACAATAGGATTAGCGTGGTAAACGAGGCAGGCACTAACCCAGGCTCCCAGAGCTTACTGTCTGGTAGAAAAGAGAGCTAAAATTAAATAAATAAATATAAGTCATTCTGGTAAATTGTAATTTAATAAGTTTATAAGTTATCATGTATAATATAATAAAAATGTGTATAGAGAATTATGGTAAATTCTATAAAGGAAACAAGCAGGCTGTTGTGATAAAGCATAAAAGGTGTTGTGAGCAGAACTTACTCTAGAAAGAGGGACCATATGCAGGGATCCCACTCATGGGCATACATCCAGAGAAAGCTCTACTTTGAAAAGATATATGCACCCCCAGGTTCATTGCAGCACTATTTACAATAGCCAAGACATGGAAGCAACCTGAGTGTCCTTCAACAGATGAATGGATAAAGAAGATGTGGCATATATATATATATATATATATATATATATATATATATATACACACACACATACATACACAATGGAATATTACTCAGCCATAAAAAAGAACGAAATAATGCCATTTGCGGCAACATGGACGGACCTAGAGATTATCATACTAAGCGAAGTAAGCCAGACAAATATCATATGATATCACTTATATGTGGAATCTAAAAATATATATATACAAATGAACTTATTTAAAAACAGAAATAGACTCACAAACATAAAAAACAAACTTATGGGTACCAAAGGGGAAGTGGGGGGGAGGGATAAATTAGGAATTTTGGATTAACATATACACAATACTATATATAAAATAGATAAACAACAAGGGCCTACTATATAGCACAGGGGACTATATTCAATATCTTGTAATAACCTATAAGGGAAAAGAATCTGAAAAAGAATATATATATACCTGAATCACTTAGCTGTACACCTGAAACTAACACAACATTGTAAATCAACTATAACTCAATAAAAAATAAGAAAGGGGTAGCATACGTGTCCTTTTGGTGGAGGTGAGATCAAAGTGCAAAGCTGAAGGATGAAGAAAAACCAGCCATACAAAGAACAGGGATAAGACCATGAACACCATGCTTTTTTGCTACAAAACAAGCAAGGTAAGATCAGCTGCATCAAAATTCTACAATGCATTATGATGCAGGTAGCTTGAGGGCATTTGAAAAAGAGATTATATAAAACTGCACAGGTGTCTGGTTAGTGGAGTTATGCTAAATCAGTTCCTTTGTTTTGTTTTTTTCTTTTGTTCTTGCCTTCATTCATTCATTCTTATTTTTATTCACTTTTTTCTTTTCAAGATTTTTTTAAAATTTCAGTTTACTTAGTTGAAAAAAATTTTTAAATGCTAAATCTTTTATCTTATCTTCATGAATATGTTGGACATAATCCCCCATGACCTACCAGCAAAAAATAAGGTTGAATTGACACTAAGATGTCATAATATTTAAGTGGAAATTTAAGTGGTTAAGTATCCATGCTAAAACTTGTTGATGGCTCTGGAATCCAGAGCAGAGCTGTGGGACTCAAACTTCAGTCCCGTTTTGTTGAACATTTTCATCCAAACGTTGCACAGAATCACATAAAATGTGTTTAACAAATCACGGTTGGATGGATAGATTACAGTGGTGACAGAAACAAAATTCAAATGCCTTAAGTTGTTATACTCTGTGTAAACCAAAATAATAAGAATAAAATTGAAAATATGAGAATTCCTATATTTACATTAAAATGATCAATATTACAAATGCAGATGTAGAGAGACTGAGGGCAGTTCCTGTGAGTTCTGGGAGTCAACGTTGTCATAAGCTTAAACAAGCCAACTGTTCCAGAAGACTCCTAAATGAAACCTTGACCAGTGACACTTCTGTAATCTGCCCTGGTCAGAGCCCACTGTGCTCAGTTCTGAGCCCCTCCCTTGAAGAGCAATGTGGAAAAAGTAGAATTGGTCTAGAGGAGAGTTGCTTTGGCCCCAACCATTCAATTATATTAATGCCGTTTCTGCTTTGTTCATGTATACCTCTGTTCCTTTTCATTGTAATGTTCTGCCTCCTGAATTTTGTATGTTGGGTTCCTTTTGGAATCTAGGTTTAAAAGTAAATGCAACTTCTTCAGAGAACTTCTACTATCAAAAACTAGCCACCTAGCTCCCTGCACTCTTACTCACCCAGTCATCCTTTATCACGTTACCCTATTTTATTTCCTTCATTTACATTTACCTCTCGGAAATTATCTTTTTATTTGTTTAGGTGTGTGAAATTGAAGGCTCTCTAATTTCCACTAGAAATGGAAGGATGAGGGCAGGGCTTTGGTTATCTTGCCTTTTCCTAGGCTACCACATGGAAGGGCTCAAAATAAATTTGTTTGAAAATGAATCATGTCAAGAAACTGCTAAATTTAAACTGGACTAAAGGACTATAGCAGAGTTGCCTGCAAATATATGAAGCACCATCAAGGGAAATAAAGAGACCTGTAGTGTAGAACTTACACCAGAGACACACTAGGATCAGTAAGTAGAATGTAAGAGTCTATTTTGTTTCAAAATGAGGAGGAGCGTCCTGCTAATTTGACTGATCTGAACAACAGTATAAGCAGCATGAAGTCGTGAGAGTCACATTATATATAAAAAACCAGAAATTGCCTAGTTGTGCATTGAAGAAATTGCACCGCATGGCCTTGGATAAGTCAGAGGCTGAACTAACTGATGTCTAAAGCTATCTTTAGCTGGAAGCGTTTCTACATCTGTAACACCAGTAAAGATCCAGAGACACTTTTGGATCATTGAACCAAGGAGGAACTCCAGCTGCGGAAAAGAGCTTAGAGCAAAGCTTAGAACAGAGCAGAGCTCAATTCTCTTATGAGATTTATTTTTATTGTTCTCTTATGTTACCAGGTTCACAAGCATAGAGGAGAAAAACAAAATAAAACAGGTTGGGGAGGGGAATCTCATTTACGAGACCAAGATTCCAACATTTCATTGAGCAAAGAGCCTAATTATTAATTAATAAGACAATTTCCCTAAGACATTTTACATACCAGATTGGCTGTGTTAATGAGGATGTTTTGCTTCTAATTTAATGCACCGCAATGAGCATTTTTAATCACAAAAAGGACAAACCTTCTCTATCTAATCAAAGCTCTTGTTAGTGACAAACTTCTGGTAAATAATTCCTCATTCCTAAATGGAAGACACGTACACCACAAAAATCTCTCCCTGGGGAAGTTAAGACTTTCAAGTGTGCATTTAACATGACACACTTCCTCAGAAAATTCTCTGAGGACTCTCTATTTCCATCTTCCACTGACTTCCAACGCTGGCCTAACAGTGCTCATCAATCGGAGTCATCAAGCTGGACTGGCCCCAGCTGGTTACTATATTGTTTGCATAGAAACCTGGGTTTTGGGTGCTTCCAAAGCATCCTCTATTGAATATTTCTCCAAGTAACACTCTATACCCATCCCTCCCACTCAGCATTAAAATCAGTTCATCATCATTCTCACCTGAGAATTTCAAAACATCAGGGTCTACCCCAAGGCATTAATTTTCATCCTCCTCCATCCCAATGAATTGACAAATCACTTGTATCTGATGTCAACCTCTCAGCTAATAACAGAGACATACAACCCATGAGGCTCCAAAAACTCAACCATCTGGTCTACCCACTATAAGCCCATCAGTAATGACATACTTAGAAATGTGAGGTGCAAAATCAGCAAATTGGAAGGCTAATTAGAGTTCCTCTGCTCCTCCCTCCAATCTACCTTCTTTTGGCACACATAGATAGACTTCCCCTAAAACATTTCTTCTTGGGCACAAGAGTAGAAATTATGAAAATATTATAAGAAGCATACTTATCATTTCCCGTGAGACAGCAAATGACCACTTTACATGGTAGAGAAGAGGGACAGTGTATCATGTAGGGGGTGGGCTATAGAGTCATACAGACTGAGGTTCAAATTCCAGCTCTACTGCTTACCTGTTGTGAGAATTTGGACAAATTACTCAGTTTCATGAAGCATCAAAGTCCTCACCTACAAAAATAGGATAATAATAGGCCTGCCTGGGGCACTGGTTGAGAATAGTACAGGAGTTAATGAATAGCAAGCATTGAGTAAAGTGCCTGGTACATAGTAAGTAACCAGTCATTACTGGCTATTATTATTATTTTTATAACAAATTATTAATAATGTTAGCAGCAGGGCAGAGAGAGAGGCTGGTGTCTATTTCTAGTGTTGCATGTTGGGGTTGCTATAAATCCAGAGACTCTGTGACAGTATCTGTGCCCTCCTTTTCATTGTAATGTCACCAGTATAGCTGTTTTTTTTTTTATTGTCTCACCTGGACCACGCCCTTTTAACGTGGCTTCCACCTTCAATCTCTTCCAATTTATCATCCAACTCCTTCTTTTCAACACTACAACTACTTCCTTAATGACATCTTTGATTATTTAACACTTGCATCTATGATAGTTTCTAAGGGGTCCTCTAAAGTCTAGACCCAAACTACTACTAGCTTCACAACTTCCATCAAAAGTTTAAAGAAGCAATATCAAGATGCAGCCTAGTTGGTGGCAAAGGTAAGAAGCCATGGAGAGAAGGAAGGATATTCCACTTGGGGCTGAAAGGGTGAGAGTTTTGCTCTCCTCTTCTCTCCTCCATAGGATGGGACAATGACTAATGAAGAAAGCAGTACTTCCATCATCAATAAAAACTTCATTTCACTTTTATTTCATTTTTAAAAAGAGATTCCTGGGCTTCCCTGGTGGCGCAGTGGTTGAGAGTCTGCCTGCCGATGCAGGGGACGCAGGTTCGTGCCCCGGTCTGGAAAGATCCCACATGCCGCGGAGTGGCTGGGCCCGTGAGCCATGGCCGCTGAGCCTGCGCGTCCAGAGCCTGTGCTCCGCAACAGGAGAGGCCACAACAGTGAGAGGCCTGCGTACCACAAAAAAAAAAAAAAAAAAAAAAAAAGAGATTCCTAACACTGTTACCAATTTATGTGTCTTAAATGTTTCACATGCCAAATACTATGACATTCAAAAAGAGACTATATCCAGAATATATTAGCAGCATCCCTTTTATTTTAAAACATTTTTAATTGTAGTGTTATTGCCTTTATTGTAGTTATTTTTTAATAGGAGTTTCTGAGTTAAAATGTTTCGTTTTTTAATTAATTTTTTATTGGAGTATAGTTGATTTACAATGTTGTATTAGTTTCTGCTGTACAGCAAAGTGAGCCAGTTATACATATACACATATACACTCTTTTTTAGATTCTATTCCCATGTAGGTCATTACAGAGTATTGAACAGAGTTCCCTATGCGATATGGTAGGTTTTTATTAGTTATCTATTTTATATATAGTAGTGTGTATATGTCATTCCCAATCTCCCAATTTATCCCTCCCTGCCCAGCAGCATCCTTTCTAGAAAAGCTTTGAAATTTGCTAAATATGACATGGTTTACCTTCTCCCTCAATGCTAAGATCTTTTTCCCCCACCTACTTACTATGTCACAAGGTCACTCCTTTCTTGGTGATCACAGGCAATACTTGGAAGTGACTATATGTTACTTTCATGTATTTTAAAAGATGACCTGTAATAATGATGTCTTAAGTATTGGGCAGGGGTGGTCCTCCGTGTTGGGGTGAACCCCAGTGTTGGGCCACAAGCACTCCCCTCCTTACTGCCTGCAATGCAGTTCTAGTAAACAGCAAAGCCTTGCCTGAATCTGGAGTCTCAGAAGATAAGGGACTAGAAAGCTACAAGGAGACAGTGATTCTTCAGTTGGTATTCTCTCCACTTGACCATGAGGCCTGAGGCCTTCAATTTAATCCTGTGTGTGTCTGTTGAGAACTTCGCATGTACTCAACATTATACAAAGCTCAACTGCACTGGACAGGGCTTCACGATAATGTCATTTTTTTTCAGGCTCATTAGAACCTTCAACACCACCCTAGTTGTGAGTGAGAACAAGCAGCTATTGTCCATCACTAAAGTGAGCTATATGAGGAAGCATGGTATTTTCTAAAATCAAACAGCTTGTCCCCCACCCCCGTGAAATGATTTCAATTATACCCTGAGGACCCACTCCTTCTCTCTTCTCCAAATAGGCAGTGGAGAGTGACTCACTGTGAAAACATTGACAAATACTCTATAAACAGCTTTAGATAAGAAGACTCAGACCTCCATTTACAGAGACTGATAAATGACAGAGGACAGAAAAGAAGTGTAGAGGCCAAGGAACAGGAGAGACAAGAGTGTAAGGATAAGATAGACATCCATCTTTAAGAGAAAAGATCACAAAGACCAGGAAGCTGCTTCACAGCAGATGAGCCCTCTGATTGCCCCCCAGGGGGGCACACTGACCAACAGCCATAAGCCAGTTACTCAGAAAATGTCCATTTTAAAATGATGTTCATCTGTGCCTCCAGCTGTTAACCCCAACCAACTCATCTTCCATGAATAACCAAAAATATGATGGTCTGGACAAATGTTAAATCCCACCCATCCATACAGAAAAACAAGGTGGGTTGTGAATCTTTCATTTGTAGGTAGTAACACTAACGAAAAGCCCACATCTTACCTCAAAACCAGGGGGGACTAGACACAATCAGCCTAAAATTTTCTGCTGCAAAGAGGTGGAAGGAACATATCGCCAAGTTACAGATAGATTAGTTCCATGTCATAGTTATTTACCATCATGGTGTAGATAATAGTCAACATCATAGGAAAATATTACTTCAAATGAGCCAATCCACTCAGTACCCAGGGCTGAAAGAGCTTAGGTGTCATGTTGAAGAAGGAAATTCCACTTCCTGTTTGTCTCTTAGCTCCAGGTATCCAAGTCTTCTTGAGGCATGGTGCATTGGTGTTCCTTCCCCTGCTTCCCACACTATGAAAAAAACAAAAAACCCCAAAAAACAAAACAAAAAAAAGACCCCTCTGGGACTTATTTGGAAAAGAACTAAAAATCAGATCCATTCTCTTCAACTGAATGGAATCTGATCTATCAGAATTGGATTTACACCTAAGCTGAACGTAAGATTGAAAGTCACCTTGGACGCTATGGCAAGGGGTGGGGGTGGGGCTCTGTGGGAAGATTCATGAGGAGATAGAAGAGGTGATACAAAGTGAAACTCTGGTGATGTGTCTTCACAGTCAGTCTAAGTGCATGTTATTGTCTAAAGACTGCAAGCCCTTTCTTTTTTGGTCACCTGCTGGTCATGTTAAGCCATGTAAAGGAGCGGTTTTCTTCTACCCCTTAAACATATAAACAAATCAAGGTACCCAGAGAAGAAATCAAGATACACTCTAATCTGTTTCCCAAAGCAAGTCAGAGACAGTGTTTCACTCTGGGTCGCTTCCTGAGAATGATGTCACTAAGCTGGGCTAAATAGTTGGTCCACAGGTCAAGTACAAATACAGAATGGAAATTAGAATGGGAAAAGCCCTAAGAAAGATAACTGTCAGCCTCTTGACCCCCAAGGAAATGAAATGTTACTCTACCCATATGAAGCCCAGAAAGGTTAAGTGGCTTGGCCAAGGTCACAAGATTAGTATGTAGTAGGAAGTAGAATGGTGAGCAAATCTCGTCTTAATCTTCTCCCTCTTCTTAAGCTCTCTTTTGACCATTTCAAACAAAAATGTACAGAAATCAATAGTTCCAACATGTGTATTTTTCTCCAGTCTGTGTAAGAGAACAGGATGAAGTTTTAGCCTGAGAAGGAACAAAGTGAAGAGTGAAGAGCAGGAGCCTTAATGGATGCTCTAAGGTGACAAACTCCTTTCCCTAGAGCATCAGTGCAGTAAGAAGTGGTTAGCAGCCTAGAGGAGAAATTTGTTGAAGAAAGAGATAGAATGAGATCATGTCTAAGAATAGTCTCTAAGAAAACAGTACAAAAGCCTGGTTTCTCAAGGGAATTTTATCCTTAAGCTTTGAAAGAAACAGCGTATTCTAGCAGCAATATTACAACGAGAGCAGTGGAGTCAGAGATCTGATGATGATGGTCATAGAGCAAACGGGTGTGTTTCGAATCATGAAGAGTGACAGAATCTCTCTTGATTAGCCCAATTTTCTTTTCTAAGAGTAGCCCAGATGGAGTACACATGCTGGTATTCTCCACTCAACTGTCACTCAGGCTATACTTAAATGCAAGTTACTGCTGGTAGAATAATAAGTTCTTACATTCATTATTGTGTTGTAGAATTTCTAAAATATTCCATTAGAATCATACAAAAGTAATGAAGTTGGGCAAACAGAAACTATTCAATTTTATTGGCAGATGTGTCCCAAGTCACATAATTAATTTAGTAATACACTGAACGACTGTTTATTGAGTACCTACTATGTGTCAGTCACTGTAACAGCTGGTGGGGATGTATCAGCTGAAAGAAGATGACCAAGTCCCTGCTCTCTCATTAGGCTCCAGTCTAGGAAGCTGATTAACTAATGAATGAATGCATCTATGGTAAATAGTCACAAGTGCTAGGCGGTTTAAAAATAAAAGACAGGGCTTCCCTGGTGGCACAGTGGTTGAGAGTCCGCCTGCCGACGCAGGGGACATGGGTTCGTGCCCCAGTCCGGGAAGATCCCACATGCTGTGGAGCGGCTGGGCCCATGAGCCATGGCCGCTGAGCCTGTGCATCCGGAGCCTATGCTCTGCAACGGGAGAGGCCACAACAGTGAGAGGCCCGTGTACCGCAAAAAAACAACAAAAAAAAAAAACAGAAAAACAACAAAAAAAATAAAAGATAAGTAGGATGATAAAAAGTAATAGTGGAGTACTATCTTAAGGTAGTGTAATAACAATAGGTCCCCCTCCCTGAAAAGGTGATACTTGAGCAGAGGTGGGTAGCTCTCAGGGAGGGGACCAGCCTTGGCAGAAGTACTGGTAGGTTCAAATGCCCCAAGCAGGACTGAGCATGTTTGGCCACACAGAGAGGGAAGGGAAAGAAGAAGAAATGAGTCAGGAGGCGTGGAGTTTGGGAGATTCCATGGGGCCATGGAGGCATGGAAGATGTCTGGGTTTAATGAGTGAGGTGGAAGCCACTGCAGAATTATGAGCAAAGGAGTGACTTAGGTTTCTGTGTTCAGAATAACTAAAAGAGGGAACAAGACCAGTGAGAAGATTCAAGTTCTGGACATCTTTTTCCTATACTTCTGGGTAGCAGAAGATCCCAGAATATCCAAGTTCAGCTTTCAGTGTTAGGTAGTTTTGTAGGTCCCTAGAGCTGACTTCTTACATCTGTTCTTCCCTCCCTGCTCAGACAGGTGAGGTGAACTCTCAAGATGAATTCTGGGTTGCCCAAACCAGGTAGGATCCTGTCGCATCTGTAGTCCCCATCAAAGACTTGTACTGATGTGGTGAAATACAAAGAACATTCACTTAAGACAGGAGGTGTCAATGTATGTCACTGAAGTTAGTAGAACTTCCTAAAACAGATGAGTTATTTCTGTTTTTCTAAAATGGAACTTCTCACAACAGTGGAGCTAGATGGCCTGGGACAGTCTTTTCACTTCCCTGTGACTCTATTGGTTTCTATCCCACCGTTACTGATATCTCTAACTGAGAAATCCAGACACAATGTCTCATACTCTGTAAATGTTAATTTAAAAGAAACTTGAAAGTCACAGTTTGGGAGAAAATGTTTACAAAAGACACATCTGATAAAGGACTCTTACCTAAAGTATACAAAGAACACTTAAAAATCAGCAAGAAGAAAACAACCCAATTAAAAAATGGGCCAAAGATCTTAACAGATACCTCACCAAAGAAGACATACAGATGTCAAATAAGCATATAAAAAGATGCTCTGCATCATATGTCATCAGGGAAATGCAGGCTGCTTCACACCTATTAGAATGGCCAAAACCCAGAACTCTGACAACACCAGATGCTGGTGAAGATGTGGAGCAACAGGAACTCTCATAATGGCTGGTGGGAGTGCAACATGCTGCAGCCACTTTGAAAGATGTCTTGGCAATTTCTAACAAAATGAATACTCTTACCATATGATCCAGTAATTGTGCTCCTTGGTGGTTACCCCAAAGAGTTAAAACATATGTCCACAGAAAAAACTGCACATGGATGTTTATATCAGCTTTATTCATAATTGCACAAACTTAGAAGCAATCTGGATGTCCTCCAGTAGGTGAGTGGATGAATAAACCCTGGTACATCCAGACAATGAAATATTATTCAGCGCTAAAAAGAAATGAGTCATCATGCCATGAAAAGACATGGAAGAAATTTAAATGCATATTGATAAGTGAAAGAAGTCAGTCTGAGAAGGCCATATACTGCATGATTCCAACAATACGACATTCTGAAAAAGGCAAAAGGATATATGTGGAAAAAAATCAGTGGTTGCAAGGGACCAAGAGGAAGTGAAGGATGAGTAAGTGGAGCACAGAGGATTTTTAGGGAAGTGAAACTACTCTGTATGATACTATTAATGGTGGATACATGACATTATAAATTTGACCAAACCCATAGAAGATCCAACATCTAGAGTGAATCCTAATGTAAACTGTGAATTTTGGGCCATTATGATGTGTCAGTATAGGTTCATCAACTGTAAAAAATGTGTCACTCTGGTGGGGGATGTTAATAATAGGGGAAGCTATGTATGTGTGAGGGTAGTGGGGATATGGGAAATCTCTGTATCTTTCTTTCAGTGTTTCTGTGAACTTAAAACTGCTCTAAAACATAAAGTCTGTTAAAACATGGAAGCAACCTAACTGTTCATCAACAGAGGAATGATAAAGAAAATGTGGTACATATATATATACAATGGAATATTACTCAGCCATAAAAAAGAATGAAATTGGGTCATTTGTAGAGATGTGGATGGACCGAGAGAGTGTCATACAGAGTGAAGTAAGTCAGAAAGAGAAAAACAAATATCGTATATTAACGCATACATGTGGAATCCAGAAAAATGGTATAGATGACCTTAATGGCCAAGCAGAAATAGAGACACAGACATAGAGAACAAATGTATGGATACCAAGGAGTAAAGGGGTGGGGTGGGAGGAGTTGGGAGATTGGGATTGACACATATACGCTATTGATACTATGTATAAAATAGACAACTGATGGGAACATACTGTATAGCACAAGGAACTCTACTTAATGTACTGTATTGTCCTAAATAGAGGGGATATATGTATATGTATGGCTGATTCATTTTGCTATGCAGTAGAAGCTAACACAACATTGTAAAACAACTATACTCCAATAAAAATTTAAAAAAAAACAAAAAAACCCAGAAACTTCGTGAGAAAAAGAATAACCTTAATGCATCCACTTACTCTTTCACCATTTTCCCATGAGTGTTATTAAGCACGCACCAAGCCCTATGTGGTGCTGTAGGCAGTGGGGATGCAGCAATAAACAACACAGATGGGATCTCTCTCCTGGTGGAGGAAGGGAGAAATAGTGAACAAGTACACAAAAATTAAGATCATTTCAAATGCTATTAAGGAAAAAAAAATGAATAGGGCAACAAGACCATAAAACATTGTCTGAAGGACAAGGTGAAGCTGGCATTAGGGTGGGTTTTGGGCTCATACTGGAGTGCCAAGAAGAAAGTGGACTTGCAAAGACCTGCCATGATTGTTGCCAGTATGGCTGCCCTGAGTGGCCACACTCAGAGCCCCAGTGGTTATTTATCCCAGAGACAAAGCTGCCATGGACAGACATATAGAGGCTAATGGAACCACAAGTACCAAGTGAATAACAAAAATACTCAGGTAGTCCCCTTTTAAACAAGGCAAGGAGGGAAGTACAGTTTGTGGACATCAGCCTTCGGATGGAAGTCTCTGGACTGCCCTGAGAGCTGTCAGCCTCCTGAGAGCCTGGAAGGTCATTCAGTGACCCCTTGGACTTCTCTTTTCTGTACTCCCAGCCCCACCCATCCCAGCTCCCACCAGCCTCCTGGCTCTCTGCTCTTCCAGGACCAGGGACCACAGTCATTCTTTGCTCTGGGAAACCCCACAGGTGATTAACACTCTCTTTTCAATCATAAAGCACCAGAGGGGGACTGTGACGGTGGATGGTTCCAACTCTGACAAGAGAGGAGGGTTCCTAGGCTCTCTCAGCCCTGACAGCCTTGCATCCTCTCCAATAAGATTGGGATTGACGTATATACACTATTGATACTATGTATAAAATAGATAACTAATGAGGACCTACTGTATAGCACAGGGAACTCTACTCAAGGCTCTGTGGTGACCTAAATGGGAAGGAAATCCAAAAAAGAGCAGATATATGTATACCTGATTCACTTTGCTGTACAGCAGAAACTAACACAACATTGTAAAACAACTATACTCCAATAAAAATAAAAGAAAGCAAAAGAGAAGAGATGTCAATGCCTTCTGTGTCTATGATTGCAGGCAAAGGAACTTTCCCACGTGGGGGACATTTTCAGGTAACAAGAAGTTTATCCCTTTGCCAAATTAAAAGAAGAAAGAACAGCAAAAGACATGTAATTATGTTTGCTTATGTCCTGTAAAGCATTAAAAATGCGTATTTGTGGTGGATTAGTCTCAACAACGCAGGATTGAAATGTTTTTATGATTGGTGGCAATTCCTCCCTGCATTTGCTAATGATCTCAAGTCCTTAATGAGCTTTATTACATTGTTTTTAATGGCTCAAGGTTGTTTTTCAGCACTGAAGACCTACTAAGTTTCATAAAATGGAACCAGGTTACCAGGTATTTCGAGAGTCGCTGTCTACCTTTTCTTTTCTTTTGATTTCCAATTTTTTTTTCATTCTCTTCCTTGCTTTCACCTCTACACCTATTAGTTGTAATTGTTATCACAAAGTAATTGTAACCATATAATCACTATTTTCCACTTCCATCCTCCATGAGCCCTCTCCAGATTTGCTCTAGGTCTGGCCACTGATTAGAATTGGGTGCAAAATTAAGGTAGTTCAATTATGAGTGATGGCTTAAGAGGCATTTCTGTGAATAAAATGTTCATAATTTTGAATATGGACACTGTGACATATATTTTGGTTGTTTTTTTACTTTCGTTTTAGATGTTGGCAGGATCTCAAATAAGCAGGAAGTGAGGTTGAGAGAAAAAATTGTCTGCCTAGCATGTGAGATAATCATATTTCAATGACGATTATTATTTTAGCAACCTTCTATAGAGCCCTGCATATAAATCTTTAGTGCTGGGCTGGTATGTATAACACATTGATTCAAGGAGATACTACACATTGTTATCATGGAAAGAACATTGAACTTCAAATCATAAAAACCAATCTAAGTTGCTACTTTGTTACTAAATACTTGTCTGCTGCTGTGAATGTTACCTAAGTGCCCAGTTGGAACAACAATAAAATGGGTCAAATCATAATAATTGATCTGCCTCACAAAGTTGCTTTAGAATGAACTGAGGGAATGAGTGTGGAAAATTCTTTGAAAAATAAAAAGTACTTTATGTATGAATGTGTGCTTGCTGTTAATTATTTTTCAGTCTCTGTCCTAATTTCTTCCATGGTAATGACTAGCAGAAACCAGAATATTAAGGAAGAAGAGAACTAAGTCAAAAACAGAAATCCAAAGCAGTCAAATCAAAAAACAACTAGAAATAATCAGGGGGAAAAAACCCTCACTTCTTGTAAACAAAATGATTATTTGATTGTAAATGAGTCACATAGAACTTGGCATAATTATGCTACTTTTTTTAGGGAAGTTTTAGATAATTTCAATTCTATTTAAAATGCCACTGATTAGTACACTGTACTGGAAGTTAGAATACTGGGTCTTTTTTTTTGGGGGGGGGGGTGTAGTTGCTTTACAATGGTGTGTTAGTTTCTGCTGTACAACAAAGTGAATCAGCTATTCCTATACATATATCTCTTCCCTCTTAGACCTCCCTCCCACCTGCCCCATCCCATCCATCTAGGTCACCACAGAGCACCTAGCTGACCTCCCTGCGCTACAGAATAGACTCCCACTAGCTGTCTTTTACACATGGTAGCGCACATACACCAATTCCAATCTCGCAGTTCATCCCATGCCCCCCCCCACATGTCTACACGTCTGTTCTCTACGTCTGTAAATGGACTTTAACATAAAATAATTGTGCATCCTTGGATAGATCACTCCCCCTGTGTGGCTCTGATGTTTCCAGAGAATGCAGGTGCTGCGACGCCATCCTTTAAACTCTCCCAGTCTTGCTACTTCCAGGATATAAAATAAAAGAAGCAAGTCTCTCTTTGTCTGGGATGTGAGCTGTCTGTTTCAGGCAGGCTCTGGGAATGCTGAACATCAAAGCAGAGCACGATGTCCTCATCCCTTTGCATGTGAAATAAGACCCATCACCCACAGGTCATGAGCTCCTGGAGGGCAGGCCCTGGGTTCTGTGCTGTTCAAAGCAGCAATGCCTTGACACCCCATCAATATTCATTCATAACTATTGCAGCAACACTTTTATAGCTCTTTCTTCTCTAATGCTCTAGAGGTCATTGGTCAGTTAGGAACACAGGGGATAGAGAATGGGAGGAGTTTGGTTTAGTGTACTCTTGGTCAGGCATCCAAAAAGGCAGGCGCAAGCATACCCCCATGTATGAGGGAGTCACTCCTGTTGGTATGTTCACTCTTTTTGGAATAACGGTGACACACAGAGGAAGCACCAAAATAGCTTCATGTTAGACCGTGTGGGAGCTGTGTACTAGGTGTTGCTCCTACTAGGTCCCTAGCTCCTTTTCCTTTGCCTTCAGGCTTTGTGTGTATATATATTTTTAATTGTGTATGATAAAAACACAGTCACTCAAGATCAATGTATTAAGCAGATTTAATTTTTGCAGGTGATAAAATAAGGAGCACCTAATTTGGGGGCTAACGCCAAGGGGTCATCATGCCAGCAGGTGCTTAGTAATTTAAAGGACGATCTGGCCCTGTTATTTGATCTCCAAATCCAATCTCCAGTTCAGACAGAGATCTCGGATGTCCTAGGTTATATAAAGCCCAATCTCCTCTCCTAGGAAGAGAGCTTGCCTCAAACCTGTAGGCTGGATGGTACTAGAGAAAGTGCACACCCACAGAGAAAGCTATGCCCTTCAAAGGTCAGCAGAGGAGCCATAACCATCCTGAATCACTGCCTCCTGGGTGACCCGTGATAATGTCAGGCTGCTGCAGACACTAGCTGTTTCAGTGCTGATTCAGAGACATGGTTACACACAGTGTTGGAATCCCAAGATTAGTGTTCCAGGGTTGTTGGCAATTAACCCTGTTAATTGATCTTAAGCCGGTAATTTAATTTAATCCCATTGGGTCTTATTATCCCTATCTGTAAAATGAGGCCATAGTTTCAGGAAAGCAGGAATTCACTTTTGCTGCTCGCTGGGCTCTGACACCACGTCAGATATTACTATCTGATGCTAGTACTCTTTCACACCTGACATTCTTTCTCAAAATAGTGCTCCAAGAAATCACTTGCTAGTCAAAACAAACAAAAAATACATGTGAGATGCAACATATTTGAGATCTGTGATCTAGCATTGGTGTGCAAGAAATCAACTCTTCAGAAAAACTGGGGAGAAGGCTGATTGGTAGCATTTTCCAATTTCCATGGTATAACCATTCCAACTGCAGCCATTTTAAGCTAACAATGCAACATTCAGTGGCCTGCAAAATTTCTGGAAATTTTACAGCTGTCTCTGCAAACCACTAAAATCCAGCTCCAGCACACCTCTGTCAGTGACCTCCTGGTTGAGATTTACTGGAATCTGTGAACTTAACAAAACTGAATGAAAAAATGTGTATATAACCATCTAAATTTTTCTGGATAGCTGATTCCCACTTTTTAGCAGTCATTTGATGAGCTCCTGATCAAACAAGGACCACTAGCTAGACAATATCTATAATAGATACTACAGTTCATGGCTGGCTCAACTCTCCTTCCAAATATCGGGAAGACTTCCTGTCTCATCCCCCTTGTAGTTAGACAAGGCCAGGTAAGTAATTCTGGCAGGTGTGTTAGTTCTCAAGTAAAGGTGTGCATTTGGAAGAGGTCTGCCTGGGTCTCTGTGTGACTATATGAAGCAGAGGCCCTGCCAACTCACAATAGGTATATAACATAGTAAGAAATAACCTTACACTACTAAGTCACTGAAATTAGAGGGGTAATGTGATACTACAGAAAAATCTAGATTATTCTGACCAATACAATTAAAGCACTTTCCAGACCTTAAATTATATAAGCTTGAATAAGTGATCTGAGGTGACAATTGTATTCCTAAGTTTATTATTAATTAATTAATGTATAACTAATAAATCCATAGATGTATTAGTCTATGAATAATCTTTCCTGGAACTGTAGCTCTACGCTCCACTGTCATCTGAAGCCCAGACTCCAACCCGAGATTATTTTGTTCTCCTCACTACTCAAAACTCTCCTCAGGGCTTCCCTGGTGGCGCGGTGGTTGAGAGTCCGCCTGCCAATGCAGGGGACACGGGTTCGTGCCCCGGTCCGGGAAGATCCCACATGCCGCGGAGAGGCTGGGCCCGTGAGCCACGGCCGCTGAGCCTGCGCATCCGGAGCCTGTGCTCCGCAGCGGGAGAGGCCACAACAGTGAGAGGCCCGCGTACCGCAAAAACAAAAATAACAAAAAAAACCTCTCCTCAAGTCCACTTTCTGAGCAGCTAGACTGTACCATGTGGCCATTTTTCCCCATGAAGAGCATGAGTTACTATTTATTGAGGGCTGCTCTGCACTTCACCAATTTAGGAAGCAGTTGCAGTGTATATCATATCACACAAACAGCAACCTTGGTAAAGTGTTATGTACAGCATGTTCAGAACTGATCAACCTGTTAAACCTTAGGTATAGATAAGAGAGAGAGTTATTTGTGATTTCATTTTAAGAGACCTTAAGAATTCCTTCTGGATCCAAATAGCTTCCTTGTACGTTTATAACACACCTTGAAGTTCTCCTATTAAAATTGTATCACTTTGGCCAAATAAACACCATACTTAATGTAAATTTCCCTGAGAGGGGCAGGGATCAATTATCAGCCACTCCCATCATTATAGGAATGATGATATTTGAAAGAATGCTTTCCTGGAAGTTGAATAAGAGCTCGCATTAATGAAGTCGAATTTTTGTGAGAGAAGAGAGATAAGCAAGAAAGAAAAAGGGGTCATTTGGGAGTAAGAACATTGCCTAGGGAACTTACTTTTAAATTCCTCAGCATGAATGAATTAGTAAAAGAAAGTACAATGACTACTGACATTTTACATATGAGTACAACAACAAAAATCAGAGAAGCTAAATGTCCTGTCTTAGGTAACACAACTTATAAGAGACCGAAGGATTGATTTAAACTGAGGGTGATAGTACTATTGTTTATTACAAATACAGGATATTTTGATTTAGTCTACATCAAAATGTAGAAGTCATCTTCTTTTTTTTCCAGATTTCTTTTCAGCTAGACATCATGGAACAGAATGCTCCAGGAAGGCAAGTCAGAGTAGCAGACCTAGTAGGGCAGAGATCAGGTTGAGGCTGGGAACAGCCAGGGACTGTCTGGGTTGCTCATTTCTGCCCAAGGAAAGGATCGAGGGCTCAGAAGCACACAGAGAAGGGGTTGGGTGTTGTATGATGTCGGGCCTGCATCCATCTGTCTATTTCACTCAGGTACTTACATTTTTTTTGAGCAAAAAACGTCTCTCACCTCCCTACAATCCTGCCTATACCATCCTGTTCACACCATGCTGCCCACAGAGGTGGAGAAAACAAACTCTGTCCTCATGGGTTAACGGTGCAGAGGGAGAGAAACAATAAATGATAAATGAATAACCAAACTGCGTTTGCGGCAAATGTTATGAAAGTGAAAAGAATGTCTTGGGAAATGATTGTGATCTTGATCTTCAAGGAAATCCTCCAATGCAGGGATGGGGTGGGGGCAGGCATGTGACCTCTAGTCTGTCCTTGGTCAAAGGCAATAAGATGTGACTTCTTCCCTCTCACTGGCTCAGCAACAACCCCACCATCCCAAACCCAAGAAATCCACAGATACAGTGATGAGAAGCAGGAAAAACCAAACCGGTCATAGTAATAAACACGGGAGTCTCATAGCAGGAATTTTAACCTAGCCCTGACCTTTCCGGAGATTGCCTTTATGTCCATCACCACAACACCAGACAGGGCAAAAAGTAAATGACAACTACCAAGGATTTAGAATAACCAGGCACAGTGAAAGAATCTGTGCTTGTGAACAGCCTAGACAGGGACACGGGGTCAGATTTTGTCCAAAGAAAGCTAAGAATGATGAGTAACAAGGGACCAGAAAAACAGGGTAATGATGACCAGGTGCATGTGCTCTGTAATTGTTTCCTATTCCCTGTGAAACTATGTGACATATTTCAAATTCAACAACAAATTACGCTGAGTGTGGGCCTTCAATGGGTCTGGCATATTATTATGTTTATTGTTATGTCACATTATTTTAAGTCTCCCTTTTGGGCCAAAAATGTGATATAGCACCATTTCTAGACACAGCAAGATCATACACTCCTACAGCAAAAGAGCCTTGGAAAGCTCATGCAGTATCCTTCATTTTCCAACTCTAAGCAAAGATGAATGGTTAGAAGATTTCCATTTAGACTCCAATAAAGGCATTTCTCCAGGATTTCTCCATGGTGGCCTTACTTGGATCTTCCTGGAGTTTTGATTATTCCTTCTAAGGAGGCCATGAAGGACAGCGTGAATAGAGAATCTGAAAACCAGGCTAAGATTTGAAGGATGAGCCAGTGTATTCGATACAGCAGTTTATAAAGTTAGACATACCAGGGTTCAAGTCCAAGCTTAGCTCATTTGTATGTGAAATTTGGCCAATTGCTTAAGCATTCTAACAATCAGGATATAGCTGGGATTCAAATACTATCTCAATATTTAAGCAGAAGGAATTTGATTCAGGATTTACACAGGTAATGAGAATGCTTAGAATTCTAACAGAGGAGAGTCAGGCAATCCAGACAGTAGTAATAGCAGGAAACCACCACACCCTAAGACCACAGGGGAAAGAAGGAGAGAGTGCCAATACTACAGTCAAGGGCTAGGAGCACCTTCCAGAAGCTGGCATCATGGCAGGTCTCTTTGTCGAGCTGAAACCAAAGCAGGGATGTAGTTACTCAGGAGCCCTGGGGCAGAAACAAAAGGAGAGAAACATCCTGGCTTCTCTCCCACCAGCCACTCACCAGTCTCCCATCAGTGCCTGCACATGGCCAGACCTAGACAAATGTTTGCCTGGAAAACATAGCCTGAAGGGGTCAGGTGCCCTGCCATATAGAGCTCAGTCCAATGTGGGCAGTCAATTATAAAAGTTTGTTATTATTAAAACAGTCACTGTAAACAAATATTTAAAGTATAACCAGTGGTATACTGGTAGTATTTAGCAACTGACTCTCTGGGGAGAAAGTCCTAATTTGTTGCTGGTTTCTATGATATGAATACCCCATCATGGCTAATTTCAGACTTCTAATGTGAAGGCACTAAACATGGCATTGAGAAGAGTGGCTCCTATAGGTGGTATAAGCAACTCCAGCACAGTGTTGAAAGTAAGCTTATGAAGAAAACAGCAAACACACTTGTACAGTTCCTGGAGAACAGCACCAATACCGTACTTAAAAATTGCAGAGGAATAGGGTTTTTTGCTCTAATTAAATTTCTCAGATTTGGACTGTACCCCTTTTAGAGTCCATACGTTGCTCATCATTTGGAGACACATCACTAGATAGCTGGTCATTCTTTATAGATATTTTTGAGGAGATCTGTATTACGTAGGTGGTAAGCTATGATGGTTCACATGTTGGCTTTCCAGAAACATGAATGCCAAACCTCCCCTTGCTTTGAAGCCAAGTTTTAAACCCTGGCTCTCATGAACTTCTCTTGATGTCAGTGGGATAACATCAGCCCTTATTACCTGAACTCTCAGTAGGAATTGTTTCGCATGTCATGACTGATGCAAATGAGACGGTGGTATTATCTTGGTGCTTCTTCAGACTGTCTTTTCCTGTACCTCTCACTGTCTTTGTCATCCTGTCACTGAACAAAGTGAGGGCAAGCTGGCAGAGCTCCTCACAGTCACTGAAAAATGACATGCTTGGGTTTCTGACTTGCTGACTTCTGTGATTGTATGAAAGTACTACAACCATCACTAGAGCAGTCCATTCTTCTAACGAGCTCTCCACAGAGTTCTCGCATTACTATTGCTTTCAACAATTAAGAAGGCAATATTTTGGACATATATAGATCCTTGTACCTTAGTGTGGAATTGGCAGGTGTGAAGACATGCCAGAGAATACAACTGTGGCATCTAGAATGCAAATATTCCAATAGCTGGCCAAATATGTATGAGTAAAATATCCTTAGCGAGATGTACCTCTTTTATTTTCTCCAGTTGTTTTACCTATTGTGTTAAAATTAATCAAGAGTTGACCATTTATTAATTTACACTTTGGAAAATATGAATGAAAATGTATAAAGCTCAGTGCAAGGACCAGGGGATGGAATGGTAAAAAGAAAGTAATTCTTGTTCCCATGATGCCTTCAAGATGCTTCTAGTCTAGTAGAATAGAAGACAATGAGAACTGACAATTATAGTCAGTGTTATTGCTGATAAGGAAGGTTAAGCCTGAGGTATTCCAGGAGTACTAAGAAAAGGCAATGGCATAGTCACTCAGGAAAAGAATTGACTCAAAAAAGACCTGAATAGGTATAAAGGATTGTGAAGAGAGAGGAAATACTATAATATTTCAGGTAATGCAAACAGATTGTGAAAAAGGCAGGAACGGAAAAAAGAATCAGAGAGGAATTTCATTTCTGGCCAGTTGCTGGGTTTACCTTCCTAACTGAAAAACCAAAAAACATATGAAGCTATGATTTTCGATCCCTAGACCTCAAGCAACAAAAGGTGTCATCCTTGCGGGATAAGAAACAAATGAGATAAGCCCTTTAATTGCCTCCGTTTATGGCCTTGAAAGAATTATCAGGCTATGGTAAAAGAAGCAGGAACCAGGCAGAAACCAGTGGACTCTGGACTGATGTGACACAACTGAAAGTCCAGAGGGAGCAATAAGGCTTGAGTTCATAGGAAGGTGAGCCAGAGGGGAGAGACATGCCAAGAGAGAGAGCTCTGAAGATATGCAGAAGGTCCCCTTAAGTACTCAGCAGAGTACTGGTCAGTGTGTGCATGTGAAAAACTAGCTAAAGTCAGAAAAAAATTATGCAAACAGATTAGAAAGGACAGTACCCAGTGCTCACAAAGGGCCATAAATAGTAGCCAGACTAGAAAACCTCATAATTAATGGGCATTATGTAGAATACTCAGAAGGGTCTTGCATTTGTAGTGGAAAATAATTATCTTTGGATCAAATCCTGGTCTGGACACTTCTAAACAATTCTTAAAACAAGATCTAAAAGGTTCAAATTGTTTCTAAGTAACTTAATGCATCCTGGAAAAAAGTTAAATAATATTTATAAGAATACAACAATATCCAGCACTTTAAAAGGTAAAATTCACAATGTCCTACATCCAATTAAATATTGCCAAACATAATGTAGAAGAAATATGACCCTTAATGAGAAGAATAATCCATCAAAACTGATACAGAACAGAAGTGGGTATTAAAACTAGCATACAGTTATTAACTATATCTCATATAAACAAACTTCTAGAGATGAAAACTACAATGCATACAATTAAAAATACACTAGATAAGATTAGTGGCAGATAAAAGACATTGCAAAAAAAAAAAAAACTACTGTACTCTGGGACAACATTAAAGGACCTAAGATGTAGGTAATTGGATTCCCCAAAAGAAATAAGACTGGAGACTACTGGAAGAAAAATGGGTGAAACTTTCCAAAATTGATGAAAACTATAAACCATAGCCCCCAGAAGCTCAACAAAATGGAAGAAGAAGAGAAATAAAGAAAATCACATGGGCACCATGGTCAACTTGCTTACAACCAGTGATAAAGAGGAGAGTTTAAAAGCCGGCAGAGAAAAAAAAGACAAATTATGAACCCAAGACCAAAAATAAGAGCTGATTTCTCAAAAAAGCTCTGCAGAAGAAAGGAGAGTGGAACAACACTTAAAATACTGAAAGGAAAAAAATCTGTCAGTCTAGAATTTTGTACCTTGTGAAAATATGTATTTTAAAACTAAAGGCAAAATAAAGACTTCTTCAGGCATAAAAAAAAAGATAAAAGAATTCAACGTCAACTGTCCCTGTGTTGTGTATATATATATATATATACACATTCTCACGCAATATTAAAATAACAAAACAAAGAGTAATAGTCAACTAAATCAACAAAGAAAAAAATATATAATTTAAAAAACTCACTCCAAAGAAGGTCCAAACAGAATAAAAAAGAGGCTCTATATAGTGCAATAAAGCAAGAAAAAAAAATAAAGACACCCAGATTGGAAAGAAGTAAAACTTTATTTGCAAACAACATGATTGTCCATGTAGAAAATCTGATGGAACCTTCAAAATTACTACTAGAGCTCATATGTGAGTTTAGTAATGTTGCAGAATACAAAATCTATGTACCCAAATCAATGTACTTCTATATAAAACAATAAGAAATTAAAAAAAATTAAACATCATTGACAGTGCATTAAAATACAAAATATTTAAGAATAAACTTGACAATAATGTTCAAAACCTGTACACTAAATATTACAAGACACTGCTGAGAGAAATTAAAGAGGACCTAAATGAGCTGTGATATATACAATGTTCTTGGGTCAGAAGATTCAAACAATATCAGTAAGAAGCCATTCTCCCTAAATTAATCTGTAGTTTTGATACAATGCCAGTTGAAACTCCAGTGGGCTTTTAAAAATATTTTGGTAGAAATTGACAACCTTATTTTGAAATTTATGGATATAAAAAGATCTTAAAATAATCAAAAATAACTCTGGAAGAGAAAAAACAAATTTCAGGACTGGAACAGCTTGATTTCAAGACTTAAAAAGCTGTATTAATAAATACAACATGGCATTGACATAAAGAAAAACAAATCAATTAATGGAACAGAAATAGAATTACACATATATGTATAACTAATTTTCAATAAAGTTGCAAATGCAATTCAGTGGGGAGAGGATATATTTTTTAATATATGCCACTGGCACCACGGGATATTCATATGCAAGAAAATGAACTTCAATCCATATCTTGCATCATATACAAAAATTAATTAATGTAAATTAAAATTTTAAAATTAAAATTTTATATTAATCTAAATATAAGACTTAAGACTTATAAGACTTATAAGACTTAAGACTTTTAAGACTTATAAGACTATGAAACACAGAAGAAAATCTTTTTGAACTTGGGTTAGGCAAAAATTTCTTAAATAGGATGCCAAAGGCACAGCCCATAAAAATTTAAAAATTGATACATTGGGCTTCATCACAAGACACAAGAGAATGAAAGACAAGCCACAGACTGGGAGAAAATATTTTCTAAACCTCTAGCTGATAAAAGCCTCATATCTAGAATATAAAAATAATTCCTGTAACTCCATAGTAAGAAATAAACCCATACAAATAAACATTTGAAAAGATACATTACAAAAGAGAGATATGAGTGGCAAATAAGTTCGTGAAAAGATGCTCTACACCATTAATAATTAGGAAATGCAGATAAAATCCACAATGAGAAACTAATACATTTCTACTAGAATGGCAAAATTTTAAAAGGTTCACTACATCAAGTGTTAACTTGGTAAGGATGTGGCGGAACTAGAAATCTCATGGACAGTTGATTAGAGTTTAAAATGGGTCAAACACTTTGGAAAACAGCTTGGCAATTTCTTTAAAAGTTGAACATAAACCTATATACATATACCATATGATCCAGCCATTCCACTCCTAGGTATTTAACCAAGAAAAATGGAAGCATATGTCTATACAAAGACTTGTAAATGGGACTTCCCTGGTGGTGCAGTGAATAAGACTCCGTGCTCCCAATTCAGGGGGGCCCAGGTTCGATCCCTGGTCAGGGAACTAGATCCCACATGTATGTCGCAACTAAGAGTTCGCATGCCACAACAAAGGAGCCCGTGAGCCACAACTAAGGAGCAGGCCTGCCACAGCTAAAACCCGGCACAACCAAATAAATAAATAAATATTTTTTTTAAAAAAGACTAGTAAGCCAATGTTCATAGCAGCCTTATACATAATATCCCAAAACTGGAAGCAACTGGGAAATGTATGGTCAAACCGTGGTATGTCCATACAAAGGAATACTATCAGCAATTAAAAGGAATGAAATACTGATATGCACAATGACATGGATCCAAAAATAATGAATCCAAAATAATTAAGCTGAGCAAAAGAGCCAAAGAACTATAAGCTATATGATTCCATTTATAGAAATCTCTAGAAAATTCACAGTAATCTATAGTGACAGCAAGCGGATCAGTGGCTGCTCAGTGTGGGGAGAGATACAGGGAGGGAACACCGAGGAGTAGGAGGAAACTTTTCAGGATAATTGTATATTCACTACCTTGATCGTAGTGACGGATTCACAGGGGTATACAAATGTCAAAACTTATCAGGTTGTACACTTTAAACAAGTATACTTTACTGTGTGCCAATTATACCTCGATAAAGCTGTTTAAAAAGAGAGAGAGAGAGAATGAGATGAAACCTAAGTCAAGCTGTTCAGCAAGACAGGAGCATAGACATGAGTGTTTGCTGCCAACCTGCAAGAGTTGGAAGGGAATTGGGGCAGAACGTGGAAAGTCCTTGTAAGCCATGAAAGAACATTGTACTTATTCCTAAGGACAAAAGGAAGCATTGGAATATTTTAAAGTGTGTGTGTGTGTGTGTGTGTGTGTGTGTGTGTGTGTGTGTGTGTGTGAGCTCTCTGTAAAGTTAATTCATGCTTTCCTTTTTAGTTAATCTTTGTCTCTTACCAAAGTAACCAAACCAAAAAGAAAAAAAAATTTTTTTAAATACCCTTTTCCAAATACTTACATTCTAAACACTCATCACAATCTGCTGGAGTCTTCCTCATTCTGGACCATCCTCAGACCCTCTGATCTCGCCATAACATGCTAATGAAGATTGACATACTAAATGAGTTCCTTAAATACTGTTAATTCCATGTATATTCATGGAAGATGGTCTCTTCCTAATCCATTTTCAACAGAGACATCTAAATCAGTTTAGTTTTCCCCTGCCTGCCTGTCCTCATTTCCCAGTGGAAAGAAGACCTTTAGAGTTAAAAATTCTGCAGGGGTCTTAAATCCTAAACCCTATCATTTTTGCATAACCTTGGGCTTATCAAAATCTATTTTTGAAACACAGCTTTCTTGTATAGGAAAGGGACTAATAACACAGGTCTCATGGTGTTGTAGTGATTATAATAAGCTTCAACATATGTAAAGCCCCCAGCAGAGAACCTTACACATAGCTGAGGTTAATTCCCTCTGGTCAATTTACATCTCTTCCCATCCTCCTCTCTCTTAGGAATATTTCCACTTAGATGAGATCCGAATATCACATTTTGTTCCTCAGTTACAAATTTAGTTGGGTGTAAATCCATAATCCATTCATAAGGAGCATTGTTTAAAATTAAAAAATAACACACAAAACTAAGGCTGTCATTATGAGAAAGACAGACTCAGAACTGGCTTGTGTATGATCCCTGGCTAGGATTTTAATCAACACAGCCAGTATTTACAAGTCAGGGCCAAATTCTTGTGACACATAGTGCAAAATTTATGAACTTACAGAAACTGATTTATAAACTGATAAAGAATAATATAACCATCTAGGGCTGGTTGCAAAATAACTAGAGGGCAAAACTGAAATTTTATTAAAATGACCTCAGTCATTTTATCTCATACCTATGCTGGATAAACAGTCATTTTTGTAGGATCCAGAAACACCAGAGAACTCCCTGGTTTCTAATGCATGAGGTACCAGAATTAGAAGAAAGTCATCCCAGGAAATGAAGCTCATGTAAAAATGAATTCAATAAATTTTTAGTAAGTGCCTATTCTGGCACAGACAGACATCAAAACACATTTCCTATAAAGGGGCCCTCAGTATAATGGAGAAGGCAAATATGTTAACCAAAAGAGGGGTAAGGTACAGGGTATTGATGTAGAGGTCAGGAGGAGCTTTACTAGAAAAGCAAATCACTGTGTACACTCCAATAAAGTACATTTTCTGACCTCAGGATTCATTCTTCCATTCATTCAATCACTTAGCAAATATTGAGTTTCTGCTTTACACCAGGCATAGTGCTAGGACTAATTTTTTTTTTTCTATCCAATTGACACATTATATGTTTACTTTTCTTTTTCTCCCAACTAAATCAAGTTTCTGGAGGACACAGACTCTCTCTGTTTTGCCAGCAATAAAACACTTAATATTTATTGTTCAATATTTTCTGAAACGCAAACATTGCGTTTTCAATTCTTATGAATTGGCTTTGTTAGAAGAAAAAGAGAACAAAAGGAACCTCTTGAGATGGTGAAAGAAAATGTTTTTCACATGTTGCCAGAGGTGGTCTTTGAGTCTTCCCCACCATTCTTCCTTGCAAGCAGGGGCAAGTGCTTCTTTGCTGGTATTCTCCTGCAAGGAACATGGCTTTTGCATATCTTCAGCATGCAGTCTTCCACCCAAACCCTCTGCCAGATATTTTAGAGCCTACCACCGGAAATGGGGTGGGGAGTGGGTAGAACCCAGTGCTGTATTAGCTTAAGACTGTAATAGCAATATCACATATTTTAAATTCCCAGTTCAGAAAGAGTCCTCACACTGTGAGTCTGGCCATACCAGTAACACTTTGCACATCCTGTCATCTGTCACAATCAAAAATCACGGGGTTAGAAGAAATAGATCATTGCTGTAAATCTAGTACTGTGGTTTTGTATAAATCATCCCATTCCACCACAGCAACCCTCTGATATAGGATATTTTTCATGCCTGCATATTAGAAAATGGAAATCAAGAAAGACCAAGAAAACTGCACAAAGTCTATCATAGAAAAATCAAACCAAGTCTGATTTACTTCAGAGCCCACAAGCTTCTACCACTCCACACAAAACTCAGAAAGGCCATTTATTCCAGTCTGCTTTGTAAAGAGGTATGGACAGCTGGTCAACCCCTCTCTGCTCAATCTGCTTCTTTATCTGGGTTGTTACATGCCAGAGAAGAAGCTCCAGGCCAACTATAACTGTGTAATTCTAATTCCGAGCTTCCCAAACTCCAGGCATTTATGTTCCACTTTCAGGATTGTTTATCATTATTTAATATTTAAATTGCTCTAACGTTTATTTTTACTGAAATAAATTTGTTCCAAAAAGACATTCTGTATCATTACTATGAGCAGTAATAAAATAGTGATTAAGAACACATTCTGGAGACTCTTGAATCAAGTTTAAGAGATCTTTGGGATAACATCAAACATGTCAACCTTTGCATTATAGGGGTCTCAGAAGGAGAAGAGAGGGTGAAGGGGGTCAAAAATGTATTTAAAGAAATCATGGCTAAAAAATTCTCAAGACTGAAGAAGGAAACAGATTTCTAGGTGCAGGAAGCACGAAGGGTCCCAAACAAGAAGAACCCAAACAGACCCGCACCAAGACATTTCATAATTAATAATAGCAAAAGTTAAAGAGAGGATTCTAAAAGCAACAATAGAAAAATAAAGAGACAGTTACAAGGGAACCCCCATAAGGCTATCAGCTGATTTCTCTACAGAAACTTTACAGGAGAGGAAAGAAATATTTAAAGTGCTGACAGGGAAGAATCTGCAACTTAGGATACTCTGCCCAGCAAGATTATCACTTAGAATTGAAAGAGAGAGAAAGAAATTCTCAGATAAGCAAAAACTAAAAGCTCCCATCAATAATAAGCTGATCCTAAAAGAAATGTTAAAAGGGCTTCTCTAAGTAGAAAAGAAAAGCCTATAACAAGGAGTAAGCATCTATAGGAAAGGAAAAATCCCACCAGTGAAGGCAAATATATAGTAAAGGCTGAGGATCAACAACTTAATCTAGTACAGAGATTAGAAGAGCACATACTGGGTTCAAATCCCATCTCCACCACTTATTTAGCTTTGTGCCCTCAGATAACTTAGTTTACCTCTCTGCTTCAGTTTCTCATCTGGGAAAGGAAGTAATAATAGCACCCAACTCATAGACTTGCCACGGGGATTCATTAGATAAAAACATGGTAAACACAATGGTGCCCTGCATGGATTAAATATTCAAGAACTATTAGCTATTGTTATCATTAGTACATAAGTGGAAAACCCAAACCACCTTCTGTAAACCAAAGGTAACCATATAAATCAATACTAGGAAAACAAGCCATTATTCTTAAATCTGGCCATGCAGTGCTGCTCTAAGGTTACAGGCCTCAGGCTTGCTCTCTTTCTGTTAAAAGGCAATATTAGTAAGTGTTCAAGGATAGCACCAAACCAAGCCTTTCTCTTTGGGTATTGTCAGGAGGATGAAAGGCGATTGAAAGGAAAGTATGTTTTTGTACATGACTCAACGGGGTTTAATTTTTGGCCTAGGCATGTCCTGAAAACAAAAGTGCTGTCAGCTGGACATGAACCCCATGTTCAGAAAGACATGTTATGAAGTGCTTCAGTGCACACAGGCAAATGGGCTTCCTTGCCTCTTCAGGAGTCCAAGTTCTGCTCCGAGATAAAACTGTCACTGTCTTGTCTCCATCCCCAGAGTTTGTGATAACTGCTGGATATATATTCTGTACTGAATACCCGCCAAGGGTAAGGATGGCATCTTAGACACAGATTTTACTCCACACTTGACCCAGACTTACATAGGAGGTAGCCCTTATTAAAGATAGAAAAAGTGTTGATGTGGGGACAGCCACACATGATGATAAGAATGCATCTGAGGGGTGTGGGTCTGCCAGGAAGGAGGCCTGCTCTAAAGGGAATCAGACTGTTGAAATGTACAAGCCAACAGAGCCCGTTGTCCAATTTTGGATATGATAATGGGTGTCAGGACACTAATGCTTCCTGCCAGTGCATGCTTCATCCAGGAGATCATGGGAGGAAGCACCGGCTAGAACTGGAAAGGCCTCAGGTTGCGTCCGTCATCAAGTCTGGAATCAACAACAGCTGACATTCCAAGGATCCGCAGAGGGCTGGAGAATTGGATGGAAAGAAATCCTAACAACTGGCTGTGAGGAAGAGGCATTAACTTCCTCTTTCCTCTTCTCATTTACTCATTAAAACAAAGTAAACAAAAAAATTATTGTGTATCTACTATGTAGATAGTTCTGTTACCACACTAGGCCCTATATAGATGGCAATGTTTGTGTCTCTAAATGTCTTACAGCTCAGTAAGGGATACCAGTACAAGTGACTGTGGTCCAAGATACAAAGCAAAATAATTAGACACAAGTTATAAAGGAATTTACAAAAGGGAGACGTCATTTACAACCATGGGAGCTGTGTCTTTAAGGATGATAAGACTCAGATGATTAAAACTAAGAAAAAAGACACAAGAAACAGAGGAGGGCGTGCAAGCCAACATGTGTGGGAAATACAAGGCATGTTCTAGGAATAGTGGGTAGTGTAATAAAGCTAGACTCTGGCGGAGAGCTTAAAGAAGTGAGTGCAATGATTTGGGACCGGTTAATGGACAGTCTTTGAATGACAAGATAAGGGGTTTCCGGTGCTAAAGGCAAAATCCATCTTTCCCTAAATCCTGCTTAGGAGTATGGACTGTGAGACACCAAGGAGTCTTTGAGGTTGCCTGGACCATGCGGCCTGTTCTCTGCCATTGCCACCAGCTCCAGACACAAGCTTAATTGTGCAGATGGATTCACTGTCCCCCTCCATTTCCTGCAGCCCATGCACTCTCATGCTTTTGGAGATTATGTGAGCTCCTGCTGGAGAACTCGAAGCCACATAATGGTCCAACTGCTTCAATTATTTGGTTGGGTGGGCCAAGGCACTTTTCCCACAGCGAGAGGGTGGGAGCTTGGGGAGATGAGCAGAGGGAAGAAAAAGGGAATCTTAGAGCATTTCTGAGATCCCCAGTCCCCGCACGGCCAAGGTCCCTGCCCTGCAGCTAAACATCGCAGTGCACGTTTTTCTCTTCTCCTCTTCCTTGCCCAGACCCACATGATAAGCCCTGGGATGAAATGCCCCCTTGCCTAGTGACAAAACAGTAGCCGCAGCTGTGGCCCTCTCTTCAGCGAGGTAATGAGGATTCATTTCCATTTTATCACTTCTGTCACGTCTGCTTTTTTCCCTCTGCGTTATTTTATTATTATGGCTGAAATTGATTGCCGTAACCGAGCAGGCCTAAATCCCATCACTTCATCCTCCCTCCCTCCGGCTCCCTTGAGCCCTTTCCTCTCAACCTTGTCTCTCTTTGCTCAACATCCTTCCCCTGGCTACCTCCTCCTACTGTGGTATGTTAACAGGAAAGAAAAACTCATTTGAAACAATTTGCAATGTGACTCAGCAATCTGTGTTCTCCTAACCGCCCTGCCAGGCTGAAGGCAGAAAGCAGCCACCAATTCGGGTGCTTTGTGATGAGACAGAGTCGGGGACCAGTCTATCGAAGTGCTTTATAGTGGGAGGGCCCCGAGAAGGCTCCGACACAGAGCTGCAAAGAAGATGCCTGATGAGGCAATCCGTAGGTGGTTTTGGAAAGGCAAAAGATAAGAGGAGGAAAAGTGGTAGCTGTTGTAGGGGACATCATTCTGTCATGTTCTATTGTCTGCGAGTGTGCCCTGGACAAACTGGCTTCTGGAGGTGCTGTATATGGCAAGACTCAGGATTCCTGCTGAGCCTTGAAGCCTGGTTTCTCTAAGTCAGTTTCTTACAATTTCTTAAGCATTGCCTCCAGGTACGCACTGTGAGCTAGAAAAGGCTAGGGGTGGAAGGATGGTTGAAGGAAGAAACATATCACACGTAAACATGAATGGGTATACGGATTTAAGAGCATCCTTCTTGGAGGGAGAGAAGGAGGGTACTTAGTGTGTAACCACCACGGATCACTGGTAGGTCTTTAATGCTTGGTGAGTTTCAGATGCCAATTCAGATCTTCCTGAGCACGAGACCCTTGGTATTTCCATTTGACCAACATTGGTCAGTTGCAGAGCAGCCTCCATCCCAATTGGTTTACTCAGAGGGAACATTCGCTTGCACTCACTTACTTATGTTAATACCTTGGGCTCTAACATTTTTGGAATTCCTAGAACATGGTGAAATTTTAAACTTGTAAACTACACAAAAAAATACTCCTACTTTTCCAATCTAATATAAGAAGAATGGGGAAAAAGTAATTCTATCTGGCCTGGTAAAGTTTAGAAATAAATCTCCAAGGTTAGGGTTTGCTTTTTAAATCTCTCCCTGTTGCCACTTGAGAAAATTAACAGTTTTTTTTTGTTTTTGTTTTGTTTTTTGGGTTTTTTTTTTGTTTTTTTTTTGTTTTTTGTTTTTTTTTTTTTGCTTTTCAAAAGAAAGCTGGTCTAGATGGGCACTGTTTGGGTTAAGGACATTTTAACAGGCATGCTTTTTCAGCAGAGCTTACCTTGTGCAACATAAACCCGTTCATCTTTTTGTATTCCCAGTATGGATTAGACCAGACTTCACAAAACCCTGGGGTGTCAGTGTGGAGGCTGCGGGATGGTGCATTGCATTTCACCATGGAACAGAACAATGAGTTTGCACCTGACAAAGCCCAGACTGCCTCCAGAGCTGCTAAAAATGCCTGCCTCACTGCTCCTTTATCTCCTCTTGCCCACCTGACCTTTCACAGATCATATTTTTCTTCTATTAAGGGATCCAGTTTGCATATGTGCTAAGAATTGTGTGGGTCCTGGATGAGAAATATGTAAGAAGCCAGCCTTTGAAAGTCACAAAGTCTCCAGCTCCCTCCTTACCTCTGTCCTGCAAGCCCCTTACTCGGGCTATCTTGCCCCTGCTCCAGGCCACTGCATCTTGCTTGAATCCCTGATTTTCCATGGCTACCCAACCAGGTTCTAAATCTGCCCACTTCCTGGACAGGCTTGCCTTCATATTGCCTCACATCTTACACCTCATTGGTCTGATATTAGCCCCCATCCAGCTTTATGGAACTTCTGGGCTTACAGTAGAATGAAGAATTTGGCTGCTTTTAGCAATCCTTTCCTTACCTGCTAAGATAAATATCGGTTGAATGAAGGGACACATGACTGAACGAATGCCACCTCCTCTGACGATCCCCTTACCTGAGCCTTTATGTCCAATTCCAGGGATCGTTCCAGGGCCTGGGAAACTTGCCCATTAGGAGTGAGTTGGACCCTGGATGCCTGCTGAATCTGCCCTCTCCCTGTTGTGAGAACTTTGAAACTTTGCTCATCCTGTATCTTGGAAGCCTGAGCTTCCAAATGTAGCCTTGGAGAATGAGAAACCACTTTAGTTTTTGGTTGGCAGCAGGAAGGCCCCTCAACCCCAGGAAAGGAAGGATTTAATGTTTCTTGAACTCCATAAATCTGGCCTCATTCTACTCAACTCACTGAAACTTGATTCAGATGTACTCTGTGAAACTACTAAAAGCTGCTGCTCTGGCCCCTAAGCCATCAGAGGTGCCCAGGTCCCCATGGCTAGGCTGGAGCTCACTGGAGAAGCCAGGAGAGATCTACCAAAACAGTTTGGGGGTTGAGTAAGAGGAAGCTATTGGCATCCTGCTAGCTTGGGTTTGAATCCTGGTCTTGCCACCTTTTAGCTATTTGAGATTTGGGGTAAATTATCAAATCTTTTTGAGCACACATTTTCTCATCTGAATATGGTGATGCTAATTCCTTGTCTCTAGCCTCATTGTGTGAGAATTAAATAGCCTGGCAGATAAGAAAATTTCTAGCGTAGTGCCTGGCATTCAAACCACATCCTTTCTCTTCTGATAACTTCCAGAACTGTTATATTTGGTTCTCCAGAGCCAAAGACACCTGCAAACTCTCTTTGGGTCAAAACTTCTGATATTGAGCTTTCATTTTCTCCAATTCCTTAAAACTCATATGTTAAAATCATAGAATCCAGCTTCTGTCATCTACACGGTCTCCTAGGCACTGGCATCAGAAGCTCTGCCATTTCGATTGCCATATAACTTTCCAGTTAAGAAAATCTATTTTAAAAAATCCCAATGCATCTGGCAAGTTCAAGTTTATTGCTCAAAAAGCTCTAAGAAACTTGGCTTAAAGGAAGAGTGTACTTATATTTCAAGCTATGCCAGAGCCCTACATCCAAAGTAGCTTGATCCCAAATTGTAGGCATTAGGATATATGATGAGACCACGTAGCAAATATAGGATTCCAGATCCTACTGCCAAATTCCCTGACATGTTGCAACTTTTCACAATTCCTCCATTCTTAGAGAAGATTTTACCTACTGGAGAACTGAGTTGGATGAGGGTACATGGAATCAGACCTCATGCTATGGTTCCAATGAGATGTCATATCCACTATGTCACCAGTGACACTTCCAGAACAGATGAGGTGGGCTCTGACTGTGTCAAAACAATTTGCAGGGACACCTCACCCGGCTTGCTCTCCCCTGCACTTTGTCTAGAGGTCATGACTCTTGTCCTTAACTTTGGATCCACCCCTCTCTTTGAGTCTAGGGTCTATCATTCCTATCAGTGTGACCGCTCCTGGCATTGATATAAGATTTTCTTAACGTATTCTCTTGGGAATTTCTCTTAACCCCCACATTACATTAACATGTATTATCCTTGACCTTTTTCTACAAATCATCTTCTTTCTGCAGCAGACTCCAACAAGTTCCAGCTCAAATATTTTCTTCTCTGTGAGGCCTTTCCTGGTCCTCCAGGTCAAAGGAAGTGTTCTCATGGCACTCTTTCAAAGTCTGTGCTGACCAAAATACTTTATAATTTAGGAGTTTACATATGTTTCCATCTATCACCATACTGGGAAATCTTCCCTATATTTTCAGCACTGGGTGCATAGCCGGACACACACATTGAATGAATGAATAAATAAACAGTGTAACTACCAATTATTTTTATTTTCATTTGTTCTCAACTCGTTGCTGGGATGGTAGGATATATGCTGAGCCCGGAACCCAATCTCACAGTAAACTGATTATTATCAGCGTTAGTCACTAAGACACTATTTCTCAAACTTTAGCATGTATCAGAATAACCTGGAGTGCTTGTTAAAGCACAGATATCTAAGCTCCAGCCCAAGAGTCCCTGATTCAGGAGGTCTGGGGTGGGACCGGAGAGAATTTGCTTTTCTCACAAATTCCCTGGGGTGAATGATGATGTTGCTGGTCCTGGAACCATCTTCTGATAACCTCTGTTCTAAAATGTATCTGTATGTAAAAATCACCCTTGAAAATGCCTCACCTATTTTATAATGCTATTTGATTTTCCATGGTCTTTTTACAAGTTGCCTACTCTATTTGGTTGGCATGATGACCACCACTGGATTGGGAACGTGAGCCTGGGGGATTCTGCCCAGACATTCACCCCAAACTTGGGGAAACTCAAAGAACTTGAAGTTGAAGGGATGAGCAAAAAAGATGTACCATTACCTTGAGATGTACCTTGTACATAGAATAGGAAAGAAAGAAAGGAAGGAAGGAAGGAAGGGAGGGAGGAAAAGAAAGAAGGAAAGAAAGTAGGAAAGAAAGAAAGAAAGAAAGAAAGAAAGAAAGAAAGAAAGAAAGAAAGAAAGAAAGAAAGAAAGAAAGAAAGAAAGAAAGAAAGAGAGAAAGAAAGAGAAAGAAAGAAAAAGAAAGAAAAGAAAAAAGAATATTTATACAGTAATGATAGCACAGGGTTTGCCTCCTTCTAGCTTCCCTTTATTTTTTTTTTAACATCTTTATTGGAGTATAATTGCTTTACAATGGTGCTAGCTTCCCTTTAAAATCAATATGATTTTTTTTAAAAAATCATAACTTCCTCAAGGGCTAAGACTGTGCATCAGAAATTTTCCAAATATGGAAGAAGTTATTCCTGTCTATGGTTTCAGAGAACAGATGAGTTCAAAACTTACTGCTCATGCCCCATCCATTTACATAGTCACAAGGCTAGTGAGCCAAGAGGTGGGCCAATAAAGGCTAAAATTCATGAATTTATGATAAAGGTATGGGGATAAATTAGGGCGAGATACAATCTGCAATGAAAAAGAAGTTTACAGAAAGGTTTCAAATAGGGAAATGTTTTAAAATGTAGTTAAAGGGACAGAACATGTATTAAGAACACTAAAAATAAAATTAACAGAGTAGGAAATTAAGGCAGTATGTAGATAATAAACTAGAGATCTAGGAATGCAGAGGGGAATAATAAAAAGTTAAAGAAGAAACTAAATGGATGTACAACATAATAGAATATTTATGTATTATCTTAGGCTGTAATTCCCAAAAGTTAGGGAACACTGATGTGTTTTTCACTGTTGTTTCTCTAGCACACATTAGTCACATACTGATTTCTTTTTCCTTAAAGGAATGGTAAGAATGACAGAAAATATAGACTCATGTATTAATAAATGGCATCCTCAGGAAGGATCCAGAACAAACAAGCAAAAAAAATTATCAAACACTTAACAGAAGAAAACATATTTAAACTGAAAAAAAAAGAACCACTCTTTCATAATCCAAAATTACTGACAAAGATGAAAAATTTAACACACTAAAAAGAAATTCTTACCAAGATAAAACAGAGAAATACAATTTTTTTTTAAAAAAGGAATAATGCTAACATCAGACTTTTTTGTTTATAGCATTGCCAGCTGATAAATACCTACTAAATTTTAAGTGAGGAATTGTTGTTACTCAATAATTCTGTCCCCAGATAACATTTTGTTTTGAGGCAGGATTTTGAGAAAAACCTTTTTCAGATGTGTATGGGTCTAGAAAATAGTTTATCCATTAAAAAAAAGTTGTTCTCAGGCTACATGAGCTAGCTGGGAGATGAATCATAAATAAAACCTTATGATGGAGTTTATTCATTATTTTAATTTCTTTCTGTCTTTTTAAATCACCAATTTCAACTTTTATATTCATGAATTTCTTAATCAATGTTTTTAGCATATTTTTATTTTTTTGTTACTTCTTCATTGAATATGTAGGAGTCACATAATTATTATTATCTTTTTACCTTTCACCCCTTTCACCCACCTCCCCAGCCTCCACTTCTGGCAACCACCAAACTGTTCTCTATATCTCTTGAGTTTGTTTGTTTGTTTTTTGGATTCCACATACAAGTCAGATCATACAGTATTTGTCTTTCTCTGCCTGACTTATTTCATTTAGCATACTGCCCTCAAGTTACATTCATGTTGTCCCAAGTAGCAGGATTTCTCTTTCTATGGCTGAATTATATATACATCACATTTTCTTTCTCCATTCATCTCTCAGCGGGCACTTACGTTGTTTTCATATCTTGCCTAATGTAAGTAATGCTGCAATGAACATGAAGGTATCAATATCCTTTTGAGATAGTGATTTTGTTTTCTTCAGATAAATACCCAGAAATAGAATTGCTGCATCATACGGTAGTTCTATTTTTATTTTTTGAGGAACCTCCATATGTTTTCCATAGTGGCTGCACCAATTTACATTCCTATCAGCAGTGCGGGAGGGTTCCCTTTTCTCCACATTCTCACCAACACTTGCTATTTCTTGTTTTTTCTTTTTTTTTTTTTTGCGGTACGCGGGCCTCTCACTGTTGTGGCCTATCCCGTTGCGGAGCACAGGCTCGGGACGCGCAGGCTCAGTAGCCATGGCTCACGGGCCCAGCTGCTCCGCGGCATGTGGGATCCTCCCGGACCGGGGCACGAACCCGCATCCCCTGCACTGGCAGGCGGACTCTCAACCACTGCGCCACCAGGGAAGCCCTATTTCTTGTATTTTTGGTAGTAGCCATTCTAGTAGGTGTGAGATACTATCTTTTTGTGGTTTTGATTTGCATTTCCCTGATGATGCATTTCCCTGATTCCCTGATGATTTCCCTGATGCTGAGCACCTTTCATGTACCTTTTGTCATATTTATAATATGTGGACCTTTCAAATATGTTCTAGAGGTATTCTAGATGGCTGTGGGCCATTCTAGGCCCCCATTTTAATACACTCATGGCAGAAGGGAAAGGCTTGATGTGTGAAGAAAGTAAAGACAGAGAGGTATCATAAAATCTCCTTGACTGTAGTTTACTCTATTTCTCGTTATTGTCCATGAGAAATTGTTTAAACAGCTGCCAGATCATTCTGATTAGCATCTCTGTGGAGGAAAACAGATTTAAGTGCCAATAAAAATGCATTAAGAGACTTGATTAAGTATAATATCCAAGCACAGACAATTTCCCTCTCAATGGTTACAACAATGCATTAGTACATGAGGTCATCTTTTTCCCATGGAGTGTGCTGAATTTCTCCTTTTTCTCAGTTGTATGGGTATTCTGCTTAATCTGATATTCACAGATTAAATGAATTTATTATTATTCTTAGTAACAACAATCATTTATTTTTTGAAAACTCACGTAAACCTTATTTCAGTTTTAAGCTATCAGTTTGTGTGGGGTTTGCCTGTAGGAATGGGAGAAGATGAGAATAGAGGGTAGTTACAGGGTTTGCTGCCCCTCTTCCAATCTAAACACTCTTGGAACACGTAGGTCTCACACATTTTACTGGAGTCATACCACATAGGCATTTGCCAGAAGAAAATTTCAAGTTTGCATCACTAAAAAGTCTGTTCTTTTAAGAGTTGTTTTGTATGCCCTTCAAAGCTCATGGCAACAGCACCCCCCATGAGCACCTCTGCCCAGGTTATATCTTCTTTTTTTTTTTGCAGTACGTGGGCCTCTCACTGTTGCGACCTCTCCCGTTGCGGAGCACAGGCTCCAGACGCGCAAGCTCAGCGGCCATGGCTCACGGGCCCAGCTGCTCCACGGCATGTGGGATCTTCCCGGACCGGGGCACGAACCCGTGTCCCCTGCACTGGCAGGCAGACTCTCAACCACTGCGCCACCAGGGAAGCCCAGGTTATACCTTCTTTTGCAGAATTTGTGACTCTTGGATCTTCTCTTTAACAGTTTGATCCTATCAGCTCCTTTGATGACATGGAACTCCGCACTGTAACACCTCCTTCTTTTAGAAGGGTTGAGTGTTGGCTCTACTAATTATTTATGCCTCCATTTTGGAAAAGGACAGTCTTATGCTGCAGAGTTGGCTCCTTCTTCATTGTAATAACTCTGCCAGAATAATAAGAGTTTCTCATTTCCTGTGCTGGGCACCAGATGGGTCCTGAGAAGAGCTGATGCTGCTTGCAGGACCTAGAGGTCCTACTAGTTCTCTAGGTTCACTCATATTTGTTCTGATTTCTTCCTGGCTAGATTTCCTGGGGAACAGAGAAGCTGAATCTCTCCTCCACCTCTCATCCTTCTTCAAATCTCTTTCAACACTAACATATAAATTTGCTTCACAAAATGTAAAGTGCCATAGAGCCACACAACATTTCTAATAAGGCTTCTAAAACAGATTAAGCTTGCACAAGCATCTGCCCAGAGAGAAGGCTGAAGCACGGAGACTAAATATGTCCTAGTAATTTTCAGAATGCACTGGCCCCTCTTTTTACTATATCAAAGCCTACAAACGCAGCATTTCTCTTGTATTAACTTGATATGGTACCTTCTACCAACATCAGGTATTTAAGGAAATTGATCTAGCAAGACCACTACTTATTTGGGATCTGGGATGTATCCCATGTTTGCAGAATATTGGAGGTGCAACGGGAGAATTTATATGCTTTGAAAAATCAGACTATGGTCTGGTATATTTTAGCTAGATTTATTCTATAATCTATAATCACATACAGGCATAAGTAAAATGCTTTAGGCTTGAAGTATGGCAAAATATTTTAGAGATAGCATAATATGATACAAAGTACCAGTTTGGAAGTTTGAATACTGGCTGATCTACATATGAACTGGGTGATCCTCTGTGATTTAGTTAATCTGTTTGAGGGTCACATTCTGCACCATTAAAATATACATAAAGATAACATTCTTTTTTTTTAAATGCATTCTTTTCCCCTTTTCCAGCTTGAATGAATATAATTGACATATAATATTGTGTATTAGGTGTAGAACATGACGGTTTGATGCACATATACACTGTGAAGTGATGACCACGATGGGATTAGAGAGAGAGTGGCATGGACATATATACACTACCAAATGTCAAATAGATAGCTAGTGGGAAGCTTCTACATAGCACGGGGAGATCAGCTCGGTGCTTTGTGACGATCTAGAGGGGTGGGATAGGGAGGGTGGGAGGGAGGCTCAAGAGAGAGGGGATATGGGGATATATGTATACATATAGCTGATTCACTTTGTTATACAGCAGCAACTAACAACAACATTGTAAAGCAATTATACGCCATTAAAGATATTAAAAAAAAAACCTCCGTCTTTAGTGACTGTGAAGATTAGAAATGCATATGTAAATCATCTAGCCCCATGCCTGGCACAAGTCAGATGCCCAGTAGTGGGAGCTCATGTTTTGACTAAATGAACCTTGGATCATTTTATATGTCAAACAATATTCATGATGGATCTTTGGTCCTGTTGTTTCCCTTCCAGATCTAGCAGCTGTATTTAGGCACAAAGCTATAGTTTAAACTTATGATTTAAAAACTATGGTTAATTAAAAAAATATAGAGACACATTCTGATGAGAAGTCCATGGTCCTCCCCTCCTCGTTCACAGTCTTTAGCCAGGTATATGTCTCTTGTTATAGTCATAAGCCATCTGGGCCTAACCAGTTCCTAAACAGAAAATATAGAAGAAAATATGTATGTGTCTTGGAGCTCTTCTGTGTTTGCTAAACCAGTATCCATTTCTCCTTCTGTTCATATCAGTTTCCTGATTTTCTTCAGGGAAAAAAATGTCTTCTTCTCACTTTCTCATTCCAGGTTGTTCATGAGATGGAAAAGAGGTTGCCACATTATCCAGTTCTGGACAGCTAGAGACTTATAGTCCCCTGGCTTTGCTCATGGATGAGCTCATTACGTAGGCTAAGCCAAAGAGATTCAATACAGGACTCCTATCAGAAGTGTTGAAATTGTTGTAAGGATAAGGTAGAAGTCTCACTGCTGGCAGCTATCTTGCTACCAGGAGATGAGCCCAACTAAGAATGGAACTAGCACAGAAGGCATAAAAAAAGAAAAAAAGAGCTAAGTGCTAGAAAGTATGAGACTGAATCCCAACAGCATAATTTGAGACCCTGGGTCTAGCCCTGCTTAACTTTTCATACTTCATTCTTGTTGTCTAAATTGTCTATTCTTTTCTATCACTTTCAACCAAAGGATACTGACTGACATACAAGGGTGAATTCAGGTTTCATGGAGCCTAAAGTTTAGATATAATTTGGATTGCCCTCTTTAAGAAAAGGGTACAACACTATAAAAAGAAAATAAGATGGAAAATAATTATTTATTGAGAATTTGAAAAGAAATCATGAATTTTAAAAGTCCAACAAATATCCCAAACTTTACAAAATCCCAAAATAAAAATTTTTTGTCAATTATTTATGTAATATTTTCTTTTTCTTTTTTGACTGTATACATTTTATTTTCCTTATCATTATATAACTATTTTTACTATCATTTTTCTAAAGACAGAATAGAATTCACGTTTCCTCTGATGGTCAATCAATATTTGTTGTTTTAAAATTTTAATAGTTCAGATTGTTTTACATACACAAACCATAATTGCTAAGGACATTATTGTAAAAATGTGAGTTATTGTGAAGTTTGGGAAAACTTCTCTCAAGATGTTTTGACATATAAACTGTAAGATTTCAAACAATTTGAAATTTTCTTGTATACGGAAGTCTCTTGAATATTATTTGAATGGCTGCCACTCAGTATCCGTTTTGTCCTAATTATTGTCAATGTCCTAGTGGCAGTGATATAATATGAATTTTCTATTACCTTTGTCTGTGTTAATGTTTCATGTCACAATAACAAGAATTTTATGTTTAATTATTTTCCAATGTGTTCATATGATTCACTTCTCTTCATTAACTGGATTATCAAGCAATTCCAGGGCCTATTTTTGATGAGCTTGTAAGTGGATATGCTGAATCATTGGTATATTCATTTTTTATTAATTTTTATTGAAGTATAGTTGCTTTACAATGTTGTGTTAGTTTCTTATGTACAGCAAAATGAATCAGTTATATGTATATATATATCCACTCTTTTTTAGATTTCCTTCCCATTTAGGTCACCACAGCTCACTGAGTAGAGTTCCCTTTGCTATACAGTAGGTTCTCATTAGTTTCATTGGTATATTCCTGACAAGAGAGAACTTTTGTTTTGACTGGTTATAGAAGAGAACCTCATCTTCCTCTTATAATTTTACATATCTAATAATTGGAATAATTTTCCTCAGACTAGCTTCTAACTCCATTTATATAAAACTTTGTTTCTCTTTCTCTACTACCTATTTTAGTGTTGAGCATCTTAATCATATTACAGTATGATTTTTTTTTTTTTTTTGTCAGTACGCGGGCCTTTCACTGTTGTGGCCTCTCCCGTTGCGGAGCACAGGCTCTGGACGCGCAGGCTCAGCGGCCATGGCTCACGGGCCCAGCCGCTCCGCGGCATGTGGGATCTTCCCGGACCGGGGCACGACCCCCGTGTCCCCTGCATCGGCAGGGGGACTCTCAACCACTGCGCCACCAGGGAAGCCCTACAGTATGATTTTTGAACCCATAACTTTGTGCCGCAGTACTGGATGATTCAACATGGAGAACAGGACAGGGATTCCTGGAAGCTATTCCTATGCTGGGGTGGCCAGCAATCACCTAACTACAGACATGACCACAAGTCACATAAAAATATCTCACTAAACCCAATCTAACCTTAGCTGAATCCCAACAATGCCTGCAGGCACTCCAGTTCTATCCAACATGAGGAAAGGTACTGGGGGAGGTGGGCATTATAGTGGAAGGAGATAATAGTCTTAATTGATTGTGGTTAGAGTAGCTTACTTTTGCAAATTTTGCAAAAATATACAACTAAGTTAAAACATTCCAGGTCCCCTCTCAGAGTCTTGGAAGAAGCCCATGCAAGTGAGGGGCACTGAAGCTTACATTTCATAAAAAATTTACCTCTGCTGATACAGTGTATGATTTGGGAACTCTGGAAAACTATGGGACCTCTCATTTGCAGTTCTTGGGCCATTTTTACATCAGAAATCATGTGAACGGAGAAGAAACCCTGGAAAATACCACTGCGAATGTCAACATTTGTGATGCTCTGGCCTCTACTGAGTGGTCAGTATGACTGCTTGAGTACGTACACAGTAATTTTCAACTTTTGTGCCATAATCACAGATGAAACGTCACACTAAGTCAAATCAAAGAATTTATCACGCTCTGACTTTAACAGCAGCCCTAAGGGTCATTTTTGGGACAGCAAGAGGCTTTCCCTCATTTTCAACCTAAAAGGATTAGGTTTTCTTACCTAAATATCTTTGATATCCCCTTATTTTTCTTCCATACCCTGGATTGTGTTCTTAGGGACTGAGTGACTTACCTCTGAGACGCTGAAAATTAATGAAAAACCTTGGATAACAAAAGATCAATGCGAAATATAGGGGATTTGAAGGAGCTTTGTCCTAGGTCACAGTATGTCGCATGCCAAGAAAGACTTATGCTGATTTAACCAGCGAGGAGAAATTGAGGATTAGATTTTCAATTTGAGAAGTAAAATGGATCCTGGGGAATTTAATCAGCCACTCTACATGTGCTTCACTGGTTACCAGAAATCTCTAGATCTGTCTGTTATGTGTAAATATGTAGAGTGAGTGAATCTTGATAATTCCCAATTCACCTAATCAAATTATCTCCCTGTCTGAATGCAAACTGACAGGTGGAAGACAAATCTGTAACTGGAGCGCATTCAGCCAGGCTCCATGTCCTCCAAATGGTTTTTTGGAGAAGTTAATGAGCACGAAGCTGAAGGGCTGGAGGTCTACATATGGTAGGGCCTGGCATCCGACTTGGCAAGGCTCTTCAAGGAACCTTGTCAGTGCAGTCACCTGTAGCAGAGGCATACAAATTGTCATCTGCTCAAGCCTCGCTCAATTCACTGGGGAAGATTATAGGATATCACTTCTGGAGTCCCAGATGGAATATTCAGCACTCAGGTGCAAGGCTGCTTCCAGAGAAGCTGCAGGGGACATAGATCAGATGGACTTGTATTGACCAGCACAGTTCTGGCTTAAGAATTCTAATACTTTACCTTGTTCAGCTCTGAACACAAACCGAGTGAGCACAAACTTTGGCATCAGACAGACCTAAATTCAAATTTTCTAGTAGAGGAAAAACTTAGGTAAGTTACGTAATCACCATCAGCTTAATTTCCTCCTCTAAAACATGGATTATAAGAAAATCTACTCTTATTTGTATAGAGAGAATTAAGTATGGTAAAGTGGATGAAAGTGTCCACTCCTGGGCCAGGCATAGAGTGACATTCAGAAAACTTTTGTTCCTGGAGTTATATTCTGCACATTCATTGATATTAGGGGGATTTGGGGCCTGACTCACTCTCTGAGCTTGTTCATGACAAATATCCTATAACCCACTGTAATATGTGCCGGGATCCAAATTTTCTACTTGGAAAGGGCGGGTAGCCAGTCTTGGTAGGGCCTAATTCAAAGTTTCAACTTGAATCAGGTTCATAAGATGAGGATAAGAGAAATCAGAGCCTCTTTCAAACCCAGCAATTATGCCACGTTCACTGACACTTAAAGGATTAGAACCACTAAAAAAAGGAGATAGGAAAGGTACCCAGTAATTTGTTGCTTGATTGACTGATTCCATGTATTCATCAGTAGAGAAAAAAGAGGCTACCTCAACTGGGCAAGCAGCATAAGAGAATTCTACATAAGGAAACATCTATCCCAGGATGGCCCCAAGTAGTAAGCTATTTAGTTAGAAACTCTTCAAAGTAAATTAAGTCTATCAAGCATTTTATCAATATCTTTCTGCCCCATTTTACAATTTTTGCCCCATTTTTTAGAATTGCGGTGGTACCTTAAGATACATTGACTGACAAAAGTCAGACTGTTCTCACTTAAGACTCATACCTTTGCTGTTTCTATCTGAATTTAATTCAATTCAGTTCCCCTTAACATGTATTCGTTAAGGTCACACTATATTCCAGACAATGTGCTAAAAAAGAATGGTACTATGACAATCAAGAGATTGACTTTTTACTTATAGGAACACTCACTTCTTATGCACTCTGTGACAGATACAGATAATTAATTACAATAGAGTGAGGTAGGTGCCACAGCAGAGTATTTTAACAATAATTTACAGGGGGTAGTTTTAAAATATGGGAATGTGTAATGCTTCTCCATGGTAGAGTCAGAGAAACTTCCTGAGGTGGTGACATGTTATCTGTTTCTTTAAGAATAAGTAGTTGTTGGCCATAGGAGTGGGGGATAGATATTAGCAGAGATTTGGTGATTGGTGACATATCGCAACAAAGAAGAAGAGAATAATCAAAACAAGTTTTGTGAGTTTTCCTGAGGGTTGAGGGTAAGATAGGGATGATAGGAGTACATCTAGTCAAGTCTAGAAATGGCGAGAGAGTCTGGTGCTGCCAAGAGGGGGCTAGTTGGGTTGGACATCAGGACAGATATCAGAGCTAAAGATGGACATTTTTGTGTGATCTGTAGTGATGTAATAGGTTAAGCCAGGTGTTTTTCATCACAGGCTAGACAAACTTGGATTTGAATGTGTGGTCCATCACCTACTACACAAGTATCTAAATAAAATACCAAACTTTTTTAAAGCCTCACGTTCAATAAGATGACAATACCATTCTCATGGTTTTGCTGGGAGGATTAAATACGATGGCAAACAGAGAATATGCTGCATCTTCACCGCCACATTATAAGATCCTTCAGTATAAGATGGCAGAGGGAGATATTACATTGCAGGAGCTCCATGGATGGGCTGCAGCAGGATCAGTGGAAACTTATATGTATTTGCATTTGTCTGAGGGGATGGACCACAGTTTTTATTACATTCTCCAATGCCTGTCACTCAAAGAAAAGGTAAATACTAGCTTCAGAGAGTGCAAAGAAAAAACAGTAAAGAATGAATTGTTGAGGGATCTCAACACTGTGGAGGCAGAAGAAAGAATGGGGAAGCTATGAAGACAAAAGATGATTCATAAATAGAGTCAGTTCTGCTATAATGTGATGTGTATGTTCCTCAAAGTCACTAAATGGCAGGCAGACATTTGGCCCCAGTGACCATTACACCCTGGTTTGAATATGTCATGTTATGTGGCCAACGTTACTTTACAGATGTAATTAAGGTTACTAGTCAGTTGACCTTAAAATAGGGAGACTGAATGTACTTATATAGCCCTTAACACAGAGCTTTTCTCCTAGCTGAGGACAGAAGAGGAAGTCAGGAGACACAACAGAAGGAGAGGACAGAGAGATTTGAAGCAAAAGGATTTCACACACTGCTGATGGCTTTGAAGGTAGAAAGGATCATAAAACAAGGCCTACAGGCAGCCTTTAGAAGCAAAAACAGCTCTGGCCATTAGCCACTAAGGATCTTGGACCTACAATTGCACAGAACCAAATTCTTCCAACAACTTTAATAAGTGGATTTCTGCACCCCACCTCCTGCCCAAGAGCCTCTGGATAAGAGCCCAACTTGACCAAAACCTAGATTTTTGCTTTGTGAATCTTTAAGCAGAGAACCCAGCTGATCCATGCTGTGTGTGGACATTTGACTCTTAGAAACTGTGAGATAATAACTTTGTATTGTTTCAAGCAGCCACGTTTGAGGTTATTTACTACAGCAATAATAGAAAGTGAATACACAATGCTATGAAAAATTGTGCAATGAAAAACACAGGAATCAAGGGCAAAACACTCAAAAACTTGACAGACATATGCAAAATCACCCTTAAAAATGTAGACATCTAATAAAAATGGTAGCATAGTTTTACATATGTGAAATGGTTAACAAATACATAAATACTGCAATAAATATGGCACTTTACCTTAAAGAAGGTCAGAAGTTTGCTTCTGGAAATAGGTGTTGGAAGTGCTGTACTCATGCATTCTTGTGAAGTGGTGAAGGGAGGGTTAACTGAAATTGAACAGAAAGTTTAACATCAGATGAGGGTGGGTGTGGCTCAGGTGGGGGAACTGAGTTCATCGGTAGATGTTTAAGGTGTGCACGTGTGTGCATCTTGTATATTCTTGTGTAACAATGCATTTTTCTGTTTACCTAGTGTTTCTCATGGATGTGAACAAAATCACGCATAAACAAGTGCAAAATTCACATTACGATCAAATTTTACATTCATACATCAATTGCATTAGAATAAATTCACATTTGCAAAGTAAGCGACTCTATAGAGGAATAATGACAATGAAAAAACCATACAACTGGCTGGGTGGCAGCCCATGCCAAACATATGTCAATCTTCTTGACAGCTAGACCGACTGGACTGTTGTACTTATGGGGAGATAATGCCACTCTAAGCATGAACCTGTGTGTAATCACAGGCACTTCAACAGATCAGTTGTAGCATCAGCCTTCCTCCAAGTCAGCAACAGCAAAATATTATATTTAATCAATATGTCTTACTTCCTAAAATGACAGACAGTATGAAACCAAAACATCCTTGGGATCTATACTTCAATCCTGAGTCAATTTCTGATTTTGTAACGGCCTGGCTGGTATAAATCTCCTTGTAAATCTTTTAAACACAGTCTCACTCTGATGTGTGGTGTTTCTTGGTTTTATTTGCCCTCAAACAATTAGTGTTTCTCATTTATTGTTTTTCTGCGTGGGTGCCTGTGCAGAGTCAAAAGGAAGCTAGTCTTTGGAGAAAAGCACCAGCTACTGCTCCCTGGCCAGCGGTAACCATTGAGGGAAAAAATAACCCCAAAATGCAGTTTAATGAAAAAGATTCACACTAGTTATAAGCAGAAATCACAAAGCTGAGCTTTATTTTATAAACCTCAATAATCTGAAAAGTGCCCTTGACCTTAGTCCAACCCCTTCACGGGGTCACTTGAAGTCTAACAGATAGAGCCTTTGTCCAAGATCACATGGCAATTTAGTATCAGAAAGAAGAGAAGAACTCAGACTATGTAACAACTTTCAGTGTGTGGTGGCCATATATGATTTGAAAATCTTACGAAACTTCAAGCCATTTTGCACCAGAATAGCCTCTTTTTCTCCAGGTGTTCTCCACAGCAGCCGAGAGAAAGTATGAAGTTCCCACATTCGCTCATGAGATGGTCTTAAGATTAATTAATTCCATCATTTCATCAATCATTCATTATTGCCTTCTGTATTTCTACCTGAAATGAACAAGACGCTAGATGCATCCTAACAGAGGTTGAGAGGATGAGGAACTAGACCACCAGACATCTATCATGTAAATTCACCCTATATATTTATAATCTTATTCATGACCTCCTAATCTGAATCAAGTCTTACCCTCGAGGAAGCGGGTTCTGAAATACATTTCCTTCTACTACTACCATGTTTCCAAGTACTGGACTCCTGTGTCATAAAGATCAGAGAGTCCTGGTTTATTTTTTAAAAGGTGTGTAGGTGGGGCTGGGGGTGTTTTCGGAGAGAAATGCAAAAGGCTGCCCCACTGAACTAGATGGAAACTCAATTCTAGGCCCTTTGCTATCTCTGCCTTAAAAAGGATCAAGTATCCTTATAGTTCCAAGTTCTTTCCAGAAGATGTGCCATCATCCTCCATTCTCAGAACCTAAGTGGTTTCCATGGCAACCTCCTCCTCAAACCCATCACTTTTTCTGGTAATACCATCTCATTCAGACCACACTGGAGTTAAAACAAAATAACTAAAACTCTCAAAAATGAAGTTAGGAAAATATCAACAGGCAAAAATAAATGTAATCCCAACAATACCCTGAACATAATAAGGTTGAGAGAAGAAAACATTCCCAGCTAATATTGGGTTCAGGATGTTAATGAAGATCTAACATAAAGAATACTATCATAAAAGAGGATAGAAGAATGGAGGCAGGGGAGAGCCAGCCACAAAGAGCAAAGATTTCACAATGGTTTGGGGACAGCCAGCTTCTTCTCACCTCCCTTTTCTTCTCTGATAAGCATACGGTCCCCGGCATTGAAATAGAATTAAACTAAAACTGCAAATGAGGTTTCCATTAAGAAAAGCACTCTTGCAGTGCTCAGAGCACAGCTGGGAGCAATGCCAAGTGCTCATGAATCAATCTTGGAAGGTTCTGCTGGACAGGCAGGAATCCCCATCCTTCCATCACTCACTGCCCTTTACAAAAACTGGCGTATCAGGGTATCAGGATCTTATGGTACAAATCAAGATTTGAAGTAGCTTGGGCAGGATCCATCTGTCTTCTTCCACCCAGTTATATTTCTATTACCATCTTAACTGTAGCCAGTATTAATTGTAATAAATGCCCATTTCTCTTCTATAGCCTTGGCTAAAATTAGATTCATATCCCATCTATTGAAACCCAATTCTACATTAGTCGGTATTACACCAATTTTGTGTAATGATGTTTGTTATATTTGCAATAGTCAATTCCACTGTGCTATTGACTTGAGGGCAAGGAAGGTGGTCCTCATGTCCCCCATAGCATATACCATAACAGATAATTTTGTGGATTTCTAGGGACCAGACTGTGTATGATCTGCACACATGGGCAGGAATAGGTTTAAGTGTTCAGATGAAATTCCTGCCCGTCTTTAACCAATCAAGTAGTCAGGGTCAGGAAGAGTAGCAAGGGAACATTCACACAAGGTACTTTGATCTCTTTTGGAAACACGATCCCTTTGCTCTGAATCCTGGAACTTGTAAAGAAAGAGGACCAGTTTCCCTGGGAAGATTTTCTTTCTATGGCACTGCCAGAAAAAAAAAAAAAAGTTTTTATATCCAAATACAGGGTTTCCTTAGGGAAATAAATGGATTCCTCCCTAAAAGAGAAGTGAATGAAGGAAAGGGCTGTGGGAGAAAGAAATAGAATTTGCAGGACACAACAGAGAGCATGTGTTGAAAGTCCGATAAACTATCCCCAGAGTAGAATCAGTCAGGATAGGTTCGATTATGCTGTAGTAACAAATAACTCTGAAATATGGCTTAAAACAACATTTATTTCCTGTTATGCTACAGAACAACTGTGTGTTGTCTGGGGGCTCTGTTCCTCCTCACCTGAACTGGAGACAGAGGTTGACAACACAGCCGCTCTCTGGAAATGTGTGGGTAGCTGTGGCAGGGGGAAAAGCAAGCTCTGGAGAGCCAGCGTTTCAGCCCAGAAGTCATACTTTCCTTCTGCTCACAGCTGATTGGCTAGAACCAACCATGTGATCCCTTCTGACACCAAGAACTCCAGGAAGAGCCTTCTTCCCATGAGCCTGGCAGGTGGAGGGCTGGGAATTTTTTGATGAATGAAACTAATGACTATCACAAAGGGGAAAAAAAACCCCAAAAAACTCCAAAAGATATTTCAAATGTATAGTTTTATATTAGATTATTTCAGAATTGACAGCTATCCTAAGCAGCCTTGCTCAGTTCTTGAACCACATGGGAGATCTAGAAATTCATTAATTATTCATTCATTTTTTTTCAACAGATACTTACTGATTTCTGATTTCTGTGCTGTCTTGTGTGAGGCATTGGTGATATAAAGGTGTATATATCACTTTTATAGGCTCACTTTTTCTTGATCTATGATTATCCCATTATCACAACATTTTCTGTGCCTCCAGAAAAAAAAAAAAACCCTCGTAGGTGTCAGTTCTGGTCTAGATTTTAATAGAATTCATAACTGTACCTCCAGAGACATAGTGATTTGAGCTACTGCACCTTCTCTGGAAGGTTCTACCTTCTCTGTTGCAGCTAGTTTCTCTCACCCTCATGCCTCATCCCTCATACTACTCTTAGCTTGTTCTTATTTTCTCACTATGAGATATGATGTACATCTGCTTGAGTCAATTTGCACCTGGTTACACTGGATGTTTGACATTACTTGCTGGAGTAGTTCAGTAATCACAGCCAGAATAGATCATTCTTGCCTCTTTATAATTGATGATTTTTTAAAAAGGATCTATCCTCTGACTTCTTCCCAAATAGAGATGAACATACGTCCTGGATCCTGATTTATCTGATATGTCAAGAATTCAGAAATCAAAATTATGACAGTAGTTTGTGCCTCCACAATATATTTTAGAGCTAGAAATAGATTTCTACCAATTAAAATATTTAAGTTAAACTTCAAATCAAGAGATTAATATTTATTAATGGAATACCTAGTGTGTTCCTTGATCAGAAGTGTTCCTATAGGAAAGGCAGACTGATTTCAGTCCCAGATGTAAGAAGTATATCTCGACAAATCAACCTGCTTTGAAATGCAAATCTAATTTGCTCACTAAAAGTCCTTAGGGATTACAAGTGAGGCACTGTTTGCTAAGTGAATTTGAGACTACAAGTTGCCCAGCATGTGCTCTGACAGCAAGGGTCTACACCTCTGTGCCTGCTGCATCATTTCCCAGGACTGTGGAAGGCCACTGCCTGCGTGTGGGGCATCAGAAGTAAAAGTTAACACAGTTAAGAACAGACCTCAATCCACAGCTCCCTGGAATTGATGTACATATATCCCAGCTTTCTACCCCCTTGGGTGGGAAAATTTAAAGTTGTGCATTTTACACAATTGCCCAGAATTTGTTTGCCAGTTGAGTTCCAGTTGTCCACTCTGATGGCTGGCTTAATGGCAAACTACCATTTGGCTACCTTCTCTTCCATATATCATTCAACATTTCTCTACTTTTATTCCCTACACTTTCCAAATAAACTATAGCAACACTGGAACCCTTGTCTCAGGAAGGGTTTGATTTGGGGGTATCTTGAGCTAAAGCAGAAATGTAAGCAGAAATATGTGATATTTCCTGATAATTCTCATTAAATGAAAGGGTACACCCTTTAGTATCCTTCTCGTTATTCTATCACCTAGAACATAGGTATGATGTGTGGAGGTCTCCAGCCATGTTGGACCATGAGAGGAAGGGTCCCATCTATGTAAATAAAGAGCTGAGAAGTGGAAGGAGCCTGGAGCCATGATGACCAAGGAACCTCCATGCTAGACCTTGACTTCCCACCTCCAGAGTCATTCTATGTGAAAGAGAACTAAATTTCCATCGTACTAAATAAGATATTTAAAATGAAGTGTCTTAACATTAAATATATTTTCTTATTTTTAGTATTTACTTATTATTAATATTTATTTATTTTGTTCCCCAACATAACTCAATTTCAGATAGATAGATAGGGAGATATATATGTAGATCTCTCTATATAAGTATATACAGAGATATATGTATGTACATATATATGTATATATGCACATATACACACACACAGGGGGAGAGAGAGAGGGAGAATGAACTTTCTTCTTTGAAATGTAATAAGCAGTCACTTATGTGTTTGGAAATAATAACTAGAGTGTGAAACAGTCGTCCATGTAGAGTCAGAATTCACCTGGCTTTGATCATTTGGGTCTAGGCTTTAAGAATAGTAAAGATCTCAAAGAATTTCCACCTCTGGAACAGAGCTCAGTCCTTTCTTCCCATCCAGCTCTCCTGGAGTCCAACCCTCCCTTTATAGTGCGGATAGCCCAGAGCTGCCAGATACGAAAGACAGGGTTAGAAACAAGATCTGAGTGATCCAACATACACCCACTAGTGCCTGGGCTTCAAGCTTGCCAATATCTTTCCGCCCACTATGATGTCAGGGTCCTTGATTTGAACCTGCGGGGTGCCAATGCCCCTGTTGGGGAGGTATATTGCCCAATTTCTGATACACAGGCCAGATGCCTCTGTTGCTTTTCTGGGTAGAGGGGAATAGTAGAGGCCCTGCCTCCCCAGTGGTTTCCTTCACTCTAGCTCATCCCTAACTCATACCCTGTCTCATCTCTACTCATGCCTTAGTATGAAAATTAGATGGTATTAGAAAAATCATGGCAAATGTCTTGCTATTTTTCGGTATGTTTCTTCAGTACTGTGTCTATTTCTGCATTGTTAGCATCTTAGAATCAGCCCCTTGGGATGCAGTTTGTGTTTTGCGTTTGTACTAAAAGCCAGTCGTAGGAGAGTAACTAATGAGAACAATGCTCCACTGGGGCCTGTGCTGTCTACACGGTGTGGAAAGAGAGCTGGAGCCTTTGTGCACATGTCCTCTGCATGGGGAGGGAGAATGCTGGTCCTAATATGTCACTTTTGTCTCCCAGCAGAAGGCTTATGCAGTTCCAAAGGACCATGCACAGCCTACAGACTACTTCCTCATCAGACCAAAGGCTCACCTGATTATCTACTGCATCTTTTTATTTTAGAGTCCTGGACACAGAAGTAGAAGAAAATGATAGGGGAAGGGGTTTGCCTCGGCTCCAGCCCCACCAAGGCCACTGGCCAGATATTATTGTTCTTCTTGACATTATAGTTTTCTGGCCATACACCCATGGGAAGCTCTAATTCTTGAAGAACACGGAGGTTGCCTCATGGTCAGAAGACACCTGACCTTCTGATCAATTGTGTTTCTGGCACTTTCTTATGCTTTTTCTCCAGGGGACTCAAACTTGTTCTTGAGGACACTAAGGATACTTACAAAGGAACGGGAAAAGCAGATGAGGAAACAAGTACAAGGCCATGCACCTTGCATGTGCCAAGTACAGGCACACCTCATGCTATTGTACTTAATTCTGCTTCACTGATACAGCATATTTTACAGACTGAAGGTCTGTGGCAACCCTGTGTTGAGCAATTCTATTGGCGCCATTTTCCAACAGCATTTACTCACTTTGTGTCTCTGTGTCATATTTTCATTATTTCCTCAGTATTTCAAACTTATTCCTTATTATTATATTTGTTATGTGATCAGTGATCTTTGATGTTATTATTGCAAAAAGATTACAACTCCCTGAAGTCTCAGAAGATGGTTAACCTTTTTTAACAATAAAGTATTTTTAAATTAAGGTATGTACATTGTTTTTTAGACATAATGCTATTGCCCACTTAATAGACTACATTATATTGTAAGCATAACTTTCATATGCTCTAGGAATCAAACAAGTTCATGTGACTCGCTTTATTGCAATATTGTCTTTATTGCCATGGCCTGGAATCAAACCCAGGATATCTCTGATGTATGCCTGTACTAACTTAATTACTTTATATAAGTTATTTCATCTAATGTGTTTAAGAATCCAGTAAAAAGATGTGTATTATTATCCTCACTGTAAAGGGAGGATAGGCCAGAGCTGCCCAGTGTGAAAGACAGAGTTTGAAACAAGATCTGAATGACCCACTAGTGTCTAGGCTTCAAGATTGCCAATCTTTCCTCTATGAAGTCAAGATCCCTGATTTGAACCTGGAGGGTGCCTGTGCTCCTGATGGGGATATATGGCGCCCAGTTTCTGATACACAGACCTCACCAAGGACTTCCCAGCCTGTCCTGGGATCTAGCAAATAAGGAGACAACTATAGATGGTAAAAAGCTTTCAGCCCATGTTGCTGACCAGAAAAAGCAGGGTGGGTTTTAGTGGCTAGGTCTGAGCAGGGAACCTAGTCCTTGAGGGAAATGTTGTCAAAGGTCTCGCTTGATTTTTGGGCTGCAAGACTGCAGAAGCATCTGCTTCAGCATTTTACCCTAATTCCTGATTCTGCCAGCCAGCTGAATTACTTAATGACTGGCTTAAGCTCTGGGATGTGCCTCTCCACTCCTATCCTAACCTGGCTTCAATGAGATATTGGCTTATTGTGTGCCTGGCATAGGTTTGTATCTGCTTCCTTAATTAGCAGTGATGAATGTGAATGGAAGACGATTATAATATCTTGATTCTGGGCCAGCAATTCTGATAGGCTGCTGTGTAGCATGTAGTGAGGGCAATGTCCCCAGAGTAAATTTGGTCCATGTTGATGTGAGGATTTTAAAGTCAAGGAACTACAGAGTTAACGGTTATGGAGGAAGAACGCTGGACTTGGGGTCAGAGAATTGGAAGTAACTCCTGATTCCACTATTTGATAGCTCTGTAATCTTTGGCAAGTTACATACAGTTCAGGACCTCTATTTCTTGACAGAAACAAAAAATGAGAATAAGACTATAACATAAATAGTGTTTAGTGAATTCAAGGTGGTAACATCTGTTGATGAACTTAATAGACTACAAAGCATGATACAAATATACAGTATTCTTTTTAGGACCAGTATGGGTAGCCCAGATGGTGGAAATCCCAAGAACCTGGGGTCAGAATGTCTTTCCCACAGCTCTAGTGTGGGGAGCCAGGGTTCTGGGAATATTAGAGAATGTGCCAAAGATAAAGTCAGAGTAACATTTCTGAAATAGGTTCATGTCATGGGGGTATGAGCTGCCCCAAGTCCTGAATGTAAACCCAAACCTGGGAGACCCAAGGGAGTTGAAAACTAGAGACAAGGGATTGTCACGTGACTCGAGGCAGAAATCTGGGTAACACAGGGAAGCAATTGGGGTTTTATAGAATCACATGTGTATGCTTAACTCATTTGAAAGGCAAGAGTTGGAACCTTTATGTGGATTATTTCTATACTGTAGAGAAAAACTGAACTGTAACCAATATGAAGCCAGAAAGTGCAGGTAAATATCCAAAGTTACATGAAGGGAAAGGAAGATCAGATAATGGCAAGTTTAAGTATCCGGACATAGTCCTGGGTGCTGCATGGATCCAGAGGAGTGTGACAAAAGTCCGTTTTTCCAGGGAAGTTAAAATTTATTAGAGAATAGGACAGGTATATAAATAATTACCATGTGAAACAAAGAACAAATGCCAGAGGAAAGATGCAAACGAGTTGGGTGAGAAGGTCATTTTGGTGGGTTAGAGACTGATCAGGAAAGTGTCCCTGAAAGAAACAGCATCTGAAATGAGCTGGAATTGGGCAGATGAAGCTGAGAGAGAGGAGGTGGGTCCTCTGGGAAGAGAGGTCTATCTGGGTAATATATCAAAATTGGGAATCTGGAAACAGGGCGCAACCTGGCCAGTCTGGCTTATAGGGGAGAAGTACAAGACAAGTGATGGAAAGATTGCTTGGGAACGGAGTGCTGCAGATGAGGTTATGAACATGGCCTACCATTTGGCCGATGATACTTAATGATTAAACGCTGAGGATTAGGGATGTTGTAAGATCACTTCCCTCCAAAAATGCATGATTATTACCTGTCTAGTTTATATTATTTCTACTGCGGTTATTCTAATTGTTTTTATTACTCATTCCTTATGATAGTCAACCTCCAAGATGGTCCCAGGTGATCCCTGACTCATGGCATTCATGCCTTGTATGAACTCTCCCATAATGTACCAGGCCTGATCTGTTTGACCAACAGAATATGACACAAGTGGTAGTGTGTTGTTTCTGAGGCCAAGCTATAAAAGATCTTGTGGCTTTTGCCTCTCTCTCTCTCCGTGTGTGTGTGTGTGTGTGTGTGTGTGTGTGTGTGTGTGTGTGTGTGTGTGTGTGTGTGTGTGTGTGTGTGTGTGTGTGTGTTTCTCATCATTCACTTTAGACCAGCTGCCATGTTGTGAGCTACTCTATGGAGAAGGCCAGGTCATGAGGAACTGAGGACTCCGCCAACATCCCAGGTCTCTTGCCAACAGCAACATGAATGAGTTTGGGAGAAGACCCTCCAGGACAGATAAGCATTCAATGAGGCAGCCCCAGCCAACTTCTTGACTTCAGCTTCATGAGAGGCCCTGAACCAGAACCACCCTGTTGGGCCATTCCTGGATTTCTCAGCCTCAGTAACTATGTGAGATAATAACTAACTGCTATTTTAAGCCACTACATTTAGGGGTAATTTGTTACACAGCAATCGATAACTAACACACTTCATCATTCAACACATATTTAGTGTCTACTGGTCCCAGGAGCTGTGTAGTTAGTTGAATAGTTATTACAACTCTAGACCTCTTGCTTTCAGAGGACAATATTTGACTTTATTTTGATTTTTTTTAACAAAACACTTTTTCTAGTTTCCAGCTTTCCCATATTTCAAACCCTCTCTCATACTGGAATATTTTCTTCCTCCATCCTAACACCTTTCTTCTAACCAAATCCAAAGTATCCATCATTTAAATTTAATTTCTTCCTAGAGAGAAATGTCCACATACCTAGACTAGGATAAGACCCTTCAGAATAGTCTCTTACAGAACATACTTTGTCAAATTCCCTTGTCTAATTGTCATCATTCCTGCTAGTTTATAAGCTCCATGACTTTGGCTGTCCTGTCCACTGATGTATCCCTAGTATCCGCCATAGTACCTGGCACAAGATAGTCTATAAATAAATCTATGTATTGAAATCATACATATATGTTATCTATATATATTATATATATATACTAAATATGTGAAATTTATGGATAAATACATGAATAAACAAATAAAAAGGAAAAGTCAGCAAGTGTGATGGGTATTTTCAGTATGATCACAAATTAACCGGAGTGATCCTCATCTTGCACAGTCTGAGGCATGCTTGAGAAAAGAAGCTATTTCTCATGTGCATTTCTGTCCCTCCCATCCATACTCATCCAAAGAAGGCTGTAGTGGACGGTCCAACAAGATAAAGGTCTAGTTTATTGGCTTCATGGCGATATGGACACAGACATTGTCAAGAATAGAACTCTCACCTACGAAGCAATGAAAGATAATTCGGGAACAAAATGTCCTACCTTAGAGGAAACTTACACAAGCCATTGATGTCACCTGGTTTCATTTTGTTATTTTAAAGGGACAAGAGTTTCATCAGAATGCAACTCTAGAGGAAATTTTCGTAAACTCCTAGATGACTACTGGCACACAGTGCTTCCTGAGTCTTCCAGGATCTCAGCACAGAAGTCAATGGTTTTGCCCAGGTGGTCCCAGGTGACTGTACATGACCCAGAGGCTGCACTAGAGTTTATACAGCCATACAAAGATACTCCTAATGGTTCAACTTCCCCATCTTTAAGTCTTACACTCCCTTAAGTACCAAAATAGGAGTGATATTTTTAAGTCATTTTTCCAGGACTCTGGACAATCTCTGCCATTGCGCTGGACATTTGACACTGGTATGCAGGGGTTTTGTAGAGTCTGCTGTGGTGGTAAAGAAGCCCAGGGCTTATTTTTATCCATTATGGCTTCAACCTGATGTGGAGACCGAGGTGACTTTCCCTTGTGCTTCTCTCATGCTGCTGTGTGAGCGATGTAAGGAAAAGGAGACAGGCCTGATGTCTTAGCACACAGCTCAGCCCTGAGTTATGCTAATTACCATCCTAGAGCTGGGTAAGAAAAAACACATATTGTCAAGCTGGGGCTTTAGAAGAGAAAACAATGAATATTTCTTTGCCCCTCTCCTCTTTTTGCCTCAACTAATTGGTCCATTTTTCTGCTATAATCAGTGGGAAGAGGGATTCCCTCCCACCCCTTTTAGAAAATAAGCTGAAATCTATTTTTCTTTTGTGTTCATTAGAGCCAGCTCTTCCCTAGTTGTGCCTATAAATGAGTAGATAGTTAAAACATTACATTGAGAAAGTTTTTTTCTTCTTTTTTTCTCCTTCTCACGGCATTTTGCAGAGGACTTTTTTCTTTCCCTTTAGAAATGAAGCGATATTTAGAACCTTTCACGTTTCAAGTAAAAGCCTTTCAAAATGAAAGGAAAAAATATTTCAAACCTCGGCATTTAAAGTCCATATGTCCTCTATTCAGAATGAACAATTAACTCAAAGCTGGCTACAGTGCTAGGGAGAGAGACTTGCCCAGCTTCCAAGAACGCTTGATAGATTTCTGATGGCAGATCTAACATTTAAGGCCTTGAGTGCAGCATTGCCAGAAAGGTAACATGTGAACAATAACTAAGAGTGGAAGGTACCTAGGTGTTCTCTGTCATTAAGGCAGGTGCATATCTACACAGTACGTACAGATAAGCAGGTAACGTAAATTGTGAGTATATATCAACATGTGCTGGCTTAATCGCTATAATCAAGTGTTTTGACTTCTTTTTTGAGTAACTGTTGATGCAACAGGTTAGATTTTAATTTGATGTGACAGTAATGATATTCACTCTAATTCCAAACTAACCTATTCACTTTAACCAAAGTACCATAAAATAACCTAAGAAATACAGTCCCTGAAAAAATAACCAAATCTAAACTGGCCTGGAATGCTTGTGTGGTTGCTCCATCCAAAACCTATTAACATAAGGCACTGGGTATCTTTTGGTCAAGTTGATAACCTAAAAGAAGAGAAATCCAAGGTAACATAATCTTTACCATAAAATAAATAGGAGGGCTTACTATGTTTCAGGCATTGCTTGAGGGGCTGAGGATATAGGAATAGTCCATGGCCCATGGCCACTCTGAATCTACCATGTAGAGTGTAGAAACGTGCAGATGTTCTGCAGTGTGTTAAGGTCTCTGGTGTAAGGAAACATGAAGCAGAAGGTTAATCCACCCTGGGGTGGGGTGGGGGGAGTGAGGGAGGGTTATGGTAGAGGTCTGGACTAAACCGAGCCCTGAGAATGAGCCGAAGTGGCCAAGTAAATAATGGGGAGAAAAACTCTTCCCTTTGAGGTCTATCTCTTTTATTGCCCCAGATCATCCAGTAATGACTATACCTCATCCTTCATATGACAAGGAATCCAACACAGGCACAGACTGAGAGCTTTGTTTTCCCACAGCGATGTGTGTTTCTGCAGACTATGCCTATATCTGAGAGAGAAAAATTGCTTCTTCTCAGTCATTGGGCAAAGTGCCTAATTACATCCTCTATAGGGTAAAGTAATATAAGTGGGGAGCCAGTTAACACAGGGATACTCACAGCTAGAGCACCCTTGATTGGTCCATTGTGAACCCTTATTCGGCTGCAGGGTGGGAGATGATGCTCATGGCATTGCTCCAACGGAGACCAGCCCTGTTTTTTAATAGTTTCCTCCTCTTTCATGGACAAAACTCATGATCCTGTTTCAATAGTTCTTCTCTGAGCATCTGGGACTCCCTCTTGGCTCTGCTTCCTCTCTTGTCCCTTTTCCTTCACACTCTGCTTCGGATCCGAAACTTTGTCTGGACTCTGCTATCAATTTCCAAGTATCCATACCTGCTTTTGTCTTTAGATGCTGTCTTCACTCCTCCTTTACTCCATGGCCCACAGGTATAGCCAGGTGCCCCTAGTCTATCACATGCCCCATTTAGGTCAATGACATGGGCCTCTGTATTATTTCTCCATGGCTTCCCTGACAAATTACCGTAAACTTAATGGCTTAAAACAATGCCCTCTTGGGACTTTCCTGGCAGTCCAGTGGTTAAGACTCCGAGCTTCCAATGCAAGGGTGCGGGTTCGATTCCTGGTTGGGGAACTAAGATCCCACGTGCCACGCAGCATGGCCAAAATATAAAAAAAAGAAACAAAAAAAATTAAAAATAAAAAAACCACACAATACCCTCTTATCTCACAGCTCTATACGTTAGGAGACAAAAACATAGCTCATAGGCCAAAATCAAGGTCTCAACAGGTTGTGTTCCTTACTGGAGAGTCTGGGGACAAACCCACTTCTCAACTCATTCAGGTTGTTGGTCATATTCAATTTCATGTAGGTGTAAGACTAAGATCCACATTTTGTTGTTGGCTGTTGGGTGGGAGTAATTCTCAGCTTCTAGAGGCTGCCTCATCCCCTGGTTCATGGCCCTCTTCGTCTTCTAAGCCAGCAATGGCCACTCAAATCCTTCTCATTCTTCGAATCTCTCTGATATCACTGTCCATCTTTTTTTGTTTTTCCTGTTCCTCTTCTGCTTCATCTCTGTCCCTCTTCTGCTTGCAGCCAAAGAAGGTTCTCTGCTTTTAAGGACTCATGTGATTAGATTGAACCCACCCATATAATCCAGAATAATCTCTGTATTTTAAGATCAGTAAACTGAATATTATCTGCAGAGATCCCTTTTGCTTTATAAAGTAACCTGTTTATAAGGGATTAGGGTATGGATGTCTTTGAGGGGCATTATTATATCCAGCTCAGACACCAATGGTAGAAGTCAGACAACTAGAATATCTAACTCTCTAGATTCTGGTGGAATTTCTAAGAAGGTGCTCAAAATATGTATGACTTTTTCTCTAGTAATAGTTCAAGTTTGCAACATGCTTTCCAAAATCATTATGAAGATAGAGAGGTATGCTTAAAAAGCAGCCAGCCTAGAGCCTGGCACAGAGTCAGTCTTCAGAATACATTAATTTCCTCCTCCCATTCTTGCATTTGACATTCCCAGAGAGGACACCATGGTGTGACTTGGGAATTTTAAATCCGATCCGACAAACTGCACTCACAAATCAGCCTCAAGATTATTATAGTTTGGAGCAGACAGAAGCCTCTAAGAAATTTAAGCTGAGCATCATGTTTCTGTCAATGCAATTGCCCAATTGTTGGGCTGAGAGTAACTTTTTTTTTTCCCTTCCAGTTCTGAAAACCTATATATTGGCTACCTATAGAATAATGGGTTGCATGTAGTGAAGTACTGGTCTGAGAGGGCAACAAAGACCCAAGTTAAGTGGCTTCTTGGCAAATAAAATGCCCTGCCCTTTTGTCCCTTCAAAATCAGATTCACTGGGGTTAAGGAAGGGTCTCTGCACCCTTCTCCCATCCTCATCCCCAATATACACATGCAATCTTAGAAAAGCCCTTTTTATTCTTTTCCCTTTTTTTCCCCCTGTTTTTTAAAACGATTAACTCCAGTCCTACTTAAAACAAAGCAAAAGCCACACACACACAACATTTTCTCTGGTCATTTCCACAATGATCACCTTTTCTATAGAAGGTCCTTTCCTATAAATCCTACTGTCCAGACTTCATATGTTGATACCAAGTTCTAGGTCCAGTGTCCATATCTGGTTTACCTCCCTTCTCCACCATCTAGCCCAGAGCACCAGCACACAATAGCTGTTCAATGACTTTCAGATAAATGAGAGAGTGGGCATGGATTATTGCTGAGGTTTAATGCATGCATGACTGCAGTCTCATAAATGCACTATAAACTTGTAAATGTAAAGGGTAGTTATTTCCATTTCATTTATATCTCAAACAGCTTGGGTGAAACCACCATCAGTCATATGTGTGACCATTCTCTTTTTTGTTGACTGGCCCATTCTTGATACTCTTTGCCACTAAACCAGATGCAGACTCAGAGTCATTCTCAAAACAACTTTCAGCACTGCTCTCCAATCAAACTAAATTGACAAATGCAATAAAACTTAACTGGCAACTCTTACTAGTATAACATCTAAGACAATCACAAGTATGGTGAATATTTGTCATAATGAATGAATAAACTGTCGCAGTTAAGAAGAGCCTAAGAAGACATGACTATAAATGTGATGTGGTATCTTGAATGGGATCCTGGAACAGAAAAAGGATATTAGGTAAAAAATAAGGAAATCCGGGCTTCCCTGGTGGCGCAGTGGTTGAGAGTCCGCCTGCCGATGCAGGGGACACGGGTTCGTGCCCCGGTCCGGGAAGATCCCACATGCCGCGGAGCGGCTGGGCCCGTGAGCCATGGCCGCTGAGCCTGCCCTCCGCAACAGGAGAGGCCACAGCAGTGAGAGGCCCGCGTATTGCAAAAAAAAAAAAAAGAAAAAAAAGGAAATCCAAATAAAGCATAGACTTCAGTTAATAATAATGTATCATTATTGGTTTATCAATCATAATAAATGTACCATATTAATGTAAGATGTTAATAACAGAAACTGGTGTGGGTATATAGGAATTACTATCGTCACAATAATTCTCTAAGACTAAAACTGTTCTAAAATTAAACGTTCAGTAAAAATATTGAAAAGAAAAGATTTCTGAAAAACATGACTAAGTATGGATCTAGAAGCCTTAATTCAGTTCTGTGACCATGAAATTTAAAAAACTGAATTTTTTTAACCAATGGTTTTCATTTTGGTGATTGACTATAACTAGTTTCTGAACCTTCTTCTCCCAAACTTAAAAATAAAAGAGAAAACAATTTGAAAAAAGGTTTTTAGAAAGGAAATTAAAATTTATTCATGAAGAAAAAAGGTTTGATTAAGCAGTGATATTCTACAATAAAAGGTTGCATGGCAGAAAAAAAACCCCACTATTCTTATGACATATTTCCATTTCTTTGTGTTTTGCTCTAAGTTGCATTTTTCATTATGTGTGAACTGATAACTAATCAATGGCTACTATTGTAACGGATAAAGTGTGGAACTTCATCATATACACTTTCACTCAGTTATTCTCTGTCCAAGGATTCTAGATCATCCATGACATGCATGCCACGTGTCCCTATCATTGACGAATCTTGTCATTTAATTGAGGTACAACTATTCACTTAGCCAAAGCTAACTGGATATTTGAATACATTCAGAAAGAAATAAACAGACTCAAACCACCAGGGGACAAAGTATTTATGGAAGCTATCAACTTAGTTTTTAAAAAGGATCTAAAAATGCAACATAAAATGTATTTGATTTTACAACCAAAGTTCAGTGTGGCATCTGTATTTATTGACAAAGACACATGTAAGAAAGACACAGAAAGAAGACATCACCTCATTCACTAACCATACCACACATAATGCTTCTGTCTTTCCTTACACGCTCAGCATCTTTATCTCAACATGGAGATTCTCCACTCAGCCTTTCAAATGACCCAGGGAGATCAACTGCACACAGGCTTATGGAAGGTGACTTTACAAGGAAGTGCTATAAAGTTTTGGTGAAGGGCCAAAACTCTGAGAAAAGCTTGTTCTTGCATTAGTCAGGGTCTTACTGGAAATGCCTGAAAGCTCATGAGAAAATCAGTTCCCTTCAGTTCCTGACATGCAAGAAGGTTGGATGGTTCACAAAAGATTCTGATAAGCATCTGGTCATCTGGGTTCAGGTCCAAGCCAGACAGCTGAAGTTCCTGAGGTGCATCCATGCATGCTTACTGTATTGTAAACAAGTGTGGATTAAAGGCACATACCAAATTGTTGCAAGAGCATTTATTGTTCATCATTAATAAATAAATACGGAGTTCCTTTCTGTGACAAGTGCGGGCTCTACATCCACGAAGCTCAAGCCAGGAATCTAAAGTGATCTCTGTTCTTCCTATTTTGGAAAGAACTAAGAATTATAAGCCAGACACCCATCCTTGAGCATAGAGGCTTATGACAACCGGATTTGAAAGTAATGCTCAATCCTTTACAGCATGTCTGCAAGAAAAGGCATGCATGGAATTGAACTTGGGTTTCACCTTCTCTCTCATCTATGGAAGAGTACTGTCTTGCCTCATTAGCAGCAGTAAATCATAGCCACAAATCCTTTCCCTGAGGTCCAGAAATTAGCTATTAACATCCGGGGAGACAATTGCAGTATTTTGTCAGCAGTCATAACAGAATAATAAGCAGGGACTTGGGGCTCCCCTAGGCAAACAGGACAGGGAAAGGAGTTGGCTTCTAGCCTACGAACATACAAATAAATAGCACCCCATGGGGTTAAAAGTCTTCCTCCGGAGCTAATCACTAATTCATTTAAAGGTGACTGCCATCATCATCCAGAAAGAAAATGGAGTTCTTTTCTTCCTTTTTCCTTCAGACATGAACCATATTTGACATACGTGATCTCCTGTGTTTTAATTTTTATAAACTCCTTGGTGCCAGCAGAAATGTTAATTCTTTAAAAAGAAAACTTCTCCTTCTTATTCCAGCAGCCCTGGTGAATAGTAATAAAACATCTGAACACAGCCAGTCCTATGTTTTTATTCCACAGTCCCGGCATCCCCAGGCTTGAGTTTGACCTCCAGGGTTCACAATATACTCCAGGATAGGAAAGGAAAAGAGGTGGGTGAGGAATAGCAAGGAGGTAGAGGAGAAAAAGGTGGAGATATCACTTGTATGGGTGTGTGTGTGTGTTTCCACTGAGGAAAGAAGAGATAAATTGTGAGCAACGAACACCTAAAACAGAATGTCATCTATTTATATATCTGGTTGAGGCTCTGGGGAGGGTACAGAGATGAATCAAATATCATCAGTATCTTCCAGGAATTCACAGTCTAATGGAAGGAAAAAATATGCAAACCAATGATCTCACATCACTCCTGTGAGTGCTATAAGATGCCAGCAAAAGGTCTTAGCTTTGTCTGAAGGGTCTCAGGGTAGGTTTTCTGGCAGAGGTGATACCTGAACCAGATATTACAAGTTGTCCAGGAAATAAAGGTGTGAGAAAGACCAGGAAGAACAAAGAAAGATAAAGTAAGCAGCACAGGAGTATTTATCAAGGCCCAAAGAATTGGGTGAAAGGGAGATAGGTTGCTGAAGTAGGCCAACTGACATAGAACCAAGTTTTGCTCTAGAAAAAACTTACCAGAAACGATTGCATCAGAATGATCTATTTTGTGGCTCTGGGGAGAGGAGATTGGAGGGAAGCACAGCCCTGTGCTAGGATGAAGCAGAAAATTGTGTAGGTTTACCCACTGGAAAGTTTGGCAGTTTTCTAGCTTGCGATATTAAGAGTGCCCTCCCGGGCTTCCTTGGTGACGTAGTGGTTAGGAATCCACCTGCCAATGCAGGGGACACGGGTTTGAGCCCTGGTCCGGGAAGATCCCGCATGCCGCGGAGCAACTAAGCCCGTGCGCCACAACTACTGACCCTGCGCTCTAGAGCTCATGTGCCACAACTACTGAAGCCCAGGTGCCTGGAGCCCATGCTCCACAACAAGAGAAGCCACCACAACGAGAAGCCCGCACACCGCAACAAAGAGTAGCCCCACTCGCCACAACTAGAGAAAGCCCACACGCAGCAACGAAGACCCAATGCAGCCAAAAATTAAAAAAAAAAACAATAATAATAATATAGAGTGCTCTCCCTTCCTGTTTTAGTCTTGATACTGATAGTCCCATCTCTAGCATTTCCCACAATTATCTGGAAAGTTTATTAAAAAATGATGATTCCTAGAACCTACTCAATTAGCATGGGGGATCCAGGAATACGCATTTTACAAAATTCTCCCAGGATATTCCCATGCACATAAAAATCCAAGAACCACTGCTTACAATACACTGTTTTAAGTCACTGAATACAGAAATTCATATCTTATTTGGAAGAAGTACTGAATCCACCATTCACACCTTCATTTGTTTTCAGGTGTCAGCAACCTTTAACGACAGTTGGGATGGGCGGGGTAAGGGCACCTGGTGTTGCAATGGGAGTGGTATGAATGGGATTTAATCTACAGTGCACCTACAGTGTGCTAGAAAAAAGTAGCATGGTAACAAGAGATCAATGAAGAAAAAGGAGGGGATCAAATGAGGAAGTAGTCAAATGCATAACCACCTTATGACATACAACACTTCATAATACATCAAAATGCTCCATACTTCTTATCTCCTGACATGGCCATTACCATCCGTATTTTACACTCCAGGATAGTAAGAATTGGACATTCTAAACGACTTATCCTTACTCTTGCCCCTCCAAGAAAACAATTCCTAGAGTGTCAAAATGCAGAGGAAAATCCAGATTTTTTTCCCAAATCCATTTTCCGTAATATGAAGTGCCAATTTTCAATGGCCAATTTTCACCTCTTTCATATTTTTTTCCTAGAACTAGTTCTGTCTCCATTTGAAGATTTTTTGCTCTTTGCGTATTTTCAGAGTAATAATAATAATAATGATCATCACCATAACAATAATAGCTACTACTTATTGAGTGATCGAAATCGTGAGACCCAGTACAAGACATTTTAAAATACATGAATTGAATTCTCACTATAGCCCTGTGTGGTAGGCAACATTATACATATCTTAAAGATGAATAAACAGAAGCTCAGAGAGGCCAAGAAACTTGCCCTGGGTTCACAGTTCTTGAAAGAGACAGAGCTGCCATGGGAATATAGGTCTGCCTGACTTGAAACCAGAATGCCATTTTCCCTTTTCTTAGTTAGTCTGACTTCTGGGAAATCATGTCAATGATTAGGTTAGATTCAGGGAAATAGACATTTTTTCCAGTTTCGGCTGTAAAATATGAAATATGTTGTTAATGAGAAAGGAGCTGTGTAAGACAAAGTAGGAATAAATCACAAGCTGGCGGCAGCCTGAAATAGCATGGCAAACCAAGATCTGCTCCCATCAATGCATGAATTTTATGCAGCCTAGGCAGGGAGGATGGAGACAACCTTGTCTTTGGCTGGAGGTTGCTCTGAGAGGACAGCAAAGTAGTAAATCCCCCCACCCTGGGTGCTGGCTTCGTGGGCCCAGTGTGGAATCTCACTAGAGGTGGCTGTGTCCCCATTCACACACCATGAACAGGGCCCTTCTTTTCAAACACACTGGCTCGGCTAGCCAGGCACTGGCAACGGCATGAGAGAGTGGCGGCTATGCCAACTGGCTCTGGGCTACCTCATCTCTCTGATTGCTGCACTGGGTCGATTTGATGAGAAGCGGATTAACGCTGGTGGGAACACAAGATATACTCCAAATCTCCTGTTTATTCTCACTCCATCAGGAGAGAGCTAAAGGGAGGCTGTGCCTGGGGGTGTGACATGGGGTAGGGAGGGGGCAGACATGGAGCTTGATGAGAGATGGGGCGAATTAGATAATCTGTGCATCAAAAGGAGACCAGAAGTTGCTTTCCCTGATACTGGACTTGCCGTTTATCCAATCTTAGCTTTGGAACCCAAATGCTACCTTCCAGTGGAGTGGCTTATTTCCAAATTATCTCTACTAGCACCTCCTTTTAACATTTGAGCAGTAGTTTTTATTATTTTAATCATGGTGAAGAGGAACCATCACAGACTGTCAGAACTGGACATGATTCTGTAGTTCAGTTAATCCAAAAACTTTCTCTTTTATTCCTTCCTTCTCTTTCTTCTCTTCCTCCCTTCCTCCCTCCCTCCCTTCCTTTTGTGGACAGGTATGGAAACAGAAGTTATAGGCATCAATCCATTAGCAATAGAGAGAGGATTAAAATGCAAATCCCCTGCTTCATGCTCCTTGACACTGTGGACAGCCACCCACTTCACTACTTCTCCTATTGGTGTCAAAATCAATTTTTCACCAGATCCCATTGAATTTTGAGTGTGTAGCTCACGTTGGTGACAGACATGATAGAGACAAAGAGAGCAGTCATCTTTGAAGCCATCATTTCAATCTGCAGCTCAGGAAGGGTGGCAGCTTGGCCTAGAGGATCCAGAGCATTTAGTCCACACAGCCATCAGAACTTCTGCCTGAGCTGTTGTTATTTTACAGCCAACATTAATACTCTCAGGGAATATCTGGTTGCCTGGAAACAGAGGTCCATCACTGAATTCATTAATATTTATCCAGTGTGCTTTTATGAGCTTTATTATATAAATGTTCTCCTTTGATTCTAATTAACAGGTAAATATCAGCAAATGAAACATTCTCAAGGATTTATGGAGATGAGTTTGAATTTCCAATTTTCTCTTTGTGTTCCCAACTTCCCTGTGATGAAGTTGATGCTTTGACTGGATTCATATTCTGACTAAGAATCCAGATGACATCAGATGTGTTTATAGAGAAAGAAAGGAGGCCAATACTCCTCAGTTTGGGGTGGAGATGAGGTGTAAAAATCTCCCTATTTAAGAGAGAATTAACATGTAATTCAACTCTGTAGGAAACCTTGACATTCTGTCCAGAGATGAAGCTAGATTGTATGATTCTGAATTAAACTCATGAATATAACAAATGTGTTTCTAGATAGTTGGTTAAGGAAAAAGATGTATCAAGTAAAAACCTGTAGGTAGAGAAGGGCTAACAATTCTTAGACAACTGCTTTCGAGTTTTACCATTGAAGTTCCTTGTTCACCTTAGGTAAAAGTCATTCTTCAGATGATGATATGCATTGAATTGTATCCCCAAAAAGATATGTTGAACTCTTAATGCCCAGTACCTATGAATGCCTTATTTGGAAACAGAGTCTTTGCAGAGGTAGTCCAGATGAGGTCATTAGGGTGGGACTCAATCTAACATGACAGGTGTCTTTACAAGAAAAGGAGAAGACACACAGAGATTGAGACTCAGGGGAGAACACCAGATGATGAGAAGGTAATGTTGCAAGTGATGCATTTACAGGCCAAGGAAGGCCAGGGATTGCTGACAACACCAGAAGCTAAAAGAGAGGCATAGGACAGATTATCCCCTACAGTTTTCAGAGGGAACATGTCCCTGCCAACATCCTAATTTCAGACTTGCCACCTTCAGAACTGTGAAACAATAAATTTCTGGGTTCTTTTAAGCTACCCAGTTTGTGGTAATCAGTTATGGTAGCCTCAGAAAACCAATATATAAAAAAACAGACATAAAATCACGTTTCAAATGGTTTAAATATTTTCTCTATTGGTAAATACTGAAATTACCAAATTCTATAGAAGACGTCTAACAGTAGGATCTGTGACTTCAACTTTCTGGTTCAAACTCACAAAATGTAAGTGCTCCCAATTCTCAACAGGTTCTTTCTAGTAAATTTGATCAACACAGGCTATACAAAATCTATATCCTGAAAGTCATATTGAGGAGGACTTAGTTTTTATAAATATAATACATAGGAAATAAAATCAAATAGAAAGTTGAAAACAAAGAGGTACTTAACTAAAATGTATCTTCTATTTGATTTTTTACTGCTTTATTTAAGATTTTTGGTTGGAGAAATAGTCATCAATTCATTAACTCACCTATTTAATCAATAATCCATTCATAAGTCATTTTGCATGAATATATGATGCTTTATAATTTTTTTTTCTTCTAATCTATTCTCTTAACTGATGCTTTCACAAATCAGAGTTATCAACATTTCACAGATATCCACGGCATCAAAATAGAGACTTGAGGGTCATCACCTGAGTTACCAGGAATTTTCTTTAGTTTGAAAGCAAAATAGTCCACTTATTTAGCTAATACATTTCTACTACTGTCACATTAAATAGAGTATATCAGTATCCTGAAAGAATAAACCCTTGAGATAAAATTAGAAAGACCTCATGACTTACAGCTCACCTTAGTCACTGAACTTGAAATTCAGAGCCTCAGGACTGCTCTATCAACTTCCCTTAACTACCTACCTGCCTTTAAAGGCATGTCTTGTTTTATTGTACTTCACTTTATTGCACTTCACAGATATTGTGTTTTTTACAAATTGAAGGTTTGTAGCAACCCTGAATAGAGCAAGTCTACTGGTATTATTTTTCCAACACCGTTTGATCACTTCATGTCTCTGTGTCACCGTTTGGTAGTTCTTGCAGTATTTCAAACATTTTAATTATTATTATATTTGTTATGGTGATCTGTGATCGGTGATCTTTGATGTTACTATTGTAATTGTTTTGGTATTTTTTTAGCAATAAAGTATTTTTAAGTTATATACATTGTGGGGTTTTTTGACATAATGCTATTGCACACTTAATAGACTACAGTATAGTGTACACATAATTTGCATATGCACTGGGAAACCAGAAAATTTACGTGACTCTCTTTGTGGCAATATTTGCTTTATTGCTATGGTCTGGACCAAACCTGCAATATCTCCGAGTTATGCCTGTACTCTCACTGCCTTTGGAGATGTAACATTGCACGTGTTAAGATAGAGACTTGAATTCTTGATTCACAATAAGATGAAACCTTATAAAAATAGGTTCTACAAATTATTGGGCAAATTTTTCCATGTTAAAGAGTTGTAGAGACTTTAAAAAAATAACTTACTTTGTAAAAAATTAGACAAAAGTCATCTATCAGATGGTTAAAGTAAGAAATTATTGTCACCAGTATAAAACAATAATAGAAATGTAAGTAGAAAGTTATGTCATTAATAAAATTGCCAGTAATTCATCTCATCAGGAAGAGATAATCATATATCTATTCAGTGCTTCTCAAATCCTTTTCCACAAAGAACCACAAATGAAACAATTAATTTACCACGTTTTGAGGACATAATCTAAAGCGATTGCCAGCAGTGCAAAATTTCTTTCAAATCTTATTAGTTTCAATATTAATGCAAGCACATTCTTGTACGACATGCCAGTTTTATTACAAAAATATCAACTGTAATTTCTTACCGTGGAGCAGCAGAATTAACTATTGAGCATGATGTGTGAATGGACCTTGCTAGTGCTATACTCCTATCTGGGTCTCCTCACTTCTGTGGGCAGTGGAAAGGGTATATTTCACTTCCTAGTCCTCTGCAGTAGTCAGGACCAAATGACTATTGTCTTAGTAGATTATACGCAGAAGTGATGTGTATGACTCCTGGTTCAGGTAATAAGATCCCCCTAATAACATTCCAACCATTTCTTCCCCTCTGGTGGTAAGTATGGAAGTGATGTGTTCACACCATAAAGCCACGTGATCAAAACAGATCGGATCGCTAAGTCACTGAGCAAGAGTCAACCAAATAGGTCTGGAGAGAACCCAATATAGAGCAGACTCTGGGCATTTAAGAAATAAATTCTATAATACTCCACTGAGATCTTGGGTTTATCTGCCATCACAGTATAATCCCAGCCCTAACCAGTAAAGTAGGCATATTTACCACTTGACTTCAAGAATCTCCCTGCCCACAGAAGTGTGTGTAGCTAGACTTGGAAAAAAAGGGTCATATTTTAATTTCCCCAATGCTTTCCCAATAAGATACGAACATAGGGTTCAGGAAGGAACTAATGGTTTGGCCAGAGCGTAATGAATTAAGAATGCCACAGTAATTTGCAGCAACATGGATGGACCTAGAGATTATCATACTAAGTGAAGTAAGTCAGACAGAGAAAGAGAAGTACAGTATGTTTTACTTATATGTGGAATCTAAAAAAAATGATACAAATGAACTTATTTACAGAACAGAAACAGAGTCACAGACACAGAAGACAAACTTATGGTTACCAAAGAGAAAAGAGGGGGAAGGATAAATTAGGAATATAGGATTAATATATACACATTACTTTATATGCAATAGATCAACAACAAGGACCTACTGTCTAGCACAGGGAACTATACTCAATATTTTGTAATAACCTATAAGGGAAAAGAATCTGAAAAATATATATATATATACAATATGTATGTATAACTGAATCACTTTGCTGTAACCCGAAACTAACACAACATTGTAAATCAACTATACTTCAATTAAAAAAATAAAGGGGGAAAAAGAAGTATTACACTGGGAAGAAAAAAAAAGGAGAATGCCAGGATAAGAAATTTAAACTTCATTCTTTAGGCACTGGGCAGCCCACAAAGCTTAAAGAGTAGGAGATTGGATTGACCAAAACTTCGATTAGGGAGATTGATACGGTGTTGGAATATCCAAGTTAAAGAATTGAAGCAGGGAAAGGCTGAGTGAAGGACACCACTTAAAGGTTGTTAAGATAGTCCAGATAATTGTTGACAAGCTCATGGACCAAGGTGGTAGGTACAGGAGCAGACAAGAAAACGATTTGGGAGAGACTCTTTGGAAATAGAACTGACCCTATGTGATAACTAGGGTAAAAAAGAAAGAATGTGACTGCGAAGTTTCAAGCGTAACAAGGCAGATATAAGGGACCCAATAGGAGAGGCTTTCAGAGAGATTTTTGCCTGATCAAAAATCTTCACTAAGCTGAGCCCTGCCTTGCTTTTATCTGTGGGGAGACTCAGGCTTCTTCCACCTTGTTTCATCACTATCTTAAAACACAGCCTCCACTCTCACCAAAGCGGAAGAGACAGACAGTTGTGCAGGGGCTTTTCACAGCCTGAACCTGGAAGTGATGTCCCTTCTGTTCACAGTCCATTGCTAGATTTGTCACTTGATGACCCTGACCAGCTACAAGGGATAGGAGATTGAGATAACACAAATCAGTTAAGCTAAGCATTAGCAGGTATCTGTTTCTATTGCTACTGGCTCAGTTGAACTGAAATAGGGCATTGATTCATGTGTTTTGGATAGGACAATTCTTCATGCCATATTGTCCCGGGGAGCATTTGGCAATGTTCATAGTTGAATATTAAATCTAGAAAATCCAAGGCAAACTGAAATTTCTAAGAGAAATAATGAAAGACTTTTGAGAATGCGAGTTTTTAATTACGTAGAGTTGGTTACCAGAATATCCCAATTTATGAGGAGACTCTTCTAGCTATGGGTAAATTTCAGAATTGTGACCTCACATTTCTGTTCTTTCTACTTTTATGAGGGAATGACTTCTTATAATTTCTTACAAGCCATTCTCATTAAAGCAAAGGCTGGTGTTAAAGTAGATCTAGTGATTGGTCAGGATAGGCAAAGCCACAATCCTGTGGACTGAAGTAGAGTTTCAACTAAAAGTTTAGGGTTATGTTAGGTGTCACTTACCATAATAAATATTTGCCTATTGTCTTTCAGCTATATATGCCCCACACCCACTATACTCTGCACTGCATTGCTGGGGTAGGGAGTTGGCAAACAATACTTTTGAGATTGCTGGTCCACCTGGCTTTCTGTTGGGTTCCACCAACTGTAGATACTGTTGGGAAATAAGAAGGCAAGAAAAAGGAGACATTTCTTGCTTCTGGATCTGACAGTGTGGCAGCAGATTTACAGGTAACATGATAAGGTAACTTCAGCTTCCAGCATCCCAGGGAGAGCCTGTGTGTTTTCACCCATTCCAGCCCTTGCCAAGGTGGCACTCATTCAGTGGAAGTGACCACAATCGCACAGCTAGCAATGCATCAGTTGGTACAGACCAGTGCCTTCCAGTGAGTCTACCCAGAACATTAGCAGCTTCTAATCTCTGAGCAGTACCTATTTTTCATCTTGTTTCTCCAGTCATTCCTCTATTCCCCTTCACTCTTGTAGTTCTTTCTACTCCATTGTAACCAATTTTCTAAATTAAATTCTGTGTGTTTAAAATACCTAGAATGGTCAACAGCACCCTGTCTGATACGGTGGGAAGAGTACTAGCTCTAGGTCTGTAAACAACAACTTTGTGTGAGCCTAGAGTATCTTCAGACTGGATTCACAGGATGACAAGAGGAGTCCCACACCTTCAAGGTCCAGATGCTTATGGAAGCCAGAGAACCAAGGTAAGGAGGAAATATACCCTGGAGGTACCTAGATCTCTATTACTTCCTGTAAAAATTCTGTTATTTTCTTTTCCTAAAAGAGGTAGAATGACTTTAAAATTCTATTTGTAGAGTGAATAAGGGTAAACCTTTTTGATAACCACATTTGAAGCATGCTGTGGAATCAAATAAGCCTAGATTCAAATGTTAGTTGGGTCAGACACAAGCTCTTAAATGTCCCTGAGTCTCACTAGCCTTTCTATAAAATGGAGATAATAATATTGCCGTAATATTAAAGTATATTCACCAGAGTGTATTACTTATTAAGTACCAAGTGAGATTAATAATAATTGCTAACATTTCTGGAGTGTTAGCAGTGCCAGTCATAGGCTAGTGCTTCTTCATGGAGCATGTACAGTCCACAACCCTGTGAAACAGATTTCATTGTTAAACACATTTTATAGATGAAGAATTTGAGATTTAGGAAGGTTAAAGAATTTGCTGAAGGCATTGAACTAGTACATGTGAAGCCAAGACTCCAAATTCTGCAGTCTGACTCCCAAGCCTGCAACTCAATCACCTTGAGACAAAACCATCCTTATTGCATCAAAACTGCCAAATACAGTGCCTGGTACACGTCAAGTGCCTAATGAATGGCAGATATTATTACCTTACTATGCATAACTACAAGGATCACTTGGGATGGGGGCAGGTGATCATGCTCAACCAAGAACATCACGGCTCAGATGAGGATGCTACCTTTGTCTTAGCCTCCCCTACTTCATCTCACACTGGGCCAACATGGCAGGTACATGCCATATGGCAATGCTGCTGAGTCATAATGCCCCTACCCCAGGGGGAGCTGGATGGGGTTCACATTTTCTCTGTCTCTATACACACAAAAACAGAAGGACACAGAAGATGGGCTGCTTGCAGATGCTAGAACGTATACCCACTCCTTCCCCTTACTGTAAGCCAAGTTCATCAGCTGGAATTACGATGAAAATAAGTAAATGCCTGAGCTAGATTAGAGAAATGACCTGACCCAGCAAAACAACTAGGACCCTAAGAAGCAATGTATCACTGTAACTCTTCTTCTCAGATCATTTTAAATGACCTCCTCTTTGAGTCTGGCCTGAAAAACCTGTCTCTGTGTTTCCCCTTGAAGCACTCTGTGATATGATGGATGGACCATGCCATATAGAAATAAATTGGACGGTATTCTCTCTTATTATCTATGATTCCTTGCTCTTCCAACAGAGTTTTTAATAAACACTTGAATTATTTACAGTAATCTACAAAGGCATTTTAATAGTGCATATGGTAGAGGGACGAGAGTGAAAAATGTCTTTGTTTCACTCTGACAGGCTGATGAACCACGACGCAAATGATCGCCTGCCTCATTTGTAATTATTCATTGCAAAGATCTTCATTCAGTGGCAGAAACTTTCTGGCCCTGGGTCCTAGTGCTCATGCGATCATGCGAGCGATTTGCCACAGTCTCACCTGAGGATAAGCAGTACTGCGCACAAAGTTTGGGATGGACTTCCATGAGATAATGCGGAATCTGACAACTGATACTGCCGGTTAATCATTTTCACGCTAGTCTCCGAGAGAGATAAGCACTCAGGGTCTGCTTTTCCCCACCCATAGAGAAACCATGGTGTGGTCCTCCTGATTGCATTGTTGATATATGTGTTCAATTACCTTGAAAAGTCTAACCAGGATCTCTTAACTGTACTACAGTCTTTACAAATGCAGATGGTGTCCAGGGTAGACTAAGTCAATGGAGATTATCTGACCAGATCAGGTGCCTTTAAACCAGCTGGAACCAGACATTGACCTGTAAATACTGTAATCTAAGATAACATCTCTGATCTTATTTACTTTGTTTTCCAACCAGCTTCCATTAGGGTCCATCTACTTCCTGGTTTTGACTTTACCTTCTATTCTGAGCCATCTTCTCTCTGGACTTTTCATCTTCTCTCTGGATCATCTTCCTGTTTACAGCTGGATTTTCTATGTTCTCTAAGAATTTGGGGAAGATCTCTCCCCTCTACAGCCCTCTGCTAAAGCCTCTTGCTTTAGCTTTTTAAGATGAAATGGCCAGCAGCCTGGGTCAGGCAACTCAAAAGTACAGGTAAATCAGTGGCTCTGTACTATGAGGCATCGTAAATATTTTATTCATTCATTTATTTATTTATTTGGCTGCACGGGGTCTTCATTGCGGCATGCAGGATCTAGCTCCCTGACCAGGGATCGAACCCCGGCTCCCTGCACTGGGAGTGCAGAGTCCCAACCACTGGACCACCAGGGAAGACCCATGAAGCATCTTAGAGTCACCTGAGACTTTTAAAAAAAACAACGCTGAGGGTCTCACCCTGCTTAATGGAATTCAAATTTCTTGAGCTGAAGTCTGGGCATTGTATTGTTTAGAGTTTCAGGATGATTTTAATATTCCAACGAGGCTGAAAAACCATAGATTTAGATAATGGAAGATGTCACTTCTGATTTGGAAAGAAGAAAATACTAATCAGCTGCAGCCAATCTATAGCTACACAGATTGAATTAATGGAAAGTTGATATTCAGTCAAAAATTACTGATCAAGCATTGCCCATGCATTTCAGTGACATGGATTATGCCAATTAAGTTGGGGTTTCCGCCACCTAAGAGTTCTTCTTGAGAGTTGGAATTCGGAAAATAAAGCAGTGTGTGGGTGTAAGAGAGTGAGTACATGTGTGCATGTGAGTGAACGTGTGTGAGAGAGTGAGTACATACGTGAGGGAGTGTGTGCACATGCATGAGTGTGTGTGTGTGAGAGAGATTATCTAAATAAACACTATCACACCTTCCAGATGAAGGGAGTACTTTGAAATCACTCTCTATTTGAGGTGTTTTAATGTACAATGACTGAGTTTTTCATTAAACTGCTATACTTTCGTGACCTAATTAATAAAACAGAATTTTTTTTAACATAATGCAGACACTATGTGTGTATGGTGGGGACAGAGAAAGAGAGGGAGAGAAAACATACAATAAAGCTCCTTTGTCACAAATTCTCTAAAAGGACAGCCTACTCCAAATAGATATTATAGAATAAAAGCCTGTTGTGATGAAATGAAGCATTTGAAATAAAAGTTTCACAACATTCAAATGTGCGGTGAAGGATTTCCACTGGAGTTAAAGGAAGGAGTGGTATGAAAGAAAGCTTGCATGAGGCACCGCAGCCATGGGCATGGGCCAAGCAGATGAACATGTATTTAAGTCGTGTGAAGAGCCAAATGTACAGAATTTGTACAAGGAGCAGAAATGAACATCAAGGTCACACGCACAGTGAACGGACTCTATGGAAACCGGAGTGAAACCTGGAAGACCTGGGTTGCCATTTAAACTTGGGTTTTGAAGCTTTTGCTCCAGCTGACAGTGTTGTTTCATGCACTTTGCAATTAGGGAAATACAATCAGAGAAGAATCATGGGATCCTTAGTAATAGTTTTAGGTTGTTTCTTTGTTTGCCTCAGTGTTTTGGAATTTTCTGTATAATTAATATGTGTGTTTTAGGTGAGGAAAGTGTGTTTACTTATTTATTTTACTAATCTACCTCCTACTGCAAACAGCACCCCATGCATTTCCTGCACATTTTCTAGTAAAACAGCATGACATATCTCACTGGAGAAGTATGAGTACAAGCATGGGACTATAAACAAATAAAATTCATTTTAATTTTTTAAAAAAGTATTTGGATTCTTGCTATGTGCAAAGCACTGGACTAGGAATAAAACATGAAACATAGATCCATGTCTTCAACAAAGGTTTGTTGGACACATATTATATTCCAGCCTCTCTGTTGCATGTTATATACATGATTTAATTTGATCATTACAACAAACCAAAGAGGAAAGTACATCACTCAGATGAGAAAAAAACGAGTCATTATTTTTTAAGACTATAAAACACGTGTTTCCAATTATGTTAAATTTTGATGAGCACCTATGCTGTGCTAAATACACTATACATTACACGTGCTCCCTTAATTAATTATGTACAATTCCCTATTAAGATTACCACTTTCTTGATGAAGGAAATGAGGCTCAGATAGAATAAATAACTTCACAGTCAGAACAGCAATTTAAATCCAACTCTATCTGACTCCAAATAGCATTCTTTTTTTCTCACCAGGTGACCAAACTGGACGTTGGAAAAGGGGATTGGGATAGGGTGAGAGAAAAAAGAAGATAAAGAAGATAAGACACAAATTAAAAATTAGAAGTTATACATTCACATTTATATTTCATACTTCCAAGATGTACCTCTGAATGTCTTTCTGAAATCACTTACAGCTCTTATGTTGAGAGCCAACTTAAAGGCCATTCCTGGGAGGTTTATGAGATATTTGGTCTCCAAAAGATGAAATTAAAAGCAAGTAGAAAAGTACGAAAATGATACAGAAATCTTACAAACAATAAAAGTAAGACTGTGGGTGTGTTTCCCTTCCTTTTATTTTATCCGTGTAATCTAATGATTAATTTGAAATCAGAGAGCATACACAGCTTTTGAAACAAACAGAAAATGTACTAAAAGATAGACGAGGATGCAAGTCAATCTTAAGCCTTGACATTCATATTTTGGTGTTGACCAATGTCTGGCTTCACAAACCTTATTCACCAGACTTGAGCTACGGGGGTGGGGGGAACCCTAGTCCTCCCACAAAATTATCTTTCAGAACATAATTGTGCACTATCCGTGTATACCCTAAGGGAAATGATGGCAATTCCCCAAAATAGTTCTGCAAATGACTTGGGCTATGACAGCATTACTTTGGGAGGTACACATCCTCCCAAGGGGTTTGTTTTGTGGAGGATATGATTATCTCAGAGCTCTCAGTTTGTCAAACATTCATCACAGTACGTTACAGACTCAGTTGTCTACTGAACCAAAAGGGAGAGCGAGAGTTTCAAAAGCAAGCTGAAAACACTGATAGATTTGAACTTGGAAACACTTTGTTCTCTTGGTCACTAGAGCACTATACTCATCTGGTTTTCAACCCACTTTGCTGGTACTCCTATTGGATCTAAATTGATGGATCCTTCTTTTCTCATGGGTCTCAGTACTTGAGCTCTTCTTTCTACTTAATCACTCCTTAGATGACATCATGACATCACATGTCTTTAAATTCCATCTCTATGCTGACAGCTACTAGATTTATATCAGCCTAGATTGCTCCCCTGATGTCCAGGCTCTTGTGTCCAACTGCCTACTTAATATCTTCACAAGGATAACTAATACGGATTTGAAACGTATCACATCCAAAATCGATTTTCCGATATTTCCTCTAACCTGATCGTCCTATAATTGTCTTCATCTCTTTTAATGGAAACTCTATTTCTGTTTGCTCAGGCTCCAAACTTTGGGTTCATCCTTGATTCCTCCTCTGTCTTTCACACCACACACCCAAGCCATCAGCAAATCCTATGAAACATAACCAGAATCCAGCACTTACTAGTACCTCCACTACCACCCCCCCCCACCCCCGGTCAAACCACCACCATCTCACACAAGTTGCTTCCAGCTTTGCTTCCCTATAGTCAGTTTCCAACCTAGCAAGCAGTGCATGCAGCCTTTTCAAAATAGAAGTTAAATTGAGTTCTCACTCTGCTCCACCAATGTTTTTCCATTTCACAAAAAGTAAAGCAAACAGCTTTACAATGACCTACCAGGTTGCACAAGATCGAAATCCTCATTATTCCTCTGACCTCCTTCTCTAGGACTCCTCCTAGCTCACACTGATCCAGCCACCTGGTATCCTTGCTGCACCTGAACCTGCAAGTCCCACTATCATCTCAGGACCTTTGCACAGTCCTCCTTTGTTCCAGGAACACTCATTCCCATAAAACCAGTGTCAGAGTTTTCTCCCTCATTTGAGATATGAATTTAATTTATATTCTCCAAAGGAAATGCTTATAAAATGGAACAGACTCGGTCTCTAGCTACTGCTTTATTTTCTATTGAAAAGGGAAAGTTTCATGAAAGCAGAGGTCTCCCAAATTCCAAACCGAAGCTGATCATCCAACACCAGCCATGCACCAGAAGAATGAGATAGAAACTAAAAGCTGAAATATGTCAGGCATCTTCTAATCCCATGGAAGAGGCTCAAGAAGGAGACCTCATGGCCTCAAAAACCCTAGGTTTAAGGACCCTAGGAAATCACCTATATTATTTTTGCCTAAAAAGATACTTTTAGCCCAGTACTTTTATTATTTTTCTTAGACATTTTATTTTTATTATTTAATTAGAGTTGATTTACAATATTATATTAGTTTCAGGTGCACATGATTCAATATTTTTTATAGCTTATAGTCTACTTAAAGTTATTGTAAATTAGTGGCTATATTCCCTGTGCTGTACAATATATCCTTGTATCTTATTTATTTTATACATACTAGTTTGTACCTCTTAATCCCCTAACCCTATCTTGCCCCTCCCCGCCATCCCTTTCCCCATTGGTAACCACTAATTTATATTCTATATCTATGAGTCTGTTTCTTTATATTCATTTTTTTAATTTTTAAAAATTTTTTAGATTCCACATATAAGTGATAACATACAGTATCTGTTTTTCTCTGTCTGACATTTCACTAAGCAAAATACCCTCCAGGGTACATAATACCATCCATGTTGTTGCAAATGACAAATTTTCATTATTATTTTTTTCATTTATTTATTTATTTATTTATTTTGTGGTACGCGGGCCTCTCACTGCTGTGGCCTCTCCCATTGCGGAGCACAGGCTCTGGACGCGCAGGCTCAGCGGCCATGGCTCACGGGCCCAGCTGCTCTGCGGCATGTGGGATCTTCCCGGACCGGGGCATGAACCCGTGTCCCCTGCATCGGCAGGCGGACTCTCAACCACTGCACCACCAGGGAAGCCCTTCATTATTTTTTAAGGCTGAGTAATATTCTACTGGTGGAAATCCATTGTATGTTTACCACTTCTTCTTTATCCATTTATCTCTTGATGGACATATAGATTGTTTCCATATCTTAGCTATTGTGAATAATGCTGCTATGAACATTGGGGTGCATATATCTTTTCGAATTAGTGTTTTGGGTTTTTTTTTGATACATACCCAGAAGCTGTCTCATGCAGTAGCTCTATTTTTAGTTTTCTGTGGAACCTCCATACTCTTTTCCATAGTGGATGTACCAACTTACATTCTCAGTAACAGTGTACTAGGGTTCCCTCTTCTCCACATCCTCGCCAAAATTTGTTATGTGTGGTCTTTTTAATGACAGCGACTCTGACAGGTGCGAGGTGACAGCTCCTTGTGGTTCTGATTTGCATGTCCCTGTAATTTTAAATGGGCGCTCCTATTTCCTTATAGGTGTGATTTTACTGTTTCACTTCACCACAAAACATATATAGCAACTCTTCTCTTACTCTTGAATGTGTTCCTTTTTCTATTTCCTACCACTTACCATACATAAATAATAAGATAAATGTTTATTATGGAAAGGCAGATAAATAGATAAAAAAAGAGTTCATACAGGGCCAAGCCCTTGAAGAATTAAAGTCACCCTACATATAAAATTCAAGTGATAATATCTACTTTCAAATAGTACATGGCTATTAGGCTACTATATAAAAAGCACTGTGGTGATCACCACTGATCCTATAAAATGAAGAAAACATGAATTTGGCCCTCAAGGAGTTCATAAACCAGTGCAGGGACATAACAATCCTTAAATATAATAGGGGGCAAGCACTATAATGAAGCTACAAAGAAAAGAAAAGAAAAATAGGCAGAAAAGAAAAATACATGGGGATAAATTTAATTTAAATAATACAATTAGGAGAAATTTCATGAGATGACATCGTTTTACATGGGCTTTGAAGGAAAAAGAGAATTTCAATAAGTAGGAATGGAGTGGAACCAGTAAAGACTTAGTTTTCCTGTAGCTATTCACTCATTCATCATAATATTACTGAGAACATTCTACGTGTCAAGAAATGTGTTAGATGCCCAAAAGGTGTTCTCATTCAGAAGGAAAAAGAACTACAAAGGTGAGGAAGTATGCAAAAATTGAGGGGAAAGAAATTGATTGAGGAATTGGTAAGAAATAAAGTGAGAGTGGTTAGTTGACAAAGTAAGATGGGGAACCAGAGGAAAGGGAAATAGTATCTTGTTTCTAAAGTGTATGATTTTACTGTAAAGCTCTATAGAGGTATCAGGTTGTTTTTGTTTGTCTGTTTTTGTTTTGTTGGGGTTTCTTTGGCCACACTGCGCAGCGTGCAGAACTTCCCCAACCAGGGATCGAACCCCCGCCCCCTGCAGTGGAAGCACAGAATCTTAGCCACTAGACCACCAGGGCAGTCCGGAAGTATTAGTTTTTATTATTATAATCAATAATCTCAAATGGTGTGCTTAAATATTTTGAGTGTACGCAATAGCAAGGTTTTTTTAAGGAGGGAAATGACATTCTCAGTACTCTTCTCAGGAGGAAAAACACGCTAATATGCCCCGAAGAACACTGGGATAATGGGGTTCCTCAGAAACAAATCCCATAAGTGCCTCTCTAAAAGAATCCTTTCTGTGTTTGCTTCAGGGCAACACATTTAGGTATAAAGCAAAACAGGGAAGTACAAGCCAGAAAATTTGGTTATAAAGAAACTTGCCTCAGAGGGATTATTTTTCTTAAAACTATTAAATGTGTCTTCTGATGTCCCAAACACAATTGTCTTCGGACTTGAATTATGGGGTTTTAAAGCATTTATTTTGGGCTGGTTGATACAGTGATCATCCTCAGTCATTTCTCTTTAAAAGCTCTAAGACCCCAAACAGCCAATCTCTCTTTGCTACGATCATCTTAAACATTTCCATTTGCCCAGCACAACATGCTTCACATTTCCAGTCTATACAGGAAGCCACTGTGTTTAAACATACCTCAGGCTCTCTACTCTGCCTTGCTCTAAAAACACATTGAGCATCAGTGTCTATGTATTTAGATGCATATATCTGACATATGTAGACTAAAGTGGCATTAAGTGAGAGAATCCTACCTACCTGTCCTGAGAATGTTAGAATGTTAATCTTCATTGCCCGCTGCCTGTTTCCCTTTGAGTCTGCCTAGGGGTGATTGGCTGCTTGCTGAGATTTAAAAAGTAGACAACAGTCCAGCCTGTATACATGGCACTGGGGGTACAGATTTCACCAAAGCCAATTCAATTAGAATTTAACACCCTATTCAATCAGGCCTCCCCCTAACCTCACAGAGTAGTTTACTTAAACACCCCTTTCACCGTAAGGAAACATTTCTACATTGTATGTTCAAATTTACCAAACAATACAGCTTCTCCAGAAGCCAAAAACAGGTATCTGATTTTCCTCTGCAATCTTCCTGCCATGTGATTTCATTGCTTTCCAAACTCAGTGTTTCCTAGACGGCTTTTGTAATGTATGTGTAATCAACTGCAAACAGATTCTGGCTGGTATACCTAAGGAAGTGGATGGCCAGGGCAATGTTCCTAGTGCAAACATGTGGAGTTCTTCGGCACCTACAAAGATAAGCGTGGACCTCTTTCAACTAAAAGAAGCAACAAACAGAGATGCTCAAAAGACAGACTACAGGGCAATGAGAAGACAAGTAGTCAATGATTCAAACAGAAAACAAGGTTATTCCTTCTCCCTTTGCTCAGATCTGTGGATGGGTGAATTGTGTGTGAGTGGAGCATTTCACTGTATCCAAGGTCACTGAGCACAGAGGTAAGCCAATGCTAGAATCACAGACCACAGTTCATCCTTAAAAAGATGGAGGTAGAAGATATAAAACCTTAACTCTCTGGTGCTCAGTCTTTAGCTTCCTTCACCTCACTACCCTAATGACTCCCAGATTTGTATTTTCCAGATTGAACCTCTCTCCTGAAATTCAGACTCATTTATTCTACTACAAACTACACTTGGATGTATTGGAGACTTCTGAAACCAATCATGTCCAAAATAGAACTCTTAAACGCCTTCCCAAATCCATTCCTCACAAGGATTTCTCCATCTAATTAAATAGCATCATCCTTCACCCAGTTATGTAGTCCAAAGTCTAGGCATCTTCCCTGTTTATCTTTTCTGATATCCCTTATACAACCCATTTAACAAGTCCTGTCACTGCTATGCTAGAATTATATCATGAACTCGATCAATTCTTACCAGATCTACTGCTCACATGTAGAGCCAACCTCAATCATATCTCCCCTAGACTAGCGCAAAGACCTCTGAGTCTCTCCAGTTTCTGGGGTTGCCACTCACTGCCCTATGCCCTCCACAGTGGCTATTCCATGCATAGCAGTCGGGAGGGATCCTTTTTATCAAGCAAAGCAGATTGTATCACTTCCTTGCTCAAAATGTCCCAATGACTTCTCTCCAGCTTTTGAATGAAATTGAAAATCTTTAGGAGGGACTACAAGATCCTACATGGTCTGGCCTCGCTTACCGCTTAGACCTCACCTCCACACACCTCCCACTCACCCCTTTTGCTGTCCCCTCACCCTTGTTGTGCCTTCGACATGGTCAGTTCTTTCCTGCCTCCAGGATTTTATACTGGCTATTACCTCTTCCCAGAATGTGTCCCCTCAGGAGATATGAAGGATTAGATACTTCACATTGTGTGGGTTTCAGTTCAAATGCTACCTCCTAGACAATCCTACCTAAAATAACGCTCATCTCCACCCTCTATTCACTGACTCAACTACATCCAACTGCATTTTTTTTCTTCTGAGGACTCAACCACCTAAAATTATATCATCTCTTTGCTTGTTTCATACTTGTTGCTTTCAACATAAAATAACTTCTATATGAGGTCAAGACTTTGTTTCATTAGCCACTGTTTCTTCAAACTTTATACCACTGCTTGGTATAAATAGGTGTTGAATACACATTTCTTAAATCAAAACACAATCTTAGTTGCCAACCTTCCAGTCACACTGCATGATGACTGCATTAAAACTATTTGGAATTAGTTTCAATGGACTTTCTATTTCTAGGCATCAACTTATAAATTCAATGCTTATTGTGCATAGTTTCGTATTTAGTTTTTTCAATCTTTTTAATGAGTACAAATGAAATGATCAGCCATAGCCCATCTTGTTTTGTATAGCAAACACTCCCTTGGGTGTTGGATTGGAAAATGAGATCCAAAGACAATTTTTCTTAAAATAAAGCCCTAAGGAATGGTTTTAAAATACACTGAAGCTAGAATCATTTGTTCCTTGAGTGTTAGATGTTTCTTAGAGGAAATCTCAACCCTGTGCAGGAATTCCTGTCTCTGAATTAGGGATCAGGGCACTTCTGTAAAGGTTTAAGTATAAGGTAACCTAAATAAAATCCAGAATTTAATTAAACTCCCATGTATGTACTGTAATCAATCTTACTAAACATATGAAATAAACAAATATCCTTTGTTTATCTTACAAAATTCCAAATGAAAAGAAAAATTTAAAAAGTGCCCATATTGGCAACCCCTTGAGAGAGCACTTCCAGCCTGGGTGTTCCACCAAAAACTATGAGACTAATGATATCTACCCCCACTTAGCTATGATGAAGATTAAATAAGAAAAAGTAGGTGGATAGACTTTGATAAGTGTTACCAAGTCAAAGTGGTTCTGTTAACTCTGGGAAGGCCCCAGACTCAATGAGTCAGATGGTTTTGCCCAGTTCACTTGCACCCCTTTCCTTCAACTTAAGCAGAAGGACAGGTGTGCTACCACAGAACAAACTCAGATCTGGAACACAGCGTATTTCCTCCCCAGTCTCAACTCTAGAATTAACTCACTAAAGCCCTCGTAGCTTTCATATTATCTCTCTCTCTCCTTGATTTTATTATCTATAAAAAGAGGAGCTTAAATTTGTCATCTATTAAGTGACTGTCAACTCTAAATGCTATGTTCTTTCATATTCCTTGGTACCACATAGTATGATGCTGCTAAACCATGAGAACTTGAGTAGATGCTATGTCCATTCCTTGTATTTCCTACCAGGACAATAAATTGAAGTAAAGGTATTTAGCATAAGGACATCTTAGTGTACTGAGAAATCAGGCTCAAATATGGCACCCCAGTAAGAGCTGGGCCCTGGTTTTAGTGCTAAGCTGTGTTAGACCGCGAGAGGTACACTGTGGTCTGAGAAGTTAGCTCATTGGACACACCACTTTACCCCAAGAGATAGAAACTGGATAGTGAATAAATTAGCTCCTATGGTACTACAGTTCTCCAAATTTAGAACAGCTTCAACAGATCTTTTGCTTTATGAAGTGGATGCCTCTCTCTCTTTTCTGTCTGCCTGTTTCTCCCTTTCTCTCTCTCTCTTTCTCTCTCTCTCTCTCTCTCTCCCCAAACCAAATAAAATACAAAGACCTAGTAAAGCAATACTAGTGTTTTCAGTATCTGTCTATATTAGCACTGACTGGCACACCGAAGTTCTCATCCGCTGCAGAAATTTCTTCCTGACATAAACACAGAACCAGTAAACATGTTTTACTGAAAATAAATAAAGATTTGCATTCAACCTAAATGTAAGGTAAAATGGAAAGTGAGCTTTTTTTCCAACAGTTAGGTTCAGTTCTTCCCTCCATGTGAGAGAACTCTGGCTTGTGGTAAATCCTGCAGAGAACAACCATATGGAGATTGTTTGACTTAACTGTATAGGTTTTATTACAAAATATTTATTTTGAGTTTATTAAGACTGATACAGTTTACCTATTAATTGATATATCTTAACACTGACCAAGATTTGCCTTTTATCTACCATAAATTTAGGCTAGCTCATTTGAACACCCTAAGAAAAGACAGCAGATTTCTGAGAGCAACTAAGACCTAAATTTTAAAAAGAAGGAGAAAGAGGTGGAGGAGGAGGAGGAAGCAGAGAAGATGGTGAGGTAGAAGGTGGGAAGGGAGGGAGGAAGGAAGGAAGGAAGGAAGGGAGGGAGGGAGGAAGGAAGGGAGGAAGGGAGGAAGGAAGGAAGGAAGGAAGGAAGGAAGGAAGGAAGGAAGGAAGGAAGGAAGGAAGGAAGGGAGGGAGGGAGGAAGGGAGGGAGGAAGGAAGGAAGGGAGGGAGGGAGGGAGGAAGGGAGGGAGGAAGGAAGGAAGGAAGGAAGGGAGGGAGGGAGGGAGGGAGGAAGGAAAGAAGGGGGAAGGAAGGAAGGGGGGAAGGCAGGGAGGAGGGAAGGAAGGAAGAATGGGAGAAAGAAGGAAAGAAAAAGGCTTTCTCAGAGAAATAAGAAAAAAATAATATCACGCAGGTCCTCAGCACTGTAAGAACACCTAGGCAATGGAATCTGCCTAAAGGTCTGGTTTAGGAATCTCAGCATCAAATATAGCATGTTCAGCCCTCAGGAAACCACACACCCGATTCCTAGTAGAGTTGAGTCAAATCTTTATCCATCTACTATTCAAAGTAGATCCCTTCAGTTTGGAGTATAGTATTTCCTTTTCCAACCACAGTATTAAAAGCCAAAGTTATGGATGCTCCAAAGAGCTATTAACAATCCCTTTCTTAGCTTAGTTTCCTTCCAAAGGAAGACTGTAAGAATTTGTCTGTGTGTCAGAATTTCACTCACTTACCACACATTTATCAGAGAAATTGCAAGAACATTTGGCAGAACGATGGAGAGAATATGGTGGGATCATGCATGATCTCATATCCACCCAATTTTTTTTTTTCTGAAGAACATTTTTTTTTTAACTTGGAAATAAGGGAGAAAATAAGTAAGCAATTGGTATTAAGGGAGAAAGGAACCCATAAAGCCACATAATGTTGTAACTCTGGGAAGAGTTTGTAGATTATTAAATAGCAGTGAATAAGTAGAAGGTCACTGAATTCTCTATTGAACATCTCTCCTCTGCTGTGAGATATAACGCTGCACAAAGAAATATGTAACTAATGCTTGAATGAAGAACGTTAATGTGGTTCAAAGATCCTTAAAATCAATAAAATGACTTTAGACCCCTTTGGCAAAAATAAAATGGCATCATTGAATTATTATTATTAGGCTCTGAATAAAGGTTTGTGGATAAGGAAGTAAGAAAATCTTGCCCCAGTCTAGAAATTGTGTGTGATCTAAGTAGTCTAATCGAATAAACATTGCACTAGGAGTTTGAATTTAATTCTTAAGGCCAGCAGTCTTCATCAGGTACAAAACAACGCACTGGGATGCAAAAAAAAATTATTAGACTTTCTATTTATAATATTAAGCTAAAAAATAAAGAAAATAAGCTTTACTCACATTTCCACGTGGATCGTCACCCAAGTCTTTGCTGGGACGTATGTAAGGTGGCCCCTGGCCTCATCTGATGAACAGGTGCCCAGTGGCCCCGTCCTCATCTGATGCACAGGTGCCCTCATCTGATACACAGGCCCCCAAGACAAGGATTGACGGCCTCACCTTTTCTTGTTTGCTTGCTTTCAGCACATCACAATATGTCGTAATTTCTGTGGGCCAGGTTATGTGAAGTTGTGCATTAAATTATCTGGTTTTAATTAAACCATCATAAAACGGACAAGTGGCTTAAAAAGATTTTTCCCCCCAAGACCTGCAAACTGAAGATAATACTAATAATGCAAGAACAAGTGAGCAGCTCAAAAATGGCAAAGCTGACACTTTCCTTGAACCTTGTGGTAGCTCTTCATCAGCCAAGTGATGAAGCAAAAAGAATGACAATGTAATCAGTTCTGACAAGGTATCAGCTAAAAATACTTGAAATTATCGAGAAAATTCTTTGAAATATTTACATCTGTGACTGTTAAGAACGAACTTTGTCCTAAGTGTATATTTTCTTATAAGCTATTACCTAATAATAGTATAAATTCAGGGTGATCAATGAGATAGTAAAATACTATTTATTTCATCCTGTTCTCATGCTTTTTACCTAGTAGATTATTATGAAATATAGTAGTATGCTAATGATAGCTTAATATTGCAATTCATGATTATGCTTTATAGATATTAACATAAAATAGAAATATAAACATTTGAGGAATTCCATATGCAATTATGTTTAATGATAGGACGCTTTAAAAAACTGGAAACCACTGATCTGATAAAATGTTTTTAAATAGAGGAATTACCTGAAAATCTAGTTTTAGAAAGGTAACTGATTGTACTACAGAGTGTGTTGGAGGAAAATATAAGAGTTATCCACTAGAAGGCTATTTCGATATTGAAGACAAGAGTCAAAGCAGATCTCAGGGAATCAAGTAGACTTCTCTCTAGTTTTTGCACTGCAAAATAGTCTCGAGTACAGGTATTTGTTCACAGGGAATTGTCTTTTAAAGAAATAATATAACCCAGAGGAAAAAACCATAATTATATTAAAAAAACAAAAAAAAGGAAATGATAAAAGAACAAGGGGAAAGTAACATCTCTTACCGAAGAAGACAGACCACCTTTGGCTTTTCTGAGCTAAAACTGAGAGGAGGAAAACAGGAAATTTCCCCCTCTCCTACTAAGAGAATTAAATAAATAGGAAAGAGTTTTCATCTGCTCTTTCTTTCATAGGATCCCTGTGACTTAAATTTGAAAGGATTTACAAAGCCAGCCCTCTCTGCTTCTCAAAGTTAACTAGGCAAAGAAATCTCCTGAGGATCTAATGAAAATGCAGATTCTGACTCAGTAATTGGATTTGGACCTGCATTTCAAACAATCACTCAGAGAAGGCTATTGCTGGTGGTCAGCAGGCTCCATTAAGAGTAGCATGGCTTTAGAGCAGCGATCTCTGAACTTACCTGAACTTGCATTATGCTCAATTAAAAATGCAAGAGCATACATCCCCAGTATATGTGGATTTACTGATGTAGAATGTAATACATTTGCTATAACTTGTTACAAATATTATGGATATTATAACATGCAACCAAAAATAGAAAATTGCAAATGATAATATTTAAAATAAATGTAAATAGAAGTTCTGATATCTTTTTCCTGCACCCGCCCCGCCCCATAGAATCGTATATTGTACCCCCAGTACAGGCACCTGGGTCTGGAGACTGCAAGACTAGAGGATAGTTATTAGTTACTTGGGGGTTTTTTTGGTCTAAAATGTGGGTGGTCCCTCCAGGTGAATAGCCTTAAGGCATTTACATAAGCCAGCTGTCAAAGCTTCCAAGACAGGAATTGGTTGAATCTAGTATTTCTAATATATAATTTCCTGTAAACTTAATTCTTTTTGAAAACAGCATGGTTACTCATCACAAACTATTTATTAAACCTTGCAAGACATGTCTAAGTTAAAATAATTAGCAACTTTCAAATAAATGCAGATAATCTAGGACAAATCAAATGCTCTTCTAGCTAAGTTGAATTGAAATAATGAAAATTCCTGCACAACCAAACTTCTGTTTATCCTTTTGACTACCTTTCACTTAAATTCTGCGTAATCAAGAATCTCCATTTGTGTACCTGATGTATACAATAGCTCTAAACTGTCTGAAAGAGACCTGTCAAAATAGAATTATCTACCTTCCCAAACTTCCAAAATTGCTCATTAAAAAAGTGGAAAAAATAAGGCTAAGTGTCTTTCTTTCTTGGGCTAATTATAAAACTTGATAGTTATTTTTCCTCTAAAACAAGGACAGTTTTCTTGACAACTACCTCTCTGCTATCAACTTGCCAATCTTATTGAATTAGTTAAAAAAATAATTCTAAGCTGTTCTCAAAATCTAGTGTGCCTAAGAATTCCCTATGGAGTTTGTTTAAAATATAGATTCTTGGGTCTTACAGAAACTCTTACTCACAAATCTAAATGGAATGAAATGGACACTAAGGAGTCCAGAAACAGACCCATAAATGTATGGAAATATATCACAGAAATGGCTTTTTTTAATAAATAAGGAAATGATGAAATATGTACTTAACGGTGCTAGAACAATCGGTTTTTCCATACGGATAAAAATAAAAAGGTGCCATTTCAATCCCGGTAGGAAATAGATGGCACATACTTATTAGGATACTTTGGGGAAGAGTTTAATAAAGGGATTATTTACAGAGATGCTAGCAGGAAATAGTGAAACTGCAAAGGATGTCATAACCCAGGGCTAGAAACAGCAGAACTATTACTCCCTCTAGACTCAAGGAGAAAAAGGGTAAGAGAGGGTTACTAGGATTGGAAACAGAGCTGTTATGTAAGGAGGAGGACCTTGACAGTAGAAGTAACTTTTAATCTAGAGGCACAACCAGCCCCAGGCAATACTTCAGGGAAGAAGTATCCATTGAAGTATTCATAAATACCCCACCTCACCTTCCCCCTACCGTCTAATTTCCTTTGGTTCCTCAATGCCTGAAGCAAACCAGAAGCCAGAGGTCAAGGGATCTCTGTTGCGCAAGATATAAATGAGTATTTCTGAGCCAGAAATGGGTTCAAAATGGAGGAAAATTAATCTGGAGGGACATGTACAAGATATCCAACAAAGCCTCCTAATGCATACCACATACAAAATTAACGCCAGGTGCATTAAGATTCCTCTTCTTATTCTGCTATTTCTAAAATGTGGGTGTTATTGGTGAATAAAAATTAAAACTATTTTATTTATATAATTTGATTATTATTTATATAACTATATAAATTATTGGTGTACATTGGTATAAAATAATATAACTAATTTTAGGAGAATTTTTGTTGTAGTTCAGGGGCACATTTTCTCAGCACAAGTTAAAATAAAATCACTGTTCTACGGTTCCAGCTCTTACCAAGATGTTGAACTAGGAGAGTTTCTGGCTATCTCTCCCAGGAACGACCCCAAAAGGCTCATAGAAGAAAAACCAAGACACATCAGAAACTGTGAAAAATCTCTAGGGTGCATGCTGGTTTGTGGGGCATAGTGGTTTTGTCAGAGGATAAAGCAATAGTTCTGTTTCTCCCTGACCATTGCTTTGGGATGAACTAAAGGTTCTCAAAGTCTGGCTCCAGGCCAGCATTAATAGCATCATCTGGGAACTTGTGACAAATTTAAATTCTTGGGGTCTCTCCCAGACAAACCCAAACAGAACTGAGCAGTTGGAGCTCATAAATCTGTGCTTTTACAAGTCCTCCAAGAGACTCTGGGATAAACAATGCCTCTATCTATACTAGAGTGGTCAGATTCGCGAAATAAAAATTACAGTACACCCAGTTAAATTTGAAGTTCAGATAAACAACAAATACTTTGTTTTAGTGTAAATATTCTAGTGAAGTTCAGATTTAACTGCAAATCCTGCATTTTATTTGGCAACGCTAATCTATACCTATAAATAGTCAGAATTTTGGTCCAGGTATCTTCTAGAATAAAATCAGACAGCTCAGAAGCACAGTAAATATGAGGAACTGAGAAAAATAGGTGAGTACTAACTCGGCACTAGTCAAAGCATGGTCTTCCAAATGGAGGCAGTCAGCTGAGAATCTGTAAGAAATGCAGATTCTCAGCCCCACCTCAGAAGGACAAAATCAGAAACTGTGGTGATGTGGCCAAGGAATCTACGGTTTACCATGCTGTCCAGATGACTAAGTTTGAGAAGCATTGTACTAACTAATCTCAGGCAATGAATCTCACCCCTTTCCCTTTCAAATACCAAGACCCAGACTGCTTCTCCCAGGACCACAAAGAGTGAAGCTTTGGCCTGAGGAATTGTTTGGGGACAAACCACCATTTCTCCGGTATTGTTTTCATTAGAATGAGTAACTCAGACCAGCCCACAGTTAAGGGGTCAGGAATTAAGCTCCGTCATATGAAAGGGGGATATGAAAGAATTTGAGGATATATTTGTTAAACTATCCCAGACACTAAACAGTGAAACTTAAAGGACAGAAAAATAATATTAATCAAATGCTTAACTAAAAGAAAGCTAACATGAGATACTAATATCAAATAAGAATATTAATATCAAATAAAATTGATTAAAAAACAAATTATTAGATTGATATGGTCATAAGTAGAAAATAAAAAGTTAATTCAGCAATAAAAATATCAATATAACAAGGCTAAAGATGCAAGCATTTAATAAAATTGCTTGAAAATATAGAAAGTAAAAAAAGCAATGGAACTACAGGAAAAATAATTCCTCTACTTTAATAGAAAAATTAAAAATACCTCTTGATTATTAATAAGTCAAATAGTGGGAAAAAAATGTGAGTACATATAGGATCTGGAAAACATAATCAAGCAGTGTAACTTAATGACCATATTTTAGAGTTCTGCATGCAACTACTGGAGAGTATGCTTTTTTTTCATGCATTCAAAAATTGGTTATGTACAAAACCATAAAGAAAGCCTCAACAAATTTCAGAAAATAAATATTTTGCAGATCATAATCTCTGCCCAAAACACGATTGGGCTAAATGTTAATAACAAAAAGATATTTTTAGAATCCTCATTTGCTTAGACATTTTTAAATATATGGGTGTACTGTAGAAGAAATTAAGAATAAAAATGTAAACATTTATAATTACATTATGATGAAACAAATATCACAAAACACATGTGTTCAGCAAAAATGATGCACCATTTATAGCTTTGAGACCTTACATAATAAAAGAAGAAAACTTCAAAATTAATGACCTAAGTGTTGATCTTAAGAAGTTATCCATAATGTAAATTGGTGCAGCCACTATGGAAAACTGTATGGAGGGTCTTCAAAAAACTGAAAATAGACTTGCCACATGATCCAGCAATCCACTCCTAGGCATACATCCAGACAAAACTCTAATTTGAAAAGATACATGCACCACTATGCTCATAGCAGCACTATTCACAATAGCCAAGACATGGAAACAACCTAAAGAAGATATCGTACATATATACAATGGAATATCACTCAGCCATAAAAAAGAATGAAATAATGCCATTTGCAGCAACATGGATGGACCTACAGATTATCATACTAAGTGAAGTAAGTCAGAAAGAGAAAGACAAATACCATATATCACTTATATGTGGAATCTAAAATATGACACAAATGAACATATCTATGAAACAAAAATAGACTCACAGACATAGAAAACAGACTTGTGGTTACCAAGGAAGGTTTATCCTGTGATAAACCATAATGGAAAAGAATATGAAAAATAATATATATATGTATAACTGAATCACTGTGCTGTACAGCAGAAATTAACACAACACTGTAAATCAACTGTACTTCAATATTTTTTTTAAAAAATGTTATCCACAGAATATCAGAGTAAGAATAAGAGTAAAAAGAAGGAGAAGAAAGGTAAGAAAAAGAAGCAAAGGAAGAAGAAAAGTGAAAGAAGGAGAGGGAGGAAGAAAGGAAAAACACAACAGAAGTAAAGTCAAAAATTAATAAAATAGAAAGCAAAATACAATAGCAGTGGAAAAAAACACATGAGTTGGTTCTTTGAAAAAATTAAAGTAGACAAAAATCTGGCAAAATAATCAAGAAATAAAGAAGACAAAAATAACATTAAAATGATATAAAAAGTGAAATGTGTGTAGAAACTTAAAAGAAGATAAAAAGTTGATATTCTTTAATATTACAAAATTTAATATTACAAAAATTAAAAGAAGTAGACAAATTCTTGGGAAAATATAACATCAGAATTGAGTAAAAATTGAGTAAAAATGAAATAAAAAATTTGATTAATTCTATAACTATTAAGAATTGTAGCAGTAAAGAAACACTAAGCCAAGATGGATCTAGTATTGATTTTTATCAATCTTCTAAGGTGAGAAAAAGAAATATCATCCACCATGACCAAGTTGGGTTTATTCTGGATAAACAAAGGTAATTTTATATTTAAAAATCTGTAACTGAAGTTTACTACATTATTAGATTGAAAAAGGAACATTATTTTAATAGATGCAAAAACAGGATTTGATAAAATCTAACACTCATAAAAATATATGGGTAAAGTTAATTATAAATGGAGAGATATTATAAACATTCCTTTCACGATAGGAAAGGTGACAAGGGGATCCGCTATCACCACTTCTAATCAATATTTTAACAGAAGTACTAGCCAGTCCAGTAAGATTTAAGATACATGAAAGGAAAAAAGTAGACTCATATGTTTTGGAAAAGAGAAATCAAAAGTGTCATCACTGCAACATAACTGTTTACATGGAAGAACTAAAATAAAAGACAGAAAATGTTTTAGAAATAATAGGATAATTTAGCAAGATGACTACATTAATTTATAAAAAGCAGCTCCTTAAATAACATAGAAATAGCAAGGAATATAAAATATCAATAAATAAGCAATATTAAAATTCAGATTTTATTTATCAAAAGACCAATTCCAGACAGTGGAAAAGTAAGTTACAATCTGGGAAAGCATCTTTGCAAAACGGAAAATCAAAAGACTGCTATTGAATATATTTTTTAAAAGCTCAAAAATTAACTAGAAAAACACCAAGAAACTAATTTTAAAAAGTCAGGTAGTAGGGAGCATGAATAGGCATTTTATGGAAGAGTAAACACAAACAACCAATAAATCTGTAAAGAAATGTTCAGCATAATTATTGATCAGGAAAATGTCAGTAACGACCACAACGGCATGACACTTTATGACTTAATGGACAAAAATTTAAAATCTGACAATATCAAGTATTGGGGACAAGCACATGGATCAAATATACCTTGCTGGAGGGGATGTAGCCTGAGCACCTACTGTGGAGCATGGTTTGGTATTCCTGGCTAAAGCTGGACATCCTCTCTGCTATGGACTGACAATTCCTCTCCTAAGTGTATACCAAGAGAAAACTTTGCACCTGAAGATGGGCGAAATTGTCCAGCATGTTCATAGCAGCACTGTTCACATTATCAGAAGATTGGAAACCATCTAAACCCTCACCAGCAGGAGAGTGCACGACTAAAGTAAATGCAGATAACAAAATATTACATGGCAGTCAGAATGCGTAACTACAGAGAACAGGGATGCAAGAATAGGGATAAAACATAGCAATATAATATTAAGCAAAAAGTAACTATAGAAGGATTATACACAGCATGATACCAATTTTTATAAAGTCAAATAAAAATAATGTAATTTTAAAAAAATTTCTGTATAAGAAATAAGCACGTGCAGAAAGGAAATCAAGGAAATGATGAATATGAGGTGGGAGTCAAGATGATCGCCTTAACAGTTGAGGGGTGGCAGAGGGATGGGGGGAACATTTTCAAGATCCTAGCTTCTGCTATAGGTGATAGGTTCATGGGTGGCTATAACATTATGAAAATAACTAAATACAGTGAGATTTATAGATCAACAATATAAGGATTTTGATAATATGATTGTGCCTGAGATCTAAAGAAGAAGGAAAATCACCATCTCCCTCAGGGTGGAGAGACTGGTTTACAGAAGCTCTGCAGTGAGAAGCTGGGCAGACAAGTAGTCTACACAGCTTTTTCTTTCTTGTGCATTAGATGTTTTACCTCTGGAAGACAGTATTCCATGTCTTGTGTGGTGGCCAGGACTTATCTGGCACTGCTCTGCCTCTTTCTCTTGTAGCTGTAAGAGACCTCTAGCTAGGATGGCAAATTCCACAATAATAGAAATGCACACAAGATGGCAGTTTACATGGCAAAGACTGGTCCAGCCAGATATGCTATATCAGAGCCCTTTCATTTTAATCAATATCATTGCCAGTTTCTCCTTAGCCCACTCCTGCAGCCTACACCTGCCTATTCTGACCCCAGGAAACCTCCTTTTACTGAAGACCCTCTCTTCTCTATGCTGTACGTTGAGATGCTTGCTTTGTTTTATTTTTTATCATGTGCTCAATTACAGAATTTTGTAACATCCATAGAATCTCGAATGTTACTGCCTGCTGATGGACAGACAGCTCTCCAAGCTCCTAATGCTTGTGTGATTTTTTTCTCTTTCTCTGTAAATTTACTGAGCTTTAGGGAGGAAGCAGGTATAACCTCAAATGCTCCATCAGCCATTTTGAACTTGAATTTCTCATAAATTTCTTTAGAATGAGGATAGGGAGCTAGGACCGGTCTGGTCTCTTTGAAAAGATAAAACGTTGCTGATGATTTAGAAAGCTGTGTCCCAATGGTTTGAGTGAAGATTCTTAAATTATTTCTCAGACTCAGGCTGAGCTTCTAGAACTGAACAAAAACAAACAGAATGAATCTAAAAGAAAATTGGGTTGGGCTTCCCTGGTGGCGCAGTGGTTGAGGGTCCGTGCAGGGGATGTGGGTTCGTGCCCCGGTCCGGGAGGATCCCACATGCCGTGGAGCCGCTGCGCCCGTGGGCCATGGTCGTTGGGCCTGCGCGTCCAGAGCCTGTGCTCCTCAGCGGGAGGGGCCACAGCAGTGAGAGGCCCACGTACCGCAAAAAAAAAAAAAAAAAAAAAAAAAAGAAAGAAAGAAAATTGGGTTGCCGACAATTGAGGCTTTAAATAGCAAGTCTCCAAGCATCAGCACAAGTGTTGTATTCCTCAGACCACAGTGGCTTTCAGACACAGGGACCATGTCCACATGGTAAGTACATCAAGAGTTGTTGGACTGATAACAAACTGAATTTTAAATAATCTGTTAGAATGGCTTTCCTTTTTACTCCCTTGTTTTCTCCCATTGAAAATGGCCACTTCCATTCCCCAGGAGTGACCTGAAATTTTAATTTAATTTTGTTCCTAAGACTTTCAAACCTACTGAAATGAGAGACATACTGAAGAGTTGCATGCAGGGTTTATTTTATTATTTTTTAAAATTTCACGTGGCCCCTTTAGGAAATCATCTGTCAAAGCCATTGAAAGGGGTAGCTTGATTAGGTTGTATACACAATATGCACCAACATTTCCAGACATTCTGTCTACTGGGGCATCTAAGTTTTATCTTCAGCGCTGAGATCTCCATCAATAAACTTAACCCTTCCTTCTATATTTCCCTCATCTTCTCACCTTCTTTGTTTGTACCTTAGGTGTCTATCATGTCTAAAATTCAGATTCTATGCTATCTACCAATTCTACAGTCCTTATTATAGCTCACAATGGCCTGGCCCTGTCCTCCTCTCTCCTTGTCACTATGCTTTAGTTACATTGCCTTTGGTTTCTGAAACATGTCAAAATCCTTTTCCTCCCTCTGCCAAGAATATTCTTACTCTTTCACCTCTCCTGAGTGGCATCTATTCTTTTCAGTTGAAGTATCACTTTTTCTAAGAAGGCTTTTCTGACCTTCCCATACAATCCCTAGCACTTTGAACTTTTCCTTCAGAGCAATTATCAAAATTGTAATTTTATACGTGTTCCATTTCCTTTGGTTCTTGTTTATTGTGTCTCCAATACTGCACCAGGGCAAATATAGTACCTATTTTGTGTCCTTTGTGTTTGCAATAAATACAATGAGATTTCTAAAACATATTTACTGATTTCCATAAATAGAAGGTAGAATTTTCGATAAATTAGGGCTAAAGTATGAGCTTGAGGAAGAACCCAGTTCAGATTCATTTGGTTACATCTTGCAGAGGTCTGAAATACTCAATAATTTGTGGCATTGTTTCCATCCCTTTCTCTTAGCTGGGCAGGCCCCTTTTACAGCTCTGGTCTTTCACCCCTGGTATGACCTAAGTCTACCATTCATGCTAGGGATGAAGTCTTACTTTACTTTTACTATCCAAGAAAAACGTAGAGACCTGAAAATAGTCCTTGGCCTTAGCATCTTTAGGTTAGTCACAAAAACTCTCTGAGCCATAGTTTCTTCATCTGAAAACAGGATAATAACATCTGTCACAGGTCACCGGGGGTGTTTGTACAAGACCACTCAAGCAAAGGGCTCAGTGCTCATCCTGAAGCATTTGCCACTCACCGATGCTAGTTTCTTTTCCTCACTATTATTTCCTCACTGCATAGTTTAGGTCAAGTTTGAGGTCACACAGTCCACAAAAGACCACACTCACTTCTACAACCAATTGTAAGTTAGGGATGGTGGTTCCCAAAACCACCCTTGGGTTCAATAGTTTGCTAGACCGACTCCTAGAACCCACTGAAAGCTGTTGTACATACATATGGCTATAAATACTTTCAAAGTGAAAGACAGATTAAAATCAGCCAAGGGAAGAGACCTATAGAGCAGCATCCAGGAGGTCTCCAAACATGGAACTTCCAGTCATTCTTTCCCTGTGGATTCCGCACAGCATTAACCCCCCCCACACACAATGTGTGACACATGCATGGAGTATCATCAACCAGGGACATGCACCTGAGCCTCAGTTTCCAGAGTTTGCATTGGGGCTCCATCACAGAGGCATGACTGATTGCACATACAGTTGATCTCCAGCTCCATTTTGACTGGGCAACCCAAAACCCCCAACTTAAGTCGTGTTGTTACCACCTGTTTTGGCCCAAAGTCCCCACCCGAAATCACCTTGCTAAGACAATCCAGTGTGATCCAAGGTTCCAGGCATGTCATTCTAAGGGCTTAAAGTTTGCCTTCAAGAAGACAAAGGCCAGAATTCTTTTGGGACAAGGTAAATTATTTATTAAACAAATTGAGTATTCCATGTCCACCTATTTGTTCCTTATACAAACTCCCAAATTTCACAGCCATCTTCCTCATCAATTCAAAGTCCCATCTCAACTGCTCTGGAAAATTCTTTTTTCTTGGTACCTTCTCCTTGGCCTTTGACATAGACTCATCAGCAAGCTGAATACAGGCATGTTTAATATATTCTAAAGAATTTGTTGTGCCATTCTCTATGTTTCTCCAAAGTGACCTTTTACCAGGGCTTCCCTGGTGGCGCAATGGTTGAGAGTCCGCCTGCTGATGCAGGGGATGCAGGTTCGTGCCCGGTCCGGGAGGATCCCACATGCCACGTAGCGGCTGGGCCCGTGGGCCATGGCCGCTGGGCCTGCACGTCTGGAGCCTGTGCTCTGCAGCAGGAGAGGCCACAACAGTGAGAGGCCCGCGTACCGCAAAGAAAACAAAACAAAACAAAGGACCTTTTACCTCAATTCTATAGCAATATGGTATAGTAGTTCAAGATGGCCTTTGGAGTCAAAATTCTAGGCCCTGACACTGACTAGCTGTGTGATCTTTGGAAGGTTAATTAACCTCTCTGTGCCTCATTTTACTTATCTGCAAAGCAGAAACAAATCTATTAGTACCTACCTCATGGAATTGTGAAGATGAAATGACCTGACAGATATAAAGCTCTCAGATCAGTGTCTGGTATACTGTTAAATAATGTTTACTGTGCTTTTTTATTAATATTTATTTTCCACCATGCTTATATATCCCACTTGACATTCCACTGCCTGCAAACTTTAATTTTTTTCATTAATATATTCATTCAACAAATACTTATGACTGTCTACCATATTGCAGGCACTATCTTAAATTTTTAGAGTAGAACAGAATAGTCACTGATTTTATTCAGCTATGAAGAAAATAAGATAATGGAATAAGAGTATGAAGAACTTTAGAGAACTTTGGTTTGGCTGGATGTTTAGGGATTTAAAAATAAGAAGTCTGCTTGTTAGGTCTGAGCTATAAGTCAGAACTTTCTTCCACTAGGTATGGAATGTTATTGTACATTGTGCCTTTAGCCCTTAATAGTACAGCTCTAATTTTATCTATTATTAAAGTATCAAGAGTATTTATGAAAATCACTATTTTTTAAAAGCAGTAGAGCTTAAGGTCTTAAAATTTTTTTCCAAAGGATTTAAAATGATGTTCAGAGAAAAAAAAATAAGTCTGGTGTATAGGTGACAAAGAGTTTTGGAAGTAATGTAAGTGTTCATTGATAGACAAATAGATAAAGAAGATGTGGTATACATATACAGTAGAATATTACTCAGCCATAAAAAAGAATGAGATCTTGCCATTTGAAGACAACATGGATAGACCTAAAAGGTCTATGCTAAGTGAAACAGGGTAGACAGAGAAAGGCAAACACCAAATTATTTCACTTATATGTGGCATCAAAAAAAAAAAAACAGAACAAAACAGAGACAGACTCATAGATACAAAGAACAAACAGGTGGTTGTCAGAGGGGAGGGGAGTGGGGGGAGGGGGGAAATAGGTAAGCGGTACAAACTTAAAGTTATAAAATAAACAAGTCTCAAGGATATAAAGTACAGCATTGGGAATATAATAAATAGTATTGTAATAACTTTTCTATGGTGACAGATGGTGACTAGACTTATCATAGTAATTATTTCATAATATATAAAAATATCAAATCACTATGTTGTACACCTGAAACTAACATAATATTGTAAGTCAATTATACCTCAACTTAAAAAATAATTTTAGGTAACAATTTTATGAAAAGGGATTTCAGAATGGACCTTGAGTGAGAGCTTGCTTTTCAGGTGAATACTCACCAGAAGTTCCTCGCAGCAGGGAAGAGCTTTAGTAATCAGGTGAACAAAATGGTCTACACATGGATGACATTCTCTTTTCATCAGCAACCCCAGGGCTTCCATGATAAGTTTATGGTAGCAGGCATGGAGATTATACAAGTGCTCAACAGCATGGACTTCTCTTCTCCAACGATTTCTTGGCTACTGCTAGGAATAAGTGCCCAATTTTGCAGTTGCATGACCAGCTCTGACCTCTGTTATCATAATAGGGGAACCACCCAACCTCCCAGGCTGATTACACTGGGAATCTTTCATTATGGGGGTGGGGGGTATGAGTGATTTGTGCTCCCTGGGACAGATATCTAACCTGGACTTAGATTTGTCTTCAATACCTGACATGTTTCTGTGGGCAGTATAAGCTGTGACTGAGTACAAACACTATTCAACAACACTACCTGATGGAGAAACTGATTTTACAGCAAAAGAATTAGGGCAATGGGCTTATGCTCCTGGAATTCAGGGGTCCTACAATGATCACACATGACCCAGAAAAAGTTGGCCTTATGGAAAGTAAAATAATATATTAATGACTGAGAACTCTACTAAAACCTTCAAATGATCCTTTTCAATATTACAATCTTAGCTCAAAATGTCATCCAGAGTAGACATCCCTGATCATACTAACTATACTGGAAGGCAAAAAGAAGAAAAGGGAAAAGAAATGTAAATGTTTGATTCCCTCACCTTTTTATTCAAGGATATCTATAATAGCAAGTAATAAGGTGTAAGAATACTTAAGGGCATAATGGTAAATACCAGAGAAAAAAAAGAAAAATAAAATAATTAACTAAAATAGAGTGTAAGAAGAAGGGAAAGGAGGGCTAATGGAAGCTTAGCTTCTTTCATCATGACTTCTGAGAATCAGGAGACACTATATGAAGAAATAGGAGAGTGGGAGATTTTGTAAAGTTATTTTCTGAAATTTATATATTTTATATACCTTCTAACTTTAATGTATAAAATCATAGTGCATATATTGAAACATTAATTACTAAATAACATTAATTCATAATTTAAATTAGGTTAATATAGTAAATAAAATGTATTTTATATAAATATAAAATATATGAAAATAATGAATTAAAATCAAATACATTAATTTAATAAAAATGACATGACAGCTCCTTTTTATCCATGAGCTACTGTTCAGATTCCATAACATGGCACACCCTGTACTTTCTCATGTACTTTTCCAGACTACTCTCCCACTGCTGTATATCTTATAGTCTATGCTCCTTCAGTTGGACTAGCCACACATTTCCCAAAAGGGTAATTGTTTCATGACTTTTGTGCATGTCGTCATGCTACCCCATCTACCTCAAAGACTTCCTTTTCCCACTTTTGTGCCCCTCCTCCACTGGAATGTCCTTAGAAGCTCTTTTTGAAAGCTTTCTTTTAAAGCTTAGTGATGCCTCTAGGTTAGATTGTTTCCTCTTTTATGCAGTTTTATTTAACATACAGGGTATGGTTTTATAGTTACTTACTTTTTGGTCCTTCTGTTTTCCCCTACTCAGTTGAATATTCCTGCATGGTAAAGACAAGGTTTTTGGTTTTTTTGGGGTTTTTTTGCGGTACGCAGGCCTCTCACTGTTGTGGCCTCTCCCATTGTGGAGCACAGGCTCCGGACACGCAGGCTCAGCGGCCATGGCTCACAGGCCCAGCTGCTCCGCGGCATGTGGGATCTTCCCCGACCAGGGAACGAACCCGTGTCCCCTGCATCAGCAGGCGGACTCTCAACCACTGCGCCACCAGGGAAACCCAAGACAAGGTTTTATACATATCTTTCATTTCCAAAACTTAGTATAGTCAAAACAAGTAATGAATAATCTAGAAGAGTGTTTATTATATATTTTCTTCATTGTTAAAATTTTACGTGAATAAAAATACTTATTTATAAGCAAAATCACACACACATCATGTAGATAGATATAGATGATACAGATATACATAGACACATATACATGCAAGACTTTAAGATCCTTGAAGGAAGACAATGTTTTTATCCTTGTTTATATACTCTGCAACATGTTGTATAGTATTTAACATGGAGTTGAAATTCAATAACTACTTGTTGGAAGAATGAATTAATTTCATTCATGGTCTTTGGAAAGAAAATAAAATTCTAATAACTTTAGCAATTATTTTGCTGATTTTATGTGAAGAAGGCTTTTCATTCACTCAGTAATACTACATTCTTCTCTAAAAGGTAAGTTGTTTTGCTCAAAAGGAGAGCCTGACATAGTCCATTGGAAGTTTCTTTTGTTTTAGATATACAGATATATACATAAATAAGATATATGTATTTATATGTATATAAATACATATACCTTCTGGTATTCTAATGCCCTATACTTACATTATTAGTCTAATTACTTTAAAACCTCCAATAACACATCATTTGGTCAGATCAACCAACACATGTTCATGTAAGAACCAGTTATTCTTTACTGTCTCTTCCAAAAAGGACTCTTATAAAAGGCAAAAGCTCACAATTACCCTCTAGTTAATCTACTATATTTCTTAAATTGAAAGAAGGTTGATTTCAAAGAGTTCATCATCTCAACCATATCAGTATATCTTGAAATTTTGGGGTTTTTGTTTTGTTTTCCCCCAAATTGGATAGATTACCCATCTTGGTGTCCCACCGTGCCATTGCATGCTTTATTAAGAATCCTCTTTATTCCTCTGTTAGCACTAACTCCATCTGTTTCTTTTCCCCTTCCTACTTCTTTTTGTAGAGGCAGGCTTTGAACACTATGCAGTCATCCCTTTCGTTGCATCCTTTCTTTTCTCTTTCTGTTACTGATTTCCACTTGGCCTGCATACAAAGGAGTGGCCCTTCATAAAGTTATATTAGATGTTTCTTGATAGTATTATCCTAGTTAAAGAGGGTGTTTCAAAAGCTGAGAGGTTATTCAATAATTCTACTAATTTTTATAAAGTGAGCTCTACAGAAGTGTTTATGGTGATTTGCAGATGGCTGCATAGAAACTGTACATCATGACCTCTGAGTAGTCCCACCAGTCAACATAAACTTCCTTGCTGTTATATCTCAGCGCATCACAAGAAGTAGGTCAACACAGTTCACTATGTTCAGTATATAAACTGCCCAATACCTCAAGAAATGGCCTTTTAAACAAATGTGATTCCAAAGCTAGATATTGTGAATTCTTTTTTTTTTTTTTTTTTTTGCGGTACATGGGCCTCTCACTGTTGTGGCCTCTCCCGCTGCGGAGCACAGGCTCTGGATGCGCAGGCTCAGTGGCCATGGCTCACAGGCCCAGCCGCTCGGTGGCATGTGGGATCTTCCCAGACAGGGGCACGAACCCGTGTCCCCTGCATCGGCACGCGGACTCTCAACCACTGCGCCACCAGGGACGCCCTGTGAATTCTTAATTGGTCTTATAAAAAGTAAATGATGAGTTCCTCCTTGTTTTTCACATCTGCATTGATTTTGTGTCTTAAAGCAAAACAGAATCTGTTTGCAAAGTCTGTTCGGTTTGGGCTCTGTCTTTTATCTTTCTCTGTTTATTTCAAGTGAAAGGGGAAGTGTCTGAATAGGACACAAGCTCTAATATCATATGATCAAGATAAAAGCAGTCTTCTTTGTCATCCTAGATATCTTCATCAGCCACATGATTCAAGTCGTTACTGTGGACTCCTATTCTCCATATTCACCATCCGAGCTGTAAGGATGTTCTCACACCCCTCAGTTCATGGCAGTACTGGGGGCAACCTACTAAAGTAACTCTTTTATTATTTCTTGGGCTCCTGATGAGCTTAAGCTATAAGGAGGTAAACTAAACTCCAAGCCAAAAAACCCCAACTTCAGTGTCTCTGCTGATCTTGTCCACAGTCTAGACTTTAATCACAAATGAGATATGAAACACACAACAGGAGAAATGAGCATGGATTCTAAGGGTGCACTTGCAGAGAAAAGAAACTTCGAAACAAAAATGGACTTTGTAAAGAGAACTTTAAAAATCTGGCAAACCAAATAAATTTAAACACCTCTCGGCTCACTAGGGCAAATGTTAAGGCTATCAAAATGAGAAAAGAATCTGCTAAGCTTAAACTGACAATGTGGTTTCCCCTCTTCATCTCCCTGTTCACGAAAAACATTGACAAGATAGGCAAGTCTTTGGCAAGAAGTTCAAAAGAGGGAAAAGTAAAGAGTCTTTAATGATCACATAGCTGGATTCTTAAAAGGAATTGAGAATGGATTTAGGTTTCATCTCCGGTGACATCTTACTCTATTCATTTTGAAAATGTAATCACTCTAGTAGGTTCAATATTTTTCATTTACGTGCCCAGGATATTGTCCAAAGAATCCATGAAAGACATCCTGGAAGGTATTTATGATGTAATTGCCTATCTGGTTATTGGTCTAAGATTTGAAGATGTGGTCCAAAGCTGAAAGTTAGCTGAGCCTAGAGAAGCAAAAACAAATGGGAACACATTCATTCATTCATTCATGTGGGGAACACATGAACAAAGCCAAAACTTTCAGAAAGAATGAGGACCATTAAATTGCAACACTTCTCTCATTCTCTTCTTTTGAGTGGAAAAGTCCTTTGGCTTAACTCTAATAAGGCTCACCATTGATCACTAGATTGTACCATGCACAATAAGATTTGTTTTATTGACCGTAGAACAGGAAACAACGGATATCTCACTGAGACCACATCACTGTTATTCTTTTTTTCTTTAGAAATTGTGTGTGCGAGTATATATATAGTAACTGTAGCAAACAACACACAGGAAAACCCCAAACATATAGGTTTATTTCTCATGAAAGTGCTTTCAAGTTTAATTCAGTGTGAAAGCCATTCCTGCAAAACCTAGTTAATATTAACCTAAACTCAATCCTAATATTAGCTACAGATAAGGGAGGACATATAGTGTTTGAATTTTTTTTTCCTGAATTGTACAATATGAGTGAAAGCACTAGAGTCAGCATATCCCCTTTAAGATCAATGATTCTGGCAAAGCTAATCACCACAACCCTCTCACTTTAAATTTAAAAAGACTTTGGTAACTGGAAGGACCATAGGATTAACTGGCTGGAAAGATTAACCATGATAAAAGTGGTCTGGTGCTTCCAGGTTTGCCCTAAGCTACCTATTGGTCATTTGAAGAATATACTCTATGAGCCTATAAGCTGCATTACAAAGGGCTGGGAAATTCTTTCATAGATATTAGTTGTGGTGTAAGTGTAGGGAAAGATATTTCAGATCCTAATGAGCTTGTGCTTCTGGGGAAAATGTGGGGTGTTGTCAGGACCCTGGGTACTCAGTTGCCATGGGCCGGTCCAGGTAACCTTGTCTCATTTCTTTTCAAACCATCATCCAGATCTCCCGTTGAAGATGGAGTCATCTTTGGCTTTTAGACATCATTCTCCATCTAAGATCAACACTATGTTTACTAAAATGAAAATTAACATGAATTGAAACTGGTTTTTTGTTTTGTTTTGTTTTTTGCTATTTACATTTTGCCTATCCCTGTTAGTGACTGTCATTCTGTCCTCAGTCCAGGAATGTGTTTCTTACGTTTGCAACTGGGAACTCTCATCATCATAATACAATTCCTAGGCACACATGAACTTTTTTCTGGCTTTCCTTTAGTCCACCTCTTCCCGATCTCATAAGTCTAAATTTACTTATCACTTGTGTTAGAATAACAAATACATCACACAAGCCAAGATGTAATTAGCATATTTTCTGAAGTTATGTGATGTTGAATGGAAAATTCTGCTAGTGCACATGTAAATAGATATAAGTATTCAGACCCATGAAGCTGTTTATACACTTTGTCTCAGAAATAGCATTTCTGGGAATTTATCCTTAAAAAATATAATTCAGCAGATGTGACAACAAACAAAAACAAATACAGCATTTATTTATTTATTTATTTGCAATTCTAATATTTTAATGTCTCTCTGTTTTCACAATTTTCAGGCAATGTAAGCATTTTAGGAAATATAAAAGACTGCCAAGCCGTCTGAGCCTTAAAACTAAGAGATTTTGACCAGTTGGTCTCCTTGTAAGTTTAGAAACCATATCAGTGAAAACTAGGTTTCACAGAAAATGGCAGAAACATCAAGACAATAACAAATTAAACAAAATGGGTAGAAATTAATTCTCCCTGATGTAAAAGTAGGTAAATACAGATAATCCAATGTGGATGAGACATATCCATGACCACTGGGTCACAGCTCCTTTTTCTTTGTTTTTTTTTTTAAACATATTTATTGGAGTATAATTGCTTTACAATGTTGTTGTTAGTTTCTGCTGTATAACAAAGTGAATCAGCTATATGTATACATATATCCCCATATCTCTCCCTCTTGCATATCCCTCCCACACTCCCTATCCCACCCCTCTAGGTGGTCACAAAGCACGGAGCTGATCTCTCTGTGCTATGCAGCTGCTTCCCACTAGCTATCTATATTACATTTGGTAGTGTATATATGTCAATGTCACTCTCTCACTTTGTCCCAGCTTATCGTTCCCCCTCTCCATGTCCTCAAGCCCATTCTCTAAGTCTGTGTCTTTATTCCTGTCCTGTCCCTAGGTTTTTCAGAACCATTTTGTTTTTTCTTAGATTCCATATATATGTGTTAGCATACGGTATTTGTTTTTCTCTTTCTGACTTACTTCACTCTATATGACAGACTCTAGGTCCATCCACCTCACTTACAAATAACTCAATTTCGTTTCATTTTATGGCTGAGTAATATTCCATTATACATATGTGCACTGACGATGGACGCTTAGGTTGCTTCCATGTCCTGGCTATTGTAAATAGAGCTGCAATGAACATTGTGGTACGTGACTCTTTTTGAATTATGGTTATCTCAGGATATACACCCAGTAGTGGGATTGCTGGGTCATATGGTAGTTCTAGTTTTAGTTTTTTAAGAAACCTCCACACTGTTCTCCATAGTGGCTGTGTCAACTTACATTCCCACCAGCAGTGCAAGAGAGTTCCCTTTTCTCCACACCCTCTCCAGCATTTACCATTTGTAGATTTTTTGATGATGGCCATTATGCCTGCTGTGAGATGTAGATACCTCATTGTAATTGGTTTTTTTTTTAATTTTTTTAATTTTTTTTTTGCGATACACGTGCCTCTCACTGTTGTGGCCTCTCCTGTTGCAGAGCACAGGCTCCGGACGCACAGGTTCAGCGGACATGACTCATGGGCCCAGCCGCTCCGCGGCATGTGGGATCTTCCCAGACTGGGGTACAAACCCGTGTCCCCTGCATCGGCAGGCGGACTTTCAACCACTGCGCCACCAGGGAAGTCCCCTCATTGTAGTTTTGATTTGCATTTCTCTAATGATTAGTGATATTGAGCATCCTTTAATGTGTTTGTTAGCAATCTGTATATCTTCTTTGGAGCAATGTCTATTTAGGTTTTCTGCCTATTTTTGTATTGGGTTGTTTGTTTTTTTACTATTGAGCCTCATGAGCTGCTTGTATATTTTAGAGATTAATCCTTTGTCAGTTTCTTTGTTTGCAAATATTTTCTCCCAGTCTGAGGTTGTCTTTCTGCCTTGTTTATGGTTTTCTTTGCTGTGCAAAAGATTTTAAGTTTTATTAGGTCCCATTTCTTTATTTTTGTTTTTATTTTCATTTCTCTAGGAGGTGGGTCAGAAAGGATCTTTCTGTGATTTATCTCATAGAGTGTTTTGCTTCTGTGTTCCTCTAAGAGTTTTATACTGTCTGGTCTTACATGCAGGTCTTTGATCCATTTTGAGTTTATTTTTGTGTATGGTGTTAGGAAGTGTTCTAATTTCATTCCTTTACATGGAGCTGTCCAGTTTTCCCAACACTACTTGTTGAAGAGGCTGTCTTTTCTCCACTGTATATTCTTGCCTCCTTTATCAAAAATAAGGTGACCATATGTGCGTGGATTTATCTCTGGGCTTTCTATCCTGTTCCATTGATCTATATTTCTGTTTTTGTGCCAGTACCATAATGTCTTTATTACGGTAGCTTTGTAGTCTAGTCTGAAGTCAGGGAGCCTAATCCTCCAGCTCCATATTTCTTTCTCAAGATAGCTTTGCTTTTGGGGGTCTTTTTTGTTTCCATACAAATTGTGAAACTTTTTGTTCTAGTTCTATGAAAAATGTCACTGGTAGTTTGACAGCGACTGCATTGAATCTGTAGATTGCTTTGGGTAGTAGAGTCATTTTCACTATGTTGATTCTTCCAATCCAAGAACATGGTATATTTCTCCATCTGTTTGTATCATCTTTAATTTCTTTCATCAGTGTCTTATAATTTTCTGCATACAGGTCTTTTGTCTCCTTAGGTAGGTTTATTCCTAGATATTTTATTCTTTTTGTTGTAATGGTAAATGGGAGTATTTCCTTAATTTCTCTTTCAGATTTTTCATCACTAGTGTATAGGAATGCAAGAGATTTCTGTGCATTAATTTTGTATCCTGCTGCTTTATCAAATTCATTGATTAGCTTAGTAGTTTCCTGGTAGCATCTTTAGGAGTCTCTATGTATAGTATCATGTCATGTGCAAACAGTGAGTTTTACTTCTTCTTTTCCAACTGGGATTCTTTTTATTTCTTTTTATTCTCACTGCTGTGGCTAAAACTTCCAAAACTATGTTGAATAATAGCAGTGAGAGTGGGCAACCTTGTCTTTTTCCTATTCTTAATGGAAATGGTTTCACTTTTTCACCGTTGAGAATGATGTTGGCTGTAGGGTTGTCATATATGGCCTTTATTATGTTGAGATAAGTTCCCACTATGCCTACTTTCTGGAGGGTTTTAATCATAAATGGGTGTTGAATTTTGCTGAAACCTTTTTCTGCATCTATGGAGATTATCATATATATATATATATATATATATATATATATAGTGTGTGTGTGTGTGTCTGTGTGTGTGGTATGCGGGCCTCTCACTGTTGTGGCCTCTCCCATTGCGGAGCACAGGCTCTGGACGTGCAGGCTCAGTGGCCATGGCTCATGGGCCTAGCTGCTCTGTGGCATGTGGGATCTTCCCGGACCGGGGCACGAACCCATGTCCCCTGCATCGGCAGGCGGACTCTCAACCACTGCGCCACCAGGGAAGCCCTATCATATGTTTTTATCCTTCAGTTTGTTAATATGGTGTATCACATTGATTAATCTGCGTATATTGAAGAATCCTTGAATTCCTGAGATAAACCCCACTTCAACATGGCATATGATCCATTTAATGTGCACTTGGATTCTGTTTGCTAGTATTTTGTTGAGGATTTTTGTGTGGTGAACACATCAGGGATATTGGCCTGGGTTTTCTTTCTTTGGGACATCTTTGTCTGGTTTTGGTTTCAGGGTGATGGTGGCCTTGTAGAATGACTTAGGGAGTGTTCCTTCCTGTGCCATATTTTCGAAGAGTTTGAGAAGGATGGGTGGTAGTTCTTCTCTAACTGTTCAATAGAATTCACCTGTGAAGCCATCTGGTCCTGAGCTTTTGTTTGTTGGAAGATTTTTAATCTTCCAACTGATTTTTAATCAGTTTCGATTTCAGTGCTTGTGATTGGTCTGTTCATATTTTCTGTTTCTTCCTGGTTCAGTCTTGGAAAGTTGTGGTTTTCTAAGAATTTATCCATTTCTTCCAGATTGTCCATTTTACTGGAATATAGTTGCTTGTAGTAATCTCACATGATCCCTTGTATTTCTGCAGTGTCACTTGTTACTTCTGTGTTTTCATTTCTATTTCTGTTGATTTGAGTTTTCTCCCTTTTTTTCTTATGAGTCTGGCTAATGGTTTATCAATTTTGTTTATCTTCTCAAAGAACCAGCTTCTAGTTTTATTGATCTTTGTTATTGTTTCCTTCATTTCTTTTTCATTTATTTCTGATTTGATCTTTATGATTTCTTTCCTTCTGCTAACTTTGGGTTTTTTTGTTCTTTCTCTAATTGCTTTAGGTGTAAGGTTAAGTTGTTTATTTGAGATTTTTCTTGTTTCTTGAGGTACGATTGTATTGCTATAAACTTCCCTCTTAGAACTGCTTTTGCTACATCCTATGTTTTGGGTCGTTGTGTTTTCATTGTCATTTGTTTCTAGGTATTTTTTGATTTCCTCTTTGATTTCTTCAGTGATCTCTTGGTTATTAAGTAGTGTATTGTTTAGCCTCCATGTGTTTGTAGTTTTTACAGATATTTTCCTGTAATTTATATCTAGTCTCATAACCTTGTGGTTAGAAAAGATACTTGATACAATTTCACGTTTCTTAAATTTACCAAAGCTTGATTTGTGACCTAAGGTATTATCTTTCCTGGAGAATGTTCCATGAGCACTTGAGAAGAAAGTGTATTCTGTTATTTTTGGATGGAATGTTATATAAATATCAATTAAGTCCATCTTGTTTAATGTTTGATTTAAAGCTTGTTTTCCTTTGTTTATTTTCATTTTGGATGATCTGTCCATTGGTGATAGTGGGGTGTTAAAGTCCCCTACTATTACTGTGTCACTGTCGATTTCCCCTTTTATTGCTGTTAGCATTTGCCTTATGTGTTGGGGTGCTCCTATTTTGGATGCATAAATATTTACCATTGTTATATCTTCTTCTTGGATTGAGCCCTTGATCATTATGTAGTGTCCTTCTTTGTCTCTTGCAATAGTCTTTATTTTAAAGTCTATTTTGTCTGATATGAGAATTGCTACTCCAGCTTGTCTTTTGATTTCCATTTCCATGAAATATCTTTTTCCATCCCCTTACTTTCAGTCTGTATGTCTCTAGGTCTGAAGTGGGTCTCTTCTTAAGAGAAGAGACCCACTTCAGACCTAGAGACATACAGACTGAAAGTCTGGCAGCATAGACTGAAAGTCTAGGCAGCATATATATGGGTCTTGTTTTTGTATCCATTCAGCCAGTCTATGTCTTTTGGTTGGAGCATTTAATCCATTTACATTTAAGGTAATTATCAATATGTATGTTCCTATGACCATTTTCTTAATTGTTTTGGGTTTGTTATTGTAGGTCCTTCCCTTCTCTTGTGTTTCCTGCCTAGAGAAGTTCCTTTAGCATTTGTTGTAAAGTTCGTTTGGTTGTGCTGAATTCTCTCAGCTTTTGCTTGTCTGTAAAGGTTTTAATTTCTCCATCAAATCTGAATGAGATCCTTGCTGGGTAGAGTAATCTTGGTTGTAGGTTTTTCCCTTTCATCACTTTAAATATGTCCTCCACTCCCTTCTGGCTTGCAGAGTTTCTGCTGAAACATCAGCTGTTAACCCTATGGGGATTCCCTTGTATGTTATTTGTTGCTCTTTCCTTGATGCTTTTAATAGTTTTTCTTTGTATTTAATTTTTCATAGTTTGATTAATATGTGTCTTTCATGTTTCTCCTTGGATTTATCCTGTATGGGACTCTCTGAGCTTCCTGGAGTAGATTGACCTTTTCCTTTTCCATATTACAGACATTTTCAACTATAATCTCTTCAAATATTTTCTCAGTACCTTTCTTTTTCTCTTCTTCTTCTGGGACCCGTATAATTCGAATGTTGGTGCGTTTAATGTTGTCTCTGAGGTCTCTGAGACTGTCCTCAATTCTTTTCATTCTTTTTTCTTTATTCTGCTCTGTGGTAGTTATTTCCACTGTTTTATCTTCCAGGTCACTTATCCGTTCTTCTGCCTCAGTTATTCGGCTACTGATTCGTTCTAGAGAATTTTTAATTTCGTGTACTGTGTTGTTCATCATTGTTTATTTGCTCTTTAGTTCTTCTGGGTCCTTGTTAAATGTTTCTTGTATTTTCTCCATTGTATTTCCAAGATTTTGGATCATCTTTACTATCATTACTCTGAATTCTTTTTCAGGTAGACCCTCTATTTCCTCTTCATTTGTTTGTTCTGCTGGGTTTTTACTTTGCTCCTTCATCTGCTGCAAATTTGTCTGTCTTCTCATTTTGCTTAACTTACTGTGTTTGGGGTCTCCTTTTCCCAGGCTGCAGGTTCGTAGTTCCCGTTGTTTTTGGTGTGTTCCCCCAGTGGGTAAGTCTGGTTCAGTGGCTTGTGTAGGCTTACTGATGGAGGGGACTGGTGCCTGTGTTCTAGTTGATGAGGCTGGATCTTGTCTTTCTGGTGGACAGGACCACGTCTGGTGGTGTGTTTTGGGGTGTCTGTGAACTTAGTATGATTTTAGGTAGCCTCTCTGCTAATGGGTGGGGTTGTGTTCCTGTCTTGCTAATTGTTTGGCATGGCATGTCCAGCACTGGAACTTGCTGGTCATTGAGTGAAGCTGGGTCTTAGCATTGAGACAGAGATCTCTGGGAGAGCTCTCTCCTATTGCTATTATGTGGGGCCGGGAGGTCTCTGGTTGTCCAATGTCCTGAACTCAGCTCTGCAACCACAGAGGCTCTGGCCTCACACCTGGCCAGAGCACCAAGACCCTGTCAGTCACACGGTTCAGTAGAAAAGTGAGAAAAAAAAGAAAGAAATTATATATATAATGTAAAATAAAATAATATAAAGTTATTAAAATAAATTTTTTAAATTATTAAAATTAAAAAATTATAAAAGTAATTTAAAAAAAGAAGAAAGCAACCAAACCAATAAACAAATCCAATGATAACAAGTGCTAAAAACTACACTAAGATAAACATAAAAATCAGAAACTAGTCAGTCCCATACAGCAAACCCCAAGTCTACAGTTGTTCCCAAAGTCCACCACCTGAATTTTGGGATGATTCATTGTCTATTCAGGTATTCCACAGATGCAGCGTACATCAAGTTGATTGTGGAGATTTAATCTGCTGCTCCTGACACTGCATGAAGAAATTTCCCTTTCTCTTCTTCCTTTGCACAGCTCCTGGGGTTCAGCTTTAGATTTGGCCATGCCTCTGCATGTATGTCGCCCTCTGGTGTCTGTTCTTCGCCCAGATAGGAGTGGGTTAAAGGAGCACTGATTAAGGGGCTCACTCAGGTCGGTGGGAGGGTGGGGTATGGAATGCAGGGTGAGCCTGCAGCGAAAGAGGCCAACGTGACATTGCTGCAGCCTGAGGTGTGCCGTGTGTTCTCCTGGGGACGTTGTCCCTCGATCACAGGACCCTGGCAGTGGTGGGCTGCACAGGGTCCTGGGAGGGGAGGTGTGGATAGTGACCTGTTCTTGGACACAGGTTTCTTGGTGGCGGCAGCAGCAGCCTGAGCGTCTCATACCCATCTCTGGTGTCTGTACTGATAGCCGCAGCTCGTGCCTGTCTCTGAAGCTCGTTTAGGAGGTTTTCTGAATCTCTTCTCCTTGTGCATCCCGAAACAATGGTTCCTTGCCTCTTAGGCAGGTCCAGAGTTTTTCCCAGACTCCCTCCTGGCTAGCTCTGGTGCACTAGCCCCCTTCAGGCTGTGTTCACGCAGCCAACCCCAGTCCTCTCCCTGGGGTCTGACCTCCAACACTGGAGCCTCAGCTCTCAGCCCCCAACTGCCCCAGCGGGTGAGCAGACAAGCCTCTTGGGCTGGTGAGCGCTGGTCGGCACCGATCCTCTGTGTGGGAATCTTTCCGCTTTGCCCTCTGCACCCCTGTTGCTGTGCTCTCCTCCGTGGCTCTGAAGCTTCCCCCTCTGCCCAACCCCTGTTTCCACCAGTGAAGGTATTTCCTAGTGTGTGGAAACCTGTCCTCCTTCACAGCTCCCTCCCAGAGGGGCAGGTCCCATCCCTATTCTTTTGTCTCTTTTTTTTCTTTTTTCTTTTGCCCTACCCAGGTACATGGGGAAGTTTCTCGCCTTTTGGGAAGTCTGAGGTCTTCTGCCAGCATTCAGTAGGTGTTCTGTAGGAGTTGTTCCACATGTAGGTATATTTCTGATCTATTTGTGGGGAGGAAGGTGATCTCCACATCTTACTCTTCTGCCATCTTGAAAGTCTCCAAATACAGCATTTATAAAACATTCACTGTTAATTATTTATAAGCTATTAAAAGCTATTCAAATGTCCAAATATAGGAGAGCAGCTAAGTAGGTATTACATCATTGAATAGGATAGTTAGGTAGACATTTAAAAATATAATGATTAAGACGATATAGGAAACCAGAGTATTATCAATGTAGTGGTAATTTAAAAGCATTATACAAAAGAATATGCTGTTTTATAATTTTAATAAAATTAAATATAACTATGCGGATCAGAAATAGATGGTAATAGGCAAAAGTGGAAATAGTTGCTGTGCTAAATAAAGTTGTTAGTGAAACTTTTTTTCAGAAATTATTATTGTCACTACGTTTTTTGTTTGACTTTTAATTTTATTGATATTTTTAATTAGTAAAAGATGCTAATTTCCATGTATCAAATCTGTTTGTGTATTCTTCTTTTATCTATTTTTATATAAAAGGCTCTGGGATCCCCAGAGTGGGGTTGAGCTGAGGAACTCAGGCCCTTTGGCCTAACTGTTGCCCCAAATAATTGTTGGTCAGGTATCTCAGTGTAAATTTTTTTCTAGCCCCTTAAATGTATATTTTAAAACTAGGGTAAATAGAACAGACTTGTTTGGCTTTTAACGTTGGGGACCAGTAGGGGGTCCCTTTTGGCCCATTTAACCTTAGGTAGTATAGAAATATTAAAACCTTGTCTTTTAATCACATAAATGTCCATTTTATTTATCCCATTTTAAATAACCATCTAAAGATTTCTTTATTCATTTGAGATAATTCCTTTAAAAGTTCTACCTTGTTGGAAATAGTATCTAGACTTTCCTTACAGGATTTTTCCTGTTAAAGCTAATTGTTCTAATGCTTTATTAGCATCTGTAAGACACATTGAGGGGAAGCAAAGACCACAAATGAAGCTTCCTAATCCAGTTTGTCTTGTTTTACACTAAAGAAGTTCTTAGGTTAACCATTAGATATACCTATCCTTTCTTCCATCTTTAGTTTGATTTTTGTTTTATAGGTACCAATAAAACAGCTGTTTATAAGAGCGCTCTAGAGTCAATTTCTTAGTTTCTCCAATTTAAAAGGATCCATCATTTGGCCATTAATAAACTACATATTAATAGTGATTCAAACCAATAAAACGCAAGAGACCTCCCCATAAGCGTGTGGGGAGGATGTCACCTAAATAAAATCCAGAGAGTTTACTCTCAAGAAATAGCACAGCAGAGGCCAAGTTTTCAAAACACATGCACACACATCCTAAGAAGATCAGGTAGAACATTTACATCTCAACAACACAGGAAGAGGAATGCAAGTTTCCCCTAAAAGGCCTTTGTTTAAAGTCAGAATTCTGAAAAGATATTTTTATCAAGCCAGCTTTTTTTTTTTCTGCTAACTGTGCGTGCAAAAATAGCAATTTTTGGAATATCGAAGAACTCCAATTTGGCCATTTAGGTTGAGTTCTCTTTTAGTATAATTTCCCCCATTAACTGGGTACTTGTACGTATGGGCTCTGTACGTGTTGTACATGAATCTGGCTGGGGTGTTAGCTGGAGGTTGGTTTTCTGATGCCCCTCCTTTCTGTGTTTGAGAGATTCTATCTCTCATTCTAAGTTGAATTGTCAGGGATAAAATTTACTAGTGAAATTGTGTGGTGGCCAGTGTGCTGTCTGTCAGCTTCACTCCTCTAGGTGTCACCCCAGAGTCGTTTCAGCCCTCTTATGTGACTCAGTTTCTCCCTTCGGTAGTCTAAGACCACCGCGGTGCTCGGATTGCTGAATGGCCAGTTCTTATCCGCGACAGCTGGACCAGCAAGTGTTTTAATTAATGAGTGGGCTTCCCTATGGGACCACTGTATGGTATGAGGACTCTTTCTCCGCCACTCCTGTAAATTTCTCAGTCGTCTGAGAAAGCCGTGACCAGTCAGGAGGAGAGTCTTGTCCCTTTTCTTCGGAGCAACGCTCTCATGTAATACCTTCACTTTTATAGTGACAAATTTTATTAAGGCAGCCGAATTGAAGAAAAGCATCAGATCAGCCTCTTACCTAACCACTCAGCACAGGCCACTCAGTCTCCTGCAGCTGAGCAAATCCTGGTATCCTAAAAACCAGGCCCCCACCAGTATCTTTCACCGGGGTGTGTATTTCCCTGGCATCTTTCAACCGGGGTCCCTTCCAGTATCTTTCAGCTGGGAGGAGGCAGGTACCTGCTACACCGTCAAATAAATCTCAGGATCATCAACCAACATGGGAGATCCAAGAACCCGGAGAGACTTACCCAAATTCGTCTGGACTCTCCGAGGAGGTGGATGAGCGCAAGGGGCTTCTGCTGGTACCAAGGCTCCAGTTCCTTGTAGAGTTCAGGTGAAGGAGAGAAGTCCACTCTGGGTCCCTTATTTGTGGTCGCCATAACTGTTGACTTAAAAAAAAAAAATGCACAACGTGAGAGTTGCGAGTTAAGTTTTATTTGGGGCAAAATGAGGGCTGCAGCCCAGAGACACCGTTTCAGATAACTGAGAAACTGCTCTGAGGAAGCAGAGCCAGGATATAGAGGAGTTTTGCAACAAAGGACAGGTCATTGGGAACATCAAAAGATTATTGTTAATTAAAGAAAATCAGGTATCTCAAGTTAAGGAATTTAGTGCTTTTCTATGTATGGGAAGATGCAAGAGTCTGGGCTCACTGAAATCATTCCTTTGATATGCACCTTAGCTATCTGGGGCCTGTATTTTCACATTCTGAGTTTCCTCAGGGCTCACCGCAGGGAGTGGCTGCAGTCTGATGGCTGCTAGATGGCAGGTATTCTTTTCAGCCCTGAGTTTCCTCAGGGTTCACCAGCTCACGCTGGGGGACTGCAATCATTGGTGACTATGACATCCTTTGTTTATTGATATGGAAGGAAATATTCCATTTATAAATATTCCATTTATCACTCCTTAAAGTTATTAAAGCTTAAATCTGTACTAGGAATTTCATTTTACCCTGTCCATAAGAATACACACATAAATTGTTTCACCTAAACCATTTGAGGGTAAATTAAAGATGTTTGCTTGTTTACTGTAAATACTTTGGTATTTCCCTAGAAAAAGAATGCTTTCTTATATAGCCACAGTATGATGACCAAAATCAGAAAAATTCACATTGCCTATTACTATTACCTAATCTATAATTCTAATTCTGTCATATTAGAATTATATATTCTAATTCTAATTCTGTCAAATGTCCCAGTACTGTTCTTATAACTATTTTTGTTTTCCTTGGTATTTAGGATCTAATCTAGGATCATGCAATAGTACGGTTACTCCCCATTTAAAGAGTGTCCTTCACTTCGGTGTTTCTAGATCTTTTGCCATGACTAGACTCAAGCTAAGTGTTTTAGTAGGGATACCACAGAAATGATGAAGTAAATGTCTATACTTCTTTTTGTACTGCTAATACAAAGATAAATATTTTTTAAATTCTTTAATTTTATGTAACCACACTCACAAAATGTTTTATTTATCTTTTACAGTAGGTCCTTGTTTGTTATCTATTTAAAATATAGCAGTGTGTACATGTCAATCCCAAACTCCCAATCTATCCCTCCCCCACCCTTCCCCCTGAAGACATACAGATGGCCAAGAGGCACCTGAAAAGATGTTCAACATCGCTAATTATTAGAGGAATTTAAATCAAAACTACAATGAGGGCTTCTCTGGTGGCGCAGTGGTTGACAGTCCGCCTGCCGATGCAGGGGACACGGGTTCGTGCCCCGGTCCGGGAAGATCCCACATGCTGCAGAGCGGCCGGGCCCGTGAGCCATGGCCGCTGAGCCTGCACGTCCGGAGCCTGTGCTCCGCAGCGGGAGAGGCCACAACAGTGAGAGGCCCGCGTACCGCAACAAAACAAAACAAAAAACTACAGTGAGATATCACCTCACACCAGTCAGAATAGCCATCATCAAAAAATCTACAAACAATAAATGCTGGAGAGGGTGTAGAGAAAAGGGAACCCTCCTATACTGTTGGTGGGAATGTAACTTGATACAGGCACTACGGGGAACAGTATGGAAGTTCCTTAAAAAACTGAAGATAGGGCTTCCCTGGTGTCGCAGTGGTTAAGAATCAACCTACCAATGCAGGGGAAACGGGTTCGAGCCCTGGTCCGGGAAGATCCCACATGCCGTGGAGCAACTAAGCCCGTGCACCACAGCTACTGAGCCTGTGCTCTAGAGCCCGCGAGCCACAACTCCTGAAGCCCGTGCGTCTAGAGCCAGTGCTCTGCAGCTAGAGAAGCCACAGCAATGAGAAGCCCGTGCACCGCAACGAAGAGCAGCCCCCGCTCGCCGCAACTAGAGAAAGCCCGTGAGCAGCAATGAAGACCCAACGCAGCCAAAAATAAATAAATAAAAATAATAAATAAAATTAAAAAAAAAACAAAACTGAAGATAGAATTACGATATGACCCAGCAAACACACTCCTGGGCATATACTCAGAGAAAAACATGGTTCTAAAGGATACATGCACCCCACTGTTCATCGCAGCACTGTTTACAATACCCACAAAATATTAAGTCACTAGAGGAAAAAATCACAAATTAAAAGAGAACGATACATTGCAAGTTCTGAAATGTACTTCATAAGGAGGTCAGAGGAAATGGAGCATTAAGGGTCATAAGATCAGCAGGCAAAGCAAATCCTTACACCAAATGGGGAGTCTGGATAAGTTTAATTTCCAGAAGCTTGTCTACAGACCTCATTGCTTCGTCCCAGAGGACAATGTTTAGGGGCACAGACCTTTTAAATATAGTTTTGGCTCAGAACAATTCAATCAAAGCAATGCTTTTCTCTGCATCTCAAGATCATTCCAATCCTTCTCTAGCTCGTGACGCTGCTCAGCTTCAGCTCATCAGTGCTTCCAACCAACCCAACCAGGGACTGTTTTCTGACCTGGGAGCATCAATAAGCAAAGTTTTGGTGGAGCCACTGCGGTAGCTCTGCGGTAGCTCTGCCACTATCAGGGATGGTTCCAGAGACAAAGTCACAGCTTGATGCTCAAACCTGAAGAGAGGCTTCCAGCCTGGCGACTGCAAAATTCATCAAGGAGTTCTGTGCCGAGAAAATGTCTTATGGATGTTGTAGAGAATAAAGAAAAAAACCTGAGGATCTCATGGTTTCCAGATTCTTCTGTGATTGAAATCACATTCCAAATAACTCCTCTGCTTTCTGCAGACACTTTTTCTGAAACATGATGCTACTTGATGTCTTTACAAGCTGCACTTGATGAGATATAGGCTGGAAAGACCTTTAGAAAAAAGAATTCCTTCTATTCTCAAGAAAGACTGTTGACTTTTCTACCCATGTCTCTGTTTATTCCATTTATAATGAATGTTTGCTCAACAAAAGGACACAATTATCCTTACACATTCATACATGTAACACATAGTTTGACTACTTCTAACCTTCAAGCTATGGTTTGTTTGTTTGTTTTTTAATTTTATTTACTTATTCATTTTTGGCTGCGTTGGGTCTTCGTTGTTTTGTGTGGGCTTTCTCTAGTTGCGGTAAGTGGGGGCTACTCTTTGTTGCGGTGCGCGGGCTTCTCATTGCAGTAGCTTCTCTTGTTGTGGAGCACAGGCTCTATGTGCATGGGCTTCAGTAGCTGTGGCACGCGGGCTCAGTACCTGCGGCTCGTGGGCTCCAGAGCACAGGCTCAGTAGTTGTGGCACACGGGCTTAGTTGCTCCACAGTATGTGGGATCTTCCCAGACCAGGGCTTGAACCCATGTCCCCTGCATTGGCAGGTGGATTCTTAACCACTGCACTACCAGGGAAGTCCCCAGGCTATGTTTTTTTAAAAGAAATCCTAAGAGAATGAATACTCTTTCTCAGTGTTCTTGCCAATATAATGCATGAAGAGCTTTTGCTTGTCTTTGCAGCTGAGTATCACTGAATAGGAATGAACAGGCAAGGTGGGTTCACCTAAATCCAACCTTCTCAGGATCTTAAAGATGAGAAAAAGTAAGGGTGGAAAAACCAAACAAGTTGAAGCAGAATGGCTCTGCTCTCAGGGCAAAGCCACAAAGTCAGGCTATCTTCACATGCAAAATCATACAACAAGCCTAGGCAGGAGGATATCAGAAACACAAGCACAGACAAAGAAAAAAAAATCTTGAGACATTGTATAACTTAGCTATTGCTACCTAACTAACTACCTCAAAACTCAATATGATAATAAGTTTAATAATAATAGGCTTAAAATAATAATTGCACCAGACCACAGGCTGACTGGGAAATTCTTCAGATCCCAGCTGGCTCCATAGGCTCATGCATTCACCTGCGGTCAACTGCAGGTCAGCTGGTGTCCTGGCAGGTCTTGGATGGGCTCTGTTATAGTTGTAAGACCTTCGCTGGAACAGCTGGTCGGACTTGGCTCTGCTCCATGGATCCAATCCTCCAACAGGCTAGCCCAGATCAAGATTTCATGACAGGAGAAGGCGGAAGATGGCGGAAGAGTAAGACGCGGAGATCACCTTCCTCCCCACAGATACACCAGAAATACATATACACGTGGAACAACTCCTACAGAACACCTACTGAAGGCTGGCAGAAGACCTCAGACCTCCCAAAAGGCAAGAAACTCCCCACGTACATGGGTAGGGCAAAAGAAAAAACAGAGACAAAAGAATAGGGACGGGACCTGCACCAGTGGGAGGGAGCTGTAAAGGAGGAAAAGTTTCCACACACTAGGAAATACCTTCGCGGGCGGAGACTGCGGGAGGCGGAGGGGGGAGCTTCGAAGCTGCGGAGGACTGCACAGCAACGGGTGCGGAGGGCAAAGCGGGGAGATTCCCGCACAGAGGATCGGTGCCGACCGGCACTCACCAGCCCGAGGGGCTTGTCTGCTCACCCGCCGGGGCGGGCGGGGCTGCGAGCTGAGGCCGGAGCGCAGGGAGAGGACTGGGGTTGGCGGCTTGAACATAGCCTGAAGGGGTTAGTGCACCACAGCTAGCCGGGAGGGAGTCCGGGGGAAAAAGCCTGCACCTGCCGAAGAGGCAGGAGACTTTTCCTTCCCTCTTTGTTTCCTGGGGCGTGAGGAGAGGGGTTTAAGAACGCTGCTTAAAGGAACTCCAGAGACGGGCGCGAGCGGACCCCAGAGACGGGCGCGAGCCGCGGCTGAAAGCGCGGACCCCAGAGGCGGGCGGGAGACGTTAAGGCTGCTGCTGCCGCCACCGAGGGGCCTGTGTGCGAGCACAGGTCACTCTCCACACCCCTCTTCCGCGGAGCCTGTGCAGCCCGCCACTGCCAGGTTCCCGGGATCCAGGGACAACTTCCCCGGGACAGCGCACAGCGCGCCTCAGGCTGGTGCAAAGTCACGCCGGCCTTTGCCACCGCAGGCCCGCCCCGCACTCTGTGCCCCTCCGTCCCCGCCGGCCTGAGTGCGCCAGAGCCCCCAATCAGCGGCTCTTTTAACCCCATCCTGTCTGAGCAAAAAACAGACGCCCTCCAGCGATCTACACGCAGTGGCAGGGCCAAATCCAAAGCTGAGCCCTGGGAGCTGTGAGAACAAAGAAGAGAAAGGGAAATCTCTCCCAGCAGCCTCAGAAGCAGCGGATTAAAGCTCCACAATCAACTTGATGTACCCTGCATCTGTGGAATACATGAATAGACAGCCAATCATCCCAAATTAAGGAAGTGGACTTTAGGAGCAAGATCTATGATTTTTTTCCCCTTTCCTCTTTTTGTGAATGTGTATGTGTATGCTTCTGTGTGAGATCTTGTCTGTATAGTCTTGCTTCCACCATTTGTCCTAGGGTTCTATCCGTCCATGTTTTTTTTTAATTTTTTTTCTTAATAATTAATTTTAATAACAATATTATACTTTACCTTCGTTCTTTCTTTCTTTCTTTCCGTCCTTCCTTCCCTCCTTTAGACAACGAATCATCCCAAATTGAGGAGGTGGTCTCTGACAGCAAGATTTAGGATTTTTCCCCATTTACCTCTTTTAGTGAGGGTGTATGTGTATGCTTCTGTGTAAGATTTTGTCTGTATAGCTTTGCTGCCAACATTTGTCCTAAGGTTCTTTCCGTCCCTTTTTTTTTTCTAAATAAGAATTTTTTAATTCAATAACTTTATTATACTTTATTTTATTTTTACTGTATCTTCTTTCTTTCTGTCTTTTTTCCTTCTTTCCCTCCTTCCTTCCTTCCTCCCTCCCTCCCTCCCTCCTTTCTTTCCTTCTTGCCTTCTTTCCTTCTTTGCTTCTTTCTTTCTTTCTTCCTTCCTTCCTACCCTCCTTTCCTTCTTTCTTTCCTCATACTTCTACTAATTCCCTCTACTTTTTCTCCCTTTTATCCTGAGCCGTGTGGATGAAAAGCTTTTGGTGCTCCAGCCAGGAGGCAGGGCTCTGCCTCTGAGGTAGGAGAGCCAACTTCAGGACACTGATCAACAAGAGACCTCCCAGCTCCACATAATATCAAACGGCGAAAATCTCCCAGAGACCTCCATCTTAACACCAGCACCCAGCTTCACTCAACGACCAGCAAGCCACAGTGCTGGAAAACCTATGCCAAACAACTAGCAAAACAGGAACACAACCTCACCCATTAGCAGAGAGGCTGCCTAAAATCATAATAAGGCCACAGACACCCCCAAACACACCACCAGACGTGAACCTGCCCACTAGAGAGACAAGATCCAGCCTCATCCACCACAACACAGGCACTAGTCCCCTCCACCAGGAAGCCTACACAACCCACTGAACCAACCTTAGCCACTGGAGACAGACATCAAAAACAGGAGGAACTACGAACCTGCAGCCTGCAAAAAGGAGACCCCAAACACAGTAAGATAAGCAAAATGAGAAGACAGAAAAACACACAGCAGATAAAGGAGCAAGATAAAAATGCACCAGACCTAACAAATGAAGAGGAAATAGGCAGTCTACCTGAAAGAGAATTCAGAATGATGATAGTAAGGTTGATCCGAAATCTTGGAGATAAAATGGACAATAGATTGGACAAAATGCAAGAATCAGTTAACAAGGACCTAGAAGAACTAAAGATGAAACAAGCAACGATGAACAACACAATAAATGAAATTAAAAGTACTCTAGATGGGATCAATAGCAGAATAACTGAGGCAGAAGAACGGATAAGTGACCTGGAAGATAAAATAGTGGAAATAACTACTGCAGAGCAGAATAAAGAAAAAAGAATGAAAAGAACTGAGGACAGTCTCAGAGACCTCTGGGACAACATTAAACGCACCAACATTCGAATTATAGGGGTTCCAGAAGAAGAAGAGAAAAAGAAAGGAACTGAGAAAATATTTGAAGAGATTATAGTTGAAAACTTCCCTAACATGGGAAAGGAAATAGTTAATCAAGTCCAGGAAGCACAGAGAGTCCCATACAAGATAAATACAAGGAGAAATACGCCAAGACACATATTAATCAAACTGTCAAAACTTAAATACAAAGAAAGCATATTAAAAGCAGCAAGGGAAAAACAACAAATAACACATAAGGGAATCCCCATAAGGTTAACAGCTGATCTCTCAGCAGAAACCCTACAAGCCAGAAGGGAGTGGCAGGACATACTGAAAGTGATGAAGGAGAAAAACATGCAGCCAAGACTACTCTACCCAGCAAGGATCTCATTCAGATTTGATGGAGAAATTAAAACCTTTACAGACAAGCAAAAGCTGAGAGACTTCAGCACCACCAAACCAGCTTTACAACAAATGCTAAAGGATCTTTTCTAGGCAAGAAACACAAGAGAAGGAAAAGACCTATAATAACGAACCCAAAACAATTTAGAAAATGGGAATAGGAACATACATTTCGATAATTACCTTAAATGTAAATGGACTAAATGCTCCCACCAAAAGACACAGATTAGCTGAATGGATACAAAAACAAGACCCATATATATGCTGTCTACAAGAGACCCACTTCAGACCTAGAGACACATACAGACTGAAAGTAAGGGGATGGAAAAAGATATTCCATGCAAATGGAAACCAAAAGAAAGCTGGAGTAGCAATTCTCATATCAGACAAAATAGACTTTAAAATAAGGACTATTAAAAGAGACAAAGAAGGACACTACATAATGATCAAGGGATCGATCCAAGAAGAAGATATAACAATTGTAAATATTTATGCACCCAACATAGGAGCACCTCAATACATAAGGCAAATACTAACAGCCATAAAAGGGGAAATCGACAGTAACACATTCATAGTAGGGGACTTAAACACCCCACTTTCACCCATGGACAGATCATCCAAAATGAAAATAAATAAGGAAACACAAGCTTTAAATGATACATTAAACAAGATGGACTTAACTGATATTTATAGGACACTCCATCCAAAAACAACAGAATACACATTTTTCTCAAGTGCTCATGGAACATTCTCCAGGATAGATCATATCTTAGGTCACAAATCAAGCCTTGGTAAATTTAAGAAAACTGAAATTGTATCAAGTATCTTTTCTGACCACAACGCCATGAGACTAGATATCAATTACAGGAAAAGATCTGTAAAAAATACAAACACATGGAGGCTAAACAATACACTACTTAATAATGAAGATATCACTGAAGAAATCAAAGAGGAAATCAAAAAATACCTAGAAACAAATGACAATGGAGAAACAACGACCCAAAACCTGTGGGATGCAGCAAAAGCAGTTCTAAGGGGGAAGTTTATAGCAATACAAGCCCACCTTAAGAAGCAGGAAATATCTCGAATAAACAACCTAACCTTGCACCTCAAGCAATTAGAGAAAGAAGAACAAAAAAACCCCAAAGCTAGCAGAAGGAAAGAAATCATAAAAATCAGATCAGAAATAAATGAAAAAGAAATGAAGAAAACAATAGCAAAGATCAATAAAACTAAAAGCTGGTTCTTTGAGAAGATAAACAAAATAGATAAACCACTAGCCAGACTCATCAAGAAAAAAAGGGAGAAGACTCAAATCAATAGAATTAGAAATGAAGAAGGAGAGGTAACAACTGACACTGCAGAGATAAAAGAGATCATGAGAGATTACTACAAGCAACTCTATGCCAATAAAATGGACAATCTGGAAGAAATGGACAAATTCTTAGAAATGCACAACCTGCCAAAACTGAATCAGGAAGAAATAGAAAATATGAACAGACCAATCACAAGCACTGAAATTGAAACTGTGATTAAAAACCTTCCAACAAAGAAAAGCCCAGGACCAGATGGCTTCACAGGCGAATTCTATCAAACATTTAGAGAAGAGCTAACACCTATCCTTCTCAAACTCTTCCAAAATATAGCAGAGGGAGGACCACTCCCAAACTCCTTCTACGAGGCCACCATCACCTTGATACCAAAACCAGACAAGGATGTCACAAAGAAAGAAAACTACAGGCCAATATCACTGATGAACATAGATGCAAAAATCCTCAACAAAATACTAGCAAACAGAATCCAACAGCGCATTAAAAGGATCATACACCATGATCAAGTGGGGTTTATTCCAGGAATGCAAGGATTCTTCAATATACGCAAATCTATCAATGTGATAAACCATATTAACAAATTGAAGGAGAAAAACCATATGATCATCTCAATAGATGCAGAGAAAGCTTTTGACAAAATTCAACACCCATTTATGATAAAAACCCTGCAGAAGTAGGCATAGAGGGAACTTTCCTCAACATAATAAAGGCCATATATGACAAACCCACAGCCAACATCGTCCTCAATGGTGAAAAACTGAAAGCATTTCCACTAAGATCAGGAACAAGACAAGTTTGCCCACTCTCACCACTATTATTCAACATTGTTTTGGAAGTTTTAGCCACAGCAATCAGAGAAGAAAAGGAAATAAAAGGAATCCAAATCGGAAAAGAAGAAGTAAAGCTGTCACTGTTTGCAGATGACATGATCCTATACATAGAGAACCCTAAAGATGCTACCAGAAAACTACTAGAGCTAATCAATGAATTTGGTAAAGTGGCAGGATACAAAATTAATGCACAGAAATCTCTGGCATTCCTATATACTAATGATGAAAAATCTGAAAGTGAAATCAAGAAAACACTCCCATTTACCATTGCAACAAAAAGAATAAAATATCTAGGAATAAACCTACCTAAGGAGAAAAAAGACCTGTATGCAGAAAATTATAAGACACTGATGAAAGAAATTAAAGATGATACAAATAGATGGAGAGATATACCATGTTCTTGGATTGGAAGAATCAACATTGTGAAAATGACTCTACTACCCAAAGCAATCTATAGATTCAATGCAATCCCTATCAAACTACCACTGGCATTTTTCACAGAACTAGAACAAAAAATTTCACAATTTGTATGGAAACACAAAAGACCCCGAATAGTCAAAGCAATCTTGAGAACGAAAGAAGGAACTGGAGGAATCAGGCTCCCTGACTTCAGACTATACTACAAAGCTACAGTTATCAAGACGGTATGGTACTGGCACAAAAACAGAAAGATAGATCAATGGAACAGGATAGAAAGCCCAGAGATAAACCCATGCACATATGGACACCTTATCTTTGATAAAGGTGGCAGTAATGTACAATGGAGAAAGGACAGCCTCTTCAATAAGTGGTGCTGGGAAAACTGGACAGGTACATGTAAAAGTATGAGATTAGATCACTCCCTAACACCATACACAAAAATAAGCTCAAAATGGATTAAAGACCTAAATGTAAGGCCAGAAACTATCAAACTCTTAGAGGAAAACATAGGCAGAACACTCTATGACATAAATCACAGCAAGATCCTTTCTGACCCACCTCCTAGAGTAATGGAAATAAAAACAAAAATAAACAAATGGGACCTAATGAAACTTCAAAGCTTTTGCACAGCAAAGGAAACCATAAACAGGACCAAAAGACAACCCTCAGAATGGGAGAAAATATTTGCAAATGAAGCAACTGACAAAGGATTAATCTCCAAAATTTACAAGCAGCTCATGCAGCTCAATAACAAGAAAACAAACAACCCAATCCAAAAATGGGCAGAAGACCTAAATAGACATTTCTCCAAAGAAGATATACAGACTGCCAACAAACACATGAAAGAATGCTCAACATCATTAATCATTAGAGAAATGCAAATCAAAACTACAATGAGATATCATCTCACACCAGTCAGAATGGCCATCATCAAAAAATCTAGAAACAATAAATGCTGGAGAGGGTGTGGAGAAAAGGGAACACTCTTGCACTGCTGGTGGGAATGTGAATTGGTTCAGCCACTATGGAGAACAGTATGGAGGTTCCTTAAAAAACTACAAATAGAACTACCATATGACCCAGCAATCCCACTACTGGGCATATACCCTGAGAAAACCAAAATTCAAAAAGAGTCATGTACCAAAATGTTCATTGCAGCTCTATTTACAATAGCCCGGAGATGGAAACAACCTAAGTGCCCGTCATCGGATGAATGGATAAAGAAGATGTGGCACATATATACAATGGAATATTACTCAGCCATAAAAAGAAACTAAATTGAGCTATTTGTAATGAGGTGGATAGACCTAGAGTCTGTCATACAGAGTGAAGTAAGTCAGAAAGAAAAAGACAAATACCGTATGCTAACACATATATATGGAATTTAAGAAAAAAAATGTCATGAAGAACCTAGGGGTAAAGCAGGAATAAAGACGCAGACCTCCTAGAGAACGGACTTGAGGTTATGGGGAGGGGGAAGGGTGAGCTGTGACAGGGCGAGAGAGAGTCATGGGCATATACACACTAACAAACGTAGTAAGGTAGATAGCTAGTGGGAAGCAGCCACATGGCACAGGGATATTGGCTCGGTGCTTTGTGACAGCCTGGAGGGGTGGGATAGGGAGGGTGGGAGGGAGGGAGACGCAACAGGGAAGACATATGGGAACATATGTTTATGTATGACTGATTCACTTTGTTATAAAGCAGAAACTAACACACCATTGTAAAGCAATTATACCCCAATAAAGATGTTAAAAAAAAAAAAAAAAGATTTCATGACAAAGGCACAGGAGCCGGGGGGAGAGCAGAAGCGTGCAAGGCCCCATGAAGTCTAGGTTCAGAACTGTCACACCACCACTTCCCTTACATTCTATTGAGCCAAGCATGTCACAGGAAAGCCCAGATTTAAGGAAAGAGCTGCAAAGTCAGATTACAAGGGACAAAGATTCAGAGATATGATTGGGTTATTTTTGCAATCAATCTACCAGAAGGACGTTTGAAAAAGCGCTAATAGTCATATTTGGCTAAACACTACACCTCTAGATGAACGATAGTGATGGGGAATAAGGCTGGGCTTGCAATTTAAGGCATAGTTGGCTTAATGCATTTTCAACTGGTTGCCAGTGGGAGAATCTGAACACAAGAGTGAAAGGATTAGGAACATTAACCTGGAAATGTTGTGTAGAATTAACTGGAGTAGGAAGGGGCAATAGGTGGGGACCTCAGTTAGGAGCCTATTGGAGGATAAGGGTGAGGAATCATGTGGGCCAGAGCCCTGAGGGCAGTGGTGGGGTTGAAGAGAGGCAGGCAGGCTTGAGAGACCTGGCAGAAACAGAATAAAAAGACTTGGTATCTAAAATTTATGGAAAAGGAGGGATCTAACGTCCTCTGTGGGTATACAGCTTTGATGATGGAGATATTTGTATGGTGAGTGTACATAGTAGGACTTCTCAAGAAATGATGCAGAAGGCAGGAGATGAGTTCATTCGTTGGGAGTATTGTGTTTACTACTCAGGGTAAACAAGTTATGCTACGTTGTATTAGAAAACACAACCTCACAGTCTCAGTGGCTTATCACAACAAAAACCCATTCTTCCCTCATGCACCATGACCCGTGTGAGTCACAGGGGTTCTGGCTACATAGACTCTCCATAACCACCTTGGGTGGAGGCTCTACCATTTTGTAATGGTGCTATTTTTAGGGTGATTAATTTCTCCCAGTTTCCCTGGGACTTTCCCAGTTTAACACTGTAAGCTCCATATCCCAGGAAATCCCTCGGTTCCAGACAAAGTAGGATACTTGGTCACTCAACAACTGGCACAAAAAACACTTTGTCCCTACAGGGAAAGATATGGCTAGAGGCTCTTGCTTGTTCTTTGCTTTTCCCAAAATCATACACACCATTTCCTCTCACTTGCCATTGGCCAGAATTTGTCACATGGTCCTATCTAACTGCAAGGGAACTGGAAAATATGAGACAGCAGGGGAACCCTTTGCTGAGGATCAATAACCCTACTTCTAGATCTTTCAGGGGGCATTATGCAGCTGAGTATATACAAATCAACAGTCCTTAAAGACAATGTATGGAACTAGATCTTTCATAAAGTCAAACCATGAGAGCAATAGACTCATAGTGACAGGACAAATTCCATCTAGCCTTCACAATCATTTGCAAACCTACTGCAAGTTTCAATGTACATTTCTTACATGTGGACATAAATACTACAATTCCTTTTACACTGGTGTCATTCTCTATTTTTCCAAGACCTGTCATTACCCCACATACAATATATGTAAGGTCTCTTTTTCTCTAGGAGACACAGCCTTGGGCCAAGGTACACCATGAGTGCAGTAAAAGGTAGGTTGGTCTCCCCACGTCCTTGTCCGGGAGCTCTAGGTATGGAAGAACCTGCACAAAGGTGCACAGAATTCTTGCTTCTCCCAAATGGATTACATAATGAGTGTAAGGGACAGTTTCGGGGAGAGGATCCCATAGGAGCCATTACACTTTTTCTGAGAACCTCATCTCCTCCTGTGTGAAATAGGCAAGAACATGAGAAAAATTCTGAAACATTCCACTTTTAAGGAATTGAAACATCAAAACCATCAGTGGAGTTATGTTCTTGAGCAGTTCTCACTTGAGGTTTCACTGGATCTATGGCATATACGACACCCTAGGGATTCACGGTTTCAGTCTTCCAAGTCATCCATATAAACATATACTTTGAATAAAATAAAAACACTGTGTTAATATGTGAGGAGGGCTCTGAGCACAATCTCTCACCCCACTAGCTACCAGATCACTGTTCTTAAGCCCTTCCTCGACAAACATTTTGAAAGTTACACCTGAGGCCTTAATGGTTGGCTTCAATATAACATGTGTACGTGTGTGGGTGAATGGATGGATAGATAGATAGACAGATAGACAGATATATAGGTAGATAGATGATAGATGCATATAAGTGCATATATACATACATAATTTTGCACATAAATCTATGAAGAAGCAAGTGCTGCCTACTCCTTGGTCCTCCCATCTCCACTAGACCTCCAAACCAATCACACCATACACTCTATTGAACCCCTTGCCATGATCTGTCCTGGTTGTTTGACTTTCCATCTACTGCAGCTCTTCCTGGAATATTCTTAAATCTTGTTCAGTCATGGTTTTCTGCAGATCTTGCATTGCCCTCTTATAATGTATCCCCACCAATCCTCCTGGGAACATATGCTCTATTGATTAGACAACCTCTTATCATCTCACCTTGAAGGCTCTTGTAGTTTAAGACTATTTAAAGAAGTTCTATTGACTAATAGAACATTTGAAAGTATGAAGTCAGCAGACTGGACATGGAGGCTGAATATATAGCACATTTTCTGATGGGAGGCAGCTGGACAGAGCAGGGAGAACACAGTCATAGCAATCAGAGGACCTGGGTTAACCTATGGGCCCTGCCCTTACTGGCTATGTGTCCTCAGGCAAGTTGTTTAATCCTTTTGATCCTCTTTTTCTTTATCTGTACACTGAGGGATAATAGTACTTACCTCATAAATCTGCTGTGAAAATTAAATAAGATTATATATATGAAGTGTGGAGCAAAACACCTAGTACATTGTGGTTAGCCAGTAAATGAGCATTTCTTCCTTCTCAGTTACACAAATGTATATCTTCACTGATTATAAAATATAGAAGAAAAGATAAGAGAAAGAGGCTTCTCTAAAACAAGATTCTCTTAAAATACGTCCTAAAGTTATAGCTTCTTGTTTGCAGAAGTCTTCACCAATGATCCATCAAGAAACACATTTCACTCTCTATTCCCGTTGCCTATTGCTACATAGCAAATGGTCCTAAAATTTAGTAACTAAAAATAGCAGCATTTACTTTGCTCAAAAACCTGCCATTTGGGTCAGGATCAGCAGGCATAGCTCAACTCTGATCTACCCAGTATCAGCTGGGGTGGCCCAGAGGCCAGGGGCTGGAATCTTGTGAAGGCTCATTTACCGACATGTTACCAGTTGCTGGCTGCTGTTGGCTGGGACCTCACGTGGGCTTTCCCTAGGGTCTTTTCTTCACAGCATGGTGGCTGGGTTCCAAGGGTGAGTGTTCCAGGAGGATGAGGTGGAAGCTGTATTCTTTTTGTAATTCAACTTCAAAAGTTATATAGCATCACTTCCATCATAGTCACAGTTCCACCGAGGTTCAAGAGGAAGCAACACAGAACCCACCTCACAATGGAGGAGTGTCAAGGTCACATTGTAATAAGAGCATGTGGGAGGGGATATATTGATACAGAAATCTTTGGAAAATGCAATCTGCCACATTCCCCAACCAGATATGGACTTGGAGGAAACTTTCACCTCTGCATTTCTTTGGGGACACACCTTTTGCTTTGTGCAACAATCATGCAGGGCTGTGGCGTCACCTATATTTGAGGTATTTTTTTCCCTGGTGTAGGAGGTGTTCAAAGGTCTATGAGGTATGTCCTCAGTAAAACTGAAATATCTCTTTTTATTTATTTGCTTATAAATATAACACACTTTCCTTTTGGAAAGAAGGAAAGGAGGGAGGGAGGGAAGGAGGGAGGGAGATGTAGAAGTAATATCTATCAAACCATCTCCTAAACAGAATCATGTACCTAGTCCTGTAAACTGATTTCTAAAACTCTTTCCATGGCATAGTGGTCCATTTTATGGATATATTATATGTATTTAACTAATCCCCCATTGATGCAATATCTCCATTGTTTGCAATTTTTTACTACTGTAAAAATACAAGAATTTGCACTTTCTAATAAAACACACTCCAGAACACTTATCTCGGTATTTCCTTAAGCCTTAAATTAAATTGTCTATGAATTTTAAATTAGGTTTTTTTCTTTTTTTTGAAGGAAAGTGTAAGGTTTATGGCCCAACTGCTGTTCCAAAGACTCTGATAACACCCTGATAAGACGTGATAACACCCCACTCTCCTAATTACTTCAAAAACTCGCTTATTGTTAAAATGGCAATTAGTATTTTGTTGCTATATATCTGTACATAACTTTATACTCATATAGCAATATATATAGTTACACATATGTCAGGCATAAGTAGTGCTTTATGTTAATTATTTTATTTGTCAAGCTAGCTGTATGAAGCATGTATTAATAACCTTATCGTACTGATGACAAACAGGCTCACAGAGGTTAAGTTTCATCTTCAAGGACTTCAAAGCCAGCAAGTGGCAGCCCTGGGTATGAACCTCACCCCAGTCCCCTATATGACAAGTATTTCCACTGAAGTGTATATAAAAGACCCCAGGGAAAGCTCACATGAGGTCTCAGAAACAAAATGGAATAACATATTTATACACAAAAGAGTCTTTCATGGCAATTCCTTACTATTCTCCTAAAGTCTTCCAATGGTTCTTTTTATTTATTACTTGATCAATCATGCCCTTTCTGTGTCTACCCTCTTTCTTTGCTCAGGTGAAAGGACATAGCTGATGCTCCTGCTTGACCTTGGCCATATCTTTCACTGGCTTTCTCTAACCTTCAGCCCTGAAACTCATTTTTCTTTCTGTTTCCATCACTGATTCTCTTCCTCTTCACCGCCGCCCTTAGAATGGGGCTTCCAGAAGCCAGTCTTCTCTCTGCCTTCTGTTCCTTTAATACCCACCCTAGGAGAGCTCATCCATTCTCATAGCTTTAAACATCACTGCTATGCTAATGACTCCTAAATTTACATTTCCAGCCCCATGTTCAATCAAGTCAAATCCTCATTAATCACAGAGCTCCTGTTTCCTGTCTACAATTGCCTACTGGACATATTCAGCAGGAATATCTTACTGTCCCTGCACCTTTAAAACAGAACACATCATCTACCCACAAAATTGAATATCCAAACTACCTTTTGTGGCCAATAGCACCACCCTTCCACTTCGTGGGTGGCTCCTGCCAACTGTTTCCACCTAAATTCTGGATAAATACCATAACCTGAATGCTTCCTTTATTAATTTAATTTTCATTGTTATAAAGAGCTAAAGAAAAAAATGAAATGCATGCTTAGCGCTCTTCTTCAAATTGTTAGCTAAATTCTCTCTCTCTCTACAGTAATCAAAACAGTATGGTATTGGCATAAAAGCAGACACATAGATCAACTGAATGAAACAGAGAGCACAGAAATATACCCATACATATACGTCAATTAGCATAGGACTAAGAAGCCAAAGATGATGGGGAAAGGATATTCACTTCAATAAATGGTGTTGGGAAAACTGGATAGTCACATGCAAAAGAATGAAACACCATTCACTAAAAAAAAAAATAAATAAATAAAAGCAAAATGGATTAAATAATTGAACATAAGACCTGAAATCATAAAACTCCTAGAAGAAAACACAGGAGGCAAGCTCATTGACATTGGTCTTGGCAATGAGTTTTTGGATTTGACACCAAAAGCCAAAGGAACAAAAGCAAAAGTAAACAAGCAGGACTACACCAAACTGAAAATCTTCTGCACAGCAAAGGAAATCATCATCAACATGAAAAGGAAACCTATGGAATGGGAGAAAATACTTGCAAACCACATATCCAAAAAGGGGTTAATATCCAAAATATACGAGGACCTCACACAGCTCAATAGCAAAAAAGAAATAACCCAATTAAAAATCGGCAAAGGACCTAAATAAACATTTTTCCAAAGAAGATATACAAATGGCCAACAAGTGCTTGTAAAGGTGTTCAGCAACTCTATTCACCAGGGAAATGCAAATCAAAACCACAATGAGATCTCACCTTACATCTGCTAGGATGTCTCTTATCAAAGAGATTAGAAATAACAAATGCTGATGCATATGCAGATAAAAGGAAACACTTGTGCACTGTTGGTGGGAATGTAAAGTGGAACAGCACTATGGAAAACAGTAAGGAGGTTGCTCAAGAAATTAAAAATAGAACCACCAGCAATCCCACTTCTAAAAATAGAACCACCAGCAATCCCAAAGAAAATGAAATCATCTTGAAAAGGTACCTGTACTCCCATGTTCACAGCAGCGTTACTCACAATACCAAAGTATGGAGACAACCTAAGCATCCAACAGTGGATGAGTTGATAAAGAAAAATGTGGTATATATACAATGGAATATTATTCAGCCTTAAAAAAGAAGGAAATTTTGTATTTGGGATGACATAGATCAACCTGGAGGGCATTATGCTAAGTGAAATAAGCTGGAAAGAAAAACACAAATATCACATGGCATGACTTATTTATATGTGGAATTAAAAAAAAAGTCAAATTCATAGAAATAGAGTGGAAAAGTGGTTGCCAGGGGCTGGGGACTGGGGAAAATAGGGAGAGTTTGGTTGGTAAAAGGGTACAAACCTTCAGTTGTAAGATTAATAAGTTCTGGGGGTCTAATGTATAACATGGAGACTATAGTCCATAGCACTGTGTTGTATAATTGAAATTCACTAAGAGAAAAGAACTTAAACGTTCTCACCAAAAAGAGAAAAAAAAGGACAGGGCTTCCCTGGTGGCGCGGTGGTAAAGAATCCGCCTGCCAATGCAGGGAACACGGGTTCAAGCCCTGGTCCGGGAAGATCCCACATGTTGTGAAGCAACTAAGCCTGTGTGCCACAACTACTGAGCCTGCGTGCCAAAACTACCGAAGCCCGAGCACCTAGAGCCCGTGCTCCTCAAGAGAAGGCAACGCAATGAGAAGCCTGCACACCGCAAGGAAGAGTAGCCCCCACTCTCCACAACTAGAGAAAAGCCCGCACGGAGCAACGAAGACCCAACACAGCCAAAAATAAATAAATAAATTTATTAAAAAAAAGAAGACAAATATGTGAAGTGATGGATATGTTAATTGACATTAATTCCATGCGGTAATCTTTCACAATGTAAAAGAGTATTATGTATATAATATCATCACTTTGTACACTTTAAATGTATTACAATTTTGTCAGTTGTACCTCAGTACAGTTGGAAAATAAATAAGATAAAAATCTGACCTCAGCATATTTCCCCTGTGTTCTTCATTACTCAAAGTCATGTGTTCTACATTTTCATGAAAATAAAATCCTCAGCATTTTTTTTCATACGTCTCTTTTCACCTCCCTGCTCCACAAAAGTAGATAACAGTATTTCAGGGAGAAGTATTCACATCTTCCTTATTTTTATATCACTTAACTGGTATTACGCCATGCTCAATAAGTATTCAAAAAATATTTGTTGAATTGAATGGATTTTCCTAATCACCTTGTAGTGCTTTGAAAATAGAGTTTTTTGTACAAGGAAAAAACAAAAACACTTAGTAGGAGCTTCATAAATATTCATGGATTGATTAGAATTGGCTATAGGTTGGTTTCATAATTCAGGAAAATACGGAAAATAAACTGGCATCAGGCTGGCTTCTCCTTCCAGAAATGAGTGAAGATGAATTATCCCACTGAGTTATATAAGCTGAGTATCTGGCCTGGCATCCACAGAGAAAAGTAAATTAGATTTTTAAAATAGTTTCAGGGTTAACAATGTAAGATGTTATTAGTAACACAAGTAAGGAATCATAATGTAGTCTATGACCTTTATCTTGATGTACTGGAATAAGAGATTTATACATCAGAATGGGATGAACTGTTCATTTTCATCAAGGATTTGGATACAAAGGGCAGAAACTCAAATTGGGAACATTCAGATTTGTCTGAGAATGCACTGCAACTGGGAGAAGGCACTGCAATTTCCCAGAGCTTGTATAAGGCCTTCAGAAACTGAATCAGCCCAGAGGGAGAAGGGCTTTAGGAACAAGAAAGCTACTTTTTACACATAAATATGTAAGTAATAACTAGCAATAAGCTAAAAGGAAATAAAGGAAATCCAAAAACCGCATTGTCAGTTTAATGAGATTTGGGGAAAAAATATGATATTCTTTTAAACTTTGCTTCAATATGACAGGATCTCTTTAACACATTTCTCACTGGATTTAATAGAGGTTAAAGAGATTTAACCAATCTTAACCCAGATTTATTATTATGCAGATTTTATAAACTCACTAGAGATTTCAATACTAGTAATTGTGGAATTAGTAAATCTTCCTTTATGCTTGTTAGTACTCTCTGTAATTTAACAGAGAGTGGGTGTAACCAACACTAAGATTTAATATTTAGAGAGTTATTGAAAAAAAAATGATACGAAAATTTACTCAATGTGTTTAAAACTTAACAAACATTGTCTCAACTCAGGAAAATAAACACGGAATGAAAATAGCCCTAATTGCTTGCTCTACGGCAAGTGTTCAATTTACCAATTTTTAAATGTATTTAATAAATAGATTATTAAATCAAGTGCAATGCTCATTAAAGATCGTATCAATTTAAGGAACTCATCTCAGCTATGATTTATTCAATCTAATACCCCATTGATTAAATGTTCTTCAGATCTTAAAAAGTCCACTTCAGGTTTAATAGGTATCAGGTCAATTTAGAAAAGCATTTAGCATGCATGAAAGCCAATGTGTGAGGAAGTGATTTGTACACTCCATGCTGTAGGGCGCCATAAGTGGGAGTGATGTTGGGAAATAGTGTCCTTAAAATGTTACTTAAAAGCATTTCAGAGAGAAAATACTGCAATTCTGTGGGCTTCTCAAGTGCCTCTAAGTGGGACAGATGGGAGTAAATGACATAACCTGGGAAGAGGGTGGTAGAAGGGAGAAGTTCTCGAGAATAGACCTAGGAATATGACTTTCTAGAATACCTACCTAATGGTTAAAGTGCTTTCTCTGGAAGTCATGTGAATTAGGGCCTTAACCACATCTCATGGGTTCCAGGGATACATTTCAGTCTTCTTAGTATTATGTCCCCAGGACATCTGTATAGAATTACAGCTCTGCAATTTGGAATACATTTTTCTTTGGTAAACTCTGTAATGATGCAATATCATTATTCTAAGATTTGATTCCTGCTTGGTTTCAATTTTTTTGGTGTGATTGTATAGATACAGAATACATTTATAAACCAGGTTCCATTTTGAAACTATATCTTGGATACTGCCTCCAAATTGTGACTCTGTGTTAATGAACAGATAAGAGCATAATATTTTCTACGGAATTATTAAGTCAAAAGTCCCTTGGTAGTGGAAGAGGTAAGTAGAAGAGCTCAGACAGAAGCCTTTCCTTTGCCATTTTAATACTAAAAGAATAATATCTTAGCTCCCATTTATTTAGCAGCTACTAGGTTCTGGACATCATTCTTTTCATATACGATAAACATCCTGAAAGTATTTCTAAATATCTGTATGTTACAGAACAATAAACTGTGATTCGGCAATTAAATGACTTGTCCCAATTAAAACGGCAAGTTGAGGGGCAGAAATGAGATTTGAAATCAAAATGATCTCGCTGTAAAGCCTACGATGTTTCACTACTTCTGTGGAATATCCAGGAGAAATTTGATTTAAACTATGACTTGAATGGCTCCTTTCTTTTTTTTTCCCTGTCACTGTGTTAAGTACTTTGGATACAGAGGTAAAAAGATTAGCATGTCTTCAAGTAAATCACTGTCTTATTGTGGAGACAGTCAAATAAAGAGAAAATCAGCATGCAGCAAGACAAGTTTTTTGAAAGAGAAATCCATGATGCTGTATGACACCCCGAAAGAGCACTGAGCCACACCATACAGGAAAACTCAAGGAAGGTTTCTAAGACTATTAGCTGTGTTTTTGGTAGTACTAAAAAAAAAAAAAAGGAAGAAAGGAAAAGAAAAGATGTTGTGGCAGAAGGAACTAAGCACGCAAAGGCAGGGTGATATGATCCATAATATTTGAAGTATGCATGAAGTCATTCACGTGAATCTGAAAATGCACGGAACATGGCAGGCAGGCAATATCCTTTCCCAGTGCTTAAGAGCAGGAATGCAGGGGCCAAGTTAAACAAATGGAGTAAGGATATTCTTTTCAACAAATGGTGCTAGAACAATAGATGTCCACATAAACAATGTAATTCCTGATCTCAGACTCACTCCTGAGACACACACAAAAATACTTGAGATGGTATATAGAGACCTAATTGTAAAAGTCAGAACTATAGAGCTTATGGAAGAAAATATAGAGAAATACCTTTACAAATTTGGGTAAGGCAAAAATTTCCTAAACAGAGCACAAAAATCATTCATCATAAAAGAAAAATATGATTGATGGGACTTCATCAAAATGAAGGGCATACGCTTATCAAAAAGCATCGTTAAAAAGATAAACTGGCAAATTAAAGACAAGAAGAAAGTTTGCAATATGTAATATTGGACAAGAAAATGGTATCCAGAATATATAAAGAATTTAAAAACATTAATAACAAAAATACAAACAATCCAGCTTTTATTTTATTTTTTTAACATTTTTATTGCAGTATAATTGCTTTACAATGGTGTGTTAGTTTCTACTTTATAACAAAGTGAATCCGTTATACATATACATATATCCCCATATCTCTTCCCTCTTGCACCTCCCTCCCACCCTCCCTATCCCACCCTTCTAGCTGGCCACAAAGCACCGAGCAGATCTCCCTGTGCTGTGCAACTGCTTCCCACTAGCTATCTATTTTACATGTGGTAGTGTATATATGTCCATATACACACTACCACTCTCTCACTTTGTCCCAGCTTACCCTTCCCCCTCCCCGTATCGTCAAGTACATTCTCTAGTAGGTCTGCGTCTTTATTCCTGTCTTGCCCTTAGGTTCTTCACGACCTTTTTTTTTTTTTAGATTCCATATATATGTGTTAGCATACGGTATTTGTTTTTTCTCTTTCTGACTTACTTCACGCTGTATGTCAGACTCTAGGCCAATCCACCTCAATACAAATAACTCAATTTCTTTTTATGGCTGAGTAATATTCCACTGTATATATGTGCCACATCTTCTTTATCCATTTATCCGATGATGGACACTTAGGTTGCTTCCATATCCTGGCTATTGTAAATAGAGCTGCAATGAACATTGTGGTACATGACTCTTTTTGAAGTATGGTTTTCTCAAGATATATGCCCAGTAGTGGGATTGCTGGGTCGTATGGTAGTTCTATTTTTAGTTTTTTAAGGAATCTCCATACTGTTCTCCATAGTGGCTGTATCAATTTACATTCCCAGCAACAGTGTATGAGGATTCCCTTCTCTCCACACCCTCTCCAGCATTTATTGTTTGTAGATTTTTTTTTTTTTTGCGGTACGCAGGCCTCTCACTGTTGTTGCCTCTCCCGTTAGAAGAACAGGCTCCGGACGCGCAGGCTCAGTGGCCATGGCTCATGGGCCCAGCTGCTCCGCGGCATGTGGGATCTTCCCGGACCAGGGCATGAATCCGTGTCCCCTGCATAGGCAGGCGGACTCTCAGCCACTGAGCCACCAGGGAAGCCCTGTTTGTAGATTTTTTGATGATGTCCATTCTGACTGGTGTGAGATGATATCGCATTGTAGTTTTGATTTGCATTTCTCTAATGATTAATGATGTTGAGCATGCTTTCATGTGTTTGTTGGCAATCTGTGTATCTTCTTTGGAAAAATGTCTATTTAGGTCTTCTGCCCATTTCTGGATTGGGTTGTTTGTTTTTTTGTTATTGAGCTGCATGAGCTGCTTGTAAATTTTGGAGATTAATCCTTTGTCAGTTGCTTCATTTGCAAATATTTTCTCCCATTCTGAGGGTTGTCTTTTGGTCAGACAGAACCCTAGGACAAATGGTAAAAGCAAAGGTATACAGACAAAATCACACACAGAAGCATACACATACACACTCACAAAAAGAGAAAAAGGGAAAAACCATATATATACCGTTGCTCCCAAAGTCCACTTTCTCAATTTGGGATGATTCGTTGCCTATTCAGGTATTCCACAGATGCAGGGTACATCAAGTTGACTGTGGAGATTTAATCCTATGCTCCTGAGGCTGCTGGGAGAGATTTCCTTTTCTCTTCTTTGTTCGCACAGCTCCCGGGGTTCAGCTTTGGATTTGGCCCCATCTCTGCGTGTAGGTCGCCTGAGGGCATCTGTTCCTCGCTCAGACAGGACGGGGTTAAAGTAGCAGCTGATTCGGGGGCTCTGGCTCACTCAGGCCGGGGGGAGGGAGGGATACGGATGCAGGGCAAGCCTGTGGAGTCAGAGGCCTGCGTGATGTTGCACCAGCCTGAGGCCCGCCATGCGTTCTCCCAGGGAAGTTGTCCCTGGATCCCGGGACCCTGGCAGTGGCGGGCTGCACAGCCTCCCGGGAGGGGAGGTGTGGATAGTGACCTGTGCTTGCACACAGGCTTCTTGGTGGCTGCAGCAGCAGCCTTAGCATCTCATGCCCGTCTCTGAGGTCCGTGCTGATAGCCACGGCTTGCATGCCCGTCTCTGGTGGTCCTTAAGCGACGCTCTTAATCCCCTCTCCTCTTGTACCAGGTAACACAGAGGCAAGAAAAAGTCTCTTGTCTCTTCGGCAGGTCCAGACCTTTTCTCGGACCCCCTCCCGGCTAGCCGTGGTGCACTAACCCCCTGCAGGCTGTGTTCACGCTGCCAGTCCTCTCCCTGGGATCCAACCGAAGCCTGAACCTCAGCTCCCAGCCCCGCCCGCCCCAGCGGCTGCGCAGACAAGCCTCTCGGGCTGGGGAGTGCCGGTAGGCACCGATCCTCTGTGCGGGAATCTCTCTGCTTTGCCCTCCGTACCCCTGTTGCTGCGCACTCCTCCGCGGCTCCGAAGCTTCCCCGCTCCGCCACCCCCAGTCTCCGCCCGCAAAGGGGCTTCCTAAGGTGTGGAAACCTTTCCTCCTTCATTAGCTCCCTCCCACTGGTGCAGGTCCCATCCCTATTCTTTTGTCTCTGTTTTTTCTTTTGCCCTACCCAGGTACGTGGGGACTTTCTTGCCTTTTGGGAAGTCTGAGGTCTTCTGCCAGCGTTCAGTAGGTGTTCTGTAGTTGTTGTTCCACATGTAGATGTATTTCTGATGTATTTGTGGGGAGGAAGGTGATCTCCGCACCTTACTCTTCTGCCATCTTGAAGCTCCTCCCCCCAATCCAGCTTTTAAAATGGGCAAAAGACTTAGATAAATCACAAAGAAAATGTATGAATGGACAATAAGCTTATGATAAGACACTCAATTAGTCCTCAGGACAATGCTAATTAAAACTAAAATTAAAAAAAAATAATTAACATTCTGGAATAGTTATCATAAAAAAAAATGATAATGTCAATTGCTGTAAAGGAACTGAAGCAACCAGAATGCTCATACACTGCTTGTAGAAATCACTTTGAAAAATCTTTGGTAATTTTTAAAAATTTAGCATACATAGAGCTTATACCACAACAATTCCAATCCCCTATATGTACCCAAAATAAATGACGACATGTATCCACACAAGACTTATGCAAGAAAGTTTAAAGCAGACTTATTTACAATAACCTCAAATTGAATATAGCCATCAATATACTTCGTGGCATATTACTGCAATAGATATTCCTCAGCAACAAAATGAATAAACTACTGATACATACAACACTCCGGATAAATCTCAAGCAATAAACTATGCAAATTCAAAATAAATGATACACTAAAGAATATATACCATCAGAAGGCAATTGCCTCTTTGGAGTTTAGGATGGACACTGACTGGAAATGGTCATGAAGAAATATTCTGGGAAGATGGAAATGTTCTATAACTTGGTTTGGGTAGCAGTTACAAGGTATATAGTCAGAACTCATCAAACTTAGATATTAACAATACAATTTTTAAAATTATAGCTCAATCTTAAAAAGCGGTCTTCAGAAGCCATAATAAGATCCCTTCTTAAATTTTCTCACTGGGACATAGTGAACAATACAGGAGAATGAAGACAGAGACAGATTTTAAGTTTTTCATCCTGAAGGAGTAGCACACTGGTAGGCTTTCCAGTTAGAATGTACAATATGTTCTATACCTCACTCAATATTTTAATCCATTGGATAGAGAAGTAAGCCATGCATTTTGCTCTTCTGAAATAACGGAAGTTAGAGATCAAAATAATTCAATGTGAAGAAGGCAGATGAGATTTCAGAAGGCTTAGACATTTGAGTCCCAAGTCAGTAATGGTATATGTGACTTCGGTCAAGTCCATGGACCATTTTGGAGCTCAGTTTTCCAATGTGGTCATGTGTGTGTGTTGGTGGTAGTGGTGGGGATTGCAATATCTAGTGATGGACACATATTTTTTGAAAGTAATATAATGAGAGAGGGGAGTGCAAGGAAGAGAGTTTAATAGCAAAAGCCCAGAGAATCAGAAAGTGACCTCTTTTAATTCTAAGATGCATTAAGACACTGACTGGCCAAAGAACATTGCTAGCATGCTCTGATATTAGTAATCTGGAATTAAATTCCCCACGTGAGGGCTCAATATGTGGGGCTGAGATGTCAGAGGCCGAAGTGTCAGGAGAGGCCTTCCAGGGGTTGGGGAAGCAAGAAAAAAACCCTCTCTAAAGGCCATGAATGATATAAATAAAAAGCTGAACATTTAGAGTCAGGATAACTGATTTTGAAATACTCATGTGCATATACTTCGTACGCATATACTTTGCATGAAAGATACACACACACACACACACACACACACACACACATACACGCACACAAATACACATACTAAATATATACTCTATATCTGTAACCTTGTGTTAAGAATGCTTGAAAATTGGGGTCAGAAAAGTATCAATTTAGTGTACTAGATTTTCACACACATACTTGGCGCGATGGGTACAGGAACACAAACACAGGGGTAGCTTGCTAAAGATTGTGCGGAGGGATAATGTTTTAAAATATTAATCAGTCGGCTTCCCTGGTGGCGCAGTGGTTGGGAGTCCACCTGCCAATGCGGGGGACACGGGTTCGTGCCCTGGTCCAGGAGGATCCCACGTGCCACGGAGCGGCTGGGCCCGTGGGCCATGGTCGTTGGGCCTGCGCGTCCGGAGCCTGTGCTCCATGGCGGGAGAGGCCACGGCGGTGAGAGGCCCACGTACCGCCAAAAACAAACAAACAAACAAACAAAAAAACCCAAAAAAGTATTAATCAGTGAGATTTGAATTTCATAAATATTAATAGTAGTTACTTGAGTCCTTATGAATCATGATTGTTATGTATCTATTAAATGATAAATTTTAGTACTTTCCCCTTGCATAGCTTGTTATAAGAACCTATGAATCTAAGGAGTAGTTTGCTTTGTAAAATTCTCCCCTAGGAAGTTGACTGTATTATTTTGGTTGTATCATTAGTGCCCACAACCAAAAGCATATCACTCTTCTGCTTTAGGCACTGAGGAAAGTTTTTCAAGGCCATTCCATGGCTCACAATCCACTGAGTGTCACAGGCTCATGAGGACATCCCACATCAACAAGTATCCATGATTTGTTTCTGAATATTTAATGAGCTACCATGTTCAAATACTGCTAAGGAAAGTAAAATACAAACATTTATGTGCATGGTGCTTCACAAAGACCTGAAATTTCTGCATGTTATTAGAATTTCCCAATAGTTTGTCAAATGACAAGGCAGGTATTATTACCCCTATTTGACAGTTAAGGAAACTGAGGCTCAGAGGCTTCATAATTTGACAAATGAAACCCAGGTACTAATAATAGGCATGACAGAAATGTGTCCTTGGTCTTCTGTTTTAATAGTAAAGGACTTTTCACAGCCCCAAATTATCTGACTTCCATCTTATTTCTAGAATCTTATATACTTTTTGCTATAAAAGCCACAGAGCTTATCTTTCACATGAAGAGTAACAATGACTCTTGTCCTTGATTTCAAGCTGCTAAACTTTAACAGGCTAGGGAAAGAGACTTCAGAATTTAAGACAAAGAAACCTGGAGGAAAAGTAGAAGCAATACAAGTAAGCCTCGTTATCCCTAGCTAATGCTCTTTTAAAAGATATCAGCCAAAAGGATTTCTGGGGGGAAGAAAGGAGAAACCATCACTCAGAGGACATAATAATCTTAATTGAAATCAGAAAACCTTCAAATTTCTCTGTGTATAAATGTGTGTGCTGTAATAGTGAACATTTATAATCCCTTTGGGATTTTTAAAATTCTGGACAGCACTTTATCCTTTTTCTTCCTTTTTCATTGGAGGGAGTAGGGTGAAGGAATTTGTTGGGAATCAGCATTCCTGAACCATCCTCTGTTCCTTGACAGTTTTCTTCATGGTATATCACTGGGTTCACTGGAACCCAGGATCTTGGAGGAGTGCAATGACTTGGTATTTTAGCTGAGGAAACAAGATGGCTGCAGGTATCCAAGAATTCCTTTGGAGAGTAGAAATGAATTTAAAATTCTTCAACTCAACACAGTAAAAATAGAGATGAGGATGCGAAGGAGAGATGGCTCTGCTATCAATCAGCTCACAACATCCTTTGGAGGAACAATTATAAAATACAATTATAATGGTGACATCCTTAAATAGAGCCCATCCATGGAGGCTTCTATCCTCTTCTGCTCTCAAGCATCTGATTAAAAGGTGGTATCTCCAGAGCATAACCATATTAGGGAAAGTTATTGATATAATTCTCCAACCACAGGCATGGAAGGATGGCACAGCCCGGGTGAGACACTTTTCCTACATTGTCCCTGATGGTTCAATTCTTTAAAATGATGATCATTACTCTTAACTCCTCCCTAAGAGAGTGGCAAGATGTGGGGTCTTCACAGCTTCAAAAGAAAATAGGCTTCCACTTTCAGTGATGTGATGTTGAAGTCATCACCCCCATCCTTATAAGAAAAAGCTGGGGAAACTGAAAACCAATGACTTTGTTGGACTCATCAGAGAAATGAGTTTGTAGAGCAAACCACCAGCCTGAAATTTGGAGACAGAGGTGAATTCAAAGAGTCACAGCCAAGAACTGTTTCCACAGAACAGAAACCACTGGAATCATAAATTGGTAGAAAATCTTAAATGATCATTTTGATGAACGCTTGGAGGGTGAATGTGGCCTAACTTGGGAGTGAGAACCCCCTGGGTTGCTATCTTATGGGGGCTCCACACTTTTGTGTGACTTCCCACCAAGCATCTACAGGAATCGTCACATAGTGAAGGTCTAAAGAGAGCACCTCCTGGAACTGGAAAGAGGAGAGAAAGAATAATCCTGTGAAATATGCCCTGAACCTTCCCTATAACAATGGCTTACTACTGGGGAGGGGAAGATTTTGACAGAATCTTGTCTCAGAATCATGGGGAAGGCATTCCTCTCTCTCCCGAGTCCTCTCTAGACTTCTTTTCTCACCAAATGGGGATGGGTGCTCTAACAGAAGGAACACTTCTGAAGGTCATAGGTCAGAGAAGCAAGCCCACTAAAAGACTGAGATTTAAGTGCATGTTTGTAGGACACTCCTCTTTCCCTGTGCCTTATCACCACAGTAACATGGCTAGAGTACCATAATAGTTTTGCAGACTATAGCTGAAATAGCTGCAAGACACAGATTCTCTCTGAGGAGGAATACTCAAGGAAACCACAGTCAAGAGGGGAGACAACACCAAGAACACTAGTGAATGTGAAGCCTCTGGCACCTATAGGTACAAAAGCATCAAGCAAAGAATAATTCCTAGTCAAATTAACATGAAACTTCATTTTCAGGTCCTCTTTATCTCAGTTTCTATTACTTAATACATCACATCTAGCATTCAACAAACAATTATAAGGCACAGTGAAAGGCAAGGAAAAAAAAAAAACCACAGTCTAAGGAGGTTGTCCATCAAAACCCATCTCAGATATGATACAGATGCTGGAATTATAACACAGAGAATTTTAAATAATTATGATTAATATGTCGAGGGATCTAATGGAAAAAGTATACCACATGAGACAACAGATGAGTAAAGTAAGCACAGAGATGAAAACTTTAAGAACAAATAAAAAGGAAAGTTACTTATATTACATGTTACACTGTAACATGAATAACTAATGCTTTTATGGGCTCATAGTTGACTAGTCACAGTTAAAGCAAAGAATACATGAGTTCGAAGTTAGGTCAACAGAAACTTCCCAAACTGAAATGAAAAGAGAAAAAGTAGTTATAGAAAAGAACAGAACACTCAATAACAATGGGATAATTTCAAAAGATGTAACATACATATAATTATAATACCAGATGAAGGAAGAGAGCATGGAGTGAAAGAAATATGTGAAAATACTGGCAGAGACCTTTCCAAAATTAATGACAGACACCAAATCACAGATCCAGGAAGCTCAGAGAACACTAAGGGGAATAAACACCAAAAGAATCACACACATGCATATCATATTTAAATGAAAACTGAATGCAGAAAACCAAAGGGTAGGACATTTTGAAAATAGCCAGGGGGGAGGTTAATGGGGGACTTACCTATAGAGAAATATTAATAATAATAATGCATCAACATCGGTTTATAAATTATGACAAGCATACCCTACCAATGTAAGATGTTAAGAGCAGAAACTGAGTGTGGGGTATTCAAGAATTGTCTGTACTATCTCCATGACAATTCTGTATATCTGAAAGTGTATTAAAATACAAAGTTTATTTTTAAAAAAAAATGGATGATATTTATTTCTTATCATCATTGTAATATAATTTTAACAACTTTATGGAAAAACAACATGTCTCAACATTGCTCATTTTCTGCTTTCTGTGATCTCTTGATAGATGGAAAGTGTCTCATTTTAATTCTCTGGCAAACACATTCCATCATATGGTCTTGGTTTGCAGAGAAGAAAATGGCTATGGGCAACATTTTGAGATGATTTTAGGTTAGGATTGACAATTACATTTTAAAAAGTGACTAATAAAACGAGACTTTTAGGATCCCCAATGATGATCCATTCATATTTTTAAAAAGGACAAGGATACCCAGATTGTTAAATAACTTCACCCCAGTAAAACATCTATCAGAACAAGGACCTTAACTCAGTTACCCATTTCTGTCTGTCGTTGTTGATTTTGTTTAGCCAGTACTATTTACATTACTTTAAAATTGTTTAAAAAATGTTGACAAAGTACTCCCATGACATCATAGTATAAAGCCATTATGCATCCTGAAGGAGATAATTCAATGTCAGAACTGTCCATGGATAATCCATCCAGCTCAATATGCATTTACTGTGTGCTTGCCAAGACATCAGGTGGGCAGAGTCAATCTGAAAAGTGGAAAGTACATGAGTAAAAGTAGAACATGATGCCTAGTGTGGACAGAGCCCATACCATATAAACCAGGAGTAGAGAAGTAGGGCTCCTATGTGTCTAATTGGCTCTGTTAGATCCAGCTTATGCCCATTAACCCATTCTCTTAGAAAACGTATCCCAGTTTAGATAATAAATGACGTGCTTGTTCTTTGAAAGGGTCTGGAATGCCATTGTGGAGCTCCAGGAATCAATCCCTGTCTATGGACCTATTCCAAACCATGGTGCTCCAAGTCAGACACTCTGCTCTGAGACTTTCTATTCCTCCACTTCTTTCTGAAGATGTACCATGTAGCATCCCTGCTCTGTTCAACACTTTTGTAGCCACATGACCTTGCTCAAGTTACATAGACTCTGTGTGCCTCAGTTTCCTCATCTATAAGACAGAAATAATACAAGAGTCTTCCTTATAGGGGTCATGCGAAGATTGAACTTAAGTGTGCCTACCACATAATATGTTCAATAAATTTAGTTATTATTATTATCTTTGATTCATGAATTTTTAAATTTTAGATCATTTTTCTGCCTCCCAATTTTGAACATCTCGTTCGTCCCATCATTAGTTGAATTTATCAAAAGCAGAGCAACACATTTTGGAAGAAGGAATTTTAAAAATAATTTACTATTTTTTTATAATGTATTTTTCAAATACGAATGAGTACCTTCTGTGTTCCAAGCACTGTTTTTTTTTTTTTTTTTTTTGGTTTTTTTTGCAGTACGCGGGCCTCTCACTGTTGTGGCCTCTCCCGTTGTGGAGCACAGGCTCCAGACGCACAGGCCCAGCGGCCATGGCTCACGGGCCCAGCCACTCCGTGGCATGTGGGATCCTCCCGGACCGGGGCACGAACCTGCGTCCCCTTCATCAGCAGATGGACTCTCAACGACTGCGCCACCAGGGAAGCCCCCAGGCACTGTTTTGAGTACTGAGACTACAATGGCAAACAAGACCCACAAGGACCCTGCTCTCATGGAACTTTCTTTAAAATGTAGGAGAAGCTGTAGGCTAATTTGACTTTGTGAGTATTAAAAAATGATGTCCCCTTATTGGAGGACACAGCCTCATGAATATACAACTTGGTAGGATGTCAGTGCCTTTCGATGAAAGGAATGGTATCACTTCTTTCTCCAGATGTAGCCCCATGCTAGTCATAGAGCTTATCCACTGGGACTTGGGCTGGGGTTAACACTTTAACACTCTCCACTGAATAATCCTGTGTACAACATAGTGGTTTTAGACCACCAACTGGGGCAGAAAAATGAAGAAAGTGGGTATGCCAGTTTGGTTTCCAGTCAAGAGTAGGGCTAGAGAGGTACACTTGAGAGTTGTTAAAAATAAATAATATTTGTCATAGAACTGGATAGATTGAGAGCATGGAACACATCTGAGGGTACTCTCACATTTAGAGAATCAACAGAAAAGAAGAAAAGCCCAAGGACGGACATCTAGGAAACTGCCAGTAATAAAGAAAGGTTAGAGACTAGAAACTAAAGTGCAAGGGAAAGGTGCATAATGAAGATCCAGCCATGAGCCAGAACCAGTAAGGAACCTGAAAGCTATACTCAAGGCAGTAAAGGATTACTAAACACTGAAGCTCCTATGAGTTCTCTTATTCTCCTGTGTTACCTTGAAAATCATGCTTTGGGAGTCAATGGTTGTTGAGATTTTGCACCACTGGTGAACTCAACTTTACAATGACTGAAATACATAAGATCATACCAAGCAGGAGTCCTGCCTCCTTCTAGAGAATGGAGAAGACTTGGAGGAGTACAGGTTCAAAGGTTGGAGTTCAGTCTTCATCGTGAAGACCTACTAGCATGGATAAATGAGATGAATGATGGAAGCAGCCCATGCTGGGGAGAATCATTGTGGTGAGTATTAGCTAGAGTTCTTGAGAGGGACCCAAGAGTCAAGAGCCAGATAGGTCACATGATAAAAAAGTTAAAAACTGGCATATATAAGATCAAACAAGAGAAAGTCCAGGGTCAGGAAACACACTGGATAAAAGGCAGAACAGTTACCAATTAGCAAGTAAAGCTTGGGTAAGAATTATGAATAGCAGCCATGCCACAAGCAGCTGTTTGATGGGCAAGTTACATAACTTCTGTGTCCCTTAGTTTTCCTCTCTGTAAAATGCAGAGAATAATCACACATAACTCCTAAGGATGCTGTGGGGTGTCCATGGAATAATGCCCAGAAAGCACTTAGAAGATGGTCTCATACTCTGCGTGCACTCAATACATGTTAGCTCTTATTATTTTTTACTCTTGTGCTGCTTTTGTAGACCCTCTGGTGTGTGGTCTGAAGAGCTAATTACAACAGGGAGAATTGGGAATGAGAAAGAATAATTTCAGGCTGGCTGGAAGGTGAGGGTTGAAGCAATATTTTAATCCATATGTGTGTATACACATGCACGTGAGGCCCAGAGATGGGCTCTTTCAGTAAAGCTCCTGGGTGTCTGTGAATTGCCAACAGAATAATCATGCCCCCCTTCCTGAGAGTCCCTCCTTGCTGACCAGCGAATGGCTTCAGTTTACAGTGTCAGGCATCAAGTTCGGACTCACAGACAGCGAGATAAACATGTTTTCCCTTCCAAATGGAATGGTGCTAGGAAACAGGTGCAGACAGGGTAGACAGTGCATTCCCCCAAGCCATCTTCCTGATGTGCTCCATCTGTCCACCTTTTCTGTATTTGTTTATGGTGTGTTAATTGTAACTTTGCTTGTTTTCCCCCAGATGTTTGGACATCCATTAATTAGCACATCCTCTACAACCTATGTGTGAATACTTCCCACCAAGTGAAAGAAGAGGCTGGATTCCGGCTGGAAAGAAACTGCAATTAAGAAAACACAGACACACAGAAACACACACACACACGACAAAACTGTCTTTAGGACACCTTGAGAATGAGACGGGAAGATGGGGAAACATGAGTACTGAGGAGCAGAGATCCAGTGGGGCTCATTTTCAAGCTCACACATCATCAATAAATATTTAGCTGGAGTGTAACTCCAGGATCAAATTAATTCAGAAAGAAAAACAAAACTTAAAAATTAAAGTCTTGTCAGAGTGAAAAAGGAAGGTCTTTACCCTCTAGAGTAAAAATGCCCCAAGTGAGACTTCAAAATGCATTATTTTTCTTGACCTCCCATTCACCATTTTTGTACTGGTTGAGAAGCCATCAAAGTAACTGAAAAATTCAGTGCCAAAAGGGCAATATTGATTTTTAAACAATCAAGCAAGCTATTTGGTTGAGAGCTTATTAAGCTGCCTCAATTTTCCTGGGATGACAAACCTGTCTGAAGAGGCACAGAGAAGAAGGTGAAAGAAGTACTTGGATGCCCTTCCATGGGGACATGCCCAGTGACACACCCCATCCCTCCTACCAGCTTTCCTGAAGATCTGACCTGCCACTGTGGTCAGTCCCATTATATATGGTGCCATTAGTTCCTTTACAAAACAATGGTGCCAACCTCTCTTGGTTCCTGGATATCAGGTAAAACTTTTATTAGATTGCACCCACCTCTTCGGAGCCTACATTTCAAAAAATATTTTAAAGCCAAACTTCCCTTTCCCTGGTCCATGAACTGCCCTTTTTATGGGCAAAGATGCAGTGCCATGCAAAGGGCCAGCCAGCACTACCCAGGGATATTCTTTATCTAGCCCTGGAATATTTCTCTCTAGAAACATAATAATATCTATAAAATCGAATTCCTCAAATCCCAGTAACTATTTTTTAAAATTTTATTTATTTTTGGCTGCATTGGGTCTTCGTTGCTGCGCGCGGGCTTCCTCTAGTTGAGGCTTCCTCTAGTTGAGGGGGCTACTCTTCACTGCGGTGTGTGAGTTTCTCATTGCAGTGACTCTTCTTGTTGCAGAGCACAGGCTCTAGGCACATGGGTTTCAGTAGTTGTGGCACACGGGCTCAGCAGCTATGGCTTGCAGGTTCTAGAGCGCAGGCTCAGTAGTTGTGGTGCATGGGCTTAGTTGCTCCACAACATGTGGGACCTTCCCAGACCAGGCCTCTAACATATGTCTCCTGCATTGGCAGGTGGATTCTTAATCACTGGGTCACCAGGGAAGTTCCAGTAACTAATTTTTAATTTTTAACAGGTCATTTCCCGTTTAGCCAAAACTATAACATGAAACTATGGTGAGTAAACATGACTTTGGTTTTCATCATAATTATTCATCATCATTTTAACATTTTACCTCTGGTTGTGTTTCTTAGAAGGAGGCCAGCCAAATGCTCACTGAATCTTAATAAAACCCACTGTGTACTGAAAATCTACTATACAAAGGAATTACAATCAAACAAACAAAAGGAAAACTACTTTGGTGATGATTTGTGAGTCAGACAAGAGGACGGGGGGAATGTGACATTGTGCTATGTTAACTATCACATCTAAAGCCCCCAACAGTAGTGTGAATTTGGCATTATTATTTCGGGGACAGATAAGAAAGCTGCGGCTCAGAGGGATTAAGTCGGAGATCCAGGGGTGATATTCGTAGAGCTATTAGCCCTGGTTGAGAGCATGGGCTTAGAAATCTGAAAATGCAGGATCAAGTCTTGGCTCTGTCAGTGAAAGAGCAATAGAGAAGGCGAAGGCTGGGGAGTCAGGCTGAGATGACAGCCCTGTACGTAGCATGACATTAGCAGAAGAGCACAAGGGGCATAGGTGCATATGGAGGAAAGATACATGCAGATACAATGACTTCAGAGGGCTAACCAGACCTTGGGTTCAAAATCCAAGCAAAGAAACTAAGGAAATATACAGAGACCAAACTAGGGCTAATCAGCATTAGCCCTGGGATTTACTCACAATATGGGAGTCAGCTGCCCTTATTGCTAGAGGTATACGGTAAACCAAATCAAGGAGCCAACAGCCCATGCCTGGAACCTGGCAAGAAAGTGATATAAAACAGCAGAACTGATCATTCCACTGGGGAGATCATAATGGCCTACTGGCCATTTAACATATATCTTCATCTTAACATACTTGTGCACACACACACAAACACACTTTGCATAGTAGGCATTAGTGTCCCCATGTTATAGACAGGAAGGCAGAAAACCAGCGTAAGTGTATAACCTGTTACAGTCACACTCCTAGGCAGGGTTGCAACTGGGATTTGAATCTACATATGGCGGACTTTAAATCCCATGCTCTTATTCATGCTGTCAATTAGAGATTGGGGCCAAGGAGATGCTGAAACTCTTGAAACAGGTGTCAGAAATCAGAAGGAACCCACAGAAATATGGACAAAGAATATAAGTAGTTCATAGAAAAAGAAATCAAAATGGCAAAGGAGCAAAGGAGCTATGAAAATGTGCTCAATCTTATGAGTCATGAAGAAAATAAAATTAGTGGGACACACTTCTTCTCACCTACTAGATTGAATATTTGATGATAACAAGTGTTAGTAAGAGTATGAGCTTGTGGATGATCTTATATACTGCTTGAAGCAGCATCAACTCATTCAGCTGTTTTGGAGAACAGTCTGGCAAAATCCATTAAAAGTTTAAATATAAAGAATCTTAATTCATCAATTCCACTTTTTGGTATATGCACAAGAAATAGTTGTAGAAAGATGTGCACTTATGCATAAAGATACATATGTAAAGACATTTGCTACAGCTTTGCTTGCAATGGCAAAAAACTAAAAAAAAAAAAAAATCAAAATGTCCAAACAAGGGAAATAAGTAAATCGAAATTTGTGTGGAACACATTGCAGCAGTTTAAAAATGACTTCAATTTATGAGTACTGATGTGGGAAAGTCTTTCAGATGTATTGTCAAATTAAAAAAAAAAATCAAGTTCCAAAACAATACCTATATTTTCATAAGCAAACAGAAGTAGACAAAGTTCCATACTTCTTCCTGTGAGCATATATGTATATAAAAGCATAGAAAAAGATATGGAAGAATATGCACTAAATTGAAAATAATGGTTCACCCAGAAGAGGATATGAGTTGAGGTCAAGGGCAAGTTTCCTTTCTGAGATAAAGGAAAGTTGACTTGTCTGAAATTACTTGAAGTTTTAATAAGAACATACATTCATATCCCGCTTGTATAATTGAAAATAAACATTTAAAAAACAAAAAAGTCAAAGGACATAAAATCAGAAAAAGCAAGATGGGGGTCATAGCTCTTAAGTTCTGGGTTGAGAAAGTAGGAGTGTCATGGCAATGAATTGTCCTAGTCTCAAGAGTAAAAAGCAAGGAAGACAGTTACAAGTTCCCAACGCCTTGCTCCAGGCTGAAGGCATTCCTGGAATCTGGTAGGAAACCCAATGGGGATAGAATGGTGCTTCTTGATCCATTTACCCATTTCATTCCTTCCTATTCCCCTGGTGGCAGTGGTGGCAGTGCGGGGAGAATCTTTGATTCTGAGAGTATATCTAAGTTATACTAGGAGAGTAGACTGACATCAGGAGAGAAGAACCATAGCTGTCTGAGGTCACTTCACTCTTCAGAATCACCCCAAGACCTGAGAAAATAGCAGAAGAGCACCAAGCAGATAACCAAAGCTTGGTCTCCCTGTAAAGGATATTTCAGGACTGGGATTGAGAAAGGGTGTTTGGATCAGACAGCCCCCAAGACTGTCATTTCACAACTGCCTCACAATTATACTATTGGGCACAGACCATAGAATATTGCTTCCCATCCTTGTTGGTGCTCAGAGTGAGGGTGATCTACAGGCTGGCCCCTCCTTGGTTCCTGAAGAGTAAAGGGACAGGCTAGAAGTGAGCCGGGCAGTCTGCACAAACATCTGGGAAGACACTGTTGTGACAAGTGGAGAAAAGAGAAGAAGTAGAACCTGCCTCATAGCTTGTCTACTCACTGAAGGCTGTACTTTCATGATGAGTAAACGGCCCTAGAAATGGACATTCATGAAATTAGAAACAGTTTCATGTAGCCTTAGAAAGAAAAACAGAAGAAAAGACACAATGGGGCCCTGAGCTGTGATGATTCTGAGATGGGAAATACACCAGCCAGAGTGGTCCAGGCCTCCAGTGTTCCATGTGCTTAGACGTGCCCCCAGCCACTAGCCATGGAGTGGGGGACAGCACTCCACCACACCTCTTTGAAGACAAAGCCAATTGCCTCAAAATGATAGGAAATGATTAGTCATGTTAATTAAAAATAATTTCATTCTCACTCCTAAAATGGTCAGACTGTCAGCTCTATGCAAAATTGAGCCTTCATGCCTTTTCTTTTGATTTCCTATTCAAAGTCTAATTAGTCACAATTGGTTGTTAAACGTGATCTTTTTTTTTTTTTGATAACGTAGTTGCTTTTGATGGTGTTGCCTTCATTATCATGGCAGTATTACCCTTAAGACTGTCACATGGGCGTGTTTTTACTCTTCTGAGCTAATGAAATAAGGAGCTGAGGCTTCCTCAAGCAGCGTGGATCAAATCCAGAAAGATCACAAGATGCCTGCAGTGGAATACAAGAGATAACTGTTTCCACCTCTGGATTACAGGTTTTTATTCTAAAAAAAAAAAAAAAGATTGGTGGAGGGGAGCAAGCAAAGTAAAATAAAGAACCGTAGGACTTCCCTGGTGGCGCAGTGGTTGGGAGTCCGCCTGCCAATGCAGGGGACGCAGGTTCGTGCCCCGGTCCGGGAGGATCCCACATGCCGCGGAGCGGTTGGGCCCGTAAGCCATGGCCACTGAGCCTGCATGTCTGGAGCCTGTGCTCCGCAACGGGAGAGGCCACAACAGTGAGAGGCCCGCGTACCGCAAAAAAAAAAAAAAAAAAAAAAGAACCTTAGACTTTAGGATCAGAGAGGCCCGTGTTCAATCCCAGTTCTGTCACTTACAAGCTGTGTGACCGTGGGATGACCCACTTACCCTCTCAGATCATAAGAATCCCCAATTTCAAAATAGAGATACTAATGCCTATGTCATCAGTTGTCAGGAAAAAAATAATTATCAAGTATCAAATGCCTAGCATACGGCCTGGCCTTGAGGAGGTTGTTAACAAATGTTAGTGAAGAGAAGCCCATTTGAGAGATAATGAATCTATTTTCTCTTAACTAACATAGAGTCTAAAGCATAATATTAGAAACAACCCATACTTTGATCTTCAAAATTCACAGCATTCTTTTACATGTATTGCATTACTTGAACTTCCTGCTAGCTGATGACATATGTAATCTTTGGAGAAATGAAGTGACTTGTCCAGAGGAGTGAATGGTAAAGCCAGGGCACAGAACCTAATGGTTTGCTCTAAACTGATTTTTAAAAAGATGTTAGCACCCTCTTCAACTCACAACCCCTCTATAGAGTGTTGGTTGCCCGTGGTAACAGACCACAGGCTGAAAGCACAATCACCTTTAGTATTCACCGGTGTTTTCTCTGCTCTGTTCAGGGATCTGAGAACAAACCTCTTTATGTTAACCAGGGCTTGGAACAAAGGCCTCATTGCAAATATCCACCCACCAAAGCACTCAGATAATCTGGGAGCCAAATAATACATCATCCAATCCTGGTCCTCCGAGTCATAGAAGGAGTTTGGGAAGGTTTACTCTTGCTACCTTTTAACCCTGAACTATTCCCATCTGGGATCTGAGAAAACAGGAGAAATGAATAGAATTCTGCATCTAATGTTAACATACGGCGGTCATGCTTGATATACATCTATGCGATAATCCTGTGTAAGTGCACATGTTGTCAATGCAAATTTAGAAAAATAAAATAAAGGCAAATAAAAGAGCGCAGTTCTGTTTCCATACAAAAGACAGCATGTCTTAATAACGCCCGTCAACAGGGAAAGTCCTTTCAATAATGCCAGCCAGAGGAGGAAACACTTAGGAAAGCAGCAGCGAGGTGGATTAAAAAGGCTTTTTGTCAAATATAAAGGTCACTGAGGCAGTAAACTTCTGAAGGGGAAAGACAATGCATTTCACGCATGAGAAGCTCAGCCTGAAACAAGACACGTTGACCATACGAATGGATAATCCTCTCTGAGTGCAAACAGACTCAGGGACATTATTTGCAGACTTAATGGTATAAAAAGGCACCATTAGAGGGAACGGGCAAGTTCATGACTGACCTAGATGCCATTTCCAGAGAAGTGTCCTCAGGAATCTCTGAAAGCGTGGTAGAATCTTCTAGAAGACCTTGCCTTAGGCTAGGACCTAAACCTTGTGGCTTCTAGGTAAACAGAGAGGTGAAAAGCCCACAGGCCAGGTGCTTTCCCGAGTTGCACAGAAAATTTCTTCCCTCCCTTTGCTTAGTGGGGAATGTCAATTCTGGGACAAGTCCTCCTGCAGGATGGGTTCCTCTGCCCCTCTGGGCGGTGACCTCATTAGCAGAGTAAAGCAGAACAGATTGCTGGTGTTTAGGTTAAAGAATAGCCATCACTGGGTGTGCCATGCAGGCCAACAGAATAATCTTTTGGAGGAACTTACTTGTCATTAATTCACTCTCCCAAGACACTCTCTCATGTGCCAAGTCGTCAGATCCAACTGTCTATAGTAATCATGTCGGTCAAGTAAGGGAATAGGGCTCCAGAAGGAAAATCCATCACTGCCACATTGCTGATAGAGGGTCTCAGGGCCCAATTTCCCTCCCCTGTGCTATTAAAATAAGACTGTTATAATCCTGTAGCTTTAGAAATTTCCTACTCAGAGTAGTCGCTGGACAAGTTGTGCTGCAAAACTCAACCAAATAATTTGTTTCCAACTGGGCCATATACTTTGAAACTATCTGTTTTGTACCTTCTCCCAGCCTGCTCACTTATGCATCTGCACCACTGAATTTAATTCAATCCAAGCTGCCCTCAGCGATGGAGGGGATTTTTCCAGGTGGTCACATATGGTTGTGCAGGTTGTATACTTCTGAAACTTGACTGTACAATGTTCCAACTCCCCCAGCAAATATCTTGGGATGAGAATATCAAATCAGCTGGATTAAAGCAAGCTGGATTCTGGAATTTATTCTCCCTTTCCACTTTGTGAAAAGATTTATCTCCTATGGGGCACCTGAAGCTGGAACAGAGAAGACAGTTGCATTCACTGTCAGGGTTCTTTGTTTGTAAGCAACAGGAATACTCTCTGGTGATAACTTATGAAAAAAGGAAATTTTGGGAATGGTAACAACTAACACTGAGAATGGAAAGCTTGGTGAATCAGGAAAAAGGGGGACAGAAAGGGACAAGAATCAAGGCAGTTCAAGGGTTAAGACAGAAGGAGTTACTTGGTAAGTAATAGCTCTATTCTTTCTAGACAGTGGTTCCTCTACTCATGAGAGTCCCCAGTCAGCATGGCTTAGATCAGAAGAGTATTTCTTAGCTATGGTTGAGCAGAGAGCCCTGATTTGCTATCCCACTAAGACAGAACACAAGAGAGAGAAAAAATTCCCCAGAGGGATGAGAGTCTGCTATTATCAAGCAAAGAGAATAAAAGTTGGGCATCCAAAAGTAACAAGTGCTAACCTCAACCCCAGGACAAAGCAATAGAGACTTAGTAAGCACTGCCCTGGGGGGTGGGGGTCAGGGTGGGGAATGAGAACATGGCCTCTGATTTTGCCAAATAAAACAAAAACACATGCAAGGCATATACCCTCACATCTGGTCTAATTTATCAACATTTTGTGTTGTTTTGGTTTTTTTTTTTTTAAGATTAGCAGAGAAAATCATTTCCAAACTTTGATACTTGAAACATAGTTGGTAGCAAATTTCTTGTGACATACCTCACAAGTCCCTGAATATAAAACTTTGACCTAGAGTACGTGTGCTCTTAAAACGTAACTTTCAAACCCTGCTCTCCACAGCCCCTGGATGTCTCAATGACCCCTCTAGATTGACTGGGGTCATAGCCTCTTTAAACAAAAGGATACCTTCATGAGCTGTCACTTCCAGGAAGCTGTCAGTTAAATATAAATTCTGGTAAAATACATTTAGGGACCTGTGCGCTTGAAGTTCAGAGTAAGAGGATTCTGACATAGGAAGCTTCACAGAGAAAGGGACTTAGAAAGAAATAGGTTTGATTTGCGTGAAGTTAGAGCCAAGGAGGGTACTTCAGAAAGGGAAGAACACCATATGGAAAGGAACAGGGATGGACACATGCATGACTTCTTACAGAATAGTGAAAATACAGGCCTGGTTGGGGGAGGGGGGCAGAACTACATCCTCTACACATCTGTAAAAGGCAGTGATGAGACAGGGTGGGACCTAAAACCTGGGACCTGGGACCCTTTGCTACAGTCCTTGCACCTGGGCAAACATCTCCTCGAGCAAAAAGATACAAAGACACTAATAAGAGACTAAAAATAACTGTGTGCATGTGCATCTGGGGCAAATTCTGGACAAGATACAAAAAGACCAAAAAGCAACCCAGCTGCCACTTCTGAAGAGCCTGGAGCAAAGACAGGGTGTTGGGAGCAAAAGCAGGGTACTGCGCATGCCCCTTGCACGCAACACCACCTAAGGTGTGGGCAATCCACCTAAGCCACCCCTCCGGCCGGACCCCCTGGACACACCCCTACCTACCCTCACCCCATATAAGGAACCAGCTCACCACTCCTTGAGAAGCGAGCAAGGGAAACTGTTACTTGTTTTCCACACCCCTCCCCCACCGGCTGAAGCAGGGGCCCCAATAAAGCCTTGCCTGAAATTCTTATTTGGCCTCTAGTCAACTTCTAATGATTGGGGAAGGCCAAGAGCCCTGGTCGGTAATAGCATTAGCAGTGCCTTCCTCACAGGCTCATTGGAGGGATTAAATGAGATCACCTTTGTGGTGCTCTTGGTGTGGGAGCATAATGAATGACACTTTCAAGAAAGCTTTCAACAAATGCCAGTTATGTGTTAATTACCTAGGTTCTTAAGCAAAAGATGAAAGTAGGACTTTGGAAAGAACTGTACCCAGGGCCCTGTTCCCGGGAAGGCTCCTTTCTTGGAAAGCACTCATGTTCCTGGGGACCTGGAATAGGAGTGGCAGTAAGAGTCGAAATGAATGGGACTTGATGACAAGAGAGGATGTCAGGATCTAAAGTCAAAATTAAAAAAATAAATAAAACACATGTATATTTGAATCAGGGGGAAACCTATTGAAGGAAATGGGTTTCATGGGTGATGGAAATTTTGTAAAGCCAAGGAGGACTTGGAGCAACCCAGAATTAGTGACAGACAGGCAACAATGCCACCCCTGGCTGGAGAAGCAAAGAGAAGAGGTATTCCAGAGCGAGCAGCTGAGATTACCCAGTAGGGGGCTTGTAAAGAGGACGCTGACTCCCTGAGAGGTTGGAGAAGAGGTGGCTGCTGCTAATGGTGTTTTCCAGATGTAGAACAGAGGCCACCAAGCCCTGGCTTCCCCCTTCTCCCATGCTCCAATCTCCCGGGCCTTCCAGCTTTCCCAAGGGCTAGCCCAGTCTGGAGCCAGTTGGCAGAAGAGCCTGGGAAGTGCTGTACATGTACGAGACGAGGTTCAGGCAGCAGAGCAGAAAGAGGTTTCAAGGTAAGCATCAATAGAAATTGATGAATTCTAGAAGCAAAGGGTAAGGGAAAATGGGTAAATCCAGCCTGACTCTTGCTTCAGACACAGGTGATCAAGGCAAGGTGTTTTGCCTTGAAGAGGAAGAGATGGTGGTGTGGGGTCTGGGGAGATGAGTGGTTGAAGAGCTTCACTTTACATCCAGCCCCTCTCAAAGGCTGTTCTTTGTCACGGTGCTTCCTATGACACTCTCCCTAGGTTCCTGCTGGGAGATGAGTGGGATTTCACCCTTCAGGGATCTCTATGAATGTGTGTGTGTATTTGGGTCTTACCACCCACCTACTTCAGCTGGCACCTTCTTTCTTTAGATATGTTCATGACATTGATTAGTCTGCTGTCAAGGGCTCTTCAGCTTTCAGCTCCTGTCTCCAGCCTAACCTTAGATGATTTATTAGTCAAACTCTTAAAGATCAGCCTCCTTTCTATGACTCCTCTGACCCCAGTGCCACCTCATTGATTCCGACAGGTAATTTGGGGAAAACAACTAACTTAGTAGGACAGAAAAGGAATGGGAAGAGAAGATGGTTAGAACCAGCACAAGCAGATTTTTTATTTTATTATTTTTATCAAGATATGATTGATATATAACACTGTAAATTTAAGGTGTACACTGTATTGAGTTGATACATTTTATTTTATTTACTTTTTTATTTATTTATTTATTTATTTTGGCGGTACGCGGGCCTCTCACTGCTGTGGCCTCTCCCGCTGCAGAGCACAGGCTCCGGACGCGCAGGCCCAGTGGCCACGGCTCACGGGCCCAGCCGCTCTGCGGCATGTGGGATCTTCCCGGACCGGGGCACGAACCCGTGTCCCCTGCATTGGCAGGCGGACTCTCAACCGCTGCACCACTGGGGAAGCCCTTGATACATTTTATATTGCAATATGATTACCACTGTAGTGTTAGCTAAAATCTGCATCATGTCACTTAGTTATCATTTCTTTTTTGTGGTGAGAACATTTAAGATCTAGTCTCTTTGCAATCCTGAATTATATAATATATTATTATTAACTATAATCCCTATGCTGTGCATTAGATGCCCAGAACTTATTCATCTTCTAGTTGCAAATTTGTACCCTTTGACCTAGATCTCCCCAATTCCCTCACCTTCCATCCTCTGGTAACCACCATTCTGCTCTGTTTCTTTGAGCTCACCTTTTTTAGATTCCACATATAAGTGATATCATATAGTATTTGTCTTTCTCTGTCTGACTTATCTCACTTAACATAATGCCCTCAAGGTCTAGCTATGTTGCAGCAAGTGACAGGAGTCCCTTCCTTCTCTTGGCTGAATAATATTCCATATTTTATACATATACCACACCTGCTTTATCCATTCATTCATTGACAGACATTTGTGTTGTTTCCATATCTTGGTGATTGTGAATAAAGCTGCAATAAACATGGGAGAGCAGATATCTTTTCCTTAGCCTGTTTCCATTCCTTTGGATATATACCCAGAAGTGGGATTGGTGGATCCCACGGTAGATCTATTTTTATTTTTTTTTGGCCACGCCCCACGCAGCCTGCAGGATCTTAGTTCCCCAACCAGGGATCGAACCCGTGTACCCTGCAGTGGAAGCGTGGAGTCCTAACCACTGGACTGCCAGGGAATTCTCTATTTTTAATTTTTTGAGGAACCTCCATACTGTTTTCCATAATGGTACCAATTTACATTTCCATCAACAGTACACAAGTGTTCTCTTTTCTCCATATCCTCACCAACACTTGCTATCTCTTGTCTTCTTGTTGATAGCCATTCTAATAGATGTAAGGTAATCTATTTTAAAAGATTTTTTGTTGTAAGAATACATCAGGACAACTAACTAATTCTCCTTAGTTTTATTTGGTAATTGAATTAACAATTTGTTGGATTGAATTAGACAGTTCATTTATTCATTGTGCTATCACAGTGTGGACATAACTAGAAAGCTTATCTTCCTTGGCTTATGTATAAATAGTTGGAATAAGGAACACAGTGGTCTGTGCCATTCTCAGGTAGGATGTATCTTTGCCAGCCTTATGACTTTTAGAGCCTTGGGTGAAGTGCACATCTGTGTTCATATACCCTGAAAACACACTTCCTCAACTTAATGATATATTGGAAGATGATCAACGTTTCCTTTATACTTATAGCAGGAGCTTGCTAAAGAAAGGAGCACGAACCAAAATGGAGTGAATAATACAGAAGGAATAAGAGAGAAAGCTGTGTGTGTGTGTGTGTGTACAGGTGAAGCTGATTCATATTCAGATATTTGGGTGTTCCTTTATGGACATACAAGGGCGATTTGGGAGGAGGGTATCATTTCATCATAAGAACTAGTTTTTCAACCCAAGGGTAAAGGGCATATATTTCCCTGGCTCAGAGGTTGAGCTAAACAATGTTGTATGTTCCTCTTAGCCACCAGTGCACCTACAAATTATGATTGAGTATCTGGCCTCAAGCTGGCCTGTCTCCATCATAATAATGAGAAAATTCTTCTCAATCATCTCCAAACCACAGGTCTCAAAAGTAGACCACAGGTCTTTTCAGGAATAGATCTCTCTCAATGATACTTATGTGAATATGAATGTGTGTGGGTGTTTGTATGTATGATTACATATATTCTCTAAAAACGTAAAATAGCTTCAGCAATAACCTTAAATTTGCTATGCCTACTTCAATCAAATTCAGGAAACAGAATGGCCTGGGAGAGAGAAGCAAACTCACCTTCACTGCCAGTTTAATATTTGAATCATCTTCCAAATCACCTTCTAACATAAAGATGCTCAACTGGGTTTCTTGCTGCTCTCCCAGATAAACATCAAGTCTCTCATAGCTTAGTTAGCTCTCCCAGATGCTTTGCATTGTAAACTATATGCCGCTTCCATTTTCTCTGCAACTCAACAACAACAACAAGGAAACAACTCGCAACTACATTTAAGGAAGCACAACAAGACTGGTTCTGGTAGACAGTAAGTGGGCCAAAGCAGTTCAGTATTCCATCCTGGTGTTCTGCTTGAAGAGTTTCATGAAGATCTTGTTTATAATCCCGTTGAAAATAAAGTGCTCAAAAATAAAAGCTGTTTAGTCTTTTCAAGCTCACCATCCTTTGTTCGTGGTACATTAATGGAGCAATTTTAAAATAATGACTTAATTTTTTTTTTTTTTCCCGTATGAAAGATGCTTTTGCAATCAAAAGCCGGTTCTTTATTTTCTAGCCTGGCACTCACATTCATTAGAACTAGTTGCATCCAAGTAGTAGAGGTTTATTTGTTCAGCTGGAAATGGGACATTAACATTTTAAGAGGATGATGCATAAGTTTTTAGAAATAATATTCTCTCTGCCCTATTCTGTTGATGCTGTCTTAAAACATGCAAAATGCAACATATTTTTTTCCCTAAGAAATGATGAGTTTATGATAAACAGTTTATCACAAGGACATAATTTTTGCACCCCCTCTCATTTTCAAAAAATCAAAATTTGGGGAACAAATGCAAGGTTTGCCCATAAGAGAGATGCTCAGACTTAAGCATGCGTCAAGCTTAGATCAACAATACTCTCTCTCTGTATGTAAATATCTGGCACAATTTATCAACGGCTCTGCTCCGTCTTGGTTGGTATGCAACTGGGATGGCTAAGTCCCACCATGCTCTCATTTCCTTCTTTCCTCCTTTCAACATTAAATGCACCTCCTCTTATTGAAGGGGTTCCCCTTCTACTGACCTTCTCAAATATTTCCTCTGTCAATGTTTCCCCTTCTCTCCCACATCATTACTTTCTCCTCTCATCTGCCTCTGGATGACTCCCATCAGCCTACAACTTTCAGTATCTCAGCGTAAAATTGCCTTATTCAAGGACCATCACCCTTCCCTGTCCAAGCCATTGATTAATTTTTCCTCTCTTTTAATAGCCAGACTTCTCCAGAGTTGTTTATACAGGCTGTCTCCACTTCCTCCTTTCCCATGCTTTTCGATGCTTCCTCATCTGACATCAGCCCCTACCACTCCATAAAATTTTCTCTTGCCAAGGTCACCAAAGAGCTCTGTTTGGGCAAGTACTGCAATTATTTCTCCTTTTTCATTTTATTCCACTTGGCAGGGCCAACAAAAACCAACCACTCTTCCCTATTGGTGAGCAGGACCAAGTTCCCCTCCTGTGAAAGGCAGAGGACAAGTTCCCCCAACAATGCTCATTATTCTTGGCTTTGACTCTTATCCAAACCCCCTTGCTCTCAAGGTCCAGACCACAGCACAGCAAATGCTGTTCAGTTTTAATCTGCACTCAGTCATAACTTTAGAAAGATAAAAAGAAACTGGCCAGGAGTTATTTTGTAAGACTTTCCATGTGAAACTACTGACACATCTCCCAGTATAAAACTGCCTTTGGGTCAGTGTCCTATTGGAGAGTCCTAATGGTTACCTTTTGAATATGACAAGAAAAGACAATGAAATCAACGTATTTTTCCCATAAGCCTGGTCTTTTTCTCCTATCTTATGTACTGGAAAAAAAAAGGAAACTCAAAGCAAATTTTATCCTTGAAATATTTTTATTCTTCAGCTTTTACCCCTGCAGACAATCCTATAAAGGCTACCCCAGGAATGAATTCTGGTCACTTATCACAGACAGGTTGCTCTGTTTCTTTGCTAATTTTATGGATTTAAGTTAACTTTCATTAATAAATGAAACAGATGGAGTCGTGGGTGTTTGAAAGTACTTTGCAGAGAGCAATGGGGAATAAACCAATTCATCAGCTCTTAGCAGCAAACCATCTGAGGACTTAATTGAGAATTGTCTTTGGAACTCAGAGTTGTTTCACTAGGGTATGTTTTCACCGTGGGCTAATTGTCCCTCGGGGAATTCATGCTCTGTCACTTTTTTTCCTTCACTGCCTGTCAGTGTTCTTCACCAGCTCCCCTCCCACTTATAGCTTGCCAGCAGTGCCTGCCTGATGTTTCCACTTATTATATACCTGTCCATCCACCTATGGATTTTTACCCTGCGGAGCACCAGGAATGACTGACACTTCTGCAGCAGAGCCAAATTAGCATGAACAGTAAACACAGGGCACTGCAGCTTCCTGGGATTCAGCGGTCTGCTACCCTCAGAAGGAATCAGCATGTTGTACCTTATATCCCTTATATTATTTATAACTGGAAATTTGTAATTTTAGAAAATATTTTATATTGGGGTATAGTTGAATATAGTTAACACTGCTGTATGGTATATAGGGAAGTTGTTACGAAAGCAAATCCTAAGAGTTCTCATCACAAGGAGAAAAATGTTTTTCTTTTTGCACGTCTTCTTTCTTTTTTTGTATCTATATGAGATGATGAATGTTAGCTGAACCTATTTCTATAATCATTTCACAATATATGTTAATCAAACCATCAAGCTGTATGACTTAAACTTATACAGTAATGTATATCAACTATTTCTCAATAAAACTTGAAAAAAATAAAGAACAAGGGAAAAAGAACTGAAAAAAAAAGAAGGAATCAGCAAAGAGTCAACAAGGAAAAACACCAAAATGGAATGGTACTGCAATATCTCTGGAACCTGGAGGTTGAGGAGACCAGAGGAATTCAGGCCCCAGGGCATATGTGAAAACTTGAAACCTGGGGCATGTCCTGGCTAGAGGAGTTTTTATTTTCTTGCAGCCACTGCCCAAGGGATCTGTTTAAACACATCCCTGGAACAACAGACTTCTGCTTTTGATTGATTGCCAGTGGCACTTCTCCTCCATAAAGGGTTCACAATCCAACACAGCCAGCTGTGAAGTCTATTTAACCACAGTGTGAAAACTTTCAGCCTCCAAACTAGCAGCAGGTAGGTCAATGAGTGCCCAACTCCATTAGTCAGTGCAGCTTTGCATGAATGTATTCACACTCCATTAAGGAGTATTAAGACAGGCCTAAGTGATGCCCAGGTTCCCAGACCTCCTCAGTCCCATTCACAGTTGTCAGAGGGGAGCCCTGCACACTGAGTAAATCCACCCCTCCCTACCAGTGATCAAGACTGTTCTGGGTGCTGACAAACTAAGAGCACCTCAGGGTCTCCATCCACAGAGATCTGGGAATCCCAGCCTACAAACCTGTCTACCCAATATTCACCATCACCCACCTTGATGGATTAATCCATTAGGATTAATCTCTTGTTGTCCCATATTCCTGTTTCTGTTAGAAGTAAATTATAGGTCATCCCACCCCCTCCCTCTAATCCCCGTAAGGTTCTGCATGCCCCCTCTTCTATTCCCTGTTTTTACTACTCCCCAACTTCTGAAACCAACCCCCTGCACCCTTTAGAATTCTCAGTCCCTCAGCAATTCAACCTCCTCCACCTTCCAATTATTCTCTGAATTTCCTCTTGAACTTCTCGCTCTAACTGAAACCAGAGTCTCCCCAAGAACTACTTCCTTGAAGCACTCTCAGGTGGTAGTTGTGTTACTGCCACAGCCCTACAGCTACTGGGCCTAGAGGTGGCAAGGTGTCCTTGTTCCTCCCTGCCCTTCGAGACTATTCTCAATCCATCCCTCACTTCTCCCTCTAAAGCCTCCATATTTGAATCCCTTGACATCAGATTAGATCACGAACAACTCTTCTGTTTTTCAGTCATGTCCTGTGTCATTCCCCTTAGTTTCTGGAAGGTTTTTTTTTCCCTCCAGGCTGACCTTTCCAGCACTACTCTTATTAGTTGATAATTCTTTTTTTTTAATTAATTAATTACTTTTTTATTTTTGGCTGCATTGGGTCTTCACTGTGGTGTGTGGGCTTCTCACTGCAGTGGCTTCTCTTGTTGCGGAGCACGGGCTCTAGAGCACAGGCTCAGTAGTTGTGGCGCACGGGCTTAGTTGCTCCACGGCATGTGGGATCTTCCCTGACCAGGGTTCGAACCTGTGTCCCCTGCATTGGCAAGTGGATTCTTAACCACTGCACACCAGGGAAGTCCTTGATAATTCTTATACACATGCAGTGACCTATCCAACACCTCAGTATCTCAATTCATTGAGCCTTTTTTCCCTTTGATTACATCCTTCACTTTACCTTAGCCACCCACTTCCATGTTCATAATCCAGACCCAGTCATTACCAATAACCGCAACCCTTCCACAATCATAGTTCTATGCACCCCACTCTCTGACCACCACTTCTTATCATTCCAGGTAATTCTTTCTTTAGTTTGATTCCAGTAAAATCTTAACTGAACTTTTTCACTGTCTCTCTTCCTGATGTTCTTTCTACTCCCCATCCCAGTTTAAATTCCATTGTATTTATTAAAAATCACTCCATACATATACCCTTAATTTCCTTGCTCATCTTCCCCTTCATCACACACAATTAGCAAAAGCAGAACCCTAGTTAAGCCCCACTCTCTGCCTACTTCATGCATGTACCCTAACTAAAGAGCATGGCAGTTGGAAAACACATAACACTCTGACTAGTGTCCCCTGAAATATGTACACATGAACTTCAAGTGGGCTCTTAATAGTGTCCAGCAATCCAGTGCCAAATCCTTGGTCCACTCACTCTCTCATTTCCAGCAGAACAATTTTATACGTTTGCCCTTTTATTCAAGCCTCTAACATCTCCCTAACTCTTTCTTTCAGCTTGTATTCTTGATTCCTACTTAAGAAAAGCGATGCAATCATTAGAGAACTTCTCCACCACCGTACTTAGCCACTCTAGCATTTACACGCTGCCTTCCCACCTCTTACTATAGCAGCAATGCTCTTTAAGAGTTGCCTGTACTCATGGTCTCAAATTCCTCTTCTTCAACTATCTCTTAAAATAACTTTCTTAAATTCAGAGAAGTATCTGCCTCCATCACTCCGCCAAAGCCATGCTTCTCTAGGCCACCAATAACCTCTACATTTTTAACTCCAATGGCTAACTGTCAGCCTCAGTTGCCTTGTCAGCAGCATTTAGAGAAGTTTATCATTCTCTCCAAATTCTTACACTTTTCCCCCTTCACTTTGCATCCAGAACATTACTTTCTTGGTTTTCTTGCAATTATCCTGGCCGTTTCTCAGTCGCCTTGGCTGATTTCTCCTCTTTTTTAATTTGGGTGATCTATAACTTCATTCTTGCTTTTCTTCCTTATCTACCCTCACTTCCTTTGTGCTCCCATACTGCCTCATAGCTTTAAATACCATCCATATGCAATGACTCCAAAATTTATATTTCCAACATGAGCTTCTCTCTTGAACTCTAAACTCCTGCAGCTACCTTTCTATGTCTGCATTAAAGATTCCCAACACACCTCAAACTTTTTTTTTTTTTTGGCTGCTTTGGGTCTTCTTCATTGTGGTGCACGGGCTTCTCATTGTGGTGGCTTCTCTTGTTGCGGAGCACGGGTTCTAAGTGCACGGTCTTCAGTAGTTGTGGCTCGTGGGCTCTAGAACGCAACCTCAGTAGTTGTGGTGCACGGGCTTAGTTGCTCCACGGCATGTGGGATCTTCCCGGACCAGGGCTCGAACCCGTGTCCCCTGCACTGGCAGGTGGATTCTTAACCACTGAGCCACCAGGGAAGCCCCACACCTGAAACTTAATGTGTGCTCCTCATATTCCCCCATCATACACCTGCTGCACCCCAATTTCCTCATCTCATTCAGTTATTCCTTTTTAGGGCAAAATCCTTCCAGCCATTGTTGATACTTCCTTTTCTTTTATACCCCATGTCCATGCTATTATTCAAACATATCCAGCAGATTTGCTAAACAATACCTTCTTAGTGACTTCCCTGTTACAAACTGTATGACATCTCCTCTAAAACTTACTATGTCTTCCCCTGGTTAATTTTTCTCCACATTTATCAAACATTTATGTAGAACACACTTATTTATTCCTTTAAGTACCATTATAGATATTGATTCATATAAGTTTCAAATGTCCCTATGAGATAGATAGTATTATTATCACCCCATCCTATAGATGAGAAAATGGAGGCACTGAGAAGTTAATAACTTTTCCAAGTCACACAGTTGGCAAGAGACAGAGCTGAGACTGAAATCAAGAAGTCTAACTTCATAGTCTGCACCCAGCCATTACAACATGCTGCCTTTCCAAAGTATTTATAACCTTCTGGCATCATTCATTTACTTACTGTCTGGCTCCCTCCTCTAGAATGTTAGGTTTATTAGGGTAGGGGTGTTTTAATGTTTTTGTCACTACTATGGTCCCAGACTCACAATACCCTCTAAGACATAGTACTAACTCAATAAAAATTTCTTCCATGAAAGAATGGGGGTCTGCATCAGCAGAAAGCAATGTGATTCCAAAGTGAACAGAATATTCATTCAAGAAGTCTATGTAGCATAAGGCACTCTAATAAAAGGGGGGGGGGCTTGAATTATTTATTTTAATTGGCTATAATTATTAAATCTTGTTTTTTCCAACTGTGATCAGCATGAATATAAATAAGTGGGTGATATCTCAGTCATTCAATCTAATACTTGCTAGAAGTTTTAGCTAAGTATAAGTAAATTTCAGCTCCAAAGAGCAGGGTTCAAGGGCTGGAAATCAGATTAAGAGGCTGATGAGAGTAGGGAAATATTGGATAATCACTGATAATATCAAGAATAGTTATTGATAGGCTATGCCCATTTTAAGTTGTATCAACTCTTCCTCTTTAACTATAAGACAACTTGCTCCTACAGGATGCCATCTCAAGGAAATGGGTGATTTGCCCTCCAATTAAAAACAAAATAGGGCTTCCCTGGTGGTGCAGTGGTTGGGAGTCCACCTGCTGATGCAGGGGACATGGGTTCGTGTCCCGGTCCGGGAAGATCCCACATGCCGCGGAGCGGCTGGGCCCGTGAGCCATGGCCGCTGAGCCTGCGTGTCCGGAGACTGTGCTCCACAACGGGAGAGGCCACAACAGTGAGAGGCCCGTTTACCGCCAAAAAAAAATAAATAAATAAAAATAAAAACAAAATAAAACATAGTTATTAACCAACTCCTACAAGACCCACACCATGCCAGGTGCTTTGGGTACAATGTTTAGGATTTGGAGTCAGACTGCCTGGCATTGCCAGTGAGAAGCTGAGTGACCCCAAGCCAATCGCTCACTGTCTCCAAGCCTTAATTTCTTTGTCTAGGAAATGAAAATGAGTAGGTAGGATAGAAATCTGAAGAGAGTGTTCACTTGGTAGACGCAGTAAGGCTATCAGCATAGTACCTGAGATGTCATAGCACTCAGTAAATATGAGCAATTAATATTCATCACACACCTGGCCCGCCAGTGAGGTAGAGAGCTAAGGCTCTTGTGCTCAAATAACTCAAGTTATTTACTCAGTCACTTGTGACTGACAGAGCTGGGATTCAGGTCTCAGTTGGCCTGACTCCTTGTCTACCATACGACACTATTGCCCCTTGGACTGCTTTCTTGAACGTAATAATAACAATATTAATAATTAGATCTCTCATGTGCTTGGAAATTATGATATACGAGGCTTATTCTGGGGGCTTTCCATGTATTAATTCATTTCAACTTCACAGCAGCCTCATGGAGTAGACCCTAACCTTAGTCACCAAAATAGACACAAGGGAAAGCAGCACATGACCAAGGTTACATAGCTAGTCTGGGACAAATCTGTGAGGCCAACCATGCAGTTTATCTCTAAACCACACACCCCAAGAAACTACCAGAAGGTAAACTTTTGATGGAAAATGGTGATTCCAATTCCAAGTTTTCCTGCTCATAAACTTTTGCTATAATTAAACCTCAATTTTTTTCCCCCAGTTTCAAGTCCAGTTGTCATATGTGCTCTGCAACACAGTAATTAGGAGTAATAATAGTTATAACATCTTGTCCTATACTGGAAAATCTGACACTCACTAAAGCAGCCAATCTAAATAATTTATATTAATTGCATGAGGTTTTTAGGAATAATCTGCCTGAAACAACTCTGAAATGAGAGGATTAAAAGGCAGAGATAATTCTCAGCAGCTGCTGAAAAGGCATTATGCAGAGGCGTGACTAACACCAGCCCGTTAGCTTCAAGTCAAAGCATGCCTTTTCTACAATTGTTTAGCCTACATTTTGTAGCCAGGACAGTCAGTTAGACCATTCATTGGTCATAGAACAAGTTATTTTGACCAAGAATCTCCCTTTGTGTTTCTAAACTCTAGACCCTTCATAACCTAAATATTTCTGCTTTCTCCTCCTATAGCTGAGCTTAATTTTACAGTTACAGAAATACAGGCATGGGTTTATGGTTTTGTTAGTTTCCTAGGGCTGCTGTAACAAAGTCCCAGAGACCAAGTGGCTTAAACAACAGAAATTTATTTTCTCACAGTTCTGGAGGCCTCACAATTCCTCACAATTCTCACTTCTTTTGAGGCCTTTCCCCTTGGCTTGTAGATGGCTGTCTTTTCCCTGTGTCTTCACGAGGTCTTCCCTCTGTGCTTGTGCTTATCTGAGTTCTAATCTTCTCATCCTAGAAGAACACCAGTCATGTTGGATCAGAGCCCAACCTAATGATCTCATTCTATGTTAATTACCTCTTTCAAGACCTTATCTTCAAATACAGTCACATGCTGGAATACTGGGGGTTAGGACTTCAACATATGAATTTTCAGGAGATGAAATTCAGCCCCTAAGACTGGTAGATCTCAATGTACTGAAGCCAGTTTTTTTTTTTTCAGTCACCTGCATCATTAGCACCCTCTCCCCTGTCCAGGGAAGTCTTTGGGGGACAGTGGGAGCATCTGTGCATGTGGACAATTCCCATATAGTCACACTGATTCCTGTTCTACAAGAGTTGAAACATCAGGCCATAGATGTCCCTATCTGTAGTCTGCAGTGTAACTTTTTGGAAGGGAGAAGTAAAAAATAATTCACATATGCTCAGTACCTGTGAAGCCTAGGAAAAATGCAAGGCTGTGGCTTTTACATACTGTGTTTCATTTGAAACTCTCAATAGCCTATGAGACAGGTTTTATTATCCCAGTTTTAGAGATCCAAAAAAATGAACCTCACAGAATTTAATAAGCTTGTCAAAAAGTCACATAATTAGTAATGGCAGAACTAGTAGGTTTAAATTCAAGCCAGAAGGAGAGAGAGAAAGGGAGGGTGAGAGAGAGAGAGAGAAAAGGAAGGAAGGAAGGAGGGAGGGAGGGAGGGAGGGAGGGAGGGAGAAAGAAAGAAAGGAAGAAAGACAGAAAGGAAAAGAAAGAAAGAAAGAAAGAAAGAAAGAAAGAAAGAAAGAAAGAAAGAAAGAAAGAAAGAAAGAAAGAAAGAAAGAAAGAAAGAAAGAAAGAAAAGGAAAGGAAAGGAAAGGAAAGGAAAGAAAGAAATCTGGGGATGGAGGTCAAAAGGGTAAGAAGAAGAAGAAACAAATGAATTACGTTGAAAACCACTAGGACAGTGTTTGATCTCAGCAGAAAAGTTTAAATGCACATTTTCCCCCCAAATGAGCCATTTTATAGCACAATAAAAGACAGTGATACAATCTAATGCTACCTGTTTGTTTAATCCTTACAGCCTCCCCAGACACCGATCATGTGGGCTCCAGAACACTTTACAGGTCCAATCACTGGCCTTACTTTCACCTAACACTTCAGGGAAGCCAACTGTGTGGTGACACAGGCTCCTTATTCTCCTGGGTTTGTATACTCCCAGGCTTGTACGTCTTAGTATCAACACTTTGGACCAATTAATTCCAACTGAAGATAAAGAAATTTGTGTAAGAATCAACTGGGAGGGAGACACCAGCAGGGGTAGAATAGCGAACATCAAGGATTTTTGTGGTGTACAAAGAAACCAAGTGAAGAGGAGGAAAAACTCATATAAGGCCATTACTTTGTTAGCTTTTGACAGACAAGATGGGCAGGAGGTGGCTTATCATATTTGCTGGTGGGCATGAGGGTCATGGAAAAGGTAATTCTTAGGAATTTTGATAAGTTTCTGGGTCCATAGACTACTTCTGGGTTCCACTGGGTATGGAAACATCTGTGGTTGAGAAATACTGACTGCGTTGGTACCCAGGTTTCCTTCTACCTTCAGAATGACCAGCTCTCTACATCCAGTGAAGCCAGTTTCCCCAAGAACTTCTGGATTATACCTGCTTGGCACACATGGTCATGTGCATGGGAGGTGAGTACCAAAAGATGAAAAACAGATTAGTGGACTGTTGAAGAAGTTTCTAGGAGCAAAAGCTAGTTGAAGATCCTTTCCTAATGTTAAGAGGGGCTCATATTAAAGGTCAGCTTTACAAGGCTCCAGAGGGCTTATAAATAAAACAGATGAACCAAAGATTAAATCATAATGGGACACAGATATGGGTCCCAGAGGCAGTCTGTAAAGACAGGCACCCATTTCAGAGAAGAGCATCCCTCGTCCCCTGGGGAAAACAAAACAAAACAAAAAATACAAAACAGAAAGGAAAGAACTCCATCTTTCTTCAGGACCAACCAAGTTACTCTGGCTCTGTTTATTATATGTTTTTCAAGTGAAGAGGGGGAAAGAGACGACAGCATTATGAAGCCATAAGCTCTGGAAACTCAAGCTGGGACATGTTTTGGCTTGGCCTAAATTTAATGCAATTTTTATATATGGACATAAAAAGTATACATTTTTGGAATTTCCTCAAGATAACTACATGGTAATCCCCACTTTTGAATTCCAGCCGAAGTATTATAATGCTGTTGTGAACTTTATTTCCTACCACACCAAGGAGGGAGACAGAGAGGAACTGAGAAGTTGGAGTATTCAGATATTACATGTAATAATAGGGTCATAAAATCTATGTAAAATTTAATGCAAAAGGGCTGTGGGCACCCAACCATTCAAGTCAGGAGATAACGCAGATGGAAGGTAGTGTTGAGTTTCCAGAAAGTAGTATATTTTCTCTAATTTTACTGAAAGGTATACAACAGCACTCCTTTTTGCCAATGCATGTGTGAGCTTTGAACATGCTTTTAGACATGTTTTGTAAGCCATTTCCCATTTGAAGAAAATAACCACCATCATAATAAAAGTAAAAATAGCTCTTATTGCATTTGTTCTATGCAGTAGGCATTGTGCTAGGCAGTCTTATTATCTGGAAATTCTCTTAACAATCCTGAATGTTTTACTGTTTCTATCTCACTGATGAGAGTTCATAGAGGTTAAGATCTTAACCCATGTCGTACACTGAATTCATGACTATTTGACTCCAGAAGCCATGATCTTTCCAAAATACACATCCAGACCCAGCTTTTACATACACAACACTGTTATGGGCACTCCCTTTCATTGACTTGATAAATCCCGTAAAGACAAAATCATGGTTTCTTTTTTGCAACCCTGGAGTAAAACTCAGAATACTTTCATCGGCTTTAATGGCCTCTCCTTGGTTAATATGAAACGATTTACCTCAACACCTAGATTCTTCTTCATGTGAGTCACACAGTGGTGAGAACACAGAGACAACATTTGTACACATGAAGAAAAAATAAACCCAAATCAATTTACTTTGGGAAATTGGTGATTTTTTAAAAATTATTTGAGAAAAGTCTAGAAAGTCTATAGTAGTGATTGGTAGGATGATCTCTAATGCTGCATTGTCTAGCTTTTATTTATTTATTTTTTTTTGCGGTACGCGGGCCTCTCACTGTTGTGGCCTCTCCCGTTGCGGAGCACAGGCTCCGGAAGCACAGGCTCAGCAGCCATAGCTCACGGGCCCAGCCGCTCCGCGGCATGTGGGATCTTCCTGGACCGGGGTACGAACCCGCGTCCCCTGCATCGGCAGGCGGACTCTCAACCACTGCGCCACCAGGGAAGCCCTGCATTGTCTAGCTTTTAATCTCATTTTGTCATTTCCTGGCTAAGTGACCTTGAACATGTTCCTTAATTTCTCTGCACTACATTTTTTTTTTTTCACTTCTCTCTCTCTTCGGTGGTATCTGCCTGGGCAAGGTGGTTGCAGGGATTATATGATACAGTGATTAAAACAGTCCATGGTACATAGTAGGTACTCAATATTTACAGTTATTGTTACTACTGTTAATATCATTAGCATCATTACTTCTCTTGACTTCAACTCTCCATTTCATCAGGTGCCTGGAACATGAAATGGGACCAGTTAACTAGAGGCCAGCTGTGCAGTATATGGATCTGGGATGCAGTCACCTCTAGCCTTGATTTGACATCTGGTCTCTGTGTGACAGAGTTTTGTCACCAGTAGTTTCCTAGATTCCTAAAACATCATATGTTAAAAATTAAAAGCAGAATAAGTCACATTTACAGATAATTGATTTTTGATAAGAGTAACAAGATGACTCAGTGGGGAAAGGAGAGTCTTTTGAACAAGTGGTGTTGGGTCAACTACATATCCACATGTAAAATAAAGTTGGACTCATACCTCACACCAAATGTGAAAAATTTATTCCAAATTTTTATTTTTTCCAATTTATTAATTTATTAATTTATTCCAATTTATTATTCCAATTTATTAATTTATTCCAATTTTTATTTTATTTTATTTATTTATTTATCCAAAAATTTATTCCAAATGGGTCATAGATGTAAGCCTAAGAGCTAAAACTATAAAACGCTTAGAAGGAAGTTTATGAGTAAATTTTAGGCACTAGGGTTAGTCAAAGCCTTGCTAGACATGACAGCAACAAGACAAGCTATGAAAGAAACAAATAGATAAATTTGACTTAATAAGAATTGAAATATTTTGCATTTCAAAGAATACCATCAAAACTGAAAAGACAACCCACAAAAGGGAAAAAATATTTGCAAATAATAGCTGTATCTGGAATATACAAAGAACTTTTAAACTCAATAATAAAAAAAATAAATAACACAATTAAAAATGGATAAAGGATCTGAATAGATAATTTTCCAAAGCAGATATACAAATGGACAATAAACTCATGAAAACATTCTCAGCAACTCTAGCCATTAGGGAAATGCAAACAAAACCAAACTGAGACACCACTTCACACCCACTAGGATGGCTGTAATCAAAAAGACAGATAGTAACAAATGTTGGAGAGAAAATGGAGAAATTGGAACACTTATATGGTGTTGATGAGACTGTAAAATAGTGCATCTCCTTTGGAAAACAGTCTGGCAGTTCCTCAGAGGTTAAACATAGAGTCACCACTTGCCCCAACATTTCTAAGTTATACCCAAGAAAAATTAGAAAACATATGTACACAACAAAATGTGCACACAAATTTTTATAGCCGCTTTATGCATAATAGTAAAAAAGAAAGAGAGGAAACAACCCAAATGACACTCAACTGATGAGTGAATAAGTAAATGTTATATAGCAATGCAATGCATATTATTTAGCCAGAAAAAAAAAGAAAAAAATGAAGTATTGATACATGCTACAACATGAAATAACCTTGAAAACATTATGCTAAGTGAAAAAAGCAAGTCATGAAAGACCACATAGTGTATAATTCTATATTTGTATGAAACATTTAGAATAGGCAAATCCACAGAGACAGAATTATTGGGTTAGTGTTTGCCTAGGACTGTGGGGCTTGGGGGGTCAGTGATTGCTAATAGTTATGTAGTTTTTATAAGGGCGACGAAGATGTTCTAAAATTAATCGTGGTAATGGTTATACAACTGTATGAATATACTAAAAGCCACTGAATTGTACAAATAAAAAAGAGAGATTGCGGCTTTAAAAGAATTAACAGAACAAATGACACAGACCAAATCACCTCATCACGAGGGAGAGTCCTAAGACTTTAGTATTGGTAAAGATGAAGTAAGAATGATCTCAAAATTAATAACCTGAGAAATAGGTGCAGTTCAGCACATGTTTCAAATTAGAAATCAACATAGTCCTAAATCTTTATAGAGAAATAAATCCTGCCAGAATCCCTCTCTTCTGGCTGGTATTATGTGGTGAAATCTACAGATAAAATAAATGTCTTGTCACACAACATTAACATCTAGGATTATACACCAACGGTCTACCCATATCAAAAAATAAGAAAACTACATGCATGGCAATTGAGTTATTGTCATTACAAAACCCTGGAATAATTCTCTTCCTTGGCCTAAGTTCCAGACCTAATAAGAGAGCAAAGTTCTGTCAATTCTTCATCAGTAATGTTTCTTTCTTTTTCAAATTAATTTTTATTGGAGTATAGTGGCTTTACAATGTTGTGTTAGTTTCTGCTGCACAGCAAAATGGATCAGCTATACATATACATATATCCCCTCTTTTTTGGATTTCTTTCCCATTTAGGTCACCACAGTGCACTAAGTAGAGTTCCCTGTGCCATATACAGCAGCTGCCCCTGACCTTTTTGGCACCAGGGACCGGTTTTGTGGAAAACAATTTTTCCATGGACTGGGGGTGTGGGGGTGATTGTTCAGGCGGTAATTCGAGTGATGGGGAGCGGCAGATGAAGCTTCGCTCGCTTGCCCGCCACTCACCTCCTGCTCTGTGGCCCGGTTCCTAAAAGGCCACGGACCGACACCGGTCCATGACCAAGGGGTTTGGGACCCCTGCTATACAGTATGTTCTCATTAGTTGTCAATTTTATACATAGTATCAATAATGTATATGTGTCAATCCCTTACAATTGTCCTTTCTTACCACCACTAGCATCTCATTACCTCATACCTATTTTGTTTCCGTAGCTACCCAAATATTCTGTTTTATCTAGTTTACTTGTTTTCAATCTATTCAATATGCTGCTGTCAGATAATCATCATACGTGGTTGTTATCATGTAATTCAACTATCCAAAAATATTCAGACAATTACCTGTTACTCCCTCTAGAAAAAAAAAGTCCAAGTTTCTTATTTTGGCCCTCAAGGCCATCCTTCTTTATGTGCCAAGCTTCTTATCTAAACTTACCTTCTGATTCTTCTCAAGTACTCTTTTCCACCTGGACTTTCCCTAAATGGAAGATCTGTTGGTATTTACCTTTCCACCCTGTCTTATTCTCAGTATATCCAAGTTCTACCAACCTTTAAAAATGCGGCACCTTCTTACTTTGTCACTTAATGCTAAGATCAAATTCTACCTTCGATGAAGTTTGACCTTTTTTAAGACACATTCCCTGACCCAAGCTACCATGTTTTCTGACTCATCCTTAACACTCATCATGTTGCAACTCATCACGTATTCGTCATATCCTGCCTTGTCTACCCAAGTGAATTTTAAGCATTTCAATAGTGTCATGACTTCAACTTTTTGGGAAAGCTTCTATAGACATAGTGAGTGCTCACTTTTAAAAATAGCTCATGAATATATAAAGAGAGATATCATCAACAAAACTGAATCACAGGGTTGTAGAATAAAACATGTTCAGAGAAGGCTTTATATATCATCTAGCATAATCATTTTGTTGTGTAATGGAGGATGTTGAAGTCCAGAAATGGGAAGAGATAGGCACAAGACCTAACATATGTTCAATGTGAGAGTCAAGACTAGACTCTGGTTTTCTTATTCCTACTCTACTTTTCCCCACTAGAATAGAATGCTTAAATCTCAGATTCTTTTCATATAGAATCATCTTAGAAGGGACTGTTTCTTCAGTTTGTTCACAGGTGGGTATGCAGTGAAGAAAGAAGGGAGAACCATCCCGCTCTTATATTGAGGTTTAGAAAAAAGGCTCAAGAGAAGTGAACACGGTACTTGTCCTATTGCGGTAGTAATTGCTCCAAAAGGAAGCTTGCCTTACAGCAAATAGATTTTGTGTCATGTAGAATAGCTCCAGAGCTAGCCAACTTCCATTAAACAGTTTGGATGAATTCAGAGGGTGTCTATATCCTGGGCACACTTTCCTGGGCACACCCTGGCTCTGGCTCTCCTTGCACTCGAATTGCTGTGTAAATTACAAATGGCCAGGAAAACCAAGGAGCAAGTGGCCAATCACCCACTTGGGTATTCTCTCCTACCTCACCTGTTCTCAGAGCAAAGTGGACATATTGCAGACAAAGGCACTCTCAGGTCCATCCCACATCTTCAGGCTCAGAGACCAGGTGCTTTCCTGGGGAGAAAGGCTCACTGCTTTCCAGGGTATCTTGGAAGTAGGAGAGGAAAGAGCTGATATGTATTGTCGTGTTGCAAATGAAGGGATGTGAAGATGTGTGATTTAGGAAGGGAGTTACATGGACTACTGTCTCTTCATTATTGATCCTACCCATCACCATGGCATTTTTGTTCTGAATCTGTTGTCAACTCACTGTGTGACCTTTAGCATCTATCTTAAGCTCTCTGAGTCTTGACTTTATCATTTATATCTATGTATATGTCTCTTCCTGCTTTTGTACACACTACAACAGCAGAGTGGAGTTCTTATAAGAGTTGTATGTCCCGCTTGGCCTTTACAGAAAAGGCATGTTAATCCCTATTCTAGAGCATCAGTTTGTGCTTTTCCACCATAATATCTAGCTCCTAACTCTGCAAGACCACTCCAAGCTTTTCTTGGCATCATTATAACTAGATCTTTACACCCCTTTTGTGCTCATCGATCTCCCACGTCCTAACTGGGTTGGGAAAATCACCTGTGGAATGAAATGCAGGAATTAATAAATTCATCTGATTCAGAAATCAGCATGTACAGTATACATTTCTATTTTAAATGCAGTGGTGGAAAAATCAAAAAAGGGAAAAAAGAAATCTTTAATCACTTACACACCTGCTTGAGAAAAGAGAAAGGCTACAGTACAAATATGCTGATTTCCTTATTATTATTAGGTTGTTTAGTACTAGTGGCAATGAAACACATAAAGCCACAATCACTAGCTGAGAGCCTTTCACTGAAGCAAAGCACACAGCTTACAAACAGAAGCAAGCTCTAGAAAAAATGGCGAAATCTCTGAGGTGTGATTGAACTCTTAGTTGTAAGCACTGAATGAGGATGCTCATTCTGTGTCACAAGCCCCACCATCACAGAAATAGTCAGTGACTGAGTATTATGGGGTTTTCTAATTTGGTGCACACATATGTGTGTGATATTTCAATTGTTACAACTCCACTGCTTTTGTAACTGTTTTTAATTACTCATGAGACCATTTCTCAGTTCAAACTGAACATATGGGCACTTTGAATTTTTAAAATCCTACTTTTGGAGTTATTCATGGGCTGAAAAACCTGAGTGTTTCTTTGCAAGTGTAAGCAAGGTATTTTGGAAGCCTTCACAACAGCAACATGAGGGATGCAGCCTGCTAAGTCTCCACTGGGTCACTACCATGAGAGCCCTATTCTGGGGAACTTTTCAGGCAACAGTAGGTTTCTAGTTGCTGGAAGTTCTCCAGTCACTCACTTGACAAAGATGAACCACTGTGAATGCAACATTGGATGAGGACAAGAAATGCATGAAAGAGGATCCTTGTTTCAAAAATATCTGTGCATGATAAGGTTGTTTATTGAATTATTCATTCATTTTGCAACTGTTTTATAGAGAATCTGTTATATGCCAAGCACTGTGTCTGACTCTGCAGAGAGAATGTTTTTTTTTAAGATATTTTCCCTGCTCTTATTGAGCTTAAATACTTTTTAATGTATGTAAGAATTTACAACATATATAACTAATAAGGGAATCATACCAAGATTATAAGAAATTTTAACTCAATAAGAAAAAAGATAGAAAATCCAATAGAAAAATGGGCAAAATATGTAAAAAGACACTTTACAAGACAGGATATTCAAATGACTAATAAATCTAGAAATAGATATTCAACTCCATCACTCATTAGAGAATTGCAAATTCAAACTAAAATATGATATTGCTAAATACCTGTTTTATTTTATTATTATTGTTTTGGCCATGCCGCTTGTGGGATCTTAGTTTTCTGTCCAGGGACTGAACCCGTGCCCTCATCAGTGAGGGCATGGAGTCCAAACCACCGGACCACCAGGGAATTCCCAAAATATCCATTTCAGAATGGTAAAAATTAAAAATCCAGAAATTACTAAGTATTGACAAGGATATGGAACAACTGAAACTCTAGTTCACTGCTGGTAAGAGTGTTGACTGGTAAAACCACCTTGGAAAACTGTTTGCTATTATCAACTAAAATAGAAGACATCCCATGACCGAGTATTTCCAATGCAGACCTATGTTCACCAAAACACAGGAACTAGAATGCTCATAGCAGCGCTGTTTGTAATAGTTCCAAATTGGAAAGTATACCTGAACAGCTTTCAGGAATAAAACGAGATAAATAGACTGTAGGATTTTCACCCAATGGAATATTCTATAGGAAAGAGAGTAAATGATCAAAACAAGTGAATCTCTAAAACATAATGTTGAATCCAAAAGACAATAGGAAGAAAAGATTAATGACTGTGTGTTTCTACCTAAGATACAAAAACAAAACTAATTTGTGATGCTGGAAGTCAGGATGGTGGTTACCCTCTAAGTAGGTATAAAAAGGTTATAACCAGAGGGAGGCATAAGAGGGCTACCGGAGGGTGCTAATGCTTTCTTTCTTCCTTTGTGTGCTGGTTGCATGGGGGTATTCACCTTATAAAAACCTATTGAGCTGTACACACATGAGTTGTTTCATTAAAACTGCATATAAGACATTTCACAATAAAGAGCTAAAATAAATTCTGAAGCCAGTTCATGGGAAGGGACTATCTCTTCCCTGCAGGAAGCAATCTTTGGGGGTGGTGTTTGCACTAAACTCTAAAGATGGGAATGGTTTCAACCCACAAAAAGGGGATGACGCGTTCCATGATGGGCAAAATAGTCCTTCGCAGGTGGGCAGACATGGGAAGATATGGAGCAATCCATGGAACATGAGATTTATGGAAGAAGGGTAAATAAGGCTAGAAAGGTAGGCCTGAGTCAGAACGCAGGGCGCCTTGATAGAGGCATTTGGCTTTTGTGAAATAGGCAGTGGGGAGCCACTGAAAATTTCTAAGCAGGGCAGAGATGATCATAGCTGTGTTCAGGGAAGATTAACTTAGCAGTTGTATTGTAGAATGAATTGGAAAGCAAAGAAACTGAGGGAAGGGAGACCAATTTGGATGTAATTGCAATTGTCTGGGTGGTACATAATTAGGTCTAAACTGGGGTGTTAGTGTGGGTTGAAAAGAGGAGATGTTTGTAAGAGGCATTAGAGGAGACAAACTTATTGGAATTTTTTGTCGAGAGAGAGAGAAGCCTCCAAGGAGGCCAACCTGGGCGACTGGAAGATCAATCATGCCGTTAACTGAAATAGATAAATTAGGATCTCTTCCTCCAGGGCAATGGCTGAGCATGGGTGTTTTTTTGTAGCTCATACATCAGAGCTATTCCCTTGGACATAGTACCTCTGTGCAGATCAACGTGGCATTTCAGGCCCTTAAGGAAGATGCCAGGGCACTTTGCCAGCCATCTACATATAAAATAAAATCTGACTTTCTTATAGAATGGAAGCTGCCAAGCTAAAAAGTGCACTTTCCAACCTTCTTGATGAATGAGGTTGGCAAGAGGAGTGGGTCACAAGAAGAAGTAAACTGTATAACTTTGAGTCTGTACCTTAGGGGAAATAGAATGTTCCTCCCTTCTTCCTTCCCTCATCCTGTTGGCTGAAATACAGATGTGATGACAGTACCTACAGCAACTCTCTAGGACTCTGAGTGGCAGCTGCAGGGCAAGTCTTAGAGCAACAAGACAGAGACAGCCTGAGTTCTTGATGATTATAGAACACTTCACTAGCCCGTGAATCTCACTGGACCTTTATATGGCAGAGAAATAAATTCTTTCTTCTTTATGTCACTGTTAGAGTTTCTCTCTTTTACTGTAGTTTAATTGATATCCTAAATAATTCAGACCCCAAGCTTGTGGTTTTGATCCCTGAGATATTTTTCCTTATATTAAAGTATCATTTTCTGTGCAATTATTAGGGACTTGAGACTATACCAGGTTCCAGTGATAAAACAACTCATAAATGCAGAGCATACTCTGCCAACACCTAGGAACCTTCCTGAAAATATGTGGCAATGTCTCAAAAGGGCTTAACTATAACAAACAGTTGCCATTTATGGAGCACTTTCAAAATACAAACACTGAGTTTCTATAAGCATCTCAAGAACACTGTAAGCTAGGTCCTATTTTTATTCCCAATTTACAGATGAGGACACTGAGACACCCAGAAATTAGAAAACATCCCCCAAGGTCATATTGCTAATGACCATGTTTGTGTCTCCAAAATCCACTATTAAAGACCTGACACTACAAACAGCCTCGCTGAAAGAGCAAAGAGATAAATCAGTCTGTATTTATCTCTCCCACTGGCAAACAGTTGAAGAGTTTGAGATCAAGTCACAAAAAAGATCAAAGATTCCTATTTCATGGAATGCAGGCATTTGCTTTGACTTCTCATGATAAAGATTGATGGCTCCAAAACCTCTCCCACTTGTGACCCCGATCAGAGAACTTGGTCCATTGACTGACTATTGGTAAAGATGACCTGAATGAAGCAAGGAATAAGGCGTGGAGAGAAAAAGCAAAGAAGAACGTGAGTGAGAGCATCTCCACCTGAAAATTAAAGTTATTTCCTCCTGAGTTTAGTAAATGAATTTAGAAAGCAACATGTAAAAGGAGACTCTAAGATATTTCTGGGAATATTGGGTGTTGTTGGGATAAAAGCATAGCTCACGAAAGAGATGAACTTGCAAGTCATTTTTATGGAAAACTGTTGAAGTGTTTGTTCAAAAAACGATAACAATAAATCCTTCCATCTCTAGTGAAACAATGTGTCCAATCATACTATGTGTCTGATAAAAGAAGAAAAAGAAGTTTAACAGCTGATTTTTTGTTCATTATCATAGGTCAAGGAGCATATTGTGCCTGGGGCGCAAGGGATTTTTTTTTTTTTTTTTTTTTGCACTACGCAGGCCTCTCACTGTTGTGGCCTCTCCCATTGCGGAGCACAGCCTCCGGACGCGCAGGCTCAGCGGCCATGGCTCACGGGCCCAGCCGCTCTGCAGCATGTGGGATCCTCCCGGACTGGGGCACGAACCCGTGTCCCCTACATCGGCAGGCGGACTCTCAACCACTGCGCCACCAGGGAAGCCCTGCAAGGGATTTTTGATTGTGCGACTGTGGAAGAAGACCTGTGGATGGCTGGCTGCTTTGATGCTGGGCCACCATTCATGTCAACGTGTTGATGTATTTGACATTCTCACCTAACCACAGAGTAAAGGATGGAAGATTGATGAACTTGGAGCAAATCAGGACTGGTGCCAAACTCCAAAGGTGAAGATGATTTCTGTTGCAGAAGATACTGCAGGGGATAGCTGAAGAGGAGGTTCCCCAAGAAACCAGAAAGGATCATTAGAAGAAGCCAGATGTCTTGCTAGAGGAATACAAGGAAAGAGCTAAAACAAATAGCAGTGAAAGACACATCTCAGGTCTTTTTGTTTGTTTGTTTTTGGCGAAGCCATCAAATGAGGCTGATGCCTCCTAAGAAGTGTCCTGGAAGTTAAGATATTCTTGGGGAAAACCTTCAGAACCTGGTGGAAGTGAACTTCACCTTCTTGTTTGTCATCAGAGCAAAATACAAAGACAACAAGGACTCTCTCAGTGTAAATTTGAAGGTTTTTATTCAGCTTTATAGAAATTAAAACAAATTTTCAAGTTAGTAAATAAAATGCTGGTCCCCATTTTTCTTGTAAAATAATGAAGTAGATTTGGGCATTCTGCTCACTGACCAGGAGTATAATTCCAAGCTTTTATTGTATCCATGAAAAATCCAATTTAAATTACAGCATGTTTTCCTCTAACATTATATGCCATAAATGTCTGCGTGCTGCTATCTAAATAATATCCACAATCTAACCTAAGAAAAAATACACAGATCAATAGTTGGGACGTGTAATTGCAAAAGGCTTATTATTTTATATGCTCTTTCAGGATTCTTGAGAAATGACCAGAGGAGATGGTACAGGGCCAAACCTTGCAAATGTAAGCAGAGACACGATGCTGAATTTTCCCCATCTTACTGCTCAGAAATTGACAACTTCAGCAACCAAAGAAAATTGCCTGTATACACACGATATGACACATATCACCTAGGCAAATCATCACCCACACGATTTGGAAAACAGGGGAGGGTTAGGTGTTATGAGAGCTGGCATATGAGCAGCATTAGATTATTATAAAAATAATGTCACCTTCCATGTACAGAGTGCCTTGCTCCTGCCGAGCTCTACAGTACAACCATATCTTATTGTGAATTCTATTAATACATGATGTTCAAAGTCATCTTTCATGCACAGATCATTATTGGTTTTCATTCTCACACAGTCCCAGTATGGGGCTACCTAAAATTAATCTTGCTTCAGAAGCAGAGATTCTGTGTATGAAATGTTATGGTCATGCAATGCTGCTCGTACTAGGAGAATAAAAAATAGATCCAGCCTTGCATTATATCACAACCATGCAATTCTCCCAGTGCATGCTTAGGGTAAGTAATCTGGTGGCTCCCACAGCTCTGACTCCAGAATGATAATGATTCTACCTGTCAACAGATACCTGTCCCACCTGCTTGCCCCACACCCATGTCAAGTGAGATGCCAGTAAGTTGGAGAGACAGAAGGATGTGCTGGGACATCGAGTGATCTTAACATACGAGCTGGGCATGTTTCTGAACATTTATGAGCCATAGTTTACTCATTCTTAAAGTAAGCACACAGGACTTCCATGGTGGTGTAGTAGTTAAGAATCCACCTGCCAATGCAGGGAACATGTGTTCAGTCCCTGGTCCTGGAAGATCCCACATGCTGCAGAGCAACTAAGCCCACAACTACTGAGCCTGTGCTCTAGCGAGCCACAAGTACTGAACCTGCATGCCACAATTACTGAAGCCCGCAGGCCTAGAGCCCATGCTCCACAACAAGAGAAGCCACCGCAATGAGAAGCCCGCAACAAAGAGTAGCCCCCGCTCACCGCAACTGGAGAAAGCCCATGTGCAGCAACGAAGACCCAACACAGCCAAAAATAAATAAATAAATAAATTTATATTAAAAAAAAAAGTGAGCATAGACGTTTGTACTTCATTAGACCATCAGCATGATTAGCAATAAGTGACTTTGAGTCAATCTAGCTCTTACTGTTATGGAAAAAATGAGATTTTGGACAACAATGAGGAATATTCTAACTCTTCTTGCAGTTTAGAAATGGGATAGGTTTTACCATGGAGATAAAGCAATAAATGAGAGGTCTTCTATCATTATCATAATTCAAGTTTTCAAGGAAATTCTTCAAATTTACACTTTATTTTTCCTCATGAGTTTGCTCTCTCCATCAGAAAATACACCTTCTAATTGAAGAAAGAAAGAAAGAAAGGAAGGAAGGAAGGAAGGGAGGGAGGGAGGAAGGAAGGAAGGAAGGAAGGAAGGAAGGAAGGAAGGAAGGAAGGAAGGAAGGAAGGAAGGAAGGAAGGAAGGGAGAAAGAAAAGAAAGAAGGGAAGGAAGGAAGGAAGGAAGGATGGAAGGAAGGATGGAAGGAAGGAAGGAAGGAAGGAAGGAAGGAAGGAAGAAAGAAAGGAAGGAAGAAAGAATAAGAAACACTCCAGACTGGAAATAACTTGGAATATGGTATCATGCGTGATCAGCCTCATCTGAAGTCTAGCGTCAAACGCACCATCTGCTCCATTTAATTCTGTTCCCTGTCCTCTTAAGGAAACATGCTCTCTCAGGCCTCTGAGAGTTTACATAAACTATTCCTTCCTGAAATGTCCTTCATCTCCATATTTACTAGAACAACTGAAACCAGACATTCTCCACCTAGCACTGTTTATGATACAAAAATCAAATCCAAACGTTTGAGAAAAAATATCCTTCCTGCCTTTTGTTACCGAAACCAAAGACAGATTGCGGAGAGGATGGTCTTAGAAAGAGGTGAATGAGGAGAGAGATTTAGAGGAGGGTAACGACCAAGCACAGAGAGGAGAGAGGGAAAAGTGTTGTCCAATGACTGATCTAGAGACCTTAGGGTTAGGGGTGAGTGAACAGCAGGAAACTTGCCTTCTTCCCTAGGGACTTAGCAAGAAAACACAGTGGCTGTGTCATCTGCCTAACTCAGAACCTCCCCTACTGCCCTGGACGCCAAGCACATCAGCACTTACCAGTCCGACCTGAAGACCACCAAGCCATTTTAGAAAGTTCTGCTATGAGTAAGAAGCCACCTAACATAAGTCCTGGTATAAGAAGGATCCCCTTTGGAATTCCTTAGCAAGCCAGAAGGAAAAGGTTTAAAGCCAGGTTCAATCTTATTTTAGAGAACTATTGTGTCATTTTGTACTCAACTGATTTTTGAGATGAAGTTTTGTATCTCTTAAAATCCTGTCTCGAGTGCATTTTCCATAGCAAACATTAATTTAATAAGTAAATGCGGATTCCTTTTTGTACAATTATCCCACTAAGTTCCTTGGAGGCCTAAGTCAGAACACAGTGTGTAAATATTCATAGCCTCTGCCTATGCCAGTGTCATTTGTATAATTAACAGAGGGAGGAGGGTGCTGATGTAGTCATACTTGGCTACCTCAGAATAAATCAGTCCCTAGATGAAGGTCGCTTTCCTGTATTCTAAGACAGAGCCCTCTGTATGTTTACCACTCTACATTCCGCCCACTTAACAATTTGAACCCTTTTTTTTCAAACCCAATAATATCTCCTCCTTCCTCTTTCCCTTGTCTGGATGGAGGATATGAAATGGTTAGAAACTGTAGGAGAAAGACTGGGAGGAGGAGATGCCTTAAAGTGACTTACTTTCTTCAGCCTCAAAGTGGTGATTTTCAAGCCATGAACAACTAACCCTACCAAATCTTCCCCCTGCTTTTCCCCCCTATGCACTCACAGCATTGTTGGGAAAATTAAGAGTAATGCTTGGAAAGAGTATGAGATCTGTGAGTGTTTCAAGTATAAGCTGCAATTATGTTAAGTATTAATAGTGCACTTGTTAAAGTCATTTATATTCCTCCTCATTTTTTATTCTTTTTTTCCTTTCTGTTATTATGTACATGATTCTTTTTTTAAGACCAGGCATTATATTATAAAAAATGAGATGCACCAGAAAAGAGTATTTTATGCAAATGATAAGGGCTGCACAAGAGTAAATGAAAACAATTTATAATACGTAAAGTTCTAAATCATCTGGTGTTTAATAAAAAACAAAGTTTAGACAAATGTTCCCCATAAATCACTTTTGAATTTATTTAGCATCCTTTTTCTTTACAATACAACAGCTTCTTAGTTAAGCTAATGCAATGACTTAGTAAAGAGTTGACAATGACTCCCCTGTGCATGACACGTGTCCCCTCTTCTGAGCTTTCTTTTTTTTTTTTTTGCGGTACGCGGGCCTCTCACTGTTGTGGCCTCTCCCGTTGTGGAGCACAGGCTCCAGACGCGCAGGCTCAGCGGCCATGGCTCACGGGCCCAGCCACTCCGCAGCATGTGGGATCTTCCCGGACCAGGGCACGAACCCGTGTCCCCTGCATCGGCAGGCAGACTCTCAACCACTGAGCCACCAGGGAAGTCCTGAGCTTTCATTTTATTCTGATTTTATATTGTCTCAGCCAATCTGGACAGCATGTGTGTGTGTGTGTGTGTGTGTGTGTGTGTGTGTGTGTGTGTGCGCGCAGAAAATTAATGTTCCATGTAAGACAAATCTGTATCCATATTCCTATGCAATAACTCTGGTTATCAGCTTAGTTACCCAGTAGTTAAAATTCAAGATCTGACAGCGATCCTGATTTTTTATTTCTCTCATACTCACATATTGCCCATCAACAAGTACCACAAGTACTCCCTTCAAATATAACCTAAATCCAACCATTTCTCATCATCACCACCCCTTCCACCCTAGTCCACATCAACCATCACACTACTAGACTATTGCAATATGGTCTCTCTCCTTTCACTCTTGCTTCTCTACTATCTAAACACCACTAGGCAGACTGAGTGACATGTATAAAACATGTATCAGAAAGAATCTTTTTTTTCCTTTTCTGTTATTATGTACATAATTCTTTTCTAAACACCAGATAATGTATTATAAAGAATGAGAGGCAACAGAAAAGAATCTAGGATGTGGAGAGCTAAAAAGAGCATCACCTCCACCTAAAGAACAAGAAAAAGTCAGCTAAACTATAAAACTACAACATTGTCTAAACCCATCAGATTGTTAAAGTCACAGGACAACCAAGTGAACTAAAATCCATGGAAGAAAATCCCGCCTACCCTGCCCAAGGACAGATGAAATGCACAAGCACAGGATACAGATAGGTTCTGCAACAGAAGCAGGAAGAAAAAATGAGTTGAACTATGAATAAGTTGCTAAAAGCCAAGTGTGGGCTAGCCTGTGAGTACAGCATTGCTGGTAGCTGCAGATAGGCAATGTTTACATCCACTCTCAAGCTCTTTGTCTGTGGACCTCCACTGGGTATGTTAGGAAAGATGAGACACACTAGGAAGCTAGACAGAACTTATCAAAAGAGTACTGACAGGGCTTTCCTGGTGGCGCAGTGGTTGAGAGTCCGCCTGCCGATGCAGGGGACACGGGTTCGTGCCCCGGTCCGGGAGGATCCCACATGCCGCGGAGCGGCTAGGCCCGTGAGCCATGGCCGCTGAGCCTGCGTGTCCGGAGCCTGTGCTCCGCGACGGGAGAGGCCACGGCAGTGAGAGGCCCGTGTACCGCAAAAAAAAAAAAAAAAAAAAAAAAAGAGTACTGACGTAGAGGAAAGAACAGGCTGCTGCTGTTAGAAAGGCATAGAGCCTGTGCTCCTGCTCAGACTCTTCTGGATTCTGTCATGTGGAGCAAAAAAAAGCCTCGAACCAGCAAGGAAAGAGCAGCAACACTGTCATCCCCAGAATACAGGTAAAGACCCACTGTTATCGGGGGGAGGAGGTTAGGTATGAAAGAAAATGGCAGTGTGTAAATGTTCATAGCCTCTGCCTATGCCAGTGTCATTTGTATAATTAACAGATGGAGGAGGGTGCTGATGTAGTCATACTTGGCTACCTCAGAATAAATCAGTCCCTAGATAAAGGTCGCTTTCCTGTATTCTAAGAAAGGGCTGCTACCCCTGCAGGAGGGGTAGCAGATTGTTCTGAGCCCAGAATCCTAATCAGCACTAATAGAAGTTTTCTACCACTAGAAGAGGAGCAGGAAACTCCCACAAGACCTGTCATAGATAGGAGATAGAGTTTGTCACCTGACACAGAGAAGATGGGAGACAAGCTAAAACTCTCTAAGTTCAGGTACATACAGCCTACCTAAGTGAGGAAGGATCAGATCAAAATAGACCCTCTTCAATCAATCATATTATCCTAGCAAGCCAAGGTAACAAGTAAAAAGAGTATATAGCTGGGAGAGGAGAAATATCATGGAGGCTACCCGCTCTGTGATACAGACATACAGTGATGGCTAAAAGCTGAAAGTGGACCCCAAGCATTGAGAAAAATCTTCTAGTAAACAGCTTCCACTTTAAGAAAAAGGCATCAGAAGAATTTGAAGTTTATTATGCACTGAAATTAACCATAAATACAACAAAAAAACAAACCTATCTCAACTCCTAAGTTGAATCAATCTCCCATACTAACTGCCTGAGAAGAGATATGTCCATTTCCAGATGGAAATACTGTTGACTTCAGTCTCTTCTATTCTGCATGAGATATCTGTCACTCAGTGCCATAGTATAAATAACATGCAAAGAGTAAAGGAAATGAAAATTTTTTAAAGAGATGAAGAAATCAACACAACTAGACTTACAGATTACACAGGCATTGGAACTGAATCTTAAAATATCTATGATTAGAATCTTAAAGGAGCTAGTGAAAAACATAAACAATATGTGTAAACAAATGGAAAATTTCAGCAGAGAGATGGGAATTATTAAAAAAATGAGTCAAATGGAAGTTACAGATAATAATACTTTTTAAAAGTATTATATCAAAGATAAAGAATTACTTGAATGGGTTTATAGTAGTCTCAATTGAGCCAAGAAATGATTCAATGAATGTAAGATTAAGTCAATAGAAATTACCTAATCAAAACCAAAAAGAGCAAAAATAAATAAAACAGCATCTAAGCCTGTATGAAAACACCAATTCTTCTAAAATGCATGTAATTGTATTCCCATCAGCAGAAAAGAAAAAAATATTGGAAGTGAAGAAATACATAAAGAAATAAATACCAAGATTTTTCCAAAAATAATGAAAAATATAAAGCTACAGATCGAAGAAGTACAGTGAATCTCCAAGATTGTTTTTTTAAAGACAAATCAGACACCAAGATATATTATTCAAACTGCTGAAAACCAAAACTAAAGAGAAAATCTTGAGGGACACTTGTGTAAAAAGACATAGTACATCCAGAGGAACAAACAAGAATTATAACATACTTCTTAGCAGAACAATGCAGACCAGAAGAAAAATGTAGTGATATATTTAAAATTCTGAAAGAGGAGAACTTCAAGATGGCGGAAGAGTAAGATGTGGAGATCACCTTCCTCCCCACAAATACATCAGAAATATATCTACGTGTGGAACAACTCCTACAGAACACCTACTGAACGCTGGCAGAAGACCTCAGACTTCCCAGAAGGGGAGGACACTCCCCACATACCTGGATAGGGCAAAAGAAAAAAGAAAAAACAGAGGCAAAAGAAGAGGGACAGGACCTGCACATCTGGGAGGGAGCTGTGAAGGAGGAAAAGTTTCCACACACTAGGAAGCCCCTTCACTGGGAGAGACAGGGCGAGGGGAAGCTTTGGAGCCACGGAGGAGAGCGCAGCAACAGGGGTACAGAGGGCAAAGCGGGTAGAATCCTGCACAGAGGATCGGTGCCAACCAGCACTCACCATCCTGAGAGGTTTGTCTGCTCACCTGGCAGGGCAGGTGGGGGATGGGAGCTGAGGCTCTGGCTTCAGAGGTCAGATCTCAGAGAGAGGATTGGGGTTGGCTGTGTGAACACAGCCTGCAGGGGGCTAGTGCACCACAGCTAGCCAGGAGGAAGTCCGGGAAAAAGTATGGACCTGACGAAGAGGCAAGAGACCATTGTTTCCATGGGTGCACAAGGAGAGGGGATTCAGAGCACCGACTAAACAAGCTCCAGAGACAGGCGCAAGCCGTGGCTATCAGCGCAGACCCCAGAGACAGGCATGAGACGCTAAGGCTGCTGCTCCCGCCACCAAGAAGCCTGTGTGCAAGCACAAGTCACTATCCACACTTCCCCTCCTGGGAGCCTGTGCAGCCGCCACTGTCAGGGTCCCGTGATTCAGGGACAACTTTCCTGGGAGAACATACAGTGTGCCTCAGGCTGTTGCAATGTCACAGTGGCCTCTGCTGCCACAGGCTCACCCTGCATTCCGCACCCCTCTCTCCCTACGGCCTGAGTGAGCCAGAGCCCCCTAATCACCTGCTACTTTACACCTTCTGGTCTGAGCAAAGAACAGAAGCCCTCAGGCGACCTACACGCAGAGGCAGGGCCAATCCAAAGCTGAAAGGGAAATGTTCTTTTCACATTGTTCTTTTCACAACAAACAAAGGGAAATGTCTGTTCCCAGGAGCTGTGGGAACAAAGAGGAGAAAGGGAAATCTCTCCCAGCAGCCTCAGGAGCAGTGGATTAAATCTCCACCATCAACTTGATGTACCCTGCATCTGTGGAATACCCGAATAGACAACGAATCATCCCAAATTGAGGAGGTGGACTTTGGGAGCTACTGTAGACTTAAGGTTTGCCTTCTGCATCAAATTTGTTTCTGTTTTATGTTTATCTCAGTTTAGTATTTAGAGCTTACTATCATTGGTGGATTTGTTTATTGATTTGGTTGCTCTCTTCCTTTTTTTTTATACATAGATTTTTTTTCTTCCACTTTCTCTTTTTGTGAGTGTGTATATGTATGCCTCTTTGTGTGATTTTGTCTGTATACCTTTGCTTTTATCATTTGTCCTGGGTTCTCTCTTTTTTTTTAGTATACTTTTTAGCACTTGCTATCATTGGTGGATTTGTTTTTTCATTTGGTTCCTCTCTTCTTTCCTTTTAATTTTTAATAATTAAAAAATTTTTTTATTTTAATAACTTTCTTTTCTCTTCTTTCTTTCTTTCTTTCTTTCTCCCATTTCTTATGAGCTGTGTGGCTGACAGGGTCTTTGGTGCTCCACCCGCGTGTGAGGCCTGTGCCTCTGAGATGGGAGAGCCAAGTTCAGGAAACTGGTCCACCAGAGACCGCCCAGTCCCATGTAATATCAAATGGTGAAAGCACTCCCAGAGATCTCCATCTCAGGTGAAGACCCAGCTCCACTCAACAACCAGCAAGCTACAGTGCTGGACACCCTATACCAAACAACTAGCAAGACAGGAACACAACCCTACCCATTGTAGAAAGGCTGCCTAAAATCATAATAAGTTCACAGTCACCCCAAAACAGTCACCACCGGACGTGGTCCTGCCCACCAGAAGACAAGATCTAGCCTCATCCACCAAAACACAGGCACCAGTCCCCTCCACCAGGAACCCTACAAAAGCCACTGAACAAACCTTAGCCACTGGGGGCAGACACCAAAAACAATGGGAACTATGAACCTGCAGCCTGCAAAAAGGAGTCCCCAAACACAGTAAGTTAAGCAAAATGAGAAGACAGAGAAACACACAACAGATGAAGAAGCAAGGTAAAACCCCACCAGACCTAACAAATGAAGAGGAAACCGGCAGTTTACCTGAAAAAGAATTCAGAGTGATTATAGTAAAGATGATCCAAAATCTTGGAAATAGAATGGAGAAAATACAAGAAATGTTTAACAAGGAACTAGAAGAACTAAAGAGCAAACAAACAATCATGAACAACACAATAAATGAAATTAAAAATTCTCTAGAAGAAATCAATAGCAGATAAATGAGGCAGAAGAATGGATAGGTGACCTGGAAGATAAAATAGTGGAAATAACAACTGCGGAGCAGAATAAAGGGAAAATAATTAGAAGAATTGAGGACAGTCTCAGAGACCTCTGGGACAACATCAAACACACCAACATTCAAATTACAGGGGTCCCAGACGAAGAAGAGAAAAAGAAAGGGACTGAGAAAATATTTGAAGAGATTAAAGTTGAAAACTTCCCTAATATGGGAAAGGAAATAGTCAATCAAGTCAAGGAAGTGGAGAGAGCCCCATACAGGATAAACCCAAGGAGAAACACACCAAGACACATATTAAGCAAATTATCGAAAATTAAGTGCAGGGCTTCCCTGGTGGCGCAGTGGTTGAGAGTCCGCCTGCTGATGCAGGGGACGCAGGTTCATGCCCCGGTCCGGGAAGATCCCACATGCCACGGAGCGGCTGGGCCCGTGAGCCATGGCCACTGAGTCTGCGTGTCCGGAGCCTGTGCTCCACAACAGGAGAGGCCACAACAGTGAGAGGCCCACGTACCGCAAAAAAAAAAAAAAAAATTAAGTGCAAAGAAAAAAATATTAAAAGCAGCAAGGGAAAAATAACAAAAAACATACAAGGGAATCCCCATAAGGTTAAAAGCTGTTCTTTCAGCAGAAACTCTACAAGTCAGAAGGGAGTGGCAGGACATATTTAAAGTGATGAAAGGGAAAAACCTACAACCAAGACTACTCTGCCCTGCAAGGACCTCATTCAGATTGGATGGAGAAATTAAAACCTTTAAAGACGAGCAAAAGCTAAGAGAAGTGAGCACCACCCAACCAGATTGACAACAAATGCTAATGGAACTTGTCTAGGCAGGAAACACTAGAGAAGAAAAAGACCTACGATAACAAACCCAAAACAAGATAATCATAAGAGGAACATACATATCGATAACTACCTTTAATTTAAATGGATTAAATGCTCCAACCAAAAGACATAGACTGGCTGAATGGATACAAAAACAAGACCCATATATAGGCTGTCTACAAGAGACCCAATTCAGACATAGAGACACATACAGACTGAAAGTGAGGGGATGGAAAAAGATATTCCATGCAAATGGAAATCAAAAGAAAGCTGGAGTAGCAATTCTCATGTCAGACAAAATAGACTTTAAAACAAAGACTATTAAAAGAGACAAAGAAGGACACTACATAATGATCAAGGGATCGATCCAAGAAGATATAACAACTGTAAATATTTATGCACCCAACATAGGAGCACCTCAATACATAAGACAAATACTAACAGCCATGAAAGGGGAAATTGACAGTAACACAGTCATACTAGGGGACTTTAACACCCCACTTTCACCAATGGACAGATCATCCAAAATGAAAATAAATAAGGGAACACAAGCTTTAAATGACACATTAAACAAGATGGACTTAATTGATATTTATAAGACATTCCATCAAAAAAACCAGAATACACTCCAGGATAGATCATATTTTGTGCCACAAATAAAGCCTTAGTAAATTTAAGAAAACTGAAATCATATCAAGTATCTTTTCAGACCACAACGCCATGAGACTAGCTATCAATTACAAGAAAATATCTGTAAAAAATATGAACAAATGGAGGCTAAACAATACACTACTAAATAACCAGGAGATCATGGAAGAAACCAAAGAGGAAATCAAAAAATATCTAGAAACAAATTACAATGAAAACACGACAACCCAAAACCTATGGGATGTAGCAAAAACATTTCTAAGAGGTAAGTTTATAGCAATACAATCCTACCTCAAGAAACAAGAAACATGTCAAATAAACAACCTAATCTTACAACTATAGCAGTTAGAGAAAGAAGAACAAAAAAAGTCCCAATGTTAGCAGAAGGAAAGAAATCATAAAGATCATGTCAGAAATAAATGAAAAAGAAATGAAGGAAACAGTAGCAAAGATCAATAAAACTAAAAGCTGGTTCTTTGAGAAGATAAACAAAATTGATAAACCGTTAGCCAGACTCATCAAGACAAAAAGGGAGAATACTCAATTCAGTAGAATTAGAAATGAAAAAGAAGTAACAACTGACACTGCAGAAATACGAAGAATCATGAGAGATTACTACAAGAAACTCTATGCCAATAAAATGGACAACCTGGAAGAAATGGACAAATTCTTAGGAAAGCACAACCTTCTGAGACTAAACCAGGAAGAAATAGAAAGTATGAACAGATTAATCACAAGCACTGAAATTGAGACTGTGATTTAAAATCTTCCAACAAACAGAAGCCCACGACAAGATGGCTTCACAGGCAAATTCTATCAAACACTTAGAGAAGAGCTAACACCTATCCTTCTCAAACTCTTCCAAAATATAGCAGAGGGAAGAACACTCCCAAACTCATTCTACGAGGCCAACATCACCCTGATACAAAAATCAGACAAAGATGTCACGAAAGAAAACTACAGGCCAATATCACCGATGAACATAGATACAAAACTCCTCAACAAATACTAACAAAAAGAATCCAACAGCACATTAAAAGGATCATACACCATGATCAAGTGGGGTTTACCCCAGGAATGCAAGGACTCTTCAATATACACCATATTAACAAATTGAAGGATAAAAACCGTATCATCATCTCAATAGATGCAGAGAAAGCTTTCGACAAAATTCAACACCCATTTATGATAAAAACCCTCAGAAAGTAGGCATAGAGGGAACTTACCTCAACATACTAAAGGCCTTATAAGACAAACCCACAGCCAATATCGTTCTCAATGGTGAAAAACTGAAACCATTTCCTCTAAGATCATGAAGAAGACAAGGTTGTCCACTCTCACCACTATTATTCAACATAGTTTTGGAAGTTTTAGCCACAGCAATCAGAGAAGAAAAGGAAATAAAAGGAATCCAAATCAGAAAAGAAGAAGTAAAGCTGCCACTGTTTTCAGATGACATGATACTATACATCGAGAATCTTAAAGATGCTACCAGAAAAGTACTAGAACTAATCAACGAATTTGGTAAAGTAGCAGGATACAAAATTAATGCACAGAAATATCTTGCATTCCTGTACACTAATGATGAAAAATCTGAAGGAGAAATTCAGGAAACACTCTCATTTACCATTGCAACAAAAAGAATAAAATACCTAGGAATAAATCTACCTAAGGAGACAAAAGACCTGTATGCAGAAAAGTATAAGGCACTCATGAAAGAAAGTAAAGATGATACAAACAGATGGAGAGATATACCATGTTCTTGGATTGGAAAAATCAACATTGTGAAAATAACTATACTACCCAAAACAATCTACAGATTCAATGCAATTCCTATCAAATTACCAATGGCATTTTTCATAGAACTAGAACAAAAAATTTCACAATATGTATGGAAACACAAAAGACCCCAAATAGTCAAAGCAATATTGGGACAGAAAAACGGAGCTTAGGAATCAGGCTCCCAGACTTCAGAATATACTACAAAGCTACAGTAATCAAGACAGTATGGTACTGGTACAAAAACAGAAATATAGATCAATGGAACAGGATAGAAAGCCCAGAGATAAACTCATGCACCTATGGTTACCTTATTTTTGATAAAGGAGGCAAGAATATACAATGGAGAAAAGACAGCCTCTTCAATAAGTGGCGCTGGGAAAACTGGACAGGTACATGTAAAAGAATGAAATTAGAACACTCCCTAACACCATACACAAAAACAAACTCAAAATGGATTAAAGACCTAAATGTAAGTCCAGACACTATAAAACTTTTAGAGGAACACATAAACAGAACACTCTATGACATAAATCACAGCAAGAACCTTTTTGACCCATCTTCTAGAGAAATGGAAATAAAAACAAAAATAAATAAATGGGACCTAATGAAACTTAAAAGCTTTTGCACAGCAAAGGGAACCATAAACAAGATGAAAAAATAACCCTCAGAATGGGAGAAAATATTTGCAAATGACGCCACTGACAAAGGATTAATCTCCAAAATTTAAAAGCAGGTCATGCAGCTCAATATCAATAAACAAACAACCCAATCCAAAAATGGGCAGAAGACCTAAATAGACATTTCTCCAAAGAAGATATACAGATTGCTAACAAACACATGAAAGGATGTTCAACATCACTAATCATTAGAGAAATGCAAATCAAACTATAATGAGGTATCACCTCACTCCAGTCAGAATGGCCATCATCAAAAAATCTACAAAAAATAAATGCTGGAGAGGGTGTGGAGAAAAGGGAACCCTCTTGCACTGTTGGTGAGAATGTAAATTGATACAGCGACTATGGAGAACAGTACGGAGGTTCCTTAAAAAACTAAAAATAGAACTACCATATGACCCAGCAATCCCTCCCCTGGGCGTATACCCTGTGAAAACAATAATTCAAAAAGAGTCATGTACCACAATGTTCATTGCAGCTCTATTTACAATAGCCAGGATATGGAAGCAACCTAAGTGTCCATCGACAGTGCACATATATAGAATGGAATATAACTCAGCCATAAAAAGAAACAAAATTGAGTTATTTGTAGTGAGGTGGATGGACCTACAGTCTGTCATACAGAGTGAAGTAAGTCAGAAAGAGAAAAACAAATACTATATGCTAACACATATATATGGAATCTCAGAAAACAAACAAAAAAAATGGTTCTGAAGAACCTAGAGGCAGGACAGGAATAAAGATGCAGACGTAGAAATCGACTTGAAGACACGGGGAGGGGGAAAGGTAAGCTGGGGAAAATTGAGAGAGTGGCATGGACATATATACACTACCAAATCTAAAATAGATAGCTAGTGGGAAGCAGCCACATAGCACAGGGAGATCAGCTAGGTGCTTTGTGACCACCTTGAGGGGTGGGATAGGGAGGATGGGAGCGAGACGCAAGAAGGAGGAGATATGGGGATACATGTATATTTATATGTATAGCCGATTCACTTTGTTATAAAGCAGAAACTAACACACCATTGTAAAGAAATTATACTCCAATAAAGATTTTTAAAATAAAATAAAATAAAATTCTGGAAGAGAAAAGAAAAACTGTCAATCTACATAATTTTACCCAGCAAAAATATATTGCAAAACTTAAGATTAAATAAACACTTTTTCAAAAAACAAACACATCAAACAAACAAAAGGCTGACTTTATTGTCAGCAGATTTAAGCTACACACAATATTGAAAAATTTTTTCACTCCGAAGAAATATGATACCAGATAGAACCTTGAATCTGCAAAAAACTATAGTGAAGTCTGGAAATGCTCAAAATAAAGGTAAATATATAAAGACCATTTTTAAAATAGTAATGGCTCCAAAGAATAAGTGACTATCTAAAGAAAAAACAATAACTATTTGGGTATTTACATAAAATATGTAAAAGTGTCATCAATGCTAGGAATATCAAAAAAGTAGGGAGGAAAGAATTGGAAGTATATTTTTGGAAGGTTTTTACACATTATGTGAGGTGATATAATATCATTCGAAAGTAGACTGTGGTAAGTTAATGATATATATTGTAAATCCTGGAGTTAACATTAAAGAATATTTTAAAAGCAAGCAGTGATAATAAACCAATAATAGAGATAAAGTAGAATCATTAAAATCATTATGTTTGTCCTTAATTTGAATATTTCTGATATGGACATATTTTAGTTATTATCGTCTAGCAGACTCCCCCAAAACAAGTCAAACTACAGTTATCATTGCATAATAACTACAAATTATTGTATAAAGTAAAACCCTCAGTGAAAGTTTTTTTGTTTACAAATTACTGTGTAAATAACAGATGTGCATCATTATCTGTGACCTATCAAATCACTTCCTTCAAAGTCTGTTAGGGATTAGTCATTGCACATCTATTACTCAGCTCTTGCACAGACAGCAAAGTATGTAGTTTTGTTGCTTCCATGTCACCCTGTGATAAGCCAACATGACATTTTATAAAAATGGATAATCTAAAGAGAGAATTGGTCAAGAAAAATGAACATGCAGCAAAGAAACAAAAAGTGATGATACTATAAGTGATATTCAAATTGAACATAAATAAAGTTATGGAAGAAGTAGCTGATCATAGCCATATTGATACCATTGTTGTCCAACAGACTGTAGGTATGCAGCCAGAAGAACTTAGGAAAAACTTACTGATGCAAAGGAGGGATTTGGTTGTGAAGAAAAAAATTAAAGTGTTCCAGAAGAAGTGATGCTGGTAAAAATACATTGAAGGAACTCTCAAAGATATTTCATGACACTGGAAGCACAAAGGACAAAATGTTGAAAGCTGATACAAACTTAGAAAACAGTATGACAATTTGTAAGAAACAGACAAGATGCTTACTCCATATGACATGTTCTATTATGAGGAGGCAAGCACTGTTCAATCTACTCCTGATAACTACTTTACAAAGAAATAAAACCTTAATTCTTAATGTTTCTAATGTTTTAAATTACAGTGTACTAAGGAAATTTTAGTTTTCTATTTATCATTTTCTATACATTTATAACATTAAGAGAGTATTTAATGTTTTGAAAAAACAAATGAGGGCCACAGAACAATCATAGTATCCCATTGATTTTTACTATCACTTGGTGTGATTTCAGCTTGCATGGTCATTTTTATAGTCCCACACTACTGTGTAAAGCAAAGGCTTCTTGTAATCAATCCCAAAGCAAGCAAAAAATGGAGAAAAGGTCAAGAAATGGGATGAATTTAAAAAAATAGCCAGGTGATATTTTTTTAAAAACCATAACAATAATTTCATTAAATGTAAGTATTCTAAACATCTCAGTTAAAAGACAGATATTGTCATATCAGACTCTAAAAAAAGCAAGGCCCAAATTTAAGTATAAAATATTATAAGTAAGAAGATAGAAAAAGAAATGCTATGAAAACACTAAGCAAAAGGAAGCTGGAGTGGCTATATAAATATCAGGTGAAGTAGACATCAGAATAAGAAATATTACCAAGGATTAAAAAAAAGTATTATATACGGACAAAGAAGTAAAAAAAACAAAAAAACCCCCAAATATGTATGCACCTAACATAAAAGCCTCAATATATATGAAGCAAAAACTAATTATTTGTGACTTCAGAAATCCTCTCAGGAATACATAAGGCAAGTAAAAATGTACTAATATAGCTATGGAACACCTGAAAGAGACAGTTACCCAATGAGACCAAGTGCCACTTATAGACACACCATCAAAGAGCAGAATTATATTCTATGCCACAAAAAAGCCTCAACGTATTCAAGTTAATTTAAATTACATAAACTATGTTATCAGATTAAGAAGAATTAATTACAAATTTTTCAATAACAAAAAATATCTAGAACCATCTCCCAAATTTAGACATTAAACACACTTCTAAATAAACTATGAGTCAAATAAGAGGTTATGAAAGATATTAGAAAATATTTTAACTGAACGGAAATTAAAATAAAACATATTCAAATGTGTGAGATGCAGCTAAAGCAGTGATTAAAGAAAAATGTATAGAATTAAAGGTATGTTCTGTTCGAAAAAAAGTAATGTCTTGAATCCATCATCTAAACTTTTACCTTATGAAACTAGAAAAAGAAGAACAAATTGTACTTATAGCAAGCAGAAAAGAAGGACATAATAATAATAAGAGCAAAAATGAATAAAATTGAAAAAGAGAAACAATGGAAAGAGACCAATTAAAACAACAACTAGTGTTTTTAAAAGATGAATAAAATTGATAATCTCTTAGTCCAATATCTACAAACGACAGCCCATGGGCAAATCCAGTCTACTGTCTGTTTCGGTAAATAAAGTTTTATTGGAACATAGATAAATGCACTTGGTTATTTTCTCTGGTTGCTTTCCACTACAAGAGGGTTCAGCAGTTGAAACAGAGACCAAGTGACCTGCATATACAAAAATATTTACTATGTAGTCTATTATACAAAAAGTTTACCAAGTTCTATCCTGCTCTCACCCAACTGAGGAAGAAAAAGAGAGAGAATAAATACATTTTCAATAATCAAAATTTTGAATTAGGGGATTTTATTACAGATCCCATAGATATTAAAAGGATAATAAAGATATAAAGCAAAAAACAAAGAAACAAAAACAAACCTTTATCTCACAAATTGGATAAATTAGGTGAAATGAACAAATTTCTTGGAAGACATAAACTACCAAAGATCTCTCATGAAGAAATGGATAACATAAATAGTTATATCTCTATTAAGAAACTGAGATTGTGGCTAAAATCTTTCCCACAAAGAAAACATCAGACCCAAGTGTCTTCACTGAGGAATTCTACTGAACAGTTAAGAAAGAAATAACATCATTTCTACATAAGCTTTTCCAGAAAACAAGAGCAGAAGAAACATTTCCCAACACATGTTATAAAGCCAGAATTACGCTGAGATAAAAACAAAAACAATCCACAAACAGAAATCTGCAGAGTAATATCCCTCAGGATCATAGGAACAAAAATCCTCAACAAAATATTCAAAAACTGAGTCCAGCAAGATTTTAAAAACATAATACATCATGATCAAGGAGGAATGCAAGTTTGGTTCAACATTAGAGAATCAATTAGTGTAATTCACCATCCTAGTAGACAAAAGAAGAAAACTCATACAATCGTATAATAGATACAGAAAAAGCCTTTACCAAAATTTGACATCCATTCATGATAAATACTCTCAGCAAAACTAACAATGAAAGGGAACTTCCTCAGGGTGATAAAGCTCATCTACAAAAGAACTTACCGCAAATATCATGCTTATTAATGAAAACTAACTGCTTTCCCCTTAGACTGACTCTGCATTAAACTGTTTCATTCCCTCATATTGGTTTAGCTATTCCTACCAATTATTTTCTTTACAAATTCCTAACAGGAAGAAAGAAGGAAGCTTAAGTAGCACCCTCATGGTAGCTTTTGACCTAATTGAGGGGATGCGTTAGAAATTCATAAGTAGCGATACAGTAACAAAAAAGTAAAACTGATAAAAAATAAGACATTTAGCATGCCGTTGAAAATGCCCTATAGCTATGTGTGCAAATTGTCATATTTGGGGACAGACTCAGATCTTACTTCAGAGGACAGGTGATCTCTATGTGCTAGGATTGTGCTGGCAGTTCTTTAGGTGGAAGGAGGATTTGATTGTAAAGGAAAATAACAGAAAAAACATTCCATACATAATCAACAACAAAATGCAGTTTTTCGGGCTTCCCTGGTGGCGCAGTGGTTGAGTCCACCTGCCGATGCAGGGGACACGGGTTCATGCCCTGGTCCGGGAGGAGCCCACGTGCCGCGGAGCGGCTGGGCCCGTGAGCCATGGCCGCTGAGCCTGCGCGTCCGGAGCCTGTGCTCCGCAACGGGAGAGGCCACAGCAGTGAGAGGCCCGCGTACCGCAAAAAAAAAAAAAAAAAAATGCAGTTTTTCCTCTTATCTCAAGAGGAAAATTCATCATTTTCTTTGAGAAATAGAACTGGAATTAGGACTAACCAAAAGAAAGCAGGTGAAATCAGTAAAGAGCCTCTTAAACAACTGCTTTGTAGAATTTTCCAGCCACAGATTCTGTCATTAAAAGTACAAAAATGAATATGGTCCCATCCAGGCTTTCTGCTCTCCTAGAAGCTGCTTTATGGCCAGAGGTAAGAATTTCACACTGCCTTTGATCTTCTGATTTGAAAAGTTCACAAAGAACATGTAGAATGAATGACTGGTCTTATGTTAACAGACCATACCATTCTGTGCCAAGATCAACTTTTTGCTAAACCCTGTCCTGAGAAAACAACTTTTGGTCCATCAGCCAGGCTGGACAAAGGTCAAAGTTATATTCACCATGCATCTCTTTCTCACAAAAATATTTTGGGTTGCACTATCACTAAGCTACATATAACTGATATAGCTTACCTGTGGTATCTTTTCTTTAATTCCCCCAAATCAAATAGAAAAGGCTTTCTAGATTAGAGGTGCCTGTTCTCAAACAATAGGTGTTTGTCTAGCCTTAAATAGACACCCATGGGACCACCTTCTGATAAAAGGTGATCCACAGGTCCTAAAGCAGCAGCTTCCCCTAGGAAAGTGGTTGAGGCTAGCACTCACCCTTAAGGGCTCAGAACTTAGATAATGAACTTGGATAATGCTTTCCAAAGCCAAATGAGAGTCAATTGAAAGAGCTCAGCCCACCTTGGTGAGAAAGGACACCAAGTTTCACAGGGGGTTTTAGTCACCACATTGATGACTGGTAGTGAATGGTAGTGAATGAATTCTACAGTGAAAAAGCAAATGGTTGTATGAGAGAGGATGTGAAATAGTAGCAATCAGGAAATGTCACTGGGTCTAAGACTCCTGCCAGTGAGGGAGCTCTTTTCATTTCTGATGCAATACAGCAGTCATTGTCCCTGCCAAAATCCAGGATGGGATAAGCAAAAAAAACCCTATTCTTCCCCAGCACAGCTGAGTTCCAAAGGGGGATGATGCAAGAAAAAGAGATCACAGGGAGGGGAAAAAGAAAAGGAAAAGGAAACAGAGCAAGAACAAAGAATTTCAAAACTGTATAAGACGAGAGGTTATTGCCTGGGTAAGGAATGGCAGATGTTATAGACTTATCTATTGCCTGCCTCCTTTCCATAGAGCAAAAGAGCATGAGATCAAAGACTTTAATCATCTCGTTCACTCCTGTTTTTTCAGTGGCTCATAGAGGTCCCAGAGTAAGCTGATGCTCAATAAGTACTTGCCCCATAGATGAATGAAGGAAAATATAATGAATACTTATGGTGTATTAAATAAATAGACTACTCATTAAGTTAACTCTCCATTAAACTGCTTTACTCTCCTATATTGGTTTAGCTATGTTCATCAATTATTTTCTTTACAAATTCTTAATAGAAAGAAGGAAGGAAGAAGAGAAAGAGAAGGAAGGAAGGAAGGAAGGAAGGAAGGAAGGAAGGAAGGAAGGAAGGAAGGAAGGAAGGAAGGAAGGAAAGGAAAGAGGAAGGAAAGAAGGGAGGGAGGGAGGGAGGAAGGAAGGAGGTAAGGGGAAGAAAAACACTGTAGGCATTGTTGCATCATCATTATCACTATTTGGATTGAGTGTCAATGAATTGGAAAACAAATTGAGATTTCAGTGACCAAAGAGAGCAGACCAGTCTAACTGTGCCCCATACAAAAGAAGACATTTCTTCATTCTTCCTGATGGGCACCACTTCTAACAAATGTCTTCTACTGTAAGTCAAGGCACTTTTCTGTCTCTCTAAGCTGACCTCCTCTGACATTAACTTTGTAGACTTGAATGTCCTGCGCTTGTTCCAACACGGTGCCTTTGCACATGCTGTACTTGATGTTTGAAGCATCTCACCTCCCTTCTTCAGTTGGCAAACACTTACAAATGTCACAAGGTGAATGAGTCTTCTCTGCACCTCCTCCCTGCTCTCTCTACACTTCTCTCAAGCTGTCCGTTGTCTAGCTCTTATGACTCGGTATGATGATATTAGTTTGCCTCTTGGATTCTCCCACCAGGATGTGAATGCCAGGAGTTGAGAGCTTTAGTTTGCATCAAGCACAGTGCCTAAGCACAGAGGAGACAGTATATAAGTATTAAAGGTAAGAAGTGAGGGAGAGAGAGAAGAGGACAGGATGAAAAGAGGACATTTCTTTCTATAAAGAAACAATATCTCCCTCTCTGTATGCTGCAGTAATTAAATCAGCCTTCCAGAACCAATAGAACTTCAAATTGTTTCCAAAAGTTGAAATTTCATTTAAGAAAGAGACCCTTCAAGTTCTACTCTTTTAGACAATCATATAACCATTTTAGATCGAAATCTAAATGCTTTATTGGACAAATCCTATGACAAATCCCCAACCCTTTCAATCACTATTCCTTTCAAATAGCCTTTTTGAAGTTTGCTGACTTATGGCACCAACGTCCTTCTTTCCTTTCCATGCCAAACCTTATAACTGTCTTCTCTCTGTTATGAGGACTCTCCTGCCCTGCTGATTACAGGGCAATTCTGGGAGGGGGCATTCAGTTATTTTAAATGCAAAGAGAACATGTGATTCTGATGTGTAAAGGAGGGGTGAGGCACACCAGCTCAGGGCTGCCCAGCAGTTGCTTGCTCCCTTCCTAGAGATGTAGTGCTTACAAATAATAGACATTTATTTTAAATTTTGAGTCTACAAGGATTGCGTAAACCTAAGATAACTCAGGGTCCATATAACCTCTGGGGAGAACGCTATCTGATGCCTTATTGCTGTCAATTTTCACCCAAGAGAAATATCCATATGTCAATATCCACAATGCCTAGGATTCAACTTCCCTATCCAGTTTTGAAACTCAGGATTTCCCCTTTTACCCATCATTAATCTTCTGATTGACAAGAATCCTCAAACATTATGGTTAGTGGTGCCTAGATTACATTTGCAAGTTCCTTTTGCACCCCGAGATGGAAGTCATCTGGGCTGAGGATTTAAACTTCTTTAAGCAGGTAAGCACTTGTTTCCTCCTTATCTATCCTGAGTAGTCATTGCATTTTTACATTGTTATCTTCTCTCTTACCATTTTAAAGCCTAGTTCAGTTACTAAAAATCTCATAGCAAACTAAGTTGGGAATACCTCTCTCTTCCCCCTACCACCTGTTAAATGGCATCACCTGCTTGGAATGGGCCTAAAGGCTTGTGCTATCGACAAAGCTTAAAAGGCCCTTTGTGTTCTATTTAGTATCTTTGCATGTTTCAATTCCTTCTCAACTTTCATCTTTTTTTCTTTTTGAATTTTATTTTATTTGGAAAATAAAATGTTTATTTCATTAGGTTTCATTTGTCCCATTTGTTTACTTTTGTTTTTATTTCCACTACTTTAGGTGGTAGGTCAAAAAAGATCTTGCTGCGATTTATGTCAAAGAGTGTTCTCTGTTTTCCTCTGAGAGTGTTACAGTGTCCGGTCTTACATTTAGGTCTTTAACCCATTTTGAGTTTATTTTTGTGTATCGTGTTAGGGAGTGTTCTAATTTCATTCTTTTACATGTAGCTGTCCAGTTTTCCCAGCACCACTTATGGAAGAGACTGTCTTTTCTCCATTGTATATCCTTGCCTCCTTTGTCATAGATTAGTTGACCATAGGTGCATGGGTTTATCTCTGGGCTTTCTATCCTGTTCCATTGATCTATATTTCTGTTTTTGTGTCAGTACCCTTATTGTCTTGATTTCTTTGGCTTTGTAGTATAGTCTGAAGTCAGGAGTCTGATCCCTCCAGCTCCAGTTTTTCCCCTCAAGATTCATTTGGCTATTTGGGGTCTTTTATGTCTCCATACAAATTTTCAGATTTTTTTGTTCTAGTTCTTTAAAAAATGCCATTGGTGATTTTATAGGGATGGTATTGAATCTGCAGATTGCTTTGGGTAGTATAGTCATTTTCACAATATTGATTCTTCTAATCCAAGAACATGGTGTATCTCTCCATCTGTTTCTGTCATTGATTTCTTTCATCAGTGTCTTCTAGTTTTCTGAGCACAGGTCTTTTACCTCCTCAGGAAGGTAATTTATTCCTAGGTATTTTATCCTTTTGGTTGCAATGGTGAATGGGACTGTTTCCTTAATTTCTCTTTCTAATCTTTTGTTGTTAGTGTATAGGAATGCAAGAGATTTCTGTGCATTAATTTTGTATCCTGCAACTTTACCAAATTCATTGATTAGCTCTAGTAGTTTTCTGGTAGCATCTTTAGGATTCTCTATGTATAGTATCATGTCATCTGCAAACAGTGACAGTTTTTACTTCTTGTTTTTCAGTTTGTATTCCTTTTATTCCTTTTTCTTCTCTGATTGCCGTGGCTAGGACTTCCAAAACTATGTTGAATAATAGTGGTGAGAGTGGACATCCTTGTCTTGTTCCTGAACTTAGAGGAAATGCTTTCAGTTTTTCACCATTGAGAATGACGTTTGCTGTGGGTTTCTTGTATATGACCTTTATTATGTTGAGGTAGGTTCCGTCTATGCCCACTTTCTGGAGAGTTTTTATCATAAATGTGTGTTGAATTTTGTCAAAAGATTTTTCTGCATCCATTGAGATGATCATATGGTTTTTATTCTTCAATTTGTTAATATGGTGTATCACATTGACTGATTTGTATATATTGAAGAATCCTTGATGCCTGGGATAAATCCCACTTGATCATGGTGTATGATCCTTTTAATGTGTTGTTGGATTCCGTTTGCTAGTATTTTGTTGGGGATTTTTGCATCTATATTCATCAGTGATATTGGTCTGTAATTTTCTTTTTTTGTAGGTACCTTTGTTTGGTTTTGGTATCAGGGTGATGGTGGCCTCACAGAATGAGTTTGGGAGTGTTCCTTCCTCCACAACTTTTTGGAAGAGTTTGAGAAGGATGGGGGTTAGCTCTTCTCTAGATGTTTGATAGAATTCATCTGTGAAGCCATTTGGTCCTGGGCTTTTGTTTATTGGAAGATTTTTAATCACAGTTTCAATTTCATTACTTGTGATTGGTCTGTTCATATTTTCTATTTCTTCCTGGTTCAGTCTTGGAAGGTTACACCTTTATAAGAATTTGTCCATTTCTTCCAGGTTGTCCATTTTATTGGCATAGAGTTGCTTTTAGTAGTCTCTTAGGATGCTTTGTATTTCTGCGGTGTCCATTGTAACTCCTCCTTTTTCATTTCTAATTTTATTGAGTCCCTTCCCTCTTTTTCTTGATGAGTCTAGCTAATGGTTTATCAATTTTGCTTATCTTCTCAAAGAACCAGCTTTTAGTTTTATTGATCTTTGCTATTATTTTCTTTGTTTCTATTTCTTTCATTTCTGCTCTGATCTTTATGATTTCTTTCCTTCTACTAACTTTGGGTTTTGTTTGTTCTTTCTCTAATTCCTTTAAGTGTAAGGTTAGATTGTTTATTTGAGATGTTTCTTGAGGTAGGATTGTATTGCTATAAAATTCCCTCTTATAACTGCTTTTGCTGCATCACATAGGTTTTGGATCATCATGTTTTCATTGTCATTTGTCTCTAGGTATTTTTTGATTTCCTCTTTGATTTCTTCAGTGATCTGTTGGTTATTTAGTAACATATTGTTTAGCCTCCATGCATTTGTGTTTTTTACGTATTTTCCCCTGTAATTTATTTCTAATCTCATAGTGTTGTGGTTGGAAAAGATGCTGGATGTGATTTTAGTTTTCTTAAATTTACCTAGGCTTGATTTGTGACCCAAGATGTGATCTATCCTGGAGAATGTTCCGTGCACACTTGAGAAGAAAGTGTTATCTGCTGTTTTCGGATGGAATGTCCTATAAATATCAATTAAATCTATCTGGTCTATTGTGTCGTTTAAGGTTTGTTTTTCCTTATTAATTTTCTGTCTGGATGATCTGTCCATTTCTGTAAGTGAAGTGTTATTAAAGTCCCCTACTATTATCGTGTTACTGCCAATTTCCTCTCTTATAACTGTTAACATTTGCCTTATGTATTGAGGTGCTCCTATATTGGATGCATATATATTTATAATTGTTATATCTTCCTCTTGGATTGATCCCTTGATCATTATGTAGTGTCCTTCCTTGTCTCTTGTAACATTCTTTATTTTAACGTCTATTTTATCTGATAGGAGTGTTGCTACTCCAGCTCTCTTCTGATTTCCATTTGCATGGAATATCTTTTTCCATCCCCTCACTTTCAGTCTGTATGTGTCCCTATGTCTGAAGTGAGTCTCTTGTAGACAGCACATATCTGGGTCTTGTTTTTGTATCCATTCAGTGAGGCTGTTTCTTTTGGTTGGAGCATTTAATCCATTCACATTTAATATCTTTGCATGTTAAGTGCAAAGATTTAACAATTGAAACATCTTTGCATGTTTCAATTTCTTCTCAACTTTCATCTTAATGACATAAGAACTAGGGTTCTGTTTCACACTTCCTTGGTTATAGCCCTTCTCGCAAAAATTTGTTTTTTTAAAAATCTGTGCTTATCAGAAAATGAAATCTATGCGTCACAAAACTTTATAAAGAGAGCAATATGGACATTTCTTTTTGGTAAAAATGTAATTAAGTAAATAACATGGTGGTAGATAATAGAAGTGCGTGTTGTGATATCAAAAAGGGGCAAAGTGGTACCTCTTCATCAAGTCTCCCTCCCATCTCTGTCTTCTCTAAGCTCACTTCCCTTCCTTGGAGGCAACCACTCTGACAAGTTTCTTGGGTTAGGGCAGTTCCTGCAATTAATCAGGCAACTCACTCAACTAGATGCAGTGGGCTTTGAAAATGTCATTTATCTTTTCAAAGAGAGAGAATATATAAAACTCATTTCAACAAAATTTCAAACAGCAACTACGTACAGGCTAAGGAAATTATAGTGGCAATTTTCTCACATTTCCTAATTAACTTTTCTTAGCTTATAGAACTGAGTAAGCTCTTCTAGAAAATCTCTGTATTTTATCCTTTCTTCATTTAAGATCCTTCAGGGGCTCCCCCAACACTGACAAAATCAGAACTCTCCTCTTTATCATTCACCCTTTCTGCAATCACACACATTTTCTAGCCTTCTAATCAAAGGTTCCCAGCTTACGTTTCATCCTCCAGATCTCCATTGCCACTTCTCATTTCTATGATTCTGCACGGGCTGGTCTCTGTTGCTAGAATGCCCTTAACCCTCCTTGACTTCTTAATAAGCATCCCTTCATCCTTAAAGACCCAACTAGATCTCACCTCCTCCGGGAAGATCGTTTTCCTCTTCCGAAGTTATTTTCTCTTCCGCTATCACATTGGTCTCTCCGTATTTATTACTGTACTTGCAGCACTGCCTCTTCCCTCATGATCAAAGAGAGCCTTGCTTATTTCCAATGTATGCGATTCATCAAAGAGTTCTGTGATGTTGTTTATTCAAATCTGCTTACAGGCAGGCGTACAGATGAAATTACCTCTTATTCTCCACTTATCCTCCTGAATTTGATTATGGGTTCCAGCAATAGAAAAGCCAACCACAGTTCTATGTTGCATTGTGTATATTAAATAATTTTTTGTCTTTCTGGTTTTACTGGTAGAATATATGCTGCTTGAGGTCCAGGACCTTGGTTCATTTGTGATATTGCCTGTCCTGTGTTTCCAGTTTCATCTCCCCTGTTCTCCAACCAAGAGAACAAGGCTCCCTCTTTGCTGGGCTTCATGTACATCTTCCTCCCTCACCTCCTGCCTTTGCATGCATTGTCCCTTATATCAAAAATTGCCCTTCTATTCCTTCCCTCTTTTAAGGCCTGGCCAACCTACACTGGATGTTCTTTGGGCTCTTCTCCCACCTTGTATTAAACTTCAGATGAGCTCCCACCACAGTGTTACCATCACTTATGGATTTTTTTCCTTCCAGTTTGCAATCTCCTAGAGGTTGAAGGCTGTGTCTTCATCTTTGTAGCCACAAAAACTATTGTGAAGGCTGGCACAGAATAAGCCCTGGTGAGTGCAGACCAAGAGAAGTGGTCCATGGAGTTTCAATTCCCTCCAATTATCTGGCTCACCCTTCTGTTTTGGGGTTTTTTTTTTTGTTTTTTTTTTGCGGTACACGGGCCTCTCACTGTTGTGGTCTCTCCCGGTTGCAGTCTCCCCCCGGAATGTGGGATCTTCCCGGACCGGGGCACAAACCCGTGTCCCCTGCATCGGCAGGCGGACTCTCAACCACTGCGCCACCAGGGAAGCCCCCACCCTTCAGTTTTGATCCTCAGTGGGCTGGGTGGGGATTCTTTCCTTCCTAACCCTTTCTTCTACCTCTACACGAGACAGAGTTATTTCAGCAAATCTGCTTCGTCACGAATGAGCCATTGCAGGTCGAAATGAATTCTGTCTGTCATAGCACACTACTCAGTGGTATCTGCTTGACCTCACCCTTCATGTGGATTTCTCTCCTCTGAGTAACTGGAGATGAGAAACTGTTTTCTTAGAATTCTTTGTTCCATGGCAGCTAGCTCCAAGTGCTTTATCCCTCAGTCTTCAGTACCACCCAGAAGCCTCTACTGGGTCACCTCTACCCCCTCTCCCAAGGGCTCATAGCTCAGGTCCTTCCACATCTCTGAGACACTGACTCTTCTCAGACAGCAGTGGCTGCCAACCAGAGCATTCGAATTCAGATGTAATGCAGTGCCTTTGACCACAGCCAGATTGGGGCTACTCCCAGACACACATGCTAATTTTGAGAAAGGCTTTTGTTTTACACTAAAGCATGAGTCATCTAGCAATTATAAAGGGATTAATTATCCAATTTGGGGATACTCTAGCTCTCTTAATGCTTCATCGAAAGGATAACCATGGAAAAATCAAAACTGCTGAAATTTAAGGCCAATAAATCCTGTCCTTTACTAATTCTGTTCTTTGTGTTCTCTGCTCCTCTACCTCTCCTTACGTGTTTTCAAGACCTGGAGATCCTAAGGTTCAGAACAAAGCCCTCAGATTTTCTGCCTCTAAATCAATAATTTTCAAATATTGTTTAACCATAAGCCTCTATCCAAAAATAAAAATCTAATGCAGATTCTCAATATATACTTGAAAAAGCTTACATGTTCAGCATAGACATATTTTAAACTCCACATTATAACAATAACTGCTTAAAAAATAAACCAATGGAACAATAAGATACATTTCAAGAAACTAAAATGTTTACCAGATGAGGTTTGGGGCCAGACTGGGGGAGGAATGATTATATAAGATATAGCATAATTTATTTCTACACTCTGTTTTGTTAGATTCACCATATCTAGATAATCCTGGTTCTCACAGATCAATTGTTGTAAACAGTAACAGTTGTAGGTTTTGTATTTTTAAACTGCTTTTTTTCTGAGTATTAAGTGTACTTGGACATTTTGTTCTACAGCTGAATTCCTTATAATATCACCCAAAGCTACCAAGAAGCATCAGAACTATTTACAACATAATACTAGCACTGTGGGATGTGTGATTGAATTTGCTTGTACTAGTTCCCATAATTGGACACACGACTGCCTACATTGAGAAGGAAAATAAAAATAAATCCAAGGCTCCTATACAAAAGAATCAAATATATATACAGAAACCAAAAAAGCTTAATCTAATGTCTGCACAAAATGAATTGTACTGGCAACATACTTAATGCATCAGCATGCTCCAGTATGCTGAAATTTGTTGTAGACCATATTTGATGGTTCGTTTTTAATTTTTATTTGATTTTAATATTCCCTAAATAGTTAATAAAATATGAAACCATATATTTAAGAAAAATAATAACAGGTATTTGTAGAACTCCTGTATCTGTGTGCATGTTGTTTGATGGCCATTCTGCAAATGTATTTCTCTCATGCCCATCACCTCCATTTGGGGGCCAAGCATATTTCCATGTCTATTTCTGATATTGTCTGTTCTTTCGTCCTGTTGAACTTCTCCATCTCCTATCCTGTGAATACCTCATATGATATGGATAAACGGGTGGGATGGGGGTGGTGGGAGGGAGGTCCAACTTGGGGGAGGGGATATAGGTATACATTATAGCTGATTCACTTCATGGTACAGCAGAAAATAACACAACATTGTAAAGCAATTTTACTCCAATAAATAAAAAAAGCTCTTTATCTTTCCCCTACAACTAACTTCCCAGCTGTTTTGAGAGGGTTTGGCACCTCTTTCTGCTTTATCTTTTATAACACCTGTTACTTGGAACAGAAATAATGGCAATTAATTAATTTTGTGATGCCAGTTCTATAAGTAATTTATGTTTGTAAATTTTATCTCTGAAACAGTTTATGGAATGTGAGGGTAGGGATACCAGCCCATACTGCTCCCATTCACCTAGTCACAGTAGCAATGCTAAGTACAGAGGAGGCATTCAATACATTTTGTGAATTAATGTTGGATAAAACAAGATTTTACAGTTGATCCTTATCCCCAGTACGCATGGACTGTAGTTTCTAATATAAAATCATAGCAATAGAAATGTCTCACTTAAATCTCTCTCTCTCTTTTTTTTTTTTTTAACTCAGCTCATAGTATTTCCCTGGTTTCATCATATTTTCCTTCAGAGGCTACCCCTAAGATGAGGAAAAAGCGACCCCTCCTGATATATAGAATAGAAACTCTACCAGTTGCTACTGTAGACTGATTTTCAACTTCTGTGGTAAGGAAATGAGGTAATAGACAAAAATCCCTGGTAGCTCAAAAAGAATAATATTCCCAAATATCCATCCTTGCCATAAAGGCCCGTAAGGCTGCCTGTGGGAACTAGGTGACATCCAAGACTCCTTCCAACTGAAAAAGTAAAAGAAACATGCCTCCAGATTTGCATGCTTCTCAGTAAACCAAGATTAATGCCTTGGCTCTGGGTGATTCAATAACTTTATGCCCGTAGGCAAGGCATTTAGCCAGAGTGGGTTTCTATTGCTTATTTGTGTTTTGAAGTGAAAGCTAAAATAAATAGTGCCAAGCATTGCCGGATGAGAGGTAGTTGGATCCAGAAAACTCAAAACTAGTAATCCACTGAAAGAATCTGAAATAAAAGTGAATAAGAGTTATCAATTATTGTGCTCTTGCTGTGTACCAGGCTAATACCCATATATTTCTAGTTAATTGTGGTAAATCTAGTGGGTTATTTCTAGTTACCCACAAACATCCTACAATTGATGTTGATCAGTGCCCATTTTTCTGATAAGGAAAGTAGCCACCTCTCCTATGGGGGACACCGCTATCAGATGTCAGGGTCCAGACTTAGCCCTCATCTATGCAACTTCAAAATATGCTTTGTCCAGCTTTCTGCTGCACTGCATGCTATATGAGACTTCATTCCTGAAGAAGTTCCACTCTTCAAACACAGCAGTGTTCTAGCCAACAGACTGAATGGTTAAGTAAAGTGCCAAAGTTTGTGGTTCAAGGGAGCCCTGGGTGGGTCAGACCCAAAATGAGATAGTCTGCTGGTTACGATGGGCTTTTTTCAGAATGGAGAGAAATGTGAACAGTCTCATCCACTTTTTAGATGGATAGCTGGGAACATAATGGTCTATTCACAAGAGCTGCAACTAATTTTAGAATAATTTTGAATGTAGGTTTCAGTTTCCTAAGTGAAGAGTCGAAGAAGAATGGGGGGAGCTCATACAGAGGGTACTGAGGAGATGATGGAGGACAGAGCAGGGCCACCTCTCAGCACTTGCACAGCTGCTGTGCTTTAACTGTTCGTTTCTCTTTGCAAAATGGCCACTTATTTGGTATTTTAAAATACAGACTCCTTTAATCTTCAGCTGTTTCATTTCATATGCATTTTAATGGACGCGTTTAACTTGATTCCTGCCTTCTAATGTGAATTAATCCCAGAGGGCACACACTTTATTGAAAAGGAAAAATAATGAAATAAAATGACTGAGTGGAGAAGTTATGCTGTTCCTGTTTTAGACTATTTGGTAAGAACTGCTCCCCGAGAAATAACCTCTTCACCAGGCATGTCAGTACCTAAGGCCTTAGTGGGGCATCTACATCAAACAAAAATCAAAAAAAAATTTTTAATTTTAGAGACAGAGAGAAACAAAAATGTGGATTGTGTATGTAAGTATTTCAGGTGATTTCACAAGCTTAAAAATAAATAAATACATAAATAAAACTCCTAGTTGGGAAAAGCCTATACAACTTCAAATGAAGTTAAATTTTGAAGTGAACAATGTCAGCAGTTAGCTTAGATAACTGAGACTGAATATTTACTTTGGGTCTTGATATGGATCCAAGGAGCCCCAGATAATACAAACCAGTCTTTTATTTTTTAAATTTTTATTGGCGTATGGTTGATTTACAATGTTGTGCTAGTTTCAGATGTACAGCAAAGTGAATCAGTTATACACATACATATATCCACTCTTTTTTAGATTCTTTTCCCATATAGGCCATCATAGAGTATTGAGTAGATTTCCCTGTGCTATACAGTAGGTCCTTATTAGTTATCTATTTTATATATAGTAGTGTGTATCCTCCTGTTGTTTTAGGCAACTGAGTAAACTGAGAGGGATAAAAGAGATTGGGGGAATAAATTTCAGGCAATAAAGAATTAAAAACAAACAAACAAACAAATCCCAGGGGATCTGCCTAGAAAAGAGAGGTTGCAAGAAACCAGTGTGGTGGAAATTTAGTGCTCATCAAATATCCAACAAACATCAAACTGTTACTCTCCATTTCGATTGGGACAATATGACTGGTTAATGGAATGAGTGAAAGTGATGCCAAGCACCTCTCAAATGACTTTGTAACTCATGCCTTTGTTCCTTACGTTGCTGCCATGATAATCTTGGAGACCACAGTTTCAAAACAGCATCACTCCAAGATGGAGGAAGGGTCACCTGAGATAGAGTAATCTTTGCTTGTGGCAAGAAATTAACTTTATCTGTATTAAGCCACTGAAATTTTGGAATTTCCCTGTGGCAACAAAGAGGATTAGTTTACCTTGGTTATTACAGAATTACTCAAGCCTTTGGATACTCTGAAGTTAGAGTGTAGGAATTAGCATAAACAGTACAGCTTCTCTGCTATCATTAAAGAAAAACAAGAAAAAAAACACAGAATAATTAAGATATTAGAAAAAACTAACTCTGATCTGAGACATGGAAATGATCTATCAATGGACAACTCTGGAGTTCTCCTTTTAAGGACAATTAGCAAAAGATCAAGGAATCTGTTATCAATAATAATATCACACTATATTGTACTATATGTATTCAAAGCATTTTCTTCTGATAGTTTAAATGAAGTTCTGCCTGGGGCCTGAAAATGACAAGATTATGTCATGAGATTTGTTTCTGTCTCATAATTCTAGAATGAAAACATGCTCCATCATTGTCCCTTCAGCATTTTACCAGCAAGAGACTTGTCTCCATCCCATCTTCTACAAAAAAGCAGCATCCACAGCTGAAAATGACCAGACATACCAAAGAATGCCTGGATAATAATGGTCTTGGTTTATCTCATAGTACTTTTGTGTTCGCCCCTCTGGCAAGCAATTCATCATCACAATCTCACCTGTGAATCACAGGGCTCACAAATTGCTACAAATCCTGCCTTTCAGCATGCCCAGAATGAACCATTACACTTCAACCTAGGATGAAATAATCCCAGTGAAACCAGCTGACCTGTCGGAGGGTGCCTAGATAACACTGAAATAGACAGCACTTAATGCAGTGGGGGATCTGTCAAAAACAATAAAGACTGGTGTAAAAACAAGTTGCAAGTTATTGATCTGCTATATTACAGTTGCTTTGAAAATAACTGGATTTCACTTTTGCCCTTTAATTTATCCATTTTAATCACATTCTGTCAAGACCAAGGCACACATATTATCCTTAATAAAGGTCAAGAATACCCTTGTGTGCTGCCTGACCCAAAATGGAGATGTGTCCTGAGCATCAACACACATGCATACAAGATTGTCCACTCACAGGCTCCTATGAAATGGACCAACCAGAAAAATATAGCTGGATGGGACATGAATCTCTAGGCAAATTTACAGTCCAAGACATAAAATAAAAGGCATCAATAGCAATACACTCATTTTAGGTAACCTCCCTTTCAGTTAACTTAAACTCTACATCCACACAATGAGATGCTCTCTGGAATCTCCCAGAACACTTGGACCAATTTCTGGCCAGCCTTATTGGATGAGGGCGCACATTTTCACCACTCTGATCACTGGACTTTGACCTAATTATACATGTTGCTTCCATCTTTAGGGGTGTTGTTAATATTCAGGGGCTAATTCTTCTTGAGTCCTGCTGTCTTTAGGATTTATTGATCTTTATCTTTGTCCAATGGAACATTGAGGGTTGTGACCCCTGATGCTACACTTGGGAAGGTAGGTCCTACTATCTTATATTTGCTGATTCTTAAATTCTCATTCTGGGCTCACTGTTGAAATTTCTCTTGGGAAAATTTGTAATTACCTTCTTTTCAAGTATCTAATATAAAGATTTTGACAGAACCATAAAGACTGTTAGTGTTTCTTAATACCCTTCAGGGCCATTTTGTGAGTCTCACTCAAACACCTTTTTGCCTTTCTTTTATCCTCTTGCTTTCTCTATACACACACACACACACACACACACACACACACACACACACACTGTTTATTATACAGACAGTATATTTCATAAAAATTTCCACTTTTTACTAGATTTCATAAGCTTCCCTGGGTGGTCTTCCCAGCCCATGTTATTCTTGTTCCCTTATGATGTGGAAATAAACAATGACCAACCAAATGGGAAAAGCAAACACTACTTATTCTGAGCTTGCTGTAGCAAAACAGCCAGCCAACATCACTTGCCCATCTCTTGATGTTTTGGCAGAAACTCAGATGCAGGCAGAGGAGGAGAAAAAGAGAAGGCTTCAGATGTGCCCTGATTGGAAGAGTTGACATGGGGAAGTTTCAGGAAAGCTAACTTGAAGCAGGACATCCTATATGATTGGTTAGGGGTGTATATTTGACCTTTTCTGGTTGTTCCTAAATTGGAAATGGGAACAAAAAGTAGGGAAGCTATCAGTTCTTAATTAATCCGTGGTAATTTGGGGCTGATCACTACAGAAGTCATTGTTTAGCTTCCTGGGTTGTTACTAGAGATAGCATTCTACCTTTCTGACTTAGAGCAGGCTGGTTTCCTGGGTTATTTATTGTATATAAGGTGTTGGTTGCCCCAGGTTGTATGTCAAAATTCTGTTTTTATATAGGGTATGGCCATTGCCTATTTGTATATTCAGTCTCTCACTAAGTACCTACTATGAGCTAAATATTGTTCTAGACACTGGTTGTACAGATGGAACCAGAACAGACAAAGGTTTTGCTCTCCTGGAGCTTATGCTTCAGTGGGAAAGACAAATAGAGAAAAATAGACAAACAAAATGTATGTCAGGTTGTGATAAGAGCTATGAAAAACAGGGGAGGGTAAGATGATAGTGAAAGATGAGGAGGTTTTTACTTTAGAGAGACTGGCCAAGGAAGCCTTGTAAGAATTGGAAAAATATATATCAGTAATCCAGTTGACATACAATAGAGTATTTATACTCCATTTGTCTTGACATATCCCACTTGGTATATCTGATATATTGTAATCCCTTCTATGTTCCAGTAATATGGTACAAACCCTTCATAATCCAAAGAAGATATTTAGCATAGGTCGCATCTTGCACCCCTTTTATTAATTGTAATAAACAGATGACCATCTACTGTCAATCGACAGAGCAACCTGAGCAGAATTATTGCCTTAAGGAAGAAAAAAATAAATAAGGTGGCAGGTCATGGCTTTATCCTTCCCAGCACTCTATATTGTCTTGGACATATTTCTTAGGTAGTCAGAGCTGCAGGAGTCATTAACTCTTCCAGCAAGACTGGGAACTAATCTTTACCAAGTGGGTACCTCCTTCCAATGTCCAGACTTTCACAGAAGAAGACAGTATAGTTACAGCGGTTTATGGGGCATAAAGGCCATCACAGGACTTCAAAATACCTCTTTGCTGAAGAAGCAGGACTGTTGAGAAAGCGTAATTACCATGTCAGATGACCTCATAAATTTGAAATTGCATTTTTGGAGTCACATAGACTCCTGGGATTCCCATGCTATCTCAAAGATTTCATTTGCACATGTCCTGTATCAAAAATCAGTAATTACGGAAACTATACCCTATAGTGCTTCTCAGTCTGTATCATGCAAAAGAATTACCTTGAGACCATGTTAAAACACCAGTTCTAGGAGTGGGGCTGAAGAACTGGCACCTCTAACAAGCTCCCCGGTGATGCTGCTACTGGTCTGGGGACCACACTTTGAGTAGCACTGTCTTACAGACCTGTGTATAGGACACTCATAATCCTCAAAGCCAAAAGCATGAAAAACATATTTTGTACAAAAAGAAACATGGAAGATATAGGATGTACCATAAATTATGGTACATTATGTATGTCATAAATTTACAGAAAAAGCATGAAAAACATATTTTGTACAAAAAGAAACATGGAAGATATAGGATGTACCATAAATTATGGTACATTATGTATGTCATAAATTTACAGAAACATTAAGAATGTATATTTGAAATTGGCACTGTCCTAGAAAATCCAGCATGTGTGTTTCCCTGAACTACATGCCACTTTCCCAAATGGTCTAATTATTTCCACTTTCAAACAATGTTACAGAGAAAGAAGATTCTTTTTTTTTAATTAGCATAACCAAGTCCCAAAGAGAATGAAAAAGAATACAAAACATCAGTGTAGCCCATTGCTATCAACAGATATTAACAACATCTCCCCCTTTGCAAACCCTGACCCTGGCCCTGGCAATGGCTCTGCAGAAGTGTGCAGTGAGTTGAAGAAAGAGGAAACTCCAGAATTGTGATCTAAAAAAATCCCAAACAAGGTTGTGATCTAAAAAAATCAAACAACTTGAAAGGAAGTAAGAGACTTTGTCTTTGGCTGTATATTGCCAGCTTTTTAAAAAATTAATACTTTAAAGAAAATAGAAAAATATTAACTGTTAAAAAAGACAACAGGGCCTCCCTGGTGGTACAGTGGCTGAGAGTCTGCCTGCCGATGCAGGGGACACGGGTTCGTGCCCCAGTCTGGGAAGATCCCACGTGCCGCAGAGCGTCTGGGCCCGTGAGCCATGGCCACTGGGCCTGTGCGTCCGGAGCCTGTGCTTCGCAACAGGAGAGGCCACAACAGTGAGAGGCCCGCGTACCGCAAAAAAAAAAAAAAAGACAACAGGCCCAAAATGAAGTCATCTGTGCTAAGCCCAGATCACCAAACCAAGACAATACCTAAATTAACTGCAGAATCAGCTTCTTCCAGGAAAGTAAGCTTTAACAAGCCAATCTAGAATTACCTGGTCAGCCCTAGTTGGGTAATTCACTATTGTTCCCCTTAGGAGAATGACCTTTCCTGAAAGGTCTAATTTCATTGCTAATACTTTCCTTTATCTGCCCTTCTTCTACCTTTAAAAATCTTTCCATTTCTGTAGCTCGGAGGAGCTCCTTTCTATTTGCTAAATGGGAGGCTGCCGATTCATGAATTGTTCAATAAAGCCAATTTAGTCTTTAAATCTACTCATTTGTATTTTCATTTTTGTTATTTAACAGATTTGGTGGCAGCAGTGGGAATGAAGGAGAACATTCAAAGGCTTCAGGGACAATGAGAAACACAGGCATGATATCCCACAAACCCCTTGAGTTCACTATCTTCCTCACTATTTCTGAGGGCCGTGGGTAAGTATTCTCTCAGCTCTGAGCTCCACTTTCTTTACATTGAGTTCTCAATCTAATTGACTTTCCAGTCAAGGGCTTAGTAAGTCAGCTTGAGTTGGCAGACAGTTCTATCTGGAACCCGAGACCCTAGGCCTTGGTTTCCTCTGCAATTCCCCAGTTGTTTGGAATCCCTTGCCTCATTTCCAGCCCAGAGTTCCCATTTACTGGAGTTTGCTGGTTCAGTTGCTGCTGGAAATTGCTGATGGTGTGCGTGGTCTTCTCTTGGTCAGTCTGCAGTAATATCTCTTGGTCACTGCTGGTGTGTTAAGGTGCCCATGTCCATTTGTCATGTTTTGTGTAGATAAAGGCTATTGCTAATGGAGATCTTAGAAGCAGAAAGAAAAGCCATAAAAAGTAGCGAGCATGGATCAGGCATTTAAGAGTTAGAGTTCTTGCCACCTAAGTCAAAGACTCCTGTGTTAGGATAAATTGGTCAAAGAACGGGATAGATTGACACCAGATCACCCATCAACATCAAGAAAATTTCCATGCAAAAAGACACACGTTTGTGTAATGTAAACACCACATAATTCCCAACCCCACATCACATCCCCTTTAGGTATTAGTTTGGCTCTAAAAGACCCAAGGGCTCAGCAAAAAACAAACAAACAAACAAATATATAAAATGTGATCCTCAAAACCCAAAGAGTTTCACATGCCACATTCTGGCACACCTGCTTATTTTATGTCAGAGAACTGTGGTCCCAGAAGCTGTAAATATCTGCACAAACAGCAACATCTTACTAAAGACAAATTAGGATTACAATGGCCATTATGGGGAATGATCCAATTAGACAAGACTGTTCGCTTAAGAAGTGCCCTTGAAAGTAAGGGTTCCCATATCAAACAGACAGAATGCAATGCCTATTTTCATTGGTATGTAGATGCTTCCCAAAAGCTCCAAGATTCTAAAATAGCTTCCTTAAAAAATGTGTTGCAAAACGATAGTGAAAATTTAATGACACAAGACTGTAAACAGCAGTCTGCCAATCCATTAACTTTACAGCTGCAACAGCTCCAAGTTCAGGCACCTAAAATAACACCTGGACCCCTCACATTGCACTTTCCTAGGGTTCATCAATAAAATGCTGGCTCAGGAAACAATGTCTCAGTTGCAATCATCTGGAACACTGGAAAAGAGATAGGACCTCAAAGGGCCTATGCAAAATTTTTAACATCAACTCCAATGCCCTCTTATCTAACCCCTCAAATGGGCCCCTCCTAAATTTGAGGAGACTTTGGGAGATTTTCTGGTAAATTCCTACATTATTCCCTTAAACACCTAAGGAAAATTAAAATTATTTTTAAGAATGCCAAATTTAGGATACCAAAGCTATACCCTCTACTTTAAACCCCCTTGCAGCTTGTAGAGGGGATCCTGGAAAAACTGGCAAAAGCTGGCTAAGGGTAAAAATGTTCACCAGAATCAGCCCTCCTCGATCTCTGTCTATAATGCCCAGTAGACAGAGGAATATAAAATATATTTTGAACCCTCTTTGGGGACTGCTCTTATGTTAAAGGAAGGGTTATTTAATACTGCCAGAAATGTTACTGTTTGTCTCTGTTGAAAACTGACAAGATATTTAAAAGAATTTTTAAGTAGCTCTGTGATCGGAGATTGGCCAGATAAGAAGCTGATATTCAGAGCCCAATAGGAATCTTTTTTAGGTCTCCTCCCTTAAGCTAAAAATAAAATGATGTACCCAGAGGGAAAGAAAAACCTTCTGAAGCCTTTGTGAAAGGATTTACTAAAAAACATTCCAAAGGCAAACAGCTCTAAATCTAGAACATAGAAATCTTTTGATTTCCATCTTAGTTAGAAATCTTCTCCTTAACATATACATATTAAAAAAGCAAATTAAGGGTAATGTCATTGGGCGGGTGGATCACCCTATGATGTCATTTAGGCTGCAACCCAGTCCTTCGGGGAATTGAGAGCAACTGTCCTTATCTTACAAATCTCTACAAAACCAGAAATGCAGCTCTAGAGGCAATTCAAAGTTCAGCTATTTTTAAATTATTTACTTATTTATTTATTTTCTTTTGCAGTACGCGGGCCTCTCACTGTTGTGGCCTCTCCCGTTGCGGAGCACAGACTCCGGACGGTCAGGCTCAGCAGCCATGGCCCACGGGCCCAGCCGCTCCGTGGTATGTGGGATCTTCCCGGACCGGGGCACGATCCCGTGTCCCCTGCATTGGCAGGCGGACTCTCAACCACTGTGCAACCAGGGAAGCCCAAAGTTCAGCTATTTTTTTTAAATCAATCCCAAAACTTCTCAAATTTATCTTAAAATGGCTTATAACTGCATTTCCTCCCTGTGCCTCGGAGGTGTAAATGTGAAAGTACAAACATCAGGGAGGTAATTTTTATCAAAAACAAAATAAAGCAGAACAAATCAAACTTGGAAAAGTCTTTTGAAAATTTTAAAAAACACTGAGATACAAATTCCTTTACAACTAGTGAGTTTTGTGTATCTGATTCAGGGCCGTAATTTTAGAAACAGAAGCTATAAGTTCTCTGTGTGCATCTGTCTATATGCTTATATATATGCATATATGTATATATATATGTTGTAGATGTATGGTACATGTCTACATCTGGATGGTATTGCCAAAATTAATTTGTAAAAAAATAACATAACAAAAAAAAACTAAACCTCTAACTGGCTTACAAATAAGTGCTTATAAATTATTTCTAAATCTCAGAAATATAATAGAAATTAACCCAAATGCCTTCAAGGTTCATGTGATCTGGGAAAATATTCACTACTAAAGCTACTTTAAGTTTATTTGGTTTAATTAAAACAGGCATGTCTTTAGAGTTATCAACATTAAATGAAATACCTTTATTCTACCTAGGCTTTACTCAAAGTCATATAAATTCATGTTATCTCTTACAAAATTTGTCAGCAAGAAAAACAGATTGTGATTATGGCGGACTATGTCATATGCCTCATGAAGTTTTTGTGGCTAATATAAACGTAATTCTTAAGAACAAGTAAATTAAATAAATGTAAGTAGGATAAAAAGATTTTAGGTAAACTTTTAATATAGTTTCCCAAATATTTCTGGTAACCTGATAGCTTAAGTTTTGCTAAGTTAACTTCAATGGTGAGTTAAGTTAAATTCACTGAACATCCAGATCATTTCCAAATACGATAAAATAATGAAACATTAATTACTAAACAGATTTATCTACTTTTGTCTTCTTATTACGAAGGAACCAGAGATGTTTGTTCCCGTTAGTAAACAAGCTGTGTGCCACGTTAAAAGACTGTAGTATGAGAAAGCATATGCTTCTAGAGATCATGAAATGTATTCATTAATTTGTCAATCTAAAGAATACTGTTGTAACAGATAGATTACAACTGCTTCTTATTTTTCACTAGAAATTAACATTTCTAGGGGTTAAAATTCTAATTAATATATGCGATTAAAGCTATTAAAAATAATAGGAGAGGGCTTCCCTGGTGGCGCAGTGGTTGAGAGTCCGCCTGCCGATGCAGGCGACACGGGTTCGTGCCGCGGTCTGGGAGGATCCCGCATGCCACGGAGCTCCTGGGCCCGTGAGCCATGGCCGCTGAGCCTGCGCATCCGGAGCCTGTGCTCCCCAACGGGAGGGGCCACAACAGTGAGAGGCCCGCGTACGGCAAAAAAAAAAAAAAAAAGAGTTAAAAATAATAGGAGAAACAACTCTTTACACAAAGCAAGTAGAATGTCTTTTGGGTTAAGAAAAGGTATGAGGAATGGAGATGTATTTTTGTTAAGGGAAAAGAAAGTAATTTTTGTCCTAAAGTGAAACTGGTTATTTCAGTATAAAAGAGGAAAAACATAAGACAAAATCTTAATGCAGAAAAGAAAGTTGTGGAAGATTTGTGGGAAAAAAACCAAAAAAAAAACCTTGGGAAAGTAATTTTATGTGTAGTCAAGCTGGCTAAGATTGAAATAAATTTATTTAATGTTTTAATATCGAAAGTACATTGGTACAAAATGAAAATTAGTTTTTTCTCTCTGCTAAAATGAAAAGTTTAGAAAGTTAAATCTCTATTAAAAGAGCTAAGGTTTTCGGTTTCTTTGTTTGTGTTTTACAACTATTTAACTTTCTGTTTTGCCTGTGAAGTGTTTACTTGTCAGTATGGTTAAATGAATAGCTAAGTATTGTTTCACAGTGACCCGTGATCTTATTTGACCAAGTGTTTTAAAACCTTTGGATACTTTTGACAAACTTCCCAAAAGTAAATTCTTGATGAAGTCTTTCTGACGTAGAAATAACCTTAGGATTTTCTAGGGGGCTCCTGGAACATCTCAGAAGATTTATTCCATCTCTCTTAAAGAAAAAGAGATGTTAAACTAATTAGACTTATTTGATATATTAAATTACATGCAAACCATTGTCAAATAAGTAATACTAAGCATTCTTTGTTATATTTGCATAGGTATATGTTATGTGTTCTAGAAATTCTGTGTAATTCCTGGAAATCCCGTATATCTTGTATATGTTATTACTCATAATTCTAGTTATTATCTTAAAATGTTGCATGTTACAGGAATGACCAAAATTCCTCATCAATTCCATTATAATGAACTCTGATCAGCTCTTTAATAATAAGCATCGCCTGGTGCGCGAGGAGAGGGGATTAAGAGCGCTGCTTGAAGGAGCTCCAGAGACGAGCAGGAGCTGTGGCTAAAAGCGCGGACCCCAGAGACGGGCATGAGATGCTAAGGCTGCCGCTGCCGCCACCAAGAAGCCTGTGTGCGAGCGCAGGTCACTATCCACACCTCCCTTCCAGGGAGCCTGTGCAGCCCGCCACTGCCAGGGTCCCGGGATCCAGGGACAATTCCCCCGGGAGAACACACGGCACACCTCAGGCTGGTGCAACGTCAGGACAGCCTATGACGCCGCAGGCTCGCCCCGCACTCCATGCCCCTCCCTCCCCCTGGCCTGAGTGAGCCAGAGCCCCCGAATCAGCGGCTCCTTTAACCCCGTCCTCTCTGAGTGAAGAACAGACGCCCTCCAGCAACCTAAACGCAGAGGCGGGGCCAAATCCAAAGCTGAGCCCCTGGGAGCTGTGAGAACAAAGAAGAGAAAGGGAAATTTCTCCCAGCAGCCTCAGAAACAATGGATTAAAGCTCCACAATCAACTCGATGTACCCTGCATCTGTGGAATACATGAATAGACAACGAATCATCCCATATTAAGGAGGTGGACTTTGAGAGCAGATTTATGATTTTTTTCCCTTTTCCTCCTTTTGTGAGTGTGTATGTGGATGCTTCTGTGTGAGATTTTGTCTGTATAGCTTTGCTTCCACCATTTGTCCTAGGGTTCTATCCGTCCATTTTTTTTCTTAGTAATTATTTCTTATTTCAATAACTTTATTTTATTTTACTTTATATTCTTTCTTTCTTTCCTTCCTTCCCTCCTTTAGACAACGAATCATCCCAAATTGAGGGGGTGGACTTTGAGAGCAACATTTATGATTTTTTCCCCTTTTCCTCTTTTTGTGAATGTGTATGTGTATGCTTCTGTGTGAGATTTTGTCTGCATAGCCTTGCTTCCACCATTTGTCCTAGGGTTCTATCCGTCCATTCTTTAATTTTTTCTCTTAATAATTATTTTTTTATTTTAATAACTTTATTGTATTTTATCTTACTTTATTTTATTTTACTTTATTTTCTTTCTTTCTTTTCTCCTTCCTTCCCTCCTTCCTTCCTTCCTTCCTCCCTCCTTCCATCTCTCCTTTCTTTCTTTCTTTCTACTTCTACTAATTCTTTCTTTCTACTTTTTCTCCATTTTATTCTGAGCCGTGTGGATGAAAGGCTCTTGGCACTGCAGCCAGCAGTCAGTGCTGTGCCTCTGAGATGGGAGAGCAAACTTCAGGACACTGGTCCACAAGAGACCTCCCAGCTCCACATAATGTCAAATGGCGAAAATCTCCCAGAGATCTCCATCTCAATACCAGCACCCAGCTTCACTCAACGACCAGCAAGCTACAGTGCTGGACATCCTATGCCAAACAACTAGCAAGACAGGAACACAACCCCACCCATTAGCAGAGAGGCTGCCTAAAATCATAATAAGTCCACAGACACCATAAAACACACCACCAGACGTGGACCTGCCCACCAGAAAGACAAGATGCAGCCTCATCCACCAGAACACAGGCACTAGTCCCCTCCACCAGGAAGCCTACACAACCCACTGAACCAACCTTAGCCACGGGGGACAGACACCAAAAACAAAGGGAACTACGAACCTGCAGCCTGCAAAAAGGAGACCCCAAACACAGTAAGATAAGCAAAATGAGAAGACAGAAAAACACACCGCAGATGAAGGAGCAAGATAAAAACCCACCAGACCTAACAAATGAAGAGGAAATAGGCAGTCTACCTGAAAAAGAATTCAGAATAATGATAGTAAAGATGATCCAAAATCTTGGAAACAGAATAGACAAAATGCAAGAAACATTTAACAAGGACCTAGAAGACTAAAGATGAAACAAACAACGATGAACAACACAATAAATGAAATTTAAAATACTCTAGATGGGATGAATAGCAGAATAACTGAGGCAGAAGAACGGATAAGTGACCTGGAAGATAAAAGAGTGGAAATAGCTACTGCAGAGCAGAATAAAGAAAAAAGAATGAAAAGAACTGAGGACAGTCTCAGAGACCTCTGGGACAACATTAAATGCACCAACATTTGAATAACAGGGGTTCGAGAAGAAAAGAAAAAGAAAGGGACTGAGAAAATATTTGAAGAGATTATAGTTGAAAACTTCCCTAATATGGGAAAGGAAATAGTTGATCAAGTCAAGGAAGCACAGAGAGTCCCATACAGGATAAATCCAAGGAGAAATACGCCAAGACACATATTAATCAAACTGTCAAAAATTAAATACAAAGAAAACATATTAAAAGCAGCAAGAGAAAAACAACAAATAACACACAAGGGAATCCCCATAAGGTTAACAGCTGATCTCTCAGCAGAAACTCTGCAAGCCAGAAGGGAATGGTAGGACATATTTAAAGTGATGAAGGAGAAAAACCTGCAACCAAGATTACTCTACCCAGCCAGGATCTCTTTCAGATTTGATGGAGAAATTAAAACCTTTACAGACAAGCAAAAGCTGAGAGACTTCAGCACCACCAAACCAGCTTTACAAAAACTGCTAAAGGAACTTCTCTAGGCAAGAAACACAAGAGAAGGAAAAGACCTACAATAACGAACCCTAAACAATTAACAAAATAGGAATAGGAATATACATATAGATGATTACCTTAAATGTAAATGGACTAAATGCTCCCACCAAAAGACACAGATTGGCTGAATGGATACAAAAACAAGACCCATATATTTGCTGTCTACAAGAGACCCACTTCAGACCTAGAGACACATACAGACTGAAAGTAAGGGGATGGAAAAAGATATTTAATGCAAATGGAAACCAAAAGAAAGCTGGAGTAGCAATTCTCATATCAGACAAAATAGACTTTAAAATAAAGGCTATTACAAGAGATAAAGAAGGACACTACATAATGATCAAGGGATTGATCCAAGAAGAAGATATAACAATTGTAAATATTTATGCACCCAACATAGGAGCACCTCAGTACATAAGGCAAAATAATACTAACAGCCATAAAAGGGGAAATCGACAGTAACACATTCATAGTAGGGGACTTTAACACCCCACTTTCACCAATGGACAGATCATCCAAAATGAAAATAAATAAGGAAACACAAACTTTAAATGATACATTAAACAAGATGGATTTAATTGATCTTTATAGAACAGTCCATCCAAAAACAACAGAATACACATTTTTCTCAAGTGCTCAGGGAATATTTTCCAGGATAGATCATATCTTGGGTCACAAATCAAGCTTTGGTAAACTTAAGAAAATTGAAATTGTATCAAGTATCTTTTCCGACCACAACGTTATGAGACTAGATATTAATTACAGGAAAAGATTTGTAAAAAATACAAACACATGGAAGCTACATAATACACTACTTAATAACGAAGTTATCACTGAAGAAAACAAAGAGGAAATTAAAAAATACCTGGAAACATATGACAATGGAGACACGACGACCCAAAACCTATGGGATGCAGAAAAAGCAGTTCTAAGAGGGAAGTTTATAGCAATACAATCCTACCTTAAGAAACAGAAAACATCTTGAATAAACAACCTAACCTTGCACCTAAAGCAATAAGAGAAAGAAGAACAAAAAAACCTCAGTTATCAGAAGGAAGGAAATCATAAAGATAAGATCAGAAATAAATGGAAAAAAATGAATGAAATGATAGCAAAGATCAATAAAACTGAATGAACTGAAACTGAAATGGAAAAGTAGAAGTAACAACTGACACTGCAGAAATACAAAAGATCATGAGAGACTACTACAAGCAACTCTATGCCAATAAAATGAACAACCTGGAAGAAATGGACAAAGTCTTAGAAATGCACAACTGCCAAGACTGAATCAGGAAGAAATAGAAAGTATGAACAGACCAATCACAAGCACTGAAATTGAAACTGTGATTAAAAATCTTCCAACAAACAAAAGCCCAGGACCTGATGGCTTCACAGGCAAATTCTGTCAAACATTTAGAGAAGAGCTAACACCTATCCTTCTCAAACTCTTCCAAAATATAGCAGAGGGAGAAACACTCCCAAACTCATTCTACGAGGCCACCATCACCCTGATACCAAAAACAGACAAGGATGTCACAAAGAAAGAAAACTACAGGCCAATATCACTGATGAACATAGATGCAAAAAGCCTCAACAAAATACTAGCAAACAGAATCCAACAGCACATGAAACGGATCATACAAAAAGATCAAGTGGGGTTTATTCCAGAAATGCAAGTATTCTTCAATATACGCAAATCAATCAACGTGATACACCATATTAACAAATTGAAGGAGAAAAACCATATGATCATCTCAACAGATGCAGAGAAAGCTTTTGACAAAATTCAACACCCATTTATGATAAAAAACCCTCCAGAAAGTAGGCATAGAGGGAACTTTCCTCAACATAATAAAGGCCATATATGACAAACCCACAGCCAACAGCATCCTTAATGGTGAAAAACTGAAAGCATTTCCTCTAAGATCAGGAACAAGTCAAGGATGTCCACTCTCACCACTATTATTCAACATAGTTTTGGAAGTCCTAGCCATGGCAATCAGAGAAGAAAAAGAAATAAAAGGAATACAAACTGAAAAACAAGAAGTAAAACAGTCACTGTTTGCAGATGATGTGATACTATACATAGAGAATCCTAAAGATGCTACCAGAAAACTACCAGAGTTAATCAATGCATTTGGTAAAGTAGCAGGTACAAAATTAATGCACAGAAATCTCTGGCATTCCTATACACTAATGATGAAAAATCTGAAAGTGAAATCAAGAAAACACTCCCATTTACCACTGCAAGAAAAAGAATAAAATATCTAGGAATAAACCTACCTAAGGAGACAAAAGACCTGTATGCAGAAAATTATAAGACACTGATGAAAGAAATTAAAGATGATACGAATAGACAGAGAGATATACCATGTTCTTGGATTGGAAGAATCAACATTGTGAAAATGACTCTACTACCCAAAGCAATCTACAGATTCAATGCAATCCGTATCAAACTACCACTGGCATTTTTCACAGAACTAGAGCAAAAACTTTCACAATTTCTATGGAAACACAAAAGACCCCGAATAGCCAAAGCAATCTTGAGAACTAAAAATGGAGCTGGAGGAATCAGGCTCCCTGACTTCAGACTATACTACAAAGCTACAGTAATCAAGACAGTATGGTACTGCCACAAAAACAAAAAGATAGATCAATGGAACAGGATAGAAAGCCCAGAGATAAACCCACGCACATATGGTCACCTTGTCTTTGATAAAGGAGGCAGGAATGTACAGTGGAGAAAGGACAGCCTCTTCAGTAAGTGGTGCTGGGAAAACTGGACAGGTACATGTAAAGAGTAAGAGATTAGATCACTCCCTAACACCATACACAAAACTAAGCTCAAAATGGATTAAAGACCTAAATGTAAGGCCAGAAACTATCAAACTCTTAGAGGAAAACATAGGCAGAACACTCTATGACATAAATCACAGCAAGATCCTTTTTGACCCACTTCCTAGAGGAATGGAAATAAAACCAAAAATAACCAAATGGGACCTAATGAATCTTCAAATCTTTTGCACAGCAAAGGAAACCATAAACAAGACCAAAAGACAACCCTCAGAATGGGAGAAAATATTTGCATATGAAGCAACTGACAAAGGATAATCTCCAAAATTTATAAGAAGCTCATGCAGCTCAATTACGAGAAAACAAACAATCCAATCCAAAAATGGGCAGAAGACCTAGAGATTTCTCCAAAGAAGAGATACAGACTGCCAACAAACACACAAAAGAATGCTCAACATCATTAATCATTAGAGAAATGCATATCAAAACTACAATGAGATATCATCTCACACCAGTCAGAATGGCCATGATCAAAAAATCTAGAAACAATAAATGCTGGAGAGGGTGTGGAGAAAAGGGAACCCTCTTGCACTGTTGGTGGGAATGTAAATTGATACAGCCACTGTGGAGAACAGTATGGAGGTTCCTTAAGAAACTACAAATAGAACTACCATATGACCCAGCAATCCCACTACTGGGCATATACCCTCAGAAAACCATAATTCAAAAAGAGTCATGCACCAAAATGTTCATTGCAGCTCTATTTTCAATAGCCCGGAGATGGAAACAACCTAAGTGTCCATCATCGGATGAATGGATAAAGAAGATGTGGCACATATATACAAAGGAATATTACTCAGCAATAAAAAGAAACGAAATTGAGCTATTTGTAATGAGGTGGATAGACCTAGAGTCTGTCATACAGAGTGAAGTAAGTCAGAAAGAGAAAGACAAATACCGTATGCTAACACATATATATGGAATTTAAGGGAAAAAAATGTCATGAAGAACCTAGGGGTAAGACAGGAATAAAGACACAGACCTACTAGATAATGGACTTGAGGATATGGGGTGGGGGAAGGGTAAGCTGTGACAAAGCGAGAGAAAGGCATGGACATATATACACTACCAAACGTAAGGTAGATAGCTAGTGGGAATATACACTACCAAATATAAGGTAGATAGCTAATGGGAAGCAGCCGCATAGCACAGGGAGATCAGCTCGGTACTTTGTGACCGCCTGGAGGGGTGGGATAGGGAGGGTGGGAGGGAGGGAGATGCAAGAGGGAAGAGATATGGGAACATATGTATATGTATAACTGATTCACTTTGTTATAAAGCAGAAACTAACACACCATTGTAAAGCAATTATACTCCAATAAAGATGTAAAAAAAAAAAGCATCTTTAAGTCTTTTCATGGTTATTGTTTTACTTTGATGCTTTTACCAAAACGTTTCTGAGAAAATGCCTTATCTTCAAGGAGATTCATGGAAAGAACTTTGACTAACACAGATTCCTGATAAGTTTAAGATCATAAAACTGAACTGGGTAAGAATTTCTGGAACTAATGAAAAAACTGGATTCAAGCAGAACAAGTATGAATTACATGGGTCTGAATGAACTCAGGAGAATAATTATAATTTTAATTACTTTTTGTTTGAAACATGGGTGGTTCCTTAATACGGAAACCTTTTATCTTAAACTATGACATACAACAATTTGGTAAAGTATACCTTTAGAAAGAAAGATGAAACAATTATTTTTTTATCTCTATCTGATCCATCCAGAATTTGAAAACTCTTGAGTATTTTTTTGTGTGTGTGTGGTACGTGGGCCTCTCACTGCTGTGGCCTCTCCCGTTGCCGAGCACAGGCTCCGGACGTGCAGGCTCAGCGGCCATGGCTCATGGGCCCAGCCGCTCTGCAGCATGTGGGATCTTCCCGGACCGGGGCACGAACCCGTGTCCCCTGCATCGGCAGGTGGACTCTCAACCACTGTGCCACCAAGGAAGCCCTAAAACCCTTTTTTTTTTTTTTTTACTTCCCTTTTTACCTTTACTGTGGCATTGGCCTGGAAAGATAACACCATCATTCACATCCCCCAAGGCATTGCTAAAGCTGGTAAACTCTGAAATTTATAACAACTTTTTATTTCAGGCTAGGAGAAAATCTAACTGATCCCTGGCTTAAATGGGCAAATGCAACAATTCCTGCAAACGAATTTATTAACAGTGTCATCTTAGCGGAAGTGTTTTGTGCTCAAGAAGATTAATTGTTGTCTGTGCTGGTTATCATTCTCTTTGGCCTGGATGCCTGGTGCATAACCCAGCAATGTTATTAGGTTACCTAACTGTGCTGCTAACTGTTCGCATTCAGACTGAGGCACCTCATTGGTCAACCCCCCTGAATTCAAATAGTTTAATTAGAAAGGCATTCTTGACTAAGGATCTGCTTCCTTTGGCAGGGCTATACTTCCCTAGTTAAGAGTAAATGTAGAAGAGACTATGATCAGAAATCTCTCCTTAACTATTGAGAATATTGTAGAATCCACTGCTAAGATGTTAGCTGACAAAAAAATCCTTAGATTCTCTGGTAAATTTGTTCTTGATAACAGGATCACTCTTAATTCTCTTTTAGCTGAGCAAGGAGGTGTCTCTTCTGTGGGCAACACAGCCTGCTGCACCTGGATTAACACTTCTGGGAAGGTTGAAACTCAGTTACATAAGGTCCCTGAGCAAGACACTTGGCTTAAAAAGGTGACTCCTTCCACAGGGTCTTTCTCTGACTTATTTGCTTTTGAATGGTTTGGGTTTGGGGGACCATGGCTATAAAGTGCACTCCAAGCAATGGGAATTATTCTGCTTATAATAATCAGAGTAATCTCCCTGGTGTGTTGTAGTCTCTCAAAAGCTTTAAATATGTGTTCACAGCTGCTAACTACCAAGCAAATAATCTCCCTAAGACTGCAATACTAGAAAAGAAATGAAGAGAATGGCCAAGTTAAAAATTGTGAACCTGAAGTTATGGCCTGTGAATATTACAGACATCAAGTAAAACATGTCATGAGGTATGAATGCTACACAAAGGATCAACAAAAGGGGCAAGAACTACAGAGCACTAACTGAGAGTACTGCTACCTAATGCTTTAAATTATCACATCTCTCAGCTAAGCTAAGAGTCTAATCAAAAGGGGGAAATTGTTAAAAAAAAGAGACAGCAGGCCCCAAATGGAGTCACTGGTGCTAAGACTTTATCACCAGATCGAGACATAATACCAAACCAAATCGCAATTTTAGCTTCTCTCAAGAATATAACCTTTAACCAGCCAATCTGGAATTACCTGCTCAGAATTATTGGGGTAATCCACCCTATAGAACCCTTCTATTCCCCTAAGGAGCGCAACCTTCCCTGAAACAACACGTTCTTCGCTAATAATTTCCTTTTTTGCCTACTTTCTACCTTTAAAAACCTTTCCTATTCTGTAGCTTGGCAAAGCTCTTTCTACTTGCTAGTTGGGATGCTGGTTTATTCATGAATTGTTTGATAAAGCCAATTTGATTGTTGAGCTAACTCAGTTGAATTTTTGTTATTTAACACAACTAACCCACAGAGTTTGGTCCAGTGGGGCCTTTTTCAAGGGTTGCAGTCAGCAATTAATGAGGCCAGCTTGACCCTGTCAGGAGCAGCTGCTCTGTCTCCTTTGAGGATTTGGGATTATCCCTTCATTTCCCTTAATTACTCAATCAGTGTTAAATCAATCATTAACACCATTCAAGTTAGGGAGACACTGTTGAGATAAAAATCATGTATTTGTAACTCTTCCATCTCCTACATATATCTAATAAGGGTTTAAAAATCTAATTTGTTTTTTGTCTCATTCTATTTGCTGAAGTTGTTGGTGTCCCCATCCTGCAGGCATACTGGTGGCTTAGATGTCTGAGTCATCTTTCTTGCCTTGGTCTCTTGCCTCCTGTACAGCAGTGGTGTAATGTTGCTTTTCCTTGGTTCCCCACTTCTGCCTCTTTGGGGTTTATCCTAGTAACTATATTTTGTTTGTGTAAGCCAGAAAAAGAAAGAAAAGAAAGAAAAAATCCCTTACTTTTTATGACAGAAAGAATGCTGAATTGGAAGTCAGGACACCTGGGTTTGTACCCTAATTGTTCAGCTAACTAGGGACACGATCTTGTACAAGATACTTGACTTCCAGGTTTTTCCCTTATCCATATAAAGATGTACTTGATGACCTTTTGGTTCTAAGTATGTTTATTTGGCAAAAATTGTATTCAACTCATGGAGAAGGAAATAGCATTTATTAAGTTTCTGCTCTTTGTAGCAACTTTCTCTGGTGTTTTTATTTCTCTCTAGGTGATGCCCACCATGCCTCCATGACAAAGATAATTTCTTGTCCCTAAAGGGATTCTTCACATGGTCTCATAAGCTGTGTACTGTATACAATTCATTCATTCATTCATTCACTTCTTGTTTCCTGTATGTCTGACACTGTATTTCATAGACAAGAGCTTAGCATTTATCTGTGGCCTGAAAGTAAATTACAAAATCCAAGATATCCTTTTCCTCTAGAGAGTTGTGAAATAAACCATGTCCCATTTCTAATGTCCAAACTTCTAGTAATATAGCTTCCTGGTTGAGACGGGATTAACAGAAAAAAAATAATAAGGCAATATTTGAAATTGCCCATCTAAAGATTGACTCATTTTATGAGCACTGTTGTAAGCAGCTCTTTCCAGGAAACTGCCCTCAGCATGAAGCCCCTTTTTTTCTCACTTTAGCAAAGCTGTATTGTAATTCACTTTTAAACCAGGCACCTCCATGCTCAACTCATCTCCAGCCCAAGCACACCTTTCAAATCTTTTGATCATGCAATACCTTGCCTAAATTGTTGGTTCTTTCTATAGATCAAAGAAGTAGAAATGAAGAATTAATAATTAAAAGATGACCAGATCTCTTCCCTAGCTTCCCCTTCAGTAATCTTGTGAACAAACTGTGTGAACAAGATAACATCTAGAGGAAGATCACAAGAAGTCAACCAGCCTACACTCAGTGGGGGATGATGATGACTCTGACACCCTATCTCAGTGACTAACTGAAATTACTTCCCCTTTTCCTTTTAAAACTTTCATGGTCAAGCAGAATCTTCAGAGGTGGTTTTGGGGGGACACTGAGTCCACCATCTACCCAGATTGCCGGCATTCTGATGAAAAGCAACTTTCCTTTCTACCAACATTTTTCTCTCTCAAGTATTGACTTTTGAGTGGCGAGCAGCTGGACCCGATTCAGTAACACTGTCTTTTGTGCCCATCGTTGACTGCAAATACGTGTGCCTCTGAGGCAGTACCCACCTGTTCTGGACTTTCTTACACATATGCAGTAGTGCTTCCATAATTTCTAAGGAAAATAATCTGGAAATGGCAAACTTGTTGGAACGGAAGAGTTAGGAATTTGTGCTGAGAATCAGATAAAATGTCAATACGAATAGCTATCTGTTAAAGCTGCTTTATTTCAGGCTTCATAAAATATAAAACCTGCTGAGAGATTTATGGGAAAGTGGGACAAGTGGTGATATTAGCATATCTCCTACACTGTGAAGAAGGGCAATATGTGCATCAGATCTGATAATACCAGTGACAGAATATTAACCTGTTGGAAAGATAGGCTCCTTTGGGAGTGCCCTGGAATGAGGGATGAGGAATAAAAACAAGGAGCTTAGTTTAAGAGAGGAAACACTTAGAGGACATGATGGCTTTGATCAACATATGAAGGGCTCTCAAAGAGAAGGAAGATTTGAGGTGAAATAGGACACATGAAACAATGATAAAGACTTATTTTGTCTCAATACAAAAAAGAAGAGAAACTTCCAACAGTTAGAATTGTCCCCTAAAGAAATAAGCTACTGTGCAAAGTAATAAGTTCCTTGTCACTAGAGGTGTTCAACATAAGACCAAGTGTCAATTTTATGGAGAAACCCATGCATAATAACAAACGACCTTGATTATTGCTTTTTTGTATTTCCCTAAATCGTATGGTTTTTATTAGATTAAATTTCGGTGAAATTTTATTCTTTGGAAACTCTTCTCATTCTTTGGAAACTCCTTCTCACTATGCCTGTTTTCTTTCACAGTTGTGAATCACCTTCTCAACATCACTTTACCATTTCTTTTCCTCTTCTCCCTTTTCCCTGTGGGCAGTGGTGATCTCCTTCTTATGACAGCATGTAAATTTTATTCAATTAAATTTAGTTTAATGAATATTGGCTGAGCTCCCGTTGTACCTAAGTTCTGTGATATGTATAATGACAGGGAGAGGGTGGGTGAAGGGGATGGCACAAAGATGAATAGCACAGAGGACTGGGCTTAAGGGAATTTGCAAGATTCTAAGAAAAGGGAGAAGACAAGACCCAAAATAGCTATTGTATAAGACAGAAGATAACCACTGCTATTTAAAAAGTTAGTGGAGATCACATTTACTGGAATTGCTTCAGGGAGGAGATAGCATCTGAGAAGAACATTAAAGATCATGGAAGATGGATTTCAACAGCCAAAGATAAAGAAAGCTGGGCATTTCTGAAATAGTTACCAGCTTGAGTATAGGCATAGAAGCAGAAAATGGCTGGATGTTTGGGACCAGCAAATAGCACATTTGGCAGGACAGACATGTCCTTTGGCATGACAAGTAGGTTTGGAACATCTAGCAGAGAACTTTGAAGTTCAAGGAAAGCATATTTTATTTATTATAACTCAAGAAGCAATTGCAGAGTATTCAAGAGTAACAGAAAAATAATATGGTAAGAGTTCTTCTTCTAGGGAAATTAATGTGCTAGTTTTATTTATGAAGGATTAGTATAGAAAAAGTCAAAAGTGGGAGAGTCAGCAGATCACTATGATGGTTTGAGAAACAGTAAGATTTCAAAGATTTCTGTGATACTGCAAACGAGGTATGGAATCCTGGTTGGAGATTTCATTTTTAATTTATGCATTAATACTCACTGGAAAGAAACGTAGAAATTACAAAGTACAAATTAAAATAGCCAATAATTCCACCAACCAACCATAAAGATAACATTTGGTGTATATCCATTCTTTTATTTCTTATACTTTTTCTTACAAATTACGATGATACCAACCATACCACTTTATGCACTGCTTTTCCCAATCGGTAAAGCCTCACAATTATTTTTCCATGTTTATTTTATGTACCATGTTAATGGCTGCAGAGTATCTGATGTACATGTGTATTACATTTATTAAATAAGTCCCCTATTGGAAGTCTTAGATGATTTCTAATTTTCCCATATTATGGTAGTGCTGCAATAAATATCTAAACATATATATATGATTATTTTTTCTGATTACTTCCTAAGATAAATTCATAAAAATGAAATGGGCCACAGACTGTTGCTAAGCTATCCTCAGTAGTTGTTCCCTGCTTTTCTTTTACTATTTGAACCTTGAATTTTTGGTGCATGCAGATATTTACAATAAAAGCTACATTTTTCAGACATCTTTTCAGCCAGAAGCTCTAGGCATTAGGATCTAAGTAGAAGTGTAGTGTGTGGCTTCTGCAAAGTGCTGTCTAAAGGTAAAGTCTTCTTTTTGTTTTCCTTCTGGCAGAGTGCTGATAGGATGGCTGGAGCTGAAGGAGCTCCAAGGACATGAGAAGAAACCTTTGCTGAGGCTGGTCAAGCAACAAGATAGGTTTCTTCTGGGTCCATGGCACTGTCCATGGAGTACCGTACTCGCCCTGGATTGCCTACCTCCAGAAAGAAAGAGAAATACACTTTTATCTTGCTTGAGTCACTTTAGAAGTTGGTTTTCTATCATATACAGCTGAACTAATCCTAACTAAAACAATGGCTTTGAAAGTTTGCACATTTTTAAGGCTCTCTGTACACATTACCAAATCTGAGTGAAGAAAGGCTGTGCTGATGAATATTCCTACCAGTAATGTGTAGAGTACCAGTCTCCATTATTCTAGGTAACACTAGGTATTATAATTTGTTTTAAGTCTTTGCCAATTTGGTAGATCATATATGGTATCTCTTTGTTTTAACTGGCATTCCTCTCTCATTCTTCTGAATATTTTTCCCATTTCCTTCTCCATCCCCTTGGCATAATCCTCTCTTTGACTAGGAATTCAGAGACATCATCTATGTTAAAAACATAGCCCTGATGATGTACCAGTTGGCTTTTGCTGTTCTTTTAATATCTTTCTGCCATCCATTGCAGAAAGCAGGCGTTCTGATCCAAAGACAATACACCTGGGGGCTCTTTCCTTGTCTCAACATTTAACGATTTTCTCTCCTTGTCTACGTGATCTATTCCAGCACGGCATGCTCGGCCATCCCTTTAGAGTGCTCAGGCTATTTTACTATTGCAACAGAACATCGGGATACAAACTTCAAGTAAATTTGGAAATTACAAATAGACAGAGAATTTCAGCATTTACGGCCACATTGATTTCTCCTTCCCCGTCCACTTTTTTGTGTGCCTATCTGGCTAGTCCTCTTTTTCTGTATGTTCTCTAAGACCTCTTTTTCTTTGTACTCTGTGTCTTTAGGGAAGCAGGTTCTCTTCTAACTGGACAAAATATATCCTTCTGTTTTCAATCAGAATTGTTCTCCTTGCATCCAAGAGAGGGAACCCTATCCTATAGCCACTCTAGATGTTTCCCTTAGTCTCTCCCTGCAGTAAACCCCTTTCTCTTCCCACAAGGATCAGCTCCCTTGAATATACCTGCTTAAAAGAAAATCAGCTCCCTTAAATACAACCTGCTTAAAAGAAAATGACAAAACAACAAAAACTTTGAGAATAAATAATGTTTTTAAAAAATACACTGAATCTCTCAAATTCTAAAATTTCCATCATGTATGTCAATCACTTTTTTCCCCCAACCTAGCCTTTCCCCAACATCGGTTCTTATCAATTCTGCCAATATCTGTTCTTGTCGATTCTGCTTTCCTCCACAACATTACCATCCCCCCACAGAAAAGATCCTCAACTTTCTGCCAAAGGGTCATTTCTAAATGCACATCTGCACACTTATTGCCACTTCTCATTACTTATATTGCCGTAACTATTAACATCCAGAGAATTCAATTGAATTTTGAATACCATGCCCCTAACCAACATGGACTTCTTCCAAATTCAGTTACAAGTTTAAGAAAGGGGTAGAAAAAATGATGGTATACTGTTTCCCCCCCATTATCTTTCTCATTTAGGAATCAGGTTCCTTAGAAATTCCTGTTCCATCATCTTTTCTGCTGACTGCAGGTGTAGTTCATGAGAATTTACATTACTCCACTCCATATTTTATTAGAGAGTCTTCATCTATTTGCATTGCTTTGACCACCTCTTAATATGAAACATTTATTGAGTGCCTACTATGTGTCAGGCACTTTTCATGCATCATCTAGTTTCATTCTCAAAATAACCTTATGAGGCAAGTGCTATTATTAGTCCCCCTTTAAAGGTGAAAACATTAAGTCTCAAAGGCACAGATGGTATCTGTGTAGTGGAAACAAGATTTAAACTCTGACAGCCTGAAACTCTTTGCATCCTTGTCAATAGTACTCTGCTGCCTCTTTCCAAATTCCTCCAGTTTTTCCTCATTTGGCCTATTTATTCTCTTTCATTGTGCTCTGTCACTTTGATACCCCTGCCTGGAGGTCTTCCTGCCATCTGCATTGCATATCAACTTGAATTCCACTAAACTCTTGACTCAACAGGGTCTGTAAGTTTAATAATAACAAAGCAGCTGTACCTCAAGACTATTCATTTTTGCCATCTCATCCCTTAAGGCTGGGAAGGCTAAACAAAATCATAAGTGGTGTAAATTGTGATGAGAGTCAAACTGCAGCCATCAGGCTCTTTGAAAGTTTGCTTTTTTGATGACTATACTATAGCTAATAAGTTAGGGCTTAATAATAGGTCAGACACTGTGGTGAGCTCTTTTGCATCACAACATTTGGTACTCACATCAACCCTAGGAAAGGGGCACTGTTACTGTCCCCATTTTACAAATGAGGAAACAGAGGTCAGGAGACTCCTAGTAACTGGCCCACCTCATACAGGGATCAGCTGGCAGACCCAGGATTTGAGTCCACGTCTACCCAAATTCAGTACATACATTCTTAACCACTATGGTACAATGCTTCATCTTTTTAATAATATTGCTGATATCTTATTAAAATATCAGAAACCCATGGTAAAAATAATTACCCAACAACCTATCCCCAAATCCAATCAATTTTTTCATTTTATATCATCCAATACATGACCATGTACATATCCTTTACCTATTTATATTAAGTAACATTCTGTACATTATATTTGTCTACATTTTCCATTAACATTTTGTCAAGGATTCAACTCTCTGGTAATAAATTTGAAAACCTGAATGAAATAGATGATTTCCTAGAAACATATCAATTACCAAAACTGACCGATTAAGAAGTGGAAAATTTGAGTAGGCTAATTACTACAGAAGGTCTAACAAAAGGCACCAGGACTAGGTGAATTTCCAGCTGAGTTTATCTAATCTTTAAGTAAGAGATAATGCCAGTGTTATGTAAACCAGCCATAGATAAAAAGATAGATATTTATCCAATTCATTTATGTGTACAGTTTAACTTTAATACCAAAACATAACAAAGATTCTGCAGAAGACAAAAATACTGTATAATCTCAATTTAAATAGAATATTAGAAAACTGACCCTGCAAAATTATTAAAAGAATACTACATTATGACTAAGGAAGGTTTATTCCAGGAAACCAGGATGGTTGATATCAAGAAATCTATCCGTGTAATACATTAAGAAAATAAAGATCAAAACACGTGCAAATAAATCAATGCCGAAGTGATGCTTAATACAATTTAAATAAAATTTTAAGTAAAAAATGGAGGAAAACAAATAAAATACAGACTACCAAAGATAGCAGAAAATATTATCTTAAATGAGTGATATTTAATATGTAAATTAAAATAAGAAATCAGAGAGGGACACTTTCTATCAGCATTATATTTTAACATTAATTTGACTCAAATACACAAAAACATTGGAAAAGAACTGAAACTGTTTTATAATGATCACACTTCTTGCTCAAAAATTCCAAAAGACTAAAAAAAATAGAATTTATAACAGGATTTATAAGTTAGCAAGAGACAACTACACACAGAAGTGGCAAAAAAAATTTCTAATCATAAAAGCAAAAACAAATTATAAAAGACTTAGAAATAAGTATAACAGAAATGACATTAGACATAGTTGATAAAGCTATATAATCTCTTGGAAGGTGTAGAACAATATCTAAACAAATGGAAAGATCTGCCATCCCTTTGGATAGAAGACTTAAGGTCATAAAAGACAAAATCTTTCTAAATTAATAAATATAATAACATTTCCACTAGAGCCCAAGAGAATCCTTTTGATGATTATATAAAATGCTCTTGAAGTTTACATGGAAAAATAACTTTCAGGTATTAGCTAATTTTTTTTTTAATGGGAAGGAAGAATGGAGAAGGAGGTACTGGCCATGCCAGGATGCAGACTATTCTAAAAAGATGAACCTGTTTGAAAGGCAGAAATAGAAACACAGATGTAGAGAACAAATGGATGGACACCAAGGGGGGAAAAGGGAGGGTGGGATGAATTGGGAGATTGGGATTTACACATATACACTAATATGTATAAAATGGATAACTAATGAGAACCTGCTGTATAGCACAGGGAACTCTACTTAATACACTGTGGTGACCTAAATGGGAAGGAAATCCAAAAAAGAAGGGATATATGTATACATATCGCTGATTCACTTCACTGTACAGCAGAAACTAACACAACATTGTAAAGCAACTATACTCCAATAAAAAATAAATGAAAATACTATAATCAAATCAATATGGAATTGGCTAAAAGAGACAATGGGATTAAGAGGATTTTATTGGCTGAGGTGCAGAAAGAGAGTAAGTAAAAAAGACAATAGAAGATTACACTAAAAATCATCTGCATGTTAAGTTTATTTTTCATGTTTTTGGTAAAAATCGATGCCTGTGAGTATATGTATAAAGAAGGCACTTAAAGAAAGTATTAAAATGGAGAAGAATATCATTCATGCTTCCCTAAATTAATTTCACTATCATTTGTGTTGTCTTTGTTTTACCTCATTTCATTTCTCCTCTTAGATTTCTCCTCCAAGAAAGGTTAAAAACAGTAACAGCCCTGTGCGTATCTTTTTCCTTCTCTACCAGCTACATTGTTATTTATTATAGGGAAAGTAGAAGAAAATAAAAACTACCTGTAAATGTACAGACTACCACCACTGGCCTTAGGAAATTGTTCATCTCTTGGAGCTGTTAATTCTGGATTATTACTGCTCTGGATGCTGGAAGTCTCTCCTACTGTAATGCCTCAGGTCCTGCTCAGTTTCCAGAGATGGTGCTGTCTGTGGATGAGTAACTATGAAAGACTTAACTACCAGAATCCCAGCTCAGAATTTGCCAAGCCTAGTCTCAGGGGCTGGGCTTCCTCTGATCCTAGCCTATCTAGAGAGGATGTTCCTAAGGAAATAGTCTTTGGGCTAGGCCTTGAACAGTGCCAAGAGCAATCTCTTTACACTCCATCATTCTAGCCAGTTACACAGGACATCAGTCACCCTCAAACAACTGTAAACCAATGAGGTAACTTGCAAAGAGGCTAGTGATTGTACCAACATCCTATCTATCTTCTAAAAAATGAAATAAGTACAATAAAGGCACCCATGCGCTTCCTACGTGGCAGGGACCCATGCAAACCTTTTACTGACATCAAGCCATTGAATCCTCATGATAACTCTCTCATGTAAGTAAATTTTCATCTGTGTTTACAAATGAGACATATAGAGGTTATGTAAATCTCAAACTCAGTCTCCAAACTTCAGTGTCTGGGCACTTAACCATCACCCAACACTGTTTCTCAATCCCAGGAAAAAAATGAAACCAGATAGAATGCAAGTTGAAAGATGTTTAATTTCAGGCATGTGAGGGTTGGTGTGCAACATTATGGTCTGTCTCAGCTCCCCAATGTCCAGCAGCAATGTCCCCTGAATATCTGAAGACTATGAGGCAGGTAATTGTTTCAGATTCAGAAAGATGAGAAATTTGCTTTGTTTGGGGGAATGGATGCCCTACAATTTTATTTATTTTTTACAGTAACACATACATTCAATGCCACTTTTATTGTTTTCCCCCAATCCCATATTTGCTATGAAACTGATTTTATCAGCAGCAGTTTTGCCAACCTTGGTGTGTTTGTTTTTTTATAATTAATTTATTTATTTATGTTTAGCTGCACTGGGTCTTCATTGCTGCACGTGGGCTTTCTCTAGTTGCAGCGAGCGGGGGCTACTCTTCTTTGTGGTGTGCGGGCTTCTCATTGCGGTGGCTTTTCTTGTTGTGAAACTCGGGCTCTAGGCACGCGGGCTTCAGTAGTTGTGGTATGTGGGCTCAGTAGTTGTGGCTTGCAGGTTCTAGAGCACAGGCTCAGTAGTTGTGGCACACGGGCTTAGCTGCTCTGTGGCATGTGGGATCTTCCCAGACCCGTGATTTAACCCATGTCCCCTGCATTGGCAGGCGGATTCTTAACCACTGCACCACCAGGGAAGTCCCAACCTTGGTGTTTCTTAAGATTTGGCTAGGGATCGCTGCACTGAGATTTACCCAAAGTTAACATGTCAGCACTGATTGGGAAAGAAGTGATCCACTTGGCTGGCAACAAGCTGTGAGGGGCTCCAGAAGCAGATGCTGGGAGTTGGAGGAAGCATAGGAAGCACATGACCCCATCTGGTCATATATTACCATGGGCCTGCACAGAAATAGAACATAACTCTGTTGGGATGGAGTCTCTTGTGATCTTCACACACAACCCTCAGAAGAGCCCTGAGCATGTAACCCCATCTACACAAAATGAAACTGAGTTTTCACTGAGGATTTTCTATCAGTATAGACTTTTTTTTTTTTTTTTTTTTTTTTGCGGTACACGGGCCTCTCACTGTTGTGGCCTCTCCCGTTGTGGAGCACAGGCTCCGGACGCGCAGGCTCAGCGGCCATGGCTCACGGGCCCAGCCGCTCCACGGCATGTGGGATCTTCCCGGACCGGGGGCATCGGCAGGCGGACTCTCAACCACTGCGCCACCAGGGAAGCCCCTCAGTATAGACTTTTTATAAGGTAAATGTATTAGTCTGTTCAGGCTGCTATAACAAAATACCATAGCCTGGGTGGCTTAAACAATGGACATTTATTTCTCACTGTTCTGGAGGCTGAGAAGTCCAATATCAAGGTGCTGGCTGATCCAGCTCCTGGTGAGAATGCTCTTCCTGACTTGCAGATGATTGTCTTCTTGCTGTGTCCTCACATGGCCAAGTTGCAGAAAGCTCTGGTGTCTCTTCCTCTTCCTATAAGGGTACTGATTCCATCATGGGGATGCTACATTTATGACTTCAGCAAAACTTAATTATCTCCCCAAAGCCCCATCCCTAAACCCCATTACTTTAGAGGTAAGAGCTTCAAAATATAAATTTTGGACAGACACAATTAAATCCATAGTAACCTAAGACACAGCATTTTACTTTTCAATAAATCCCCCCTCAAACTTGTCTCTTCTTTCCCAGTTCCTTCTCTCTCCTAGGTCTCCCATGTGCCTGGGAACCCCCTTCCACCAGGCAGCCCCTACCTTCTCCCATCCTTCAGAAACTTCTTCTCTCCACCATGTTTTCTTATTTCTTATACAGAGCCAACATTTCAGCTCTAAGAAAAAGCCATCACACACAAGTTGGCTTTGAGCTCAAAATAAAACAAAAGATTCCCCACACCATTCTCCTTAGAAAATGGTAGGGCAAAATCTACTTTTTCCCTGCTCCAAAATGTATTTGGTCTTGTCGCATATTTTTATATCTAATAGGTATTCATTTATATATGTTCAACTGATTGAAAAATGAATTCTATGTGTACAGGTCTTCCACTGTAACTAGTATTTCTCTTAAAAAGTCCCAAGTTTTAAAATTTAAGAATAAAAGGAATGAAGTACTGATATATGCTACAACATGGATGAAACTTGAAAATATTATGCTTAAGTGAAAACAGTATGCCAGTCACAAAGGACCACAGATTGTATGCTCCCTTTTAAAGGTAATGTCCAGAATAGGTAAGAAAGTAGATTAGTGGCTACTGGGGAGAAGGCAGGATGGATAGTGACTGCTAATGGTTATGGAATTTTTTTCTGGAGTGACAAAAATGTTCTATAATTGACTGTGGTGGTGGTTGTTCAACTTTTGACTATACTAAAAACTTTACACTTTAGTATATTAAAGTGTACTAAAAAATGTATGCTTTAAATGGGTGACTGTCGGGTATATGAATTATATCTCAATAAGCTGTTTTTCTAAAAGTCCAAAGTTCTGAAAAGTATAATTATCTCAAGGATGGGCTCTAATAATGCTGGGCCCCTGACTGGGTCTACCATTGATTATTATACAGAAATTGTGTCTTAAAAGTAATAAATCACATTTGGCTCTACCCAGCTAATCATAGTACAGAGCTTCACTTCACTTTTTGCTGGGAAAATTGGCCAAGTCCCAAAGTAGATTTCCAAACATATGTTAAGTACTAACTACGTTACTGGAATAAGTAGGACCTCAAATTAGTCTTGTACACCCAACACATATCTGGATGTATAGTTTCCATTTTGTTTCTTAATAATCTCATAGGTTGTACATTTCTGGTGGGCAGTAAGAAATTAAAAGAGGTAAAATACATGGCCATTTGCTGTTAGGAATTTATAACAGAACAGAGTAAAGAGTATGAAAGCATGCATAATTATCCCTAGGAACAGAAAAAAATAAGAAAAATTCACAACCAATCAGGTGTCTGCATACATAGTAATTGCCGTCTGTGAAAGGTGTCCCATCAAGAATGGCAGCTTGTCTCTGTGAATGGGGAAAGTGTGAATGAGTGAGCATGTTGGTTCAGAGGTAGAACAAGTTCTTATCTCACAGGTTCAAATTTTCCAGGCTCATGAATATGACACATTAATATTCATTAAGTGGAACACATTATCATTTTAGAAGGAGATTACTGGGGACTCACTATTTTCATTCCATCACATTTTCCAATTAGAAGTCCCAGTTTTGCAAATAATCAGCTTTCTGTTGCCAAGGGCTTTTTAGCCGCTTTCTGGCAAGGGGCTTTGGAGCTCAGTTCGGCATCCATTTAAGAAACAGGAGAAAACTGAAGTACAATTATATCTTTTTAATGACAGGTTAATCTTGCTGCAGTGAACCTGATCAGAGAGGAGCCATACTCTAAAGGGAGAAGGCATGAACTCCTCTCGGGGAGAGGAACTCAGACAATGAAGTTTGAGAAGGAGTTGCCTGCAGCTGTGGAGAAATAAATACACCCTGGGAAAGGTCTTGGAACGCTCATTAAGCAAGAAGCAGCTGTGTAAGGGGAGACCCTAGTGGTGTGGAAGTGAACACAAGGAGCAGTGCTGGTAACCATCCCTGGAGGCTAATAACCAAGCAGGAAAGGAAACAATGAACAAATTTGTGCATTTCCTGCAGATTAACACTGCAATTCTAAAAGTTGGATTTTTTTGTTAAACCTTCACATTTTATTAATGATTTTACCAGATGAAACACTAGTCTAAGATTGGTTTGTTTTTGAAAAATATAAAATAAATTTGGGATAATCCATTTTGCTATTATATAAAATTTATTCTATATTATGTAATATTACATATTATATACATGTTAACGTATTATATAATTATGTAATATGTATGTAATATTACATAATATATACATATTACATATATAACATATTATATATTATGTAATATATAATAAATTACGTACACAATGCATTATATAATACATTAATCTCCAAGAGAACAGAATTTCTAAATGAAGTAATTTAATTCCCATTTAAAATACGCATTCATAAAATTAGTATAAGGAGATATCTAAGAGTCTTTTTCTAATAAAAAGAAACTCAATGGTTATACCCTTATAAATTTATGAAGAATTGCACACAAATGGCAAAACTAAATATACGTAAAATTAGTAAACAAGGAAAGGTGAATTAGTCTTCATAACAGCTCATCAGTTCTCAGTCCTCCTTCCTAGAGGCAACTTCTTTACCAGTTTGTGTGTCTCTTTTTAGAAATCAGGTAAGCACATATAAGCATAGACGGACCACTTGTTTCCACCTACATAATTGGGAATATGCTCTGTAAACTCTACTTTCACAATTTCACTAAAAATCTATCTTGGACAAAATTATATACCAACACTTATAATTTAACTCACTGCAGGGGAAATAGACTTCAGCAAAATAATCCAATCAGTCACTAAAAAGTAAAAAAGTAAATAACAATAACAAGTCCCAGAGGGAATGGGGAGATAGAATCCAGAGTTGCTACAATGCATTATCTAAAATGTCCAATTTCCAACAAAAAGTTAAGAAACACAAAAGTCTGATCCACACAACAGGAAAAAGAAGAACAGACAATAGAAGCACAGTGAGTAGATATACGATTTAACAGACAAATACTTCACAGTAGTCATTATAAATATGTTCAAAGAACTAATGGAATGGAAGCCATGCTTACATAATTAAACGGAGATACAATGACAATGCTTTATCAAATAGCATACATCAATAAAGAGTAGAAATTTTTTTTAAAAAACTTGGAAATTCTGGAGTTTAAAAACACAATAAATGAAATGAAAAACTCACTAGAGAGGATCAACAGTATGTTTGATTTGGCAGAAAAGAGAATTAGTTAACTTGATAATAGATCAATAGAGGTTATACAATCAGAAGAACAGAGAGAAAAAGGAATGAAGAAAAGTAAACAGAGCATCAGAGAAATGCAGGACACTGTTATGCACAGCAACATACACTTACTGTCAGTGTATCTTTCATAAATGAAAGTAAAATAAAGACATTCTCAGATAAACAGAAACAGAAAATTTATCGCTGGTAAATCAGCCTTACAAGAAATACTAAAGGAAGTTCTGCAAGCTGAAATAACATAAACTTGGGAAACACAAATATGTGGAAATTAAACAGCACACTCCTAAATTACCAACGGAAAAAAGAATAAATCACAATGAAAATTAGGCCATACCTTGAGACAAATGAAACGAAAACACAACATACCAAAACATATGGGATGCACTAACGGTAGTGTTCAGAAGAAAAAATTGCAACAATTATGGTTGTTAACCACCATATTAAAAAAGGAAGCTCTTGAAAGAATAACCCAACTTTCCACTTTACAATTCTAAGAAAAGAGCAAAATAATCTCAAAGCAAGAAGAAGAAGAAAAAAAGCAATAAAGATAAGAAAGGAAACAAATGAAATAGACAATAGGAAAAAACAATAGACAAAATCAATAAAATCAAAAGTGAATTCTCTGAAAAGATCAACAAAATTGACAAATCTTTAGGAGATTGACCAAAGATAGAGAGAGAGATAAACAGAGAAAGAGGGTGAAAGAGGGAGAGAGAAAGAGAGAGACACAGAGTGACAGAAAAGATTCAAACTACTAAAATCAGAAATAAAACAGGGGACACTGCTACCAACCTTATAGAAATAAAAAATATTATAAGAGAATAACACAAATAATTGTACACCAACAAATTAAATAACCTAGATGAAATGATCCACCTCCTAGAAAGACACAAACTGCCAAAACTACCTCAAAAAGAAATAGAATATCTGCACAGACCTATAAAAAGTAAAGAGATTGAATGGGTAATGAAAAAAAAAAAACTTACAAAGAAAAGCCCAGAGCCAGAAATCTACTCTGGTGAATTCTACAAAAATTTTTTTTAAATAATTAATCCCAACTCTTCAAAAACACTTCCAAAAAAATGGAACAGGAGGGAACATTCCTAACTCTTTTTAAAATTACTGTTACACTGATGCCAGTATCAGAGGAAGACACAAGAGAAGAAAACTACAGACCAGTACCTCTTACGGGTATAGACACAGAAATTATAGCAAACCAAATCAGTATCACATAAAAAGTATTATACACTGTGTTCAAGTGCAATCTATCCCAGAAATGCAAGGTTGATTTAACACTCAGAAATCAGTTAATACCATGGATCATATCAATAGAATAAAACACACACAGTAATCTACATAGAGTCAGAAAAAGAACTTGGCAAAATCCAACAGCCTTCCATGAAAAAGACACTCAACAAATGAGAAACAAAGGAAACTTCTTCAGCCTGAGAAAGGGTATCTTTGAAAACCCACAACTAACATGATTAATGATGAAAGACTGAATGACCCCTAAGCTTAGAAAAAAGAGAAGATTGTCCATTCTCACCATTTCTATTCAACATTGTACTGGAGGTTCTAGCTAGACCAATTAGGAAAGAAAATGAAATACTAAACATCCATATTGAAAAGGAAGAAGTAAAACTATCTTGATCTGTAGATAACATGCTACACTATATATATATATATATATATATATATATATATATATACACACACACACACACACACACACACACACACACACACACACACATATATACACATTTATATATCTCCATGCTAAGGAATCCACTAAAATTTCCATGTTAAGGAATCCACTAAAATCTCCATGTTAAGTAATCCACTAAAATCTATTAGAACTAAAAGGAGTTGAGCAAGATTGCAGAATCAATAAACCAAAACCAGTTTTGTTTGTTTTGTTTCCTATACATTACTCTGAGATATTTTCCAGTATCAACGAGAGATTCCCTGTGGACACCAGCTGGGTGGGTAACCTACATATCAATTCAATTTGACACTAACTACCTGGGGTTAGCACAGTTCCTGCAGGTTACAGACTCAGTCCCACAATGCTAATCCTACATCAGATGTCAGTTGCAAATCCTGAAGCCACTGGGACTTTGAGCCAACTGGCTATCAAACCACAGGTTCCCACAACCCCCTCCTAAGGTTCAAAAATTTATTAGAATGGCTCACAGATGGGGAAACACTTTAGTTATATCTACTACTTTATTATAAAGGATACAACTCAGAAACAAGCAGATGAAAGAGATGCATAGGGAAAATTATGGGGGGGCGGGTATTCTGTGCAGAACGTCTATGCCCTCTAAGGGTGTGCCACAAGCATAAACATGTAGTTCAACGGGATAGAATTGAGAGTTCAGAAATAAACCCATATTATCTATGGTCACTTGATTTTCAACAACGGTGTTGAGGCTATTCAATGTAGGAAAATGGTCTGATCAAAAAATGCTGCTGGGACAACTGGATATGCACATGGAAAAGAATGAAGTTTCACCTGCTACTTTTACCTTATATAAAAATATTATCTCAAAATGGGTCAAAAACATAAATGTAAAAGCTAAAGCTATAAAACTCTTAGAAAAAAACATGAGGGTAAATTTTCATGACTTTTTATTTGGCAATGGATTCTTAACAAAAGCACATCCAAAAAAAATAGATAAATTGAACTTCTTCAAAAGTAAAAACTATTTTTGCTTCGAAAGATACCATAAAGAAAGTGAAAAACAACCCGGAACAAGGAAGAAAATATTTGCAGATAAAATAAGGAACTGGTATAAAGAATATATAAAGAACTCTCACAACTCGATGATAAAAAGACAAAGAATCCAATTTAAAAGTGGACAAAGTAACTTGTTAAACATTTCTCCAAATACAATATACAAACGACAAATCAGCACACGAAAAGACGGTCAACATCATTACTGATCACGGAACCGCAAATCAAAACTGTATTAGACATACCCCATACTCACTAGATAGCTATAATCAAAAAGACAGATAATACCAAATGTTGTAGCTAGGATGTGGAGAAATTGGAACCCTCATACATTGCTAGTGTAAATGTAAAATGGTGTAGACATTTTGGAAAAGAGGGTACGGGTCCTCAAAAACTTAAAGTTTACATTTGACCCAGCAATTCCACTCCTAGGTATACACTCAAAAGAAATTAAACCATATGTCCACATTAAACATGTACATAAATGTTCCTAACTGCATTTTTCATAATAGCCAAAAGATAGAAACAACCTACATTGTCCATCAACTGATGAATGAATATACAAAATTTGGTAAATCCATGCAATTGAATATCAGTTAGCCATAAAAAGGAATGAAGAACTGATACATGCTACAACGTGGATGAACCTTGAAAACATGATACTAAGTGAAAGGAGTCAGTCACAAAAAAACACAAGTTGTTTTATTCCATTTATACAAAATGTTCAGGATAGGCAAATATCCTAGACAACATAAATTAGTGGTTGTCTAGGACAGAGGCTGCTGGCAGAGGCAGGGAGAAGATAGGCAGAAACTACTAAAGCTTATGGAGTTTCTTTCTGAGGTGGTGAAAATGTTCTAAAATTCATTGTGGTGATGGTTGCTGCTCTGTGAACATATTAAAAACTACTGAATTGTGTATTTAAATCAGTGACTTGTATGGTATGTTCACTATATCCCAATAAAGCTGTCATTTAAAAAATTATATAAATTAACCCTTCACCACAATTTTTCTGTCTTTGATCTGTACTTGAATATCTAGAAGAAACATGAAGTTATCAATTTTATTTATTTATTTATGTTTGGTTGCATTGGGTCTTCGTTGCTGCACGCGGGCTTTCTCTAGTTGCAGCGAGCAGGGCCACAAGCTCAGTAGTTGTGGCTCGTGGGCTCGGTAGTTGTGGTGCATGGGCTTAGTTGCTCCACGGCATGTGGGATCTTCCCGGACCAGGGCTCGAACCCATGTCCCCTGCATTGGCAGGCGGATTCTTAACAACTGCACTACCAGGGAAGTCCCTGAAGTTATCAATTCTAAGGAAAGAAGAACATCACTATTTTCACCTAGATGTGGAAGAGTTATACTCCAGATTTAAAACTTAAAAGATATTTTCCTTTTGGTTTTCAAGTCCAACACTATGAATAAATTTCACGTGTGAATAAAGCATTCCATGTTTTGTGTGTTACTCAGTTAGGCCTGCATGTATATGCTAAACAGACTAAGGATGCAGGTCTAAATTAGGCAGCTAATTATTTATTTAAGGGGGAGCCTAAACGAATACAATACAAAGAAAGAATTACAACTATTTACACAGAATCTGTCAAAGTTTCATTGGATAATTAAGAGTCTGCCTATTCCACTGTGAGGAAAGTTGATTAATGGAATCATGGAAAATTAGGGCTGGAAGAAACCCTAGAGATCGTCCAATCCAAATGATTAATTTTAAAACAATAAGGGTACTGAAACCCAGAAAGGGGAAATGTTCTGCTCAAGGTCATCTGTGCAAAGCTAGGCCATGTTTTCAGACTTTTTTTTTTTTTTCTGAGCTAGATATGCAGCTATAGATAAGAGAATTTCAAAGTTATGTTGATTAAAAAGAAGGCTTCTGGGAAAAGACTGTAGACTATTCCAACCCAGGGAAAACCTACCTTCAAATAAAAATTATTCATACATTTAAAGTCTAGGTCTAATATATTAACAGAGGCCATATATTTACATTTATTTGTGTTCTAAACAGAATATTTCAGTTAATGTTCATGCAGAGGAAATAGGAAGGAAAAGAAACCTTGTATTAGTGACTTTGGCAGGGGGGACAGTTGAAAAGGAACCTGGAATATTTAGAAAAACTATGAATTCAGCAAGGAGGAATAGAAGCAGCCTAGGAAAGCTCATCAGGAGCTGATTGTAGAACATTCTAATTAGTAGAAAGGTCAGCCTTACATTGATTAAAAAGCTGCTTGCCTGAAACTTTCAGCCATTAATCCTAGTTCTTCTCTCTCGAGCAATGCAGAATAAATTTGTTTCCTTTTCCACAAAATAGCCTTTAATATTAAAATTTTTTTTCCATGTTTCCTTTAATTATCTTTTCTCTAAATCAATCATCTCCTGGTCGGTCAATAAATCCTCATACTTTCAGAACAACCACAGTTTCAGCCACCCTTCTGTTATATTCTCATTTTACATTGTGATTTGCAGGCATTAATTGTAATTTTTAGCCCAAATATTCCACCCTCTAGTCTAGTGCTCTCTCTCACTCTGTCTTTCTCTCTTCTATCTCTTTCTTCCTACTTCACAGCACTATTATAAGATCAATTAAGATCATATATGTGAAATGGCTTTGAAAATTACCAAGGTATATACATTTACATTTATTTAACAATCCTAACAACTCCTTTCATTTTTAGTGAATTGCAAATTCTTATCTCAAGAACTACTCCTTTGATACATAAGGAAATGGTGAAGGGAATCCTTAAAGTGGAATTCCCAAACCTCAACTAGTTAAAGTCTACCTTCTATTTTTGCCATCCCTGCATAACACCTGTATAATTACTTATATTTTTCATTCAATTCACTTTTCTACATAAGTAATAATAAACATAAGATCAGTCATGATTTTGATGGGCTTAAGTTCTTTTTTTCTGATAAATAAAATAAAATGTATAACAATAAAAACTGAAAGTATTGTTGACATACAATGTAAAATCAATTTACATATCCCTAGTTTAAGTCATCTGCATTTTAGGAAGTACTGGTCAACTGAAAAGTCCTGGAGAGAGAACTCTGGGGTTAGTCTCCACTCTCTTATCATTACATTAGCTTATTAAAACAGATTAGAATAAATTCCCCATATTTATTACCTGGATTCTTGGAAGTAACAATGACCTGTAAGTTTGAAATATTTGGGGAATCGCATTGGTCGTGCCATTTGTCTAGAGGTTGAGTATGGGGCCACCATGTCAGAAATGACAGAAATCAGGAAAAGGGAAAGCTAGAGTCATCATGTGCAGCAAGGCAGTGACCTTATGAGGGCAGGACCTTATATTTATGTTGTTCTCCACAGTATCCTAAATCTGATCACTGCTCCTGGCATGTAATCCATGCCCACTTTACATGGGGTAGATACCATTATTTTCTCAGAGATTTTATTTATTTGCTCAGGGACCAATGACAAACAGGTGCCAGAACTAGGACTCAAAACTAGCTCTGTATGACTCCAAAGCTCTTACTGTTTCTCCAGTTATACGGTGTTCAAGGCCAGCCTTTATCTACATGGATTAAGAAGAACCTTAATCCATTATCCTGCTGCCAATGGAGAGACATGAATGAAATGGTGCTGCAGGCTAGGAGAGACTCTGAGTCCAGTCATGAATCTGCTCACTTGACATTTCTGGAGCATAAGACAAACTATGATTCTGCCTAAAGTTACTTCTTTCCTAGCAGTTGCTTCAAACTCACGTTTCTGAGTAGAAAAGGACTGACTTGACAAAGGGAAATAGGAGGAAACATTTCATCCTCATTGAATTAACTTAAAAAAAACTTCCAACTCTGAGATCATCTTAACGGTATAAAATTATAACGGGCATATCATGGATAAACTGCTAATTTTATTTGAGCAAAGTTTTTTTCTTGAACAAATAAAGGTTTGTAATAGTGAGAAAGGAGGTAAAGAAGAAAGGGAGGAGGGAGGCTAAGAGCAGGATTCTGGATAAAGAACACCTCTGAAGAACCCCTCAGCAACCATGATCTCATGTCTTCCTCCTAAAAGTTCTGCACTTTCACAGGACCACTAAAACACAATCTGCTTTTAATCCCTGAGTTTATGAACACATTTTAGAGTGGTTATAATTGATATTGGTATTATTGAAAACTTTCAAGGTATTTTCACACTATGTGAGCCTCAGGGAAATCCAATGATATAGGTGAACCAAGACTTATTATTTTTGTTTTTAGATAAGGTATCAGGGTCTCAGAAAGATCAAGTGTACCCCACCCTGAACCAACACACATATCACGTTTGTGACTCTCAAAGAACAAGAACCCCTCAGACTCCAGATTCAGTGGTATTCCTGTTACTATATCATATGAATTGTTCTGTTTTAAATAAATTTTTTTTGGTATCTGTCATTTATTTAAACTTGAACAAATATGTATCAAGGAGATACAGTGTTCCAAGGTTACTGTAGCAAAAAAGAGCAAAGTTACTGTTCATTACATTCTAGTGTAGGAAGTCAAACAATAAACAAAAAACCAGATGAAAATGTAATAAGTCAGAAAGTAATAAGTGAGATGAAGGGGAAAAAAAAAGCCAGGTAAGGGGATAACAAGACCAGAGAGAGAAATGGGAGAAGTTGTAATTTTATATATTTAGAAATAGAATATATTTCATATGTTGATGGAATACAACCCATTTAATAGAAGTTGGGGAAAGAATACAGAAATGCTACCTTTGAGTCTTACTAGTATAGTGAAACAAACTGGCAGAGTAGGAGTACTGCGTTTGTTAAGATCCATGGATCCTAGTATAATGCGTAAGAAGCTCATATTTAGAGTGGACCATAGTTCCAGTTCTGAATGGATCCTAACTCAGACCTCCAGAAAGATTCATTGCCTATCCTGCATTTTACTTCTCATATTTGGGAAAAATGCACTAATGATAAGGAATATCCTGGAAACTAAGGCTGTGTCTAGATAGAGCTTTCCAGAGAGAAATAAATCATCCATAAAAGAAGTGCTTGTCATAAGAAGAGCAGACATGGGATTCTGGAGCACACTGAGGTTTACATTACCACTGTGGCTCAATGCATCATCTGTCGCTTTCTAGGGGAAGGCAGGCATCAAGGGTGACAGATTACAGGACCTTAGAAAGCCCTCCAGCTGACCAACATAATTACCCTCAACCCTCTTGCAGCCATCTGTCAAAGTGTTCTGAAACAGGCACTTTGGAGCCTAGGAGACGGCACTTTCACATTCCATTTTCTCGGTCATCCTCTAGCAAGTCATGTTGAAGTCTCTATATTCTCAACAGAGAAGTAGAGAGTTTACTTCCAAGCCCTCCAGATATATCACAAAAATTCAAGAGATTAAATAACACAGAGAAAAGAAAGGAATTGATTTTCTCTCTTTAAATTGTACTCAGCCTGTAATTTATCAAGAATCTGCTAAACTCAGAAGCACCTACTATGTACTAAGTCTTCATCTAGATATTTTCCACAGGACTCCTCTAACTTGTCTCCCTTTAAAAGTCTATCTACCTCTTCAATTTGAGTTCACAAGGGCAGTTTACTTTTTAAAACAGAGACAGCAAATACTATGTTCAATTTTCCTGTTGACTTTGGTCAATTAATCATGCCTACCTGGAGTACCAGGTGGAAGAGCATGGGGTTCATTCAGTTCATTGGAAATTAGTGCCATGATTGATTAGCCATGTCTACCATGGCCTCAGGAGATAAAAGATTCAGAACTAGTGCTGTGATTGAGAAGAGTGTTTGAAGAACAATAACAAAAAAAAAATGCAGGTACTTGGGTAGTTTTTAAAGTACTCAGAAACATTTCAGTGATCACGGTCATTTTGGATTTCAAATCTGGTTAAGGGTTCAAAATAAGGCTAAGCTTAATCATCACACATTTCAGGCATGAAAATAACTCAGGGATCTTTTTTGGTCCTTCAACCTTGAGTTCACATTCTATTTCTGTGACTTATCAGCTGTGAGATTTTGATAACTTATCTGTGCTACTCAATTCACTCATATGCTAACTAATAATATAGAAAATACCAGCCTTTCACTGATGTTCAGATTAATTGAGGTCATGGATGTACGTATACAGCATAGAGCCTGGCAGAGGTTAGGAAATGGTGGTTATTATTATACTTAAACATAATTTAAGGTACAATAAATCATTCTTTTTTCTGTACATTTAAAACACGTTATTACTCTACTGTGGAATTAGTGCACTGTATTACAGTTTTATTTTTTAACATATATAAATGTATAGGCATTTATAAATGTATGGTCATCAATAACAGCCGGCATGTGTTGACGTGCTCTTCCATTCCCGATAAAATTATTTAAAAGCTTTCCACTTTCCTGAAGACTTCCATGTTCTCTTCCCTTTCATTCAAAACATAGCTTTGCCTTTTGTTTCAAAGGGATAAAGAGAGAGAGAGAGAGAGAGAGAGAGAGAGAGAGAGAGCGCGAGCAAGCATGGGAGAGAGAAAAGAATCCATTGGATAAGACATTTAACATCTCAACTCAACAACTACCTGTGCCAACACCTACATTTCCTCCTTTATTTCTGTGATAAACAAAATCTAATGTCAAAACTCCAGCTGTGCTCTGGATTCTGTCCATTCCATCAACCTGGAGGATTTTACACCTTTAGTTATCCTTTCTCCTATGTCTTCAAGTTCTCAACCATTACTGGATCTTTTCCATAAACCACGAAACACGCTCTAATCTCTCCCTTCCTATAAACAATGAAAAAACAAACAAAACAAAAACCCCAAAGTCTTCCCTTGATATCCATCTCCTCCTCGTGTTGCTACTTTATGTTTCTCCTTTCCTTTATACAATTCTTCTTAAAATAATTATCTATGCTTATTGCCTATGTTTTTCACCTCTAAGGAAAGTTTGGTAAGGCTACTGGGGACTCCACCGTTAGTCATTAGCTGAGAGCAGCCCCAGGAAGTGCGCCCTTGGTGAAAATGAAGCCATAGATTTCAGAGAACACCAGCTGGAGCCCTTGGTTCCCTGCAGTCAGAGGTCTGAGATGTGGATTCCCAGGGCTGTCACACTCAGAGATCATATTAAGTGCTTGTTAATTTTTGATGTTAGATAGATATGCAGACTATTAAAACAGTGTGGCATTATATAGAATGTGACTTGGTGGCTACTTTAGATTGAGTAGTCATTTAGATCAAAATCTGAAGAAGCCAATCACATAAAAGTTGGAGAGAACAGCATGCCAAGAGTATATCAGTTGTAAAACCTATAAGGCAAGAGGAGCTTGATATAGTGAGAAAACAGGAAAAAATGTTAATTTGGCTAGATCACAGTGAGCAAACAAAAGAGGAGTGTAGGATGCAATCAGGATGGAAGAGAGGCAGCAGATACTAATGGCATTATAAGCTAGGATAAAAAGCTAGTGTGACAACTTTGGATTTTTTTCTAAGTACCATGTAAGAAGCCACTTAAGACTTTTAATTAGAGGAGAGATGTATTTGGGATTTACATTTTAAAATATCATTTAATATTAGAAACCATATAAATATCCATGACTACAGGACTGGTTTATCCATACAATAGACTGTTACATAACTGTTCAAAAGGCTGAAGAGGCCCCGTATGCACTGGTATAGAATCATGATTGAAATATAAGGCTTAGTCAGAATTTGAGACATGGAACAGCTTGAATAATATGATATCACTTGTGTAAAATATTAATATGTACATGCTACTCTCTGGGAGTTTGAACTAGAAATTGGTAGCAGTGATTGTCTCTGAGAAGGGACCTGGTTAACTGGATGACAGGGATTGAAGGGAGACTCACTTTTTTTTTTTTTTATTCCAACAGAAAGTCACAAAAATTATAATCATCCTCATCAGTTCACTCAGTCCCATGTAATTAATTTTCTTCTTCATCTTGATCTTTTGTTAGCACTTTTATGAGTTCATCAGTTTTCCATTAGAGTTCTGAAAATGCTTATTCACTCAGTTCAGCAGTACAGTCAGTTACCAGAAACCTGTACTTGTCAGAGGGAGACTCACTTTTTAACATACACCCTTTGTGCTTTTTGGATTTTGCAAACATGTTCCTGTGTTAGCAAATCAATTAAATTAAAATTTAACATGCTAGAATAATAAATTACTATCCAAATGGACCACCAAATATGTATCTACAATAAAGAATCATATCTTAAGCTCTAGACACGTTTATCTGATAGGTTACTGGTGTCCACACTTGGAAGGAACTTATCAAGCTCAACATAACTAAAACTAAATCACGATCTCATTTTATCTTTCAAGTCTTGGCTAAAACATCACTTATTCAAAGACTTCTTCCTTGGCTTGTTATGTACTCTCTATGCCTTGGGACTGTGGGGTTTCTGTTTATCCCCCCTAGAGTGTACATTTCACAGAGCATCAGCCATGACCCACCTGTTAATCTGCATCCTCACTGCCTAACACAGACCATGGTTCAAGAAATATTTGTGATTTAATAAAGACAGTCTTCCATAAATCATATGCTAAGATAACCAACACATCATTAACTGGACTGAAACACCACTTAGAGGAGTATTTTATGGGTTTGCTACCTGTTGGGAAAAGTAATATATTTTCTTTCATTCATTCTTTTTTTTTTCTTCTTTTAAAATTGAAGTATAATTGGCTTACAATATTATTTTAATTGCAGATGTGCATCATAGTGATTCAAGATTTTTATACATTACAAAATCTTCACCATGATAAGTCTAGTTACCTGTCACTATACAAAGTTATTACAATATTATTGACTATATTCCCTATGCTGTACATTACATCCCCATGATTTACTCATTTATTCATTGTATAATTGGAAGGTTTTCCTTCTTAATCTTCCTCACCTATTTGATCCATCTCCCCCCACACCACCACTCTAAGAAACCACATTTTTTAATGAATCTATGAGTCTGTTTCTACTTTGTTATGTTTGTTTTGTTTTATTAAATTCCACATATAAGTGCAATCATACGTTTGTCTTTCTGTCTGCATTATTTACTTAGCATAATACCCTCTAGGTCCACCCGTGTTGTCACAAATGGCAAGATTTCATTCTTTTTAATGGCTGAGTAATATTCTAGTGTGTGTGTGTGTGTGTGTGTGTGTGTGTGTGTGTGTGTGTGTGTGTGTGTGTGTGTGTGTGTGTATTCCACCTTTTCTTTACCCATCCATCTATTGATGGGCACTCAGGTTGCTTCTATGTCTTTGCTATTGTAAATAATGCTGCAGTGAACATAGAGGTGCATAAATCTTTTTTTTTTTAACATCTTTATTGGAGTATAATCACTTTACAATGTTGTGTTAGTTTCTGTTATATAACAAAGTCAATCAGCTATATGTATACATATATCCCCATATCTCCTCCCTCATGCGTCTCCCTCCCACCCTCCCTATCCCACTCCTCTAGGTGGTCACAAAGCACCGAGCTGATCTCCCTGTGCTATGCGGCTGCTCCCCACTAGCTATCTATTTTACATTTGGTAGTGTATATATGTCAGTGCTACTCTCTCATTTCATCCCAGCTTACCCTTCCCCTTCCCCATGTCCTCAAGTCCATTCTCTACATCTGTGTCTTTATTCCTGTCCTGCCCCTATGTTCATCAGAACCATTTATTTTTTAGATTCCGTATATATATGTGTTAGCATACGGTATTTGTTTTTCTCTTTCTGAATTACTTCACTCTGTATGACAGACTCTAGGCCCATCCACCTCACTAAAAATAACTCAATTTCATTTCTCTTTATGGCTGAGTAATATTCCATTGTATATATGTGCTACATCTTCTTTATCCATTCATCTGTTGATGGACACTTAGGTTGCTTCCATGTCCTGGCTATTGTAAATAGAGCTGCAATGAACATTGTGGTACATGACTCTTATTGAATTATGGTTTTCTCAGGGTATATGCCCAGTAGTGGGATTGCTGTGTCGTACAGTAGTTCTATTTTCAGTTTTTCAAGGAACCTCCATACTGTTCTCCATAGTGGCTATATCAATTTATGTTCCCACCCACAGTGCAAGAGGGTTCCCTTTTCTCCACACCCTCTCCAGCATTTATTGTTTGTAGATTTTCTGATGATGGCCATTCTGACTGGTGTGAGGTGATACCTCATTGTAGTTTTTACTTGCATTTCTCTAATGATTAGTGACACTGAGCATCGTTTCATGTGTTTGTTGGCAATCTGTATATCTTTGGAGAAATGTCTATTTAGGTCTTCTGCCCATTTTTGGATTGGGTTGTTTGTTTTTTGATATTGAGCTACATGAGCTGCTTGTAAATTTTGGAAATTAATCCTTTGTCAGTTGCTGCATTTGCAAATATTTTCTCCTATTCTGAGGGCTGTCTTTTCATCTTGTTTATGGTTTCCTTTGCTGTGCAAAATATTTTAAGTTTCATTAGGTCCCATTTGTATATTTTTGTTTTTAATTCCATTTCTCTAGGAGGTGGGTCAAAAAGGATCTTGCTGTGATGTATGTCATAGAGTGTTCTGCCTATGTTTTCCTCTAAGAGTTTTATAGTGTCTGGCCTTACATTTAGGTCTTTAATCCACTTTGAGTTAGGAAACACTCCCATTTACCATTGCAACAAAAAGAATAAAATACCTAGGAATAAACCTACCTAAGGAGACAAAAGACCTGTATGCAGCAAACTAGAACACACTGGTGAAAGAAATTAAAGACAATACAAACAGATGGAGAGATATACCATGTTCTTGGATTGGAAGAATCAACAGTGTGAAAATGACTATACTACCCAAAGCTATATACAGATTCAGTGCAATCCCTATCAAACTACAAATGGCATTTTTCACAGAACTAGAACAAAAAAATTCACAGTTTTTAAGGAAATACAAAAGACCCCAAATAGCCAAAGCAATCTTGAGAAAGAAAAACGCAGTTGGAGGAATCGGGCTCCCTGACGTCAGACTATACTACAAAGCTACAGTAATCAAGACAGTAGCTTTGTCTTGTTGAGAGACTTTGTTGAGAGTTTTTACCATAAATGGATATTGAATTTTGACAAAAGCTTTTTCTGAATTTATTGAAATGACCATGTGATTTAATTCTAAAATTTGTTAACTGGTGTATCACCTTGATTGATTTGTGGATACTGAACCATCCTTGCATCCCTGGGTTAAATCCCACTTGATCATGGTGTATGATTGTCTTTGTAACATATTGTTTAATTCAGTTTGCTACTATTTTGTTGAGGATTTTTGCATCTATGTTCATCAGTGATATTGGCCTGGTATTTTCTCTTTTTTTGTGGTGTCTTTCACTGGCTTTTGTGTCAGGGTGATGCTGGCCTCATAGAATGAGTTTCAAAGTATTCCTTCCTCTTCAATTTTTCAGATAAGATAAACAAGAGTCAGCTTTTAATTAATATTTACTGCTATTTTTTAGTTTCTATTTCTTTCATTTCTGCTCTGATATTTATAATGTCCTTCCTTCTACTAACTTTGGGTTTTTTTTTTTTGTTTTTTTTTTTTGTGGTACGCGGGCGTCTCACTGTTGTGGCCTCTCCCGTTGCGGAGCACAGGCTCTGGACGCGCAGGCTCAGCGGCCATGGCTCACGGGCCCAGCCACTCCGCAGCATGTGGGATATTCCCGGACCGGGGCACGAACCCGTGTCCCCTGCATCGGCAGGCGGACTCTCAACCACTGCGCCACCAGGGAAGCCCTAACTTTGGGTTTTGTTTGTTCTCTTTCTAGTTTGTTTAGATGTAAGTTTAGCTTGTTTATTTGAGATTTCCTTGTTTCCTGAGGTAGGTTTATATCACTATAAACTTCCCTTTTAGAACTGCTTTGCTGTGTCCCATCTTCTAATCTATTGTTGATTCTTTGTAGTGTGTGTGTGTGTGTGTGTGTGTGTGTGTGTGTGTGTGTGTATGTGTGTGTGAGATACAGTTATTGTATTCTTCATCTCTATTTGTTTCTTTGTATTTTCCAACTCTTCGTTAAAACTCTCACTGTATTTATCCATCTTCTCTCAAGTTTGTTGAGCATCTTCATGTTCACTACCTTGAAATCTTTCTTTAGTAGATTGATTATTTCCATTTCTCTTAGCTCTTCTTCTTCTGGGGCTTTGTCTTGTTCTTTCATTAGGAGTATATTACTTTGTCTCCTCATTTTGCCTAATTCTCTGTGTTTATTTCTGTGTATTAGGTAGGTCAGTTATTTCTCCTGATGTTAGACAAGTGGGCTTATATAGGAGACAGACTATGGGGCCCAGCAGCAACTCAACTATGGTGACCAGAGCTATATACTGTATCAGTACCACTATATGGGCTGTGTGGGCCCTTCTGCTGTGGTTGGGCGAACTACTGTGGGCTTGCTGGTAGGTGGGGCTGTCATTGGGCTTGGCTGGCTGCCAGGCCCTGCCTTGTGCAGTGGTTGCTGAACACTGATGGGCAGGGCTGGGTACCAGGGCTGCTGGCTAAGGGGACCAGGGCTTGTTCTGGCCCATTGGTGGGTGGGACTGATCCCCAGTGTGGCTCAATATGGGGGCTCAGGGGCCCAGGGCTTGTGCTGGCCCACTGTTAAATGGGAAAGCTCCAGGCACTCCAAACTGGTGCTTCGCAGCACCAGTGTCCTCGCAACAGAACAAGCCCCCCAAAATGGCTGCCACCAGTATCTATGTCCCAGGGGGAGTCTCATTGCCTCCTGTCTCTCTGGGAGGTTCTCCAAGATCAGCAAGTTGGTCTAATTCAGGCTTCTTTCAAATTACTGCCTCTGAGCTGGGACTCCAAGAATGTGAGATTTTGTGTATGCCCTTTATGCGTGGAGTCGCTATTTCCTACAGTCCTTTGGCTCTCCCATACACAAGCCCCATTTGCCTTCAAGTCCAGACATTCTGAGGGCTCATCTTCCCAGTGCATGACCCTTAGGCTGGGAGGTCCAATGTGGGGCTTGGACCCCTCACTCCTTGGGGGAGAATCTCTGAAATTGTTATTATCCTCTTGTTTGTGTGTCACCTACCCAGGGGTGGGGGTCTTGACTATACTGCATCTCCACCTCTCCTATTTATCTCGTGTGGTTCCTCCTTTATATATTTAGTTGTGGAAGATCATTTCTACTTGTCTTCAGGTCATTCTCATGGATAGCTGCTCTGTAAATAGTTGTAATTTTGATGTGCCAAGGGAGGAGGTGAGCTCAGAGTCTTCCTACTTGGCCATCTTGGCTACACCTCCTCCCTTTCATTCATTCTCAAATTGCTCTTTTGATTTTTATCATCTGCTTCTTAATTCTAGTCTTCTGAGATTTTATGAACAAGCCATAATTACTGTTTCCATAATGTCAATTATTTTATGGATTTCAAAGTGGAAGATTAATATTGAGAAGTGATGTGATTTGGGACACAGGGGATAGATAACTATTTAATATGGCTGACTAAGAAGGAATTCCCCTTCCTAGTTTAAACCATAAACAGTTGGGTAACAGATTTATTAAATAAATGAATGAATGAATGAATATATGAATAAACAAATAAATAAATAAATATTTAAAAAGTTAGAAACATAGACAGCTGAGCCAGAAATCAAGAAATGGAAATCTTCAAGTGCCTAGTGAAAGAAACCTGTAAGGAATTAGAGTTTGGGCTATAAGCAACAGTTAACACTGAGTCCTCTAACTAGCAATTATTTTCCTATTAGGTTTGGGGGATAAAACTGTAGAAACCATGCCTACAGGGAACTGAAACTACTGAATAACATAAAACTGGCCTTTACAAAGGATTCTTCCATACCTGATATAAGATTAAGGAGAATAAAAAAAAACTACTCAGTTAGTAGCTTAAGTAAGAGGTAAGGAAATATCTTGCAGGAACATCTTGTGGGTATAAAAAAAATTAACTGCAAAAAATAGGGAGTTGGGGATTATATCATACATAGCTTTGAGGTTTAGATTTATGCTATCCATAATAAACCATATGCAGATAAATTAACATAAAAATTTTCTGAGGACTTGGAAATCCATAATCTTCTTTCTGTTCTCCCTCCACCCGCCAAGGACACAGGAGACAGCCATAGAAAACTGCTAAAGCAACAACTGAGTTTACATTAAAAAATTTCATAGCCCATAATAAAGCAACTACCAATGAGGAAGAGTCAGCAAAGAAAAAAGAGAACATGCACTCCAAAACTGAGAGGAGACTCAGTATGAAAAGGCTTTTTTATAAGCATAATTAAAACATTCAAATAGATTTTATAATGGGGAGGAGGAAAACAAAGCCAGAAAGCAAAAACAAGCAGATTATTATAAGAGCCAAATGGCTCTCTATAAGAAAAATACAGATATTAAAAACAAAACAAAATTTCTGTGATCAGTTTGAATGGAAGACTAGGTATAGCTGAAGAGATAATTAATGAATTGCTTGATTTGAGACAGTCACCTGGAATGTAGAACATTCTCGTAAAAAATTTTACCAAAATACAAATCCATTTCCAATCCCAATTCTCTTACTCAATAGAATTGTGACCTTGGGTATATAATAATCTCTAGTCTTTTTTTATCTCTAAAATTAGAGCTAATAATAGATAACTTAAATCTCATTAAGTCATTGTGAATATTAAATGACATGATGATTATGACCATTTTATTCAAAAGGCACATAAATGTTATCATTATTATAATCTATTATTAATAAGTAGTTTTAAGATACTCAATTCATCTACTTACTTGTCTCTAGATTTCCCATAGAACTAATTTTGTTTTATTAAAATTTTTTTTTAACTGAAGTACAGTTGATTTGCAATGTTGTGTCAGTTTCTAGTGTACAGCAAAATGTACACAGAATATATATATATATATATATTCTTTTTCATATTCATTTCCATTATGGTTTATTACAGGATATTGAATATAGTTCCCTGTGCTATACAATAGGACCTTGTTGTTTATCTGTCCTATATATAGCAGTTTTCATCTGTTAGTACCAAACCCCCAAGCCTTCCCTTCCCTGACCTCCCTCCCCCTTGGCAATGACAAGTCTGGAACTATGTCTTTTTAACATTTTTTGAAGAATACCAGGTATACTCGGTTTTGTATTTAGAAAGATTATGTGTTTGTCTAATTCCAATATGTTTTGACCCATTTAGTGAATATTTAGAGAATCTTATAAAACAGGTATCAGGATTTCTATTCCCAGAGTAATTCATCGCATCTGAATGACACTCACAAGTTTATGCAGAGAGGGAGGGAGTGTAAGGTCAGGTTGACTTTGTAGAGACAGAGGAACGTGTATAAGTAGGTGGAAAGAGAAGAGAAGCATTTCCCACTTTTTATTTTTTGAAAATTAACATTAGTGTATGAAAATTTCAACCAAGTCAGTTTTCTGAATTCAAACACATTGAAGTTAATGTGAATGTTCATTGTACATTAGCTGATTAAAGTCTCTGAAAACTCTTGCTCTACAGACATTTGTTTAATTCCAATTCAGCATTATACAAATGAGTTGACCATTGATCCTATGCTTTTCTTTTTTTCTGCAAAATGCTCATTTCACATCTTCACAGGCCCATTTTAGAAAACTCTAAAGTTTCCTTCTGCAAGTACTGACAGCCTCTCCCCATGCCTCCTTCTGTCTGATGTCCACATTTTGCTGCTCTGACCTTTGGCTTCTGGGCACGTGGAGCTTCCTTAGTGACCTGAAGTGCGTAGCCCAGTGCAACATGCCACCCTCTGAGCTGTCCTGATGGTTTTAGATAGTGTACTAAGCAGATCTAGAGCAAAAGGCTGCTTGGGTATGGATGGGAGGCCACCTGTCATGTACAGGGTGTATCTTTGGTCTTTAAGTGCCCGGAGGTTTATCGGCCTATGGCAGTTTCTCAGAGAAGTGGAACAGGGACAATCCTGGCATTTTGCCTGCCTGGACTCCCAATGGGTTGGGTGATAAGTTCTTATACACATACACAAAGGAAAGGGGCTTTGGAGTGGGGCATCCAGGGTTCTAACTTTCACTTGGCAAAACACCAGCTATATGACCTGGCAAGTTAACTTCCAAGAGTTAAGTTCCTCTCCTGTAATATAAGGATGATACGTTTATTTCAGAGTTTTTGTGGGGCTTTGAGATACTGTAAGTGGAGTGTCTGGAGGACTGTTGATTTTCAATAAATAGTAGCTAAGATTAATTTTTCTAATTAAAAATATACACACATATATGATTTTATATAAATGTTTAAATTAGTTACCTATTGCTGCATGTGAAATGCCAGAAATTTAAAACTTAAAGCAATATTCATTCATTATCTCACAGTTTCTCTGGGTCAAGAGTCCAGGCACAGTTTAGCTAGGTTATCTGCAGTCAAGGTGTTGGCCTGGGAGGGGTCTCATTTAAAGGCTCAACTGAGTAAAGACTCATACCCAAGCTCCTGTGATTGGTGGCAGGATTCAGCTCTTTGCTCTCTAGCATTTGGAAGCTTCCCTCAATTCCTTGCCACGTGGGCCTCTCCACAGAGCAGATTACTTCACTCAGGCCAGCAAGGGAAAGTCAGTAAGGAGGGTCTTCTAAGTAGATAACATTGACAAGGTAGAAGTAACATAATCATGAAGGTGACATTCCCATCACCTTTGCCATATTGTGTGGTTAGAACCAAGTCACAGCTTCCATCCACATTCAAGGGAAGAGACTATACAAGGTATGAATACCAGAGAAAGGGAGTAATTAGAGACCATCTCAGCACTGTCTGGCACAAACAGGGTCAAACCACACCTGTCGGGTTTTTATTATATTCCCCCCCTTTTTTGACTGTACATCCCCCTGAGCCCTTCAGCTTTCTATGCCCCTCTACCTACATCACCCCCCAGCTCTACTCTCAGTTAATCCATTTTAACAACCTGGTTTGTATAATCTCATCTTTTTTTCCAATCAGATACAGATGTAGATAGACAGACAAAAAGATAGATAGATGGATAGATAGATAGATATAGATGCACATAGATAGATATAGATGCACACACATGTATGTACAGACATATGCATGTGCGTGTTTATTTTTTTTATTTAAAAATGTGATCATATTATACCCACCGTTTTACACTGTGCTTTTCCCACTCAGTCATATGTGATGGAAATTTTTTCAAGTCAGGAGATATGGTACTAAGTTGTGTTCTGTTGCATTCTGTAATATTCACACTATTCAATCATTCCACGACTAATAGGAATTCACTAAGTTTCCACTTTTTTGGCACAAAAAACAGTGATGCAATAAAAATCCTTGTGTATGTATCTTTACCTACTGATGCATTTGTTTTTCTGGGATAGTTTCCCACAGTGGGATGTCTGGGTCAAAGGATATTTTTAATTTAATACATATTGCCAGATTGCTTTCCAAAAAAGCTATAATGAAGCACATTTCCACCAGCAATATATTAAAGTGCCCCTTTTCTCTGTATCCCGCCAGCAATAGGTGTTACTGCTTTGTTTAGTGCTTGCCAGTCTGATGGGCATAAAGGAATATCTCATTACTTTAATTTGCATTCACTGACGCTTGGTGAGGTTGAGCATCTTAATGTTTATTTGGCCACTTGGAATTGCCTTTTTGTGCGTTGCTTCATCATAGTCTTTGCTAATCTTTCTATTGGGATGTTTGAAAGAGCTATTTATATAAAATGGATGTTAACTCATATTCTTTGCATTAACATTTTTTGCCCAAATCCATTATTGTTTTCTATGCACTTTATTTACGGAATATTTTCCCATACAAAAGTCTTAATATTTTGTATGGTCTATATACATCTAAGTCTGTTTTATTCTATCTCTAGATAATAGATGAAGTGGACTAAATATTCATTTTCTAATATTTTATGATCTTATTCTTTTCTCATTTAATCTTTAATGCTTCTAGAATTATTTTGTGTTTGGGGTAAAATAGGGAATTAATTTTACTTTCTTCTGGAAAGATAGCCAATTATGCCAGTACTTTCTATAATTAATCCAGTTTTCTTACACAGTTATTACTGTCATTGGATTTTCAATGCTCATTTATCCTCAGATATAGCTCTGGATTTGCCAATCTGTTTTACTAATCTATATCTATTTATATGCCGATACTATGATGAACTGACTTGAGTGGCTATTTCAAATGATTTTTATGTAAGTCAACTTCTCCCTTTCTGTTTTTTCTTTTGAATGATTTTCTTGACAATTCTGTGGCATTTATTTGCTCATATTAACTTTTAGGATAATTCAATTTCAAAAGAAAGATATGTTAGCGTTATACTCAGAATTATTTAAAACTATACATTGATTTCAGAAGAATTAGCATTTTATTTATAAATAATTGACGTCTTACAATTTGTTCAGATCTTGGTTTATATCCTTTAATATAATTTTGTAGAAATTTTACTTATAGAAGTTTCTGTTATTTCCCTATTATATTTATTACTAAGATTTTATTGTCCTTTTTCTTACCATCGTGAATATGTTTGGCTCCACTTCAGTTTCTAAGTGTTTATTGATATATCAGAGAAAAACTTTTCTTTTTGTAGTTGTATGGTACATCAAATCTCCTTACCAAATTCTCTTATCAATTGAAGGACAGCTTTGTTTTCATTTTTAACTATGGGCTTTTTGTGTTTTCTAGGTGTAAAATAATTTTATTATCTAAAAGAGATAGGTTTATTAGTTTTCTTTTTAAATTTATATCCTTGTTTAAAATAATTTTCTTATTTCTAGAACTTTCAAGAAAATATTGACTAATAACACATATCCTTATCTAGTTCTTGATTTAAATTGAAATGGTTTTAGTGATCTGTTATTAAAAATAATATTTCCTGCTGACTTGGTAAATTTACATAACATAGTTTTATTTCTACTTTTGCTTTTTCAATAGTGGCTAATGACTTTGATTATATGACTTTTCATTATCTGTTAATGTGCTCCAATGTTTCTTCCTCTTTAATTTCTCGAAGCAATGGATTATGTTAATTGTGTACCTGATATAGGGCCACTCTTGTTTTTCTGGAAGGAATGTTATTTAGTCATGGCATATGTATACTTCATGAAATCTTTTATTTAAAGTTTTATTTAGACTTTTGCATCTATATTCATAAATGATGGTCTTGATTTTCCATATCTACTATTTATTTACTTTTTTTAAAAGAGCTTTATTGAGATATAATATACAAACTATAAAATTCACCCATTTTAAGGATACAATTCAATGACTTTCAGTAAATTTACAGTTGTGCAACCATCACCACAATCCAGTTTAGAGCATTTACATCACCTCAAGAAGATCCTTTATGCCCATGTGCAGTCAATTTCTGTCCCCAGCCCCAATCCCAGGTAACTACTAATCTGCTTTTCTGTGTCTATACACTATTTTAAATGAACATTTTATATATAAGAATCATACAATATGCGGCCTCTGTGTCTAACTTCTTTCACTTGACATATTGTTTTTGAGATTCATACATTTTGTAGTATGTATCACTACTTCATTTATTCTTACTGCTGAATTTGTCTCCTTTTTAAAATCTATTTGAATTTTGGAATTAAAATTAAGAAATTTTCTTAAAATCATTTGGAAAAAATTAAATATTTTTGGTGGTGTGTAACAGTTTTGTAATATTGAAATTATCTTTTTCTTAAAGATTAGAAATTAGATAGTTAGAATTAGATAGATAGATAAAATAAAATAGATAGATAGATAGATAAAATAAAAATTAAATAAATAAATTAAATAATATAAATTATATAAATATAAATAAATAAATATAAATAAATAAATAAAAATAAATATAAATAAAATAATAAATAATAATAAATAAAATAAATATAAATACATAAATAAAATAAATAAATAAATAAAATAAATAAATATAAATAAATAAATAAAAATATAAATAAATAAATAAATATAAATAAATATAAATAATATAAATTAAATAATAAAAATTAAATTAGATAGATAGATAAAATAGTTAGAATTAACTGTGAACCTACTGGTGCCTTTTTTCTGCACCGTATATAATTGTTTTTACATTCTCGTTTATATTAATCAATTTAAGTTTCTACTTGTTCTTGGATTAATTTACTAATTTATATTTTGCTAGGAAATAATCCATTTTTTCTAGTATTTCAAATGTTTGGCATGTATTCTCTTGTATCTGTCCTTTACCACTTTATTAGTAAAAATATGTCTTTTCTAATCCTTAGTCTTATATTCTATTTCTTCTTCTTTCTCCTCCTTATTCTCCTTCTTCTGTGCCTTCTGCTCCTTCTTTTAGGTCTTTCATCAGGCTTATGAGATAGTTAATGGTCTTTTCAAGCAATAGCTTTTTTATTTCCTATAATCTTTTTACTACTTTTAATATTAATTTTCATTAATTTCAGGTTTTCATTTTTTCCATTCTTTCTTCCCAGTCTCTTTTGTTTTGGTTGTTGTTTTGCAGATATTCTTTTTCTAAAATCATGAGATGAATAATATATTCTATTTTAATTTTCATTATCCTTATTTAAAATTCATCAAAGTGTTGATTTTACATTATTCTAAGTTTTGTTGCATTTTATTTTTGTTGTTGTTAAATATTATTTGCATTCCTTCCAGAATAGTTTGTATTGTCAGGTTTGGTTTACTCTTTGATTCCAGGAATATCCATTAGCTTATTTCTCAGTATCGAAGTGGGTGAGCTAAATCTGATAATCTTTTTAAGATTTCATTTAATTTTACTGAATTTCAGTCAGAGCTTGTGGGTTATCAAATCATCTTTGTAATCAAGTTCAAATCAATTTATATGAGTGATCTGTGGACTTACAAAAATGTATATTATTTCTCGTAAGAATATATGGATCTATACTATTAAATAAAATTATTTAAATGTATCATTAAATTATTTCATTCCATATTTATTTTTGTCTGCTACATTCACCTAATTTTAAAATAAGTGTATTGAAATCTACTACATTGCATGCTTACCAAATATTTCTTGATTTTCTAATACATTCTATATTTAGCTTTTATGTTATTTAGTACACACAGGTTTATGACAGTATTATCTTCTACATCAGTTGTGTCTATTACCATCATAGTGTGCCCCTCTGTTTGGTATTTTTAATCTTGAAGTCACCTTGATTAAATTAATATTGCCACCTCTGCTGTGAGTTTTGTTCTCATTTGCTTATATCTCTTTTACATATCTTATTTCCTAACTTTTTAAAACACTCTAAAGCTTACTTAAAAAAAAAAAGTATGATTTAACCCACTTTTAACTCTATCGATCTCTTGCTTCCAATGGAAGATTTCAATCCATTTCCAAATACAAACATTAATTTTATTATTTTTATCTTTATGTCTACTAATTCAATGTCTTTAGTGATTTCTTTTTTTTTTCCCTTTTCATTTTTTCCCCAGTTTGATGAAGGTGCTATTCATTTCACTTCTTGGCTTTTTAATTAAGAAATTCTAGTACAAATTTCCATATTCTGCTTGATTGTTTCTCTCTCCAAAGATTCATAATCAGACTCTATTTATTTCGCAAAATGGTACTAACTTCTTCCATATCGAATATTTTATTAACCCCATTTTCTTGCCCTTCCGTGACATGAGATCTCAGAATACTTTCACCCTCCATTTTTCCTTTCTTTCTTACCAGTGACTAACCCCACCTAGATGATATCTTTAGAATGCTTATTTTTCCCTCTCCCTCCCAACTTCTACTCAGCTCTGCTTTCACAGAGCTAATTATGCTCACATGTAAGTTATGACAATTTTCCTTACACATGCTCCTTCTATTTTAATAATCCATATTAGTGCTCTGTTACATTTCACCAGAGCCTGTCATTATCCATTTAGGTATATATGTGTAAATTAAGGTTTGTTGCTCTCCACATGTTCCTCTCTTCCTCATTTCTCCTACCTTGAGATCTCTATTCTGATGGATCCATTTTTTGGAGCGGGTCTTTGAGCATTTTTCTCTAAAAGAGTAAGTGAACAATCTACTCTCCAAACCCTGATGTCTTTGCAACTACATTCCTTTGAGCCTTGACAGAGGAATCATGACTTGACTAGGCATAGAATAATTAAGTTGCAACCCTTCATCTCAGTAGTCTTTAAATGTATCCCACCATCACGTAGCCTCCAGCTCTGTAGACCATAACAGTACTGGCTGTATGATACTTTTTCTCCCTTTTAGGTACTGCTATGGGCTAAATTGTATCCCCTCAAATTCATGGCCCTAATACCCATATCTAGAGATAGAGGGTTTAGAGTGTTATTAGGGTTAAATGAGGTCATAAGAGTGGTCTGTAATCTGATAGGACAAATGTTCTTATAAACTGAAGAACAGGCACCAAAGAGCTCTTTCTCTCTCTCCACACACACAGAGGAAAGGCCTTATGAAGACAGGAGAAGCAGGTTTCTGCAAGCCAGAAAGACAGGCCTCATCAGAAACCAACCTTGCTGGCACTTTGATCTTGGACTTCCAGCCTTTAAAACTGTGAAAAATTAAATTTCTGTTGTTTCAGCCACCCAGTCTGTGGTATTCTGTTATGGCAGCCCAAGCAGGCTAATACAGGTACCTGCATTTTTACCTGAATGTTTGTTAGATTTCTCCTTGGCATTGGAGCTCTAGAAGTTTATCAGGATGGATCTTGGTGTGCCTTTCCTCATCACCTCCAACTAGAACTTGTTATTTTAATTTTCGGATACATCCCAACCCACCCTCCTTAGGGAAATTTTATTTTCTTATTGGCCAATTATTGCCTCTCCTCACTTTTTCTTTTATAACCCCCTGAAACTACTTTATTTGCATTTTTGGTACCTGAGATTTATTATCCAATTCTCTTATCGGTTCTATCATATTTTCCCAGCTCTGTGTCATCTGAAATATTTCTTTTACCAGGTTTTCCAGGTTAAAGATTTGGGCCTCAGCAGTGACTATCTGACTATACTCCCAATCAATCTGCTTACTATTTTTTTTTTTTTTTACTTCAGAAATCATGACATAGGATATCCAGACAGTTTTAGAATCTGAATTATCTTTTGTTTTATTCAAGAAATTCAAACTTATCTGCCAATTCTCTACCGCTGTTAAAGAGTTCACTCAACTGGCATCAAAATACTCCTATAAACTTCATTCAGAAATGAATGAGGGAGCAGAAGCAAGAAGAACTACAGTCCTGCAGCCTGTGGAATAAAAACCACATTCACAGAGAGACAGACAAGATGAAAAGGCAGAGGGCTATATACCAGATGAAGGAACAAGATAAAACCCCAGGAAATCAACTAAATGAAGTGGAGATTGGCAACCTTCCAGAAAAAGAATTCAGAATAATGATAGTGAAGATGACCCAGGACCTCAGAAAAAGGATGGAGGCAAAGATCGAGAAGATGCAAGAAATGTTTAACAAAGACCTAGAACAATTAAAGAACAAACAAACAGAGATGGACAATACAATAACTGAAATGAAAAATACACTAGAAGGAATCAATAGCAGAATAACTGAGGCAGAAGAACGGATAAGTGACCTGAAAGAAAGAATGGTGGAACTCACTGCTGCGCAATAGAATAAAGAAAAAAGAAATGAAGACAGCCTAAGAGACCTCTGGGACAACATTAAACGCAACATTCGCATTATAGGGGAACCAGAAGGAGAAGAGAGAGAGAGAAAGGACCCGAGAAAATATTTGAAGAGATTATAGTCGAAAACTTCCCTAAGATGGGAAAGGAAATAGCCACCCAGGTCCAGGAAGAGCAGACAGTCCCATACAGGATAAACCCAAGGAGAAACATGCCATGACACATACTAATCAAACTGGCAAAAATTAAAGACAAAGAAAAATTACTGAAAGCAGCAAGGGAAAAAGGACAAATAACGTACAAGGGAACTCCCATAAGATTAACAGCTGATTTCTCAGCAGAAACTCTACAAGCCAGAAGGGAGTGACATGATACACTTAAAGTGATGAAAGGGAAGAACCTACAACCAAGATTACTCTACCCGGCAAGGGTCTCATTCAGATTCAATGGAGAAATCAAAAGCTTTACAGACAAGCAAAAGCTAAGAGAATTCAGCACCACCAAACCAGCTCTACAACAAATGCTAAAGGAACTTCTCTAAGTGGGAAACACAAGAGAAGAAAAGGACCTACAAAAACAAACCCAAAACAATTAAGAAAATGGTCATAGGAACATACATATCGATAATTACCTTAAACGTGAATGGATTAAATGCTCCAACCAAAAGACACATGCTCACTGAATGAATACAAAAATAAGACCCATATATATGTTGTCTACAAGAGACCCACTTCAGACCTAGGGACATATACAGAATGAAAGTGAAGGGATGGAAAAAGATATTCCATACAAATGGAAATCAAAAGAAAGCTAGAGTAGCAATACCCATATCAGATAAAATAGACTTTAAAATAAAGAGTGTTACAAGAGACAAGGTAGGACACTACATAATGATCAAGGGGTCAAGCCAAGAAGAAGATATGACAATTATAAATATATATTCACCCAACATAGGAGCACCTCATTATATAAGGCAACTGCTAACAGCTATAAAAGAGCAAATTGACAGTAACACAATAATAGTGCGGGACTTTAACACCTCTCTTACACCAATGGACAGATCATCCAAAATGAAAATAAATAAGGAAACAGAAGCATTAAATGACAAAAGAGACCAGATAGATTTAATAGATATTTATAGGACATTCCATCCAAAAACAGCAGATTACACTTTCTTCTCAAGAGCACATGGAACATTCTCCAGGATAGATCACATTTTGGGTCACAAATCAAGCCTCAGTAAATTTAAGAAAATTGAAATCATATCAAGCACCCTTTCTGACTACAGTGCTATGAGATTAGAAATGAATTACAGGGAAAAAAACGTAAAAAACACAAACACATGGAGGCTAAACAATATGTTACTAAATAACCAAGAGCTCACTGAAGAAATAAAAGAGGAAATCAAAAAATACCTAGGGACAGGGCTTCCCTGGTGGTGCAGTGGTTGGGAGTCCGCCTGCCGATGCAGGGGACGTGGGTTCATGCCCCTGTCCGGGGGGATCCCACATGCTGCAGAGTGGCTGGGCCCGTGAGCCATGGCAGCTGGGCCTGCACGTCCGGAGCCTGTGCTCCACAACGGGAGAGGCCACGGCAGTGAGAGGCCCGCGTACAGCAAAAAAGAAAAACCTAGGGACAAATTAAAATGAAAACATGATGATCCAAAACCTATGGGATGCAGCAAAAGCAGTTCTAAGAGGGAAGTTTATAGCTATACAAGCCTACCTCAAGAAACAAGAAAAATCTCAAATAAACAATCTAAACTTATACCTAACAGAACTAGAGAAAGAAGAGCAAACAGAACCCAAAGTTAGCAGAAGGAAAGAAATCATGAAGATCAGAGCAGAAATAAATGAAATAGAAACAAAGAAAACAATAGCAAAGATCAATAAAACTAAAAGCTTGTTCTTTGGGAAGATAAACAAAATTGATAAACCATTAGCCAGATTCATCAAGAAAAGAGTGAGAGGACTCAAATCAGTAAAATTAGAAATGAAAAAGGAGAAGTTGAAACAGACACGACAGAAATACAAAGCATCCTAAGAGACTACTACAAGCAACTTTATGCCAATAAAATGGACAACCTGGAAGAAATGGACAAATTCTTGTCCATTTGGACAAAAGGTATAACCTTTTGGACAAAAAGGTATAACCAATGGACAAAAAGGTATAACTTTCCAAGACTGAACCAGGAAGAAATAGAAAATATGAACAGAGCAATCACAAGTAATGAAATTGAAACTGTGATTAAAAATCGTCCAACAAACAAGTCCAGGACCAGATGGCTTCACAGGTGAATTCTATCAAATATTTAGAGAAGAGCTAACACCCATCCTTCTCAAACTCTTCCAAAAAATTGCAGAGGAAGGAACACTCACTCCCAAACTCATTCTATGAGGCCACCATCACCCTGATACCAAAACCAAACAAAGATACTACAAAAAAAGAAAATTACAGACCAATATCACAGATGAATATAGATGCAAATATCGTCAACAAAATACTAGCAAACAGAATCCAACAACACATTGAAAGGATCATACACCATGATCAAGTGGGGTTTATCCCAGGGATGCAAGGATTCTTCAACATATGCAAATCAATCAATGTGATTCACCATATTAACAAATTGAAGAATAAAAACCATATATCATCTATATAGATGCAGAAAATTCTTTTGACAAAATTCAACATCCATTTATGATAAAAACTCTCCAGAAAGTGGGCATAGAGGGAACCTACCTCAACATAATAAAGGCCATATATGACAAACCCACAGCAAACATCATTCTCAATGGTGAAACACTGAAAGCATTTCCTCTAAGTTCAGGAAAAAGACAAGGATGTCCACTCTCACCACTATTATTCAACATAGTTTCGGAAGTCCTAGCCACGGCAATCAGAGAAGAAAAAGAAATAAAAGCAACACAAATTGGAAAAGAAGAAGTAAAACTGTCACTGTTAGCAGATGACATGATCCTATACATAGAGAATCCTAAAGATGCCACCAGAACACTACTAGAGCTAATCAATGAATTTGGTAAAGTTGCAGGATACAAAATTAATGCACAGAAATCTCTTGCATTCCTATACATTAATGATGAAAAATCTGAAAGGGAAATTAAGGAAACACTCCCATTTACCATTGCAACAAAAAGAATAAAATACCTAGGAATAAACCTATCTAGGGAGACAAAACACCTGTATGCAGAAAACTATAAGACATTAATGAAAGAAATTAAAGATGATACCAACAGATGGAGCGATATACCACATTCTTGGATTGGAAGAATCAATATTGTGAAAATGACTATCCTACCCAAAGCAATCTGCAGATTCAATGCAATCCCTGTCAAATTACCAATGGCATTTTTTATGGAACTAGAACAAAAAACCTTAAAATTTGCATGGAGACACAAAAGACCCCCAATAGTCAAAGCCGTCTTGAGGGAAGAAAATGGAGCTGGAGGAATCAGACTCCTTGACTTCATACTATACTATAAAGCGACAGTAATCAAGACAATACGGTACTGGCACAAAAACAGAAACATAGGTCAACAACACAAGATAGAAAGCCCAGAGATAAATCCACGCACCTACGATCAACTAATCTATGACAAAGGAGACAAGGATATACAATGGAGAAAAGACAGTCTCTTCCATAAGTGGTGCTGGGAAAACTGGACAGCTACATGTAAAAGAATGAAATTAGAACACTCCCTAACACCATACACAAAAACAAAGTGAAAATGGATTGGAGACCTAATTGTAAGACCGGACACTATAAACTCTTAGAGGAAAACATAGGAAGAACACTCTTTGACATAAATCACAGCAAGATCTTTTTTGATCCACCTCCTAGCATAATGGAAATAAAAACAAAAATAAACAGATGGGACCTAATGAAACTTCAAAGCTTTTGCACAGCAAAGGAAACCATAAACTAGACAAAAAGACAACCCTCAGAATGGGAGAAAATATTTGCAAACGAATCAACGGACAAAGGATTAATCTCCAAAATATATAAACAGCTCATGCAGCTCAATATTAAAAAAACAAACAACCCAATCCAAAAATGGGCAGAAGAGCTAAACAGACATTTCTCCAAAGAAGACATACAGATGGCCAAGAGGCACATGAAAAGCTGCTCAACATCACTAATTTTTAGAGAAATGCAAATCAAAACTACAGTGAGGTATCACCTCACACCAGTTAGAATGGGCATCCTCAGAAAATCTACAAACAACAAATGCTGGAGAGGGTGTGGAGAAAAGGGAACCCTCTTGCACTGTTGGTGGGAATGTAAATGGATACAGCCCCTATGGAGAACAGTATGGAGGTTCCTTAAAAAACTCAAAATAGAATAACCATATGATCCAGCAATCCCACTACTGGGCATATACCCAGAGAAAACCATAATTCAAAAAGACATGCACCCCAATGTTCATTGCAGCACTATTTACAATAGCCAGGTCATGGAAGCAACCTAAATGCCCATTGACAGATGAATGGATAAAGAAGATATGGTACATTTATACAATGGAATATTACTCAGCCATAAAAAGGAACGAAACTGGGTCATTTGTAGAGACATGGATGGATACAGAGACTGTCATACACAGTGAAATAAGTCAGAAAGAAAAAAACAAATATCGTATATTAATGCATGTATGTGAAACCTAGAAAAATGGTACAGATGAACCGGTTTGCAGAGCAGAAATTGAGACACAGATGTAGAGAACAAACGCATGGACACTAGGTAGGGAAAGCGGCGGGGGGTGGGTGTGGGAGTGGGATGAATTGGGAGATTGGGATTGACATGTATACACTGCTGTGTATAAAACTGATGAGTAATAAGAACCTGCTGTATAAAAAATAAATAAAATTTAAAAATTAAAAAAAAAAGAATGAGGGCTTCCTTGGTGGCACAGTGGTTAAGAATCTGCCTGCCAATGCAGGGGACACGGTTTTGAGCCCTGGTCTGGGAAGATCCCACATGCCATGGAGCAAGTAAGCCTGTGCGCCACAACTACTGACCCTGTGCTCTAGAGCCAGTGAGCCACAACTACTGAGCCCACATGCCACAACTACTGAAGCCTGTGCGCCTAGAGCCTGTGCTCCGCAACAAGAGAAGCCCCTGCTAGCCACAATTAGAGAAAGCCTGCATGCAGCAATGAAGACCCAATGCAGCCACGAAGACCCAATGCAGCCAAAAAGAAATAAAATATAATAAATTTTTTTAAAAGAATGAAAAATGAATGAATAAATTTATGACATACATACTATGGTCCAGGAAATCTTCAGATGGGTACAGTTCACTTAGTTAAAAAAAAAAAAAACTGACTTAATTATTACCCTCACTGAGCTTATAGTCTAGTGGTGTAGACCGGCAGCATAAAAACCCATAAATGAATATATGGAAACAAAATTTAAGGCATACTATGATAGAATACAAAAGAGTACCATAAGAGAAAATAACAGGTCAGGATGGAGGTGTAGTGATTATTGTAAATAGTATGGTCGGGAAGGCTTCCTTGGAAGTAAAATTTAAGCTGAGAACGAAGGATGAGTTGACCAGTGCAAGATAAAAGTGGAACATTGTTCCAGACAGAAGACAACATTTATAATAAGAGTGATCTATTCAAGGCATTGGAAAGAGGGCCACCACAGCTGAAGCAAGCTGGGCTTTGGAGGTTGTATAAAAATGTAGTCTTCATTGTAAGAGCAATGAAAAGCCATTGTCATGTATTAAGAAGAGAGTGTTATCCAACTTTCATGTAAAAAGGATGATTCTGGGTGCTATTTGAAGAATAGATTGAGGGCAGTTGGGTCACAGGTATCTGTACAGAAATAGAAATTGTTAGTGCCTTCTAAACCAGGGGTCAGCAAACTTCTATAAAGGACTAGATAGCAACTATTTTAAGGTTTGCAGTTCATGTAGTCCCTGTTGTAACTAAACTATCACTGCAGCATGTAAACCCCTGCAGACAATACATAAATTAATTAGCATGGCTGTATTCCAGTAAAGTATTATTTACAAGTATAAGTAGTTGGCTAGATCTGACTTGCAAGCTGTAGTTTTCTGAAATTTAGATATTGTTCTTCACTCAGACCAAAAGATCATCAGGGAGATGCTAATCTCCAAGTTCTGTGATGTATCCCATAGACTGGTCACAGTGACTGTCATATAGTAGGTGTTCAGTAAATATTTGTTTAAAGAAAAAGCAATGTAGAAAGCCATGATATTTAAACTTGTCTAATCAGAAAAAAAAAATAATTGATTCATACCTTGGCTTGGTGTCACTAAACTAGCTTCCTGCCCATAACAAAATTTATTGCAGAATGACTCATCGTCAGTGATACTGGTCAATTAGCTTAGTGGAGAACGTATTTCAAATTTGCCTTGACTTGTATTTCTCTCTAATATCCTATTTTTTTCTTATTAATGGAGAGATTCTACATGTGATAGATTTCATCCCTTCTTGTTTTGGAATATTTTACAGTCTCCTTTTGGTGTTAGTGTATACTTAAATAGATTCAAGGTTTTTTATTTATCCTTACTTGATGGATAAGATTTATATATTTATGATATTTAATCATGTGATATTTGGATGTTGGATATTGGAAAGCCCATGTATTTAAGCAGTATCCCCAACACCAAGATGCTGGGTGAGCATGAAAAACCTGGCGCATTTTTTATTACTAGTGAGTAGGAGGCATAGAATTTACATGACAAGACCCCATAAACAGAAAAGATTAGTAGATAGAAACCTGAGCTTGAATTAGTATGAATTGGGGATGATTTTGGCATTAACGTGTCCATTACCTTTGTTTCCTTGAAAAAGTCATCACTGTGCTTCTTATGGGGTGCTAGTTATGACGGTGATAGGTGCTTGCTAATTTGAAATGGGGATTGGGAAAGGTATTGCAATGTTTAAATAAAAGCTTAACCCATGTAAACCTTTCTTAAAGTTTATTTCTTTTTAGCTTAGCTTAAGATGTCATATAAGAGGCAACACATGGTCAATAAAAACTCCTTGGAATCTGCCAGCCAAGCTGTTCTTTGTCCTCATTATACTCCCTGTGAGACTCCAGGGATCACTGCTATGAGGATTGTTTTCTTCTAAGAAAAATATCATGACTGATTCATGGTAAGTTAGTATAGTTACAGTAGCTTATTTTTAAAGCTTTGAGAAGGTTTTTTCTTACATATATTTTTAGAAAATAAATGTATAGTCAGTGGAAAACTTGAAAAATACACAAATTAAAAAAAATAAATAAAGCGATGAAACCACTCTGCAGGGAGACACCCAGTTGTACATAAAATTGGGATCATGTTGAAAGCATTGCTTTGTGACCTGCTTTTAAAAACTTTATAACATAGTATATACATGACATTAGCAAGTCTTCTCGATATGGATATTATTGGTCCTATCAAAAAGTATTTGATAGGGCTTCCCTGGTGGCGCAGTGGTTGGGAGTCCGCCTGCCGATGCAGGGGACGTGGGTTCGTGCCCCGGTCCGGGAGGATCCCACGTGCCGAGGAACGGCTGGGCCCGTGAGCCATGGCCGCTGGGCCTGCGCGTCCGGAGCCTGGGCTCCGCGATGGGAGAGGCCACGGCAGTGAGAGGCCCACGTACCGCAAAAAAAAAAAAAAAAAAAAAAAAAAAAAGTATTTGATAATCATGTAACTTTGGACACATTGCTTGAGTCTAAGTTTTCACTAATATAAGTAATAGTATGAAGAGTGTTTTTGTACATATTAATCGTGTTTTCTTAGTTTAAATTACAAAAAGTATAATTTAAAGTATAAAACATATAGATATTTTTAAACTCTTGACACATAACCCTGAATTACCCTTCAGAGAGTTAACGACATATTTGCTGCAGCAGTGCAAGATATTAGCAGTTTTGGTATATCTCACCAATACTGAATATTGCCTTTATTTTTTTTTTGCAAATACACAGACTATAAGTATTTAATTTCTTTGGCTTTGATTTTTAATTAGTTTAATTTAAAAAACTGTCATTGATACTTCCTACTTTATAAATTATTCATCTCACTTTTTCTCCATAGCATATTTATTTTTATATACTTATAATTCTATTAGCCTTTTGTCTAAATATGTCTTTATATGTAGCAAATATTCTCTCAGTTTGTCATTAATATTTTAACTGTGTTTATGAAGTTTTCATTACACACAAATTTTAAATTATATTCAATGATAGTCCACATCTATTTAGTTTTACTACACGTTCCAGATTGTACTAAATTATTGACACATGCTATTTTATTTAATCTGTAAATCACCTCTAATGTGCATATAATAATTATTCTTATTTTCAGATGAGGAAACTGAGGCAAAGGGAGGTGGCTCAGTGTCCTGCCCAAGGTCACACACCAACTAGTAAGCAGCAGAGCTGGTCTTTAAAGCAGACAGTCTGACTCCAGAGTCCACTTGGTTAATTATTATGTTTTCTATATTTTCTTTGAAGTTTTTGCCTCAAAGAGCCTGACCCCCTCTAAATTGGATAATTTCCCATTTCTGACACTCCTCTCTTTGCCTAACTCTCCATTTTCTTCTTTTCCTTTCTCTTTCCCTTCCTTTTTTCCCCTTTGCCTTCCTTTTCTCCTTCTCCACATTCTATATTCTCTTTATTCCATCTGGAATCTATGTTGAGTTACGGTGTGAGTTAAAAATGCAAGTTAGGTCTTCAAATTGTTAAACGATTACTCCTATCCTACTTATTAAATAATCTAGCATTTTGTCAATTATTTATAATGCCATCTTTATCATATGGGAAATACTCATACTCGGATGTGTATTTTATTTCATTGTTCTGTTATTATTGTAGCTGTTTATGCTGTTGTTTTTGTTATAGCAATACCACATAGTTTAAAATGTTTTAGTTCCGTAATGTTTTATTATCCGAGAATGTAAATACTTTTTCACAACTATCTCAACAAATTGACGGTAATGATTATACGCTCTGCTATATAGACTTCTTATTGTGTTAGCCTTTCCCCCTTTTTGCTTCACACCAGTTTTCAAATAATGTGTTGTTCCCTAGCACTCCAAAGTAATCACTGGGAGTATTTTATTTTTGTTTTTCTGTATCATTGTAAACGGACGGATTTAAACATATTGATGTGCCCTAACTAACCATCTTTGGTCAGTGGAAACTCTCTGTTTTACGATGGATCATTTTCAATCAAACACTAACAATCTTTGGTAACTTTCATACTTTCTATGATCCAGACTCATTTTCCACATTTCCTACCCCAAATCAGGAATCAGCCATATCTTCAAGGATCACTGGTTAATTTTGTGGTTAAGTAGTTCAGGATCTGAGTGTTAAAGATGCTCATTGCTATTGCTTTGGTCACAGTTTCTAGGTTTTTTTCACTGAACAAAAAAACTATATTATGAGTCCATGCTGATATTTCCATTCCAATGAAGGATTATAGTCTTTTGCATATATTATTTGATTTATCCTTCGATGCTAAAAATCTTTATTAACATAATCATTTACTTGATACATACATACACACTCACAACTGATTATAATAATTTAAGATGTGTGCATTTTTTGTTTTAGCTCTTTTATCTTTAGCATATAATCCATTAAGGGTGTACAGTGAAATGACTGTGTTTCAAAGTCATTTGAAAAATCTTATCTCTGTATTGTTATTCCCATCACTCAATTCAAAGATTTATATGTCAATTTTACATTTAATAGTTAGCAATTCCTTACGTAATTTTGTTCCAAAAATAATATGTATTTATATGGTGTTTATGTCACAACAAAACAAAGTGTATTAGAGAAGTCTAACTTCTACCCCTGTTTCTGCCTCCCCCTATAGAATTTCAAAATATACGGTTTTCCTTCCATTTTTTCAATATAGGAGATTCTATCTATCTATCAATCTATCTACTCATAGATCTGTCCCCCTCTCTTTGTTAAATGGTGGTATAATATGCAAAACTTTCTCTTTCTTGCTTTTTTTTAACTTAACAATACACCCCAGTCTCGTAAAGTAGCATATAAATTTAAATTTTAATTATGTAGTAGCTCATTATGTATTCATAATTTATTTACCTAGCTCCCTTTTGATGGAAAAATGGGTCAGTCTTTTACTAGGATAAATTGCTAAAATGAACCTTTGTGAATATGTCTTTTTGTATTTTTAGAATGTATCACTGTGATAAATTTCTACAACAGAGATTGCTGGGTCAAAGAGTATATGCATATATACTTTTGCTAGCTATTACTAAATTGGTTATGCAATTTTACCTTTCCACTGGTAATCCATGAGAGTGTCTATCTTTGCTGGCTAAACAACAGGGTATTTTGTCAAACTTTTGGATTTTGTCAATTTGAAAGGTATTTCAGTATCGTTTTTAATTTTCGTATTTCTTACTATGAGTGAGGCTGACATCTTTTCATTTGTTAAGGACCATTTGCTTTTTAGTTTCTGTAAATTGATGTCTTTATGTATCTTGCCTATTTGTGTATAGGGTTGTCTGTCTTGTTTTATTTTTTAGAGGTTCTTTTATTATTAAGATTTCTAATATTTTTGCTGTTATTTACAAGTAATTTGCAAACTGTTTTGGTACTTGAAAAATTATATTTTATATAATTTTATATTATATTTCAATTGATTCTAATATAAATATTTCTATATAATAAAATATATATTATATATATAAAGTTAAGTATAGACAGATAGATAAATAAATAGGCAGACAGATAGATAGATAGATTTCCCCCATGATTCTGGATTTTTGAATTATCGTTAGGTAAATTATCTCCATTTCCACATTATTATATAATTAATTTATATTTTCTTCCACTATATGTAAGGCTTTATTTTTCACATTTAAATCTCTGATTCATTTTGAATTTTCTTTTTGTATGTGGTATGAGGAATAAGCCAAATTTAAATTTTATATCCATATATTTGATTTCCATTTATCAAGAAGTTTATCTTTCCTCACTGCTATGAGATGCTATGATATTGTATATTAAATTTTCATATGAAAGTTATATTTCTGGTTCTGTTCACAATGTTTTAATTATAGAGTCTTTTGCTAGTTTTGATTTCTGTTCTTGCAAATTAACTTTACAATTACCTTGTCAGGCTCCAGAAAAAAATACAAGTTTTTAAAAAAATTGAGATCCTATTTTATTTGTATATTAACTTATGGATTCTACTTTTTAATGATTTTGAATGTTCCTTCCAAGAACATGGTATGCCTTTCCATTTGTTCAAATCTACTTTTCTCTCTGTCAGGAGTGTTTTATAATTTGCCTCATATAATTTTTGCACATTTTTCTCGGTTTTTCTTTTGCTGTTATAAATAAAGTCTTCTCTTTTAAAATATCTTCCAGATAGCTTTGTTTGTATATTTGAAGTTTCTAGCTTTTATGTATAGATGTCCACGCTGCATATTTATTTTACTTTGCTTAGTTTTGATAACAGGACTTCTATGGATTTTTTTAGGCTTCCCAGATAACTAATCATTTTATCATCAAATAATTATAATTTTACTTCTTCCTTTTCAATTCTTAAGGCTCTCGCTGCATTCCTGTCTAATTCCATTGCTAATACCTCTCACACATGATGAACAGTTCTGAGCATAATGGGCCCCTTTATCCTTTACCCTATCTTAGTAAGTCTTTATTTTTCCCCATTAAAAATAATGTAGGATTTGGGATTGGGGTAAATATATTTCATCCTGTTAAGGAACACAAAAATATTTTGTGTTTTTTTAAAACATGGATGATTTTGACTGAAAAAATTTTTAAACATTTTGTCATATTCCCCCCAAAAATGTACTGAAACTGTCAATATATATAAATTTTAGGGAGGAGAGAGGCATGTTTATATCTCTCCATGTTCTTTAGTAGGGTCTTGTGGTTTTCTACATGTAAAGTAGTGTTCTTTATTTTGTTCACTGGTGCCCATCAAGGCCATTAATCCACGTCTGGCACAGTACAGATGTTCAATAAATACTTGATAAAAGAAAATGAATAAGTAGACACATGTATTTCTTTTTGTATAATTATGAGCATTTACATTGCATTCTGCTTTTAGTGAGAGATTTCTGTTATGCTTTTCACATTATTACACATATATATGTATACATAAATATACACACAAGCTGTTGCTTTGTTAAAGACATCTTTATTGAGG